>NW_028225180.1:51354643-51954643 GCF_052327205.1 Somniosus microcephalus | reverse complement strand
TGGAGCGGGTTCAAAGATGATTTACAAGGATGATAACAGAAATGTGAGGGTATACATATCAAGAAAGGATGAATAGGGTCTTTTTTCCCTTGAAAAAAGAAGGCTGAGGGGTGACCCAATAGAGCATTTGATAAGTGGAATCATTCTCCACTCTGTAGGGACAAGCATAACTAGAGGCCATCAATATAAGATAGTCACCAAGAAATCCAATATGGAATTAAGAAAAAACATCTTTACCCAAAGAGTGATGAGAATGTGCAACTCGCTGCCACAGGGAGTGGTTGAAGCGAATAGTATAGATACATTTAAAGGGAGGCTAGACAAGCATATGAGGCAGAAGGGAATAGAGGGTTATGCTGATAGATTTCGATGAGGATAGGCAGGAGGAGGATCGAGAGGAGCATAAACGCTGGCATAGCCTGTTTGGGCCGAATGGCCTGTTACTGCGCCTGTATATCCTATGTGTGTAATCCTCTTGTTGTCTCTCGCTCTCCAACATGGGGGCAGTTCCCTCTGAGTTCCCGCACTGAGCCACAGTTAATGCCGGTTGTGATTGTTGAATATTCTGATTAAGATGCCTCACTTGTAGCTAGAAACCTTCCTGCCCCACCCCACACAGCCAAACTTTACAGTTTGCAGCGAACTGCAGACACAGCCCGCCTCTCGGGCAGAGAGAGAGAGTGTCCCATTGACTCAGATACACGCTGGTCCTGGAGATGGACTGGGGAGAAAGGTCAAAGAGAGTCCCATTGACTCAGATACATAGGAACTTAAAAAATAGGAGCAGGAATAGGCCATTCGGCCCTTCCAGCCTGCTCCGCCATACAATATGATCGTGGCTGATCCTCTATCTTAATACCATATTCCCGCTCTCTCCCCATACCCCTTGATACCTTTTGTTTCTAGAAATCTATCTATCTCCTTCTCGGATATATTCAGTGACTTGGCCTCCACAGCCTTCTGTGGTAGAGAATGCCACTGGTTCAACACCATCTGAGTGAAGAAAGTTCTCCTCATCTCAGTCCTAACTGTCCTACACTGTATCCTGAGACTATGACCCCTCATTCTAGACCCTCCAGGCAGGGGAAACATCCTCCCTGCATCCAGTCTATCTAGACCTGTCAGAATTTTATACATTTCAATGAGATCCCCTCTCATTCTTCTGAACACTAGTGAATACAGACCTAGTCCACCCAATCTCTCCTCATGCGGCAGTCCGGCTATCCCAGGAATCAATCTGGTGAACCTTTGCTTCACTCCCTCTTTGGCAAGTATATCTTTTCTTAGGTAAGGATACCAAAACTGCACACAGTACTCCAGGTGTGGTCTCACCAAGGCCCTGTATAACTGTAGTAAGGCATCCTTGCTCCTGTACTTAAAATCATCTTGCAATGAAGGCCAACATACCATTTGCCTTCCTAACTGCTTGCTGCAACTGCATGTTTGCTTTCAGTGGCTGGTGAACAAGGACACCCAGGTCCCTTTGTACATCAACATTTCCCAATCTATCACCATTTAGATAATACTCTGCCTTTCTGTTTTTCCTACCAAAGTGGATAACTTCACATTTATCCACGTTCTACTGCATCTGCCATGTATTTCCCCACTCACTCAACTTGTCTAAATCACCTTGAAGCCTCTTTGCAGCCTCCTCACCACTCACAATCCCACTTAGGTTTGTGTCGTCAGCAAACTTGGAAATATTACATTTGGTTCCCTCATCCAATTCATTGATATATATTGTGAATAGCTGGGGTCCAAGCACTGATCCCTGCGGTACCCCACTAGTCATTGCCTGCCACCCCGAAAAAGACCCATTTATTCATACTCTGTTTCCTGTCTGTGAACCAATTTTCAATCCATGCCAGTATATTACACCCAATCCCATGTGCTTCAATTTTGCACACTAACCTCTTATGTGGGACTTTATCAAAGGCCTTCTGAAAATCCAAATTAACCACGTCCACTGGTTCTCCCTTATTTATTCTACCAGTTACATCCTCAAAAAACTCCAGAAGGTTTGTCAAACATGATTTCCCTTTCATAAATCCATATTGACTGTTGTATTTTGAGGGGGCGGAAATAGCACAGGGATCTGGGGGGGTGGGTGCAGAATCAGAAATCTTTGAAGGTGGCAGGATAAGTTGATCATGCTTTTAATAGTGTGTGGGATATTTTGCTTTGTAAATGGGGCATTGAACTCTAAAACAAGGAGGTCAGTGCTAACACATTACAATTCACTGGTTGGGCTGGAGTATTGTGTACGATTCTGGACACCGCACTTTAGGAAGGATGCCAAGGCCATGGAGAGGGTACAGAGGTGGTTTACCAGGATGATACCAGGGATGACGGGCTTCAATTTTGTGGAGTGATCGGCGAAGCTGGGATTGTTGCCTTTAGAGCAGGGAATGTTAAAGGAAGACCTAATAGTTATTCAAAATTGTCAGAGTTTTGATGTAGCAAGTAGAAAGAAATGTTTCCTCTGGCAAGTGGGGCGTTAAGGAAAGGTCACAGTTTTAAAATAATTGACAGAAGAGCTGGAGGGTAAATGAGGAGAATTTGTTTTATACAGAGGTTTAAGATCTGGAATGCACCACCTGAAAAACTGATGGAAACAAATTCCATGGGAACTTTCCAAAGGCAATTGGGCCTATATTTGAAGAGAACGAATTTGCAAGGTTATGGGGATGGTGGGGGCGTGCGGGCGGGGCGGGTGGGAAAGCTGGGCTGTGGGACTAGTTTGGACATCTTTTCAAAGAGCCGGCACAGGCACAGTGGGCCGAATGGCCTCCTGTGGTTTAAGATTGGAAGGGGTTTCATCCAAGAGCCCAGCAGATATTAACTGTCTCCCAGCACCCAGCACCAACTGGGAAAGAACCAACCTTTATGCTCCCCATAATAGCGATATTATACTGCATGTTAAGGTAGTTCCAGACACACACGTGTTTCATATCCAACTCTCAATAAATAATCTTACAATTCTGAACTGGACGCTGGGTTTACTTAGTTATTTTCTATCAGTAAATCTATTTCTGAATTTCACAATGGCAGTTGAATTAAATGATTGATAAAATGATACATAAATCTCATTTTACTAAATATCAGTAAATTTGCTTGCAATCAATTTTTTTGTGTTATCAGAATAAAATTTCTTGTTGGTCACATGAACCAGGCTTATAAATACATATAATTCGTTAACAGTAACAGATTTAGATGGTGTAAAACTATCAGATTTTCAGAGGTGATGGGGTCTATCTCTAACATAGAGTCATTGGCCCCGATTTTCTGGCTGCCGTCGGGCGGCTTTTCAGGCGGCCGGGGGCCGAAAATCGCAGAAAAACCGGGTCGTGATGCCCCCCCGCCTGATTCCACGCCCTGTCCGACTTTTGGACCACCGTTTCTCTGCGACCCGCTTCAGTCCCGCCCGCCGCTGATGGGACTGGCCGTCGAAACACTAATGAGCAGTTATTACCTTGTTTAAGTTGATTTTCAGGGGCCGTTGCGATTTTGGGGCTTTCCCCACATCAAACACGCCTGCGGGGAACCTCGCTGATGAAACCTGGCGTGAAGCTTGCCGGCTTGCTTGCTGTCAGCTGCAGGTCATTCGGGAACGCTGCGATTTAAAGGGACAGCACTTGTATGTTGAAGGACCTTGTTGCTGAAGGCTTGGGGCTACTTCTTCAAAGCTTAGGCGCAGCTGTGGAAGGTTGGAGCCTCACACACTTCTCCAATGCAATCTCCTGGGAAGCCCATCTCGCCACACTCACTCAGCGCTTCCTCAGCGGAGGCATCTACGAGAATCATGGGATGCCTTTTATTCCTTCCTTTCTTGCCATTAGAGGATCTCCAGCAGCAGAGGCGGCAGCAGCAGAACCAGGAACAGCATGGTGAGCACCAGACTGCTGCTCACTCACCTGAAGCTGCACAGGCCAGAAGGGGCCAGTGCTTGGAAGTGGTTGAGAGCACCTTGCTGCGCTTTAGGGGGCCATGGGGGCCCGTTTCTGCACTGGCAGTCCTACTCAGAAGGACATCCATGAAGATCTAGTTTCTCTGTTCAATAGATGGCCAACGCTCCTCAAGAGATGTCATTCTCTTACGAGCACTCACGATGTTTTCCGTACCCTGGCAAGTTATCTCCCCCACGGAGGTTGCCAACCTTTCCATGGTGATGTGTTCATGCGCCAATGACTCCACAAAGACTCTGCTCATGGTCGCTATGGACTCCTCCATTAGCTCCACACTCGCAGCGACCCTGGAGGCAAAACCTGCCAGAGACTTCTGCATCTGTGCATGGAGATCCATCACCTCTTCTCTTGCAGATGGACCCAGAGGCAGAGGGTTGACATGCAGTGCAGCTGAGCTGAGCTGGCAGAGCCCTGCGCACTCCGATGAGGACTCTCCACTGCTGTCCCTGTCTCCAGAATCTGCTGAGGCTCACTTGTGAGCTGTGAAACACCAGGTGATAACACTACTCAATGTCCCGAAGGTTCCCCCGAGGTGTGAGTATCTGTGCTGGTGCTGGGTGCACTTCCTTCTTCTGACGCAGTGCCCTCAGAAGTTGGAGCTTCCTCTGAGGAGTCTGGCTGCACAGCCTCTTCCTCCTCCACAGTGAGGACGGGGGCTCTGGATGCTACTGTGGGGGAGTAAAGGAAGGAGTTACAGATGTGACGCCAAGGTGACATGCACATTCGAGTTGACATGCTGACACCTGCATCCATGCAACCTTGCTCTCAGTGGGAGGCCTCTTCCTGCCTGACCTAGGGAAGAGGACCTCCCTGTGGGTCCTAACCCCATCCAATAATGCTTGCAGTGAAGCTTTGTCGAATTTGGAGGCAGCTCGGGGTCTGGCACTGGCCACAGCTGCTGCAGGCTCTTCTGCCATCCTGTATGGTTCATTTGGAAGCCTTCAGAGGATGCAGTGCTTGCTGTGGACCTTGAAAGCACCACGAATGATGACATCATACTGTGAGGCTTTCTGACTAGAAATGGACAATTAGCAAGGCTGCCCACATGCTGGGGATTAATTGGCCACTTGAGGGAAAATTGCGTGGAGCTGGCTGACATTTTTTGTGTGTCAGAACCCCACATTCGGTGGAATCCGACCATTTCCCACACAAGCCACAAAATCGGGCCCGTAGAGTCATAACGGCACAGAAGGAGGCCATTCAGCCCATCGAGTCCGTGCCGGCTCTCCGGAGAGCAATCCAGTCTGTCCCATTCCCCCGCTCTATCCCTGTAACCCTCCAAATTTATTTCCCTCAAGGGCCTATCCAGTCTCCCCTTGAAAGCATTGAGTGTCTCTGCTTCCACCACTTCTTCTGTCAGCAGCGAATTCCAGGTTATCACCACTCGCTGCTTAAAAAAAGTTTTTCCTTACATCCCCCCTGTATCTCTTGCCCAAAACCTTAAATCTGTGTCCCCTCGTCCTTGTACCATCAACTAGTGGGAACAGCCTCTCCCCGTCTAACCTATCCAAACCCATTATAATCTTGTACACCTCTATCAAATCACCCCTCAACCTCCTTTGCTCTAATGAAAACAAATCCAGATTCTCCAACCTGTCCTTGTAGCTAAGATCCCCCATATCCGGAACCATTCTGGTAAATCTCCTCTGCACCCTATCAAGGGCCTTCGCATTCTTCCTAAGTTGTGGTGACCAGAGTTGGACACAATACTCCAGTTGTGGCCTAACCAGCGCTTTCTAAAGGTTCAGCATTTCTTCTCTACTTGTGTACTCAATGCCTCTATTTATGAAGTCCAAGAACCCATATGCTTTGTTAACCACTTTCTCAATATGTCCTGCCACCTTCAGGGACCTATGCATATTAACTCCCAGGTCCCTCTGTCCCTGCACACACTTTCAAACTGTGCCATTTAGTGTATAGTGCCTCTCCCTGTTCCTTCTGCCAAAATGCATCACCTCACTTCTCGATTAAATTCTATCTGCCACTTGCCTACCCATTCTGCTAGCCTTTCTTTGTTCTGTTGCAGTCGATTTCTTAAGGCTAAAGGGATCAAGGGGTATGGGGAGAAAGCAGAGACCGGGTACTGAATTTGGATGATCAGCCATGATCACATTGAATGGTGGAGCAGGCTCGAGGGGCCGAATGGCCTACTCCTGCTCCTATCTTCTACGTTTCTATTGTTATCATCATCACTGTCTGTCACACCACTAAATTTGGTGTCATTGGCAAATTTTGAAACATTACTCGGCATTCCAATATCCAGGTCATTTATTTATATCAAAAAAGCAGTGGCCCCAGCACTGACCCTTGGGTAACACCACTGTCTACCATCCTCCAGTCTGAAAAGCAGCCACTTACCACAACTCGCTGTTTTCTGTCCTTAAGCTAATTCCTTATCCAAGCTGCCACTGACCCATCTATTCCATGAGCCTCAATTTCATTAACCAGCCTTCTATGTGGTACTTTCCAAACCTCCGGCACCTCCCCCGCACCTAGGGAAGATTGGAAAATTATGGCAAGCCTTTCCGCTATCTCCTCTCCCAATTCCCTTAGCAACCTGGGTTGCAAGCCATCTGGATCAGGTGAGTGTCCACTCTAAGCATACCCAGACTTTCTAGTACATCCTTTCTATCAATTTTCACACTTTCCATTGCTTCTACCGATATTTTTGTCAGCATCCACCTCCTTAGTAAACACCAATACAAAGTACTCATTGAGTGTTCTAGCCTTGCCCTGCGCCTCTAAGCATATATCAGATTTGTCGTCTCTATTAAGCCGCCTCTTACTAACCACTTCCTGTTTACATGCTGGTAGAATATTTTTGGGTTTCCTTTTATGTTAACCACCATTCTACTCTCATATTCTCTTTTTGCCAATCTTATTTTCATCTTCAGATCCCCTCAATTATATTATTTGATCTGATTCTCCCTTGAAGAATTCACCTGACATGCATCATACACCCTCTTTTTTTTCTCAACCATCTTCTCTATCTCCCTTGTCATCCAAGGAGCCCTTGATTTGGTTCCCTTACCCTTCCCTCTTGTTGGAATGAACCTAGTCTGTACTTGGAACATCTCCTTAAAGATCACCTCTTGTTCTGTTACAGTTTTTCCTGTCAGCCTTTGGTTCCATTTTACCCTGGGTAGTTCCTTTCGCATCCCAATGAAGTTAGCTCTATTCCAGTTTAGAAGTTCCACTCTAGATTGTTACTTGCTCCTCTCCATTGCTAATCAAAATCTTATGATATGATGATCACTCGTACCCAAGTGTTCTCCCACAGACACTTGATCGACCTGGCTCACCAGGTTTGGTCCTATTCCCCAGCACCAAATCCAACAATGCGGACAAGGAAATTCTCCTGAACACATTTCAGAAATTCCTCTCCCTTTACCCTAGCATTATCCCAATTGAAATTTGGCTAATTAAAGTCCCCCAATATCAGCACTCTAGAGCTCTTGCATATCTCTGCGATTTCACTGCAGATTTTCTCCTCTACCGCCCTCTCACTATTTGGGGGCCTATAGCATACCCCTAATAGCGTGATCATTCCCTTTTTGCTCCTGAACTCTAACAAAATGCATTTTGCCCTTTTTCGCTCAAGAACATCCTCCCTTTCCAAAACTACAATGTCTTACTTAATCAGCACTGCCACCCCACCTCCCTTTTTTCCTTCCATATCTTTTCTGATCACCTTGTACCCTTGAATATTAAGTGCCCAGTCCTCACCGTTTTTAGGCCACGTTTCCATTATTGCCACATCATGTTGCCACATGGTTAATTGTACTTGTAGCTCACCAACCTTATTCACCACACTTTGTACGTTTACATACATGCATTATTAACCCATTTTTGAAATTTTCGTAATCTTTCTTAGTTTGGTCCTATCTAATGTGGTACGACTACTGCCTCTAGTTCTATCCAAGACGCTCACTCTTTTATGCACCTTATTCCTCTTTTCTACTCCTATATGCTGGTGCCCATCCCCCTGGCAAACTAGGCTAAATCCTCCCCAACAGCACTAACAAACCTCCCTGTGAGAATATTGGTCCCAGCTCTGATGAGGTGTAACCTGTCTGACTTGTACTGGTTCCACCTTCCCGAGAAATGGTCCCAATGCCTCAGGAATCTAAAGCCCTTCCTCCTGCACCACCTCTCCAGCCAAGCATTCATCTGGTCCTCCTATTCCTATACTCACCAGCACGTGGCACCAGGAGTAATCCAGCGATTACTGCCTTTTGAGGTCCTGCTTCTTAATCTCTCTCCTAGCTCCCTAAACTCTGCCTGCAGGACCTCATCCCTCTTTGTGCCTATGTTGTTGGTACCAATATGGACAACGACCTCTGGCTGTTCACCCTCCCCCCTCAGTGTCCTACAGCCGCTCTGTGAATTCCTTGATTCTGGCAGCAGATAGGCAACATACCATCCTGGTGTCACGTCTACAGCCGCAGAAATGCCTGTCTGCTCGCCTAACTATCGAATCCCCTATGACTATTGCTCTTCCACTCTTTTTCCTCCTCCCCTGTGCAGCTGAACCTCCTGTGGTGCTGTGGGCTTGACTCTGGCTGCAATCCCCAGAGGAACCATCGCCCTCACCAGTACTCAGAACATAATACTGGTTGGAGAGCGCGATGCACTCTGGTGCCTCCTGCACTACCTGCCTGGTCCTCCTCTTCTCTCTGGCGGTCACCCATTCATTCTCTGCCTGCATACTTTTAATCTGTGTGGTGACCACCTCTAGAAACATGCAATCCATGTAACTCTCAGCCTCACGGATGTATCGCTGTGACTTCAGCCGCCGCTCAATCTCTGAAACCCAGAGCTCGAGTTGCTGTAGCTGGCGACACTTCCCGCACATGCGGTCATCCAGGACTTGCCACATTGCGCACGGGACTGAGCTACCCGGCCATGCCTCTATTTAATAGACTAAGAACTAACCCAGCAGAAATAAACTTAAAAAAAAAACACTTGCCAGCTACTCATGAACCAGCTCTCTCCCTTGTGCCGACGTCACTTTTTTACTCTGACATCCATAGTAGACAAGGCTACGGACCAAGTGCTGGAAAATGGGATTAGAATAGACAGGGCTTGATGGCCGGTGTGGACACGATGGGCTGAAGGGCCTCTTTCTGAGCTGTTTAACTCTGACTCTATCTGTCTGTCACTTTCTAAGAAACTGCCTCTGTTGAGTTGTTGCCACTCAGGACTGCTCCTTTTAGCTGTTCCGCTCTCGCTGTGCTCCCACCAGTCCTGCTCCTTCCGTTCCTGGGCTCCTGCCTCTCACGATTGCTCTGCTCTCTGTGCTCCCCCAAGGTCCAGTCCATCGGGACTCAAAGGTTCCAAAGACTAGGCTTGTATTCACTTGAATATAGATGATCAAGTGGTGATCTAATTGAGGTGTTTAAGATGATTAAAGCATTTGATAAGCTAGAGAAAGACCATGGTCTCGTTAAATGGCAGAACAGGCTCGAGGGGCCGAATGGCCTACTCCTGCTCCTATCTTCGAAACTATTTTTCCTCTGGTGGGGGAGTCCAGAACAATAAAGCATAAACTTCAAATTAGAGCTCAGCTGTTAATGGGTAATAGAATCATAGCATTGTTGGAACTGGGGTTCCTAGCTGAAGAATTGAGATCGACTCGAAATCAAAAACAATAAAATTTAATGAACAAACGAAGCTGTACAGGAAACTGTAGGATACAATGCAAATAGGTCTGGTCTGCTTGAAAGCCTCTCTGGAAACTGCTAGCAGGTTCCGAGCTCTACTGCTAGAAGGTTCCGAGCTCTGACGTCATCACGTTCTTCCCACCGTTGAGAGATCACGTGACGGACGGCATGACGTCATCACGCGAAGTACAGGAAAGAAGCCCTAGTACAGTTAACAGATACATTAAAAGTGCAGCCCCCAGCTGTACTACATTGCTGTAAAAGGAATTATATACAATTGTCCATAATCCTCTGGTGGTTCCGCCACATGCGCCCCCCCAGAATTGCTTTTAACAGAGAAGGAAGGCGAGAAGGGGGTCTGACGAGTCTGTCCGACTGACTGCGATACCCCGGCAGCTGGAACGGAGCGCTAGATGATGAACTGGCTGTTGGCTGTGGTTGGGATGGCGCCACAGGCGGAGGAGAAGAGGAGGCCGGCTGTGGTCGACCCGGTGAGGCGGGCACTGGCGACTCGGCGGATGACTGTCTGCACTGGACCGGCAGTCGACGGTGGACGACCACGACGAGGCGGCTGAACGGTGACGACTGGTTCGCTCAGATCCAGATGCGCCGGTTTCAACCGATCAATGGAGATGTGGTCAGGCTTACCACTGACGTCGACTGTGAAGGACTTGTCACCTGATGAGATGATGCAGAAGGGACCTGTGTAAGGCGGTTTGAGCGGGTTTTTGCGAGCATCCTGCTGAATGAACACGTATTCTGCGCTCTTAAGATCCACCGGGACATGGGAGCGCTGCATGTCATGATGCGACGTAGGCACTGGGATGAAATTCCTAGCCGCGTCCTGGTGGCTGCTGAGCTGGGGTCCAGGGTTCCGTGTGAGGAGGAAAAAAAGTGCCAGGCACTCTGAGTGGTTGGCCGTAAACCAGCTGTGCTGAAGAAGAATGCAGGTTGTCCTTGGGTGCCGTGCGAAGACCTAGCAGCACCCAAGGGAGCCTGTCCACCCAACTAGGCCCACGGAGACTAGCATGCAGTGCGGCTTTAAGGGACCTGTGGAATCTTTCACACAGACCATTCACCTGTGGATGGTAGGCGGTGGTACGATGAAGCTTGGTGCCTAAACCTTGAGCTACGGCATTCCAAAGCTCAGAGGCAAATAGAGGCCCCCGGTCAGAGGAGATGTCAGTCGGTACCCCGAACCGAGCTACCCACGACGAGATGAAGGCTCTGGAGACATCTGCCGCTGTGGTGGCAACCAAAGTAATTGCCTCTGGCCACCTGGTGGTGCGGTCTTCCACAGTGAGGAGGTGAGTGTACCCGCGAGATGAAGGGAGAGGACCAACCAGGTCCACGTTCACATGGTCGAATCGACGCTCCTATTGCGTTTGCAAAGATAATCCAGAGACCGTCAGTGAGTTCAGTTCATGCTGCTTTTAATATGGCTGCCACACACACACACACACACACACACACACACACACACACACACACACACACACACACACACACACACACACACACACTTCTAGGCACAAGCCATCGAATTCCTATACACAATACAATGATCACAGCACTATCAAACTCCATGTGCTCAGGCCAAGGCAATCGAGTACCTATCACCAAATGTCAGATATAACATTGTGGTAAACCACTTTTATCGTTACACTATAGTTATCACTGTTGTATTGTTATCACTGTTGTATTGTTATCACCGTTATCACTGTTGTATCACGATAGGAGGTCGCCTCTTGTCGCGCTGTTATACCTGGGCTGACCACCTCCGACTCCGCCCATGGCTCCACCTACCTGCCCAGGTATAAAGGTAGTCGACTGGCTGGTATTCCTCCTTGTTGGACCCGATCACCCACGAGGGTGGGCTCTGTTATTTAGTCAATAAAAACCTTTAGTTACATTCCTAACTCGTCGCTTTTTATTGGACGAATTGATAGGTATATCAATTTTATTGACTAAATTTTAAAGATGTCTACTACTGGCCAGCCAGAAGCCCTCCCAGAAGCACAGCCACACCAGCCGGCTTGGCTGCAAGCCCTCAAACCACCGTACCTGGATCTAAACCCACAGGCAGCAAACGCAGCCCTCAACTTCAAACACTGGCTGGACTGCTTCGAATCCTACCTGGAAGAATCCGGCGCCCCGCAGAGATCCAAACTAAGACTTCTGAACGCCCAAGCGAGCCCGAGAGTATACGCACTCATACAGGACACGACTACGTACGAGGCTGCTATCAACCTACTGAAACAGCAGTACCGCAGCCCGGTAAATTACATGTACACCAGGCACCTCCTAAGATCCCGCCCGCAACAGCCAGGAGAGTCTGTAGCTGAATTTTTACGGGCGCTAAGAGCACTCGGCAGGAACTGTGACTTTAAAGCGGTGACGGCTGTTGAAAATACGGAAGATAATATCCGCGATGCCTTTGTGAAAGGCCTACGGTCCGACTACTCACGGCAAAGACTGCTTGAAGCTAAAGACCTCGACCTGGACAAAGCTGAAGCCCTCGCTCTCTCCCTAGAGGTGGCCCATCAGGACCAGGAGGCGTTTTCCAGGTACTGCTCGCGACCCTGGGACTCGGGCCCGACCCCTACCGCAATACCCTTCGCAGCGCCGCCCCCGGCACCTACCTCAGCGTCGGCGTCCCGGACCCGACCGGGCCCGCCACCCCCGGTACCGGCTCCGACATCGGGCACCCGCGGAAGGGCCGCCGGCTGCTTTTGCGGCCAGGAGAAGCACCCGAGGTCGCGCTGCCCAGCCAGGAACTCTACCTGCACAACCTGCAGGAAGAAAGGCCACTTCTCTAAGGCCTGCAGGAGCGGATCTTCAGAGGCCAGCAGTGCCTCATGCGAACTGTGGGGGCGGCCATCTTCTTTCACGGCAACTGAGGCCAGTATTCCCACACGTGAGTCATGGGGGCGGCCATCTTTGATCAAGGCAACCGACCCCAATAGTGCCTCATGTGAGTTATGGGGGCAGCCATCTTCTCCGCCATTTTGTCCTACCTCGTGGGAGACGCCATTTTACCCACCACGCCCGACTGCCACCGGGCCCCCGGACCCGACGACCGCCTCGCCCGCAGATGACAACGACTCGCTTACCTACACGCTAGCCTCCGTCACTCTGGATCAAGCCTGCCCACACCACCTGTCCAAGTCGATGATGGACATCAAAGTAAACGGCCACGCCACGACCTGCCTGTTCGACAGCGGAAGCACGGAGAGCTTCATCCACCCAGACACGGTGAGCCACTACTCCCTCCCTGTCCTGCCAACGCGCAACCGAATCTCGATGGCATCGAGGTCCCACGCCACGGACATTAGCGGCTACTGTGCTGTGACCTTGTCGGTTAAGGGTACAGAGTATAAAAACTTTAAACTCCTCGTCCTCCCCCAGCTCTGCGCTGCCGTCCTACTAGGGCTGGACTTCCAATCCCACCTCCAAAGTGTAACCCTAGCATACGGTGGACCCCTCCCCCCACTCACAGTCGACAACCAGCGAAGGTTAAACCGCCCACCGCGTAACACCTGCAGCCTATCCACCCTCAAGGTGCCGCCACCTTCCCTGTTCGCTAACCTCACCCCCGACTGCAAACCCGTCGCTACCAAGAGCAGGCGGTACAGCGCTGGGGACAGAGCTTTCATTAGCTCTGAGGTGCAGCGTCTCCTGAAGGAGGGCATCATCGAGGGGAGCAACAGCCCCTGGCGTGCCCAGGTCGTGGTCGTTAAGACCGGCGATAAAAATCGCCTGGTCATCGACTACAGCCAGACCATAAACAGATACACCCAGCTGGACGCATACCCCCTTCCCCGCATATCTGACATGGTCAATCAGATTGCACAATACCGCGTATTCTCGACCATCGACCTTAAGTCGGCCTACCACCAACTCCCTATCCACCCCGAGGACCGCCAGTACACCGCCTTCGAGGCGAATGGGCGCCTATACCACTTCCTTAGGGTCCCCTTCGGTGTCACCAACGGGGTCTCGGTCTTCCAAAGGGAGATGGACCGGATGGTTGACCAGAACGGACTGCAGGCCACATTCCCCTACCTAGATAACGTCACCATCTGCGGCCGCGACCGGCAGGACCACGACGTGAATCTGGAGAAATTCCTCCGTACAGCCCAACGGCTAAACCTCACCTACAATAAGGAGAAATGTGTGTTTAACACCTCGCGCCTTGCCATCCTTGGCTGTGTAGTAGAGAACGGACTCATCGGCCCCGACCCTGAAAGAATGCGCCCCCTCATGGAGCTACCCCTCTCCCACTGCCCTAAGGCACTTAAGAGAACCCTGGGGCTCTTCGCCTACTATGCCCAATGGGTGCCCAATTATGCGGACAAAGCCAGACCCCTCATGAAGTCCACATCCTTCCCCCTTACGGAGGAAGCGTGCGCAGCCTTCTCCCTCATTAAGGGAGACATTGCCAAGGCCACTATGCACGCAGTGGATGAGTCCATCCCCTTCCAAGTCGAGAGCGATGCATCCGACTTCGCCCTAGCCGCCACCCTTAACCAGGAGGGGAGACCGGTGGCCTTCTTAAGGACCCTACAGGGCCCTGAGATCCGACACTCGTCGGTCGAGAAGGAGGCCCAGGCGATTGTGGAGGCGGTACGACGCTGGAGGCACTACCTGGCAGGCAAACGATTTACCCTCCTTACCGACCAACGTTCGGTCGCTTTTATGTTTAATAACAAGCTGAGGGGCAAAATCAAGAATGACAAGATCTTGAGGTGGAGAATCGAGCTCTCCACCTACGATTATGATATCTTGTACCGGCCAGGTAAGCTGAACGAACCCCCCGATGCTCTGTCACGAATTACATGCGCCAGCGCGCAAAGTGATAGACTTCAGACCCTCCACAACGACCTCTGCCACCGCGGGGTCACCAGACTTTACCACTTCATTAAGGCCCGCAACCTGCCCTACTCCATCGAGGAGGTCAGGACCATAACCAGGAACTGCCAGACCTGCGCCGAGTGCAAACCGCACTTCTTTAGGCCGGACAGAGCAAGCCTGATCAAGGCCACCCGCCCCTTCGAGCGCCTGAGCATCGACTTTAAGGGGCCCCTCCCGTCCTCTGACCGTAATGTGTACTTCCTCAACATTGTTGATGAGTACTCCCGTTTCCCTTTGCCTTCCCCTGCCCAGACATGACCAGTACCACGGTCATTAAATGCCTGAACGACCTCTTCGCCTTGTTCGGGTTCCCAAACTATATACATAGTGACCGGGGCTCCTCTTTCATGAGCGAGGAACTCCGTCAGTTCCTACTAGCGAGAGGTATTGCAGCAAGTAGGACCACCAGCTACAACCCCCGAGGGAACGGCCAGGTGGAAAGAGAGAACGCGACGGTATGGAAGGCCGTCCTCTTAGCCTTAAAGTCTAAGGGCCTCCCAACCTCCCGCTGGCAGGAAGTCCTCCCGACAGCGCTGCACTCCATCCGGTCACTACTTTGCACTGCCGTTAACGCCACCCCCCATGAACGAATGTTTGTTTTCCCCAGGAAGTCGACTACGGGAACCACTCTACCAACCTGGCTGACCTCTCCGGGGCCCGTCTTGCTGCGAAAGCACGTGAGGGCCCATAAAACAGACCCCCTGGTCGAAAGGGTGAACCTCCTGCACGCCAACCCCCAGTACGCCTACGTGGCTTACCCAGACGGGCGGGAGGACACTGTCTCCTTACGAGACCTCGGGCACTCCGGAGACACCACCTTTACCCCCCCCCACCACCCCCCCAATTCCAGCCCAGGTAGACGGCATGCCGGAACCCCACGAGCCTTCGCCGACCACGCAGACACCAGCACTAACACCGGATAATGCAGCACCGCCGCTGCGACGATCGGAGAGGCTTACGAGGCCTCCGGACAGACTGACATACCAGAACTGGTAGTACACTTCACCCCGCCGGACTCAAATCTAAACAAGGGGTGAATGTGGTAAACCACTTTTATCGTTACACTATAGTTATCACTGTTGTATCACGATACGAGGTCGCCTCTTGTCGCGCTGTTATACCTGGGCTGACCACCTCCGACTCCGCCCATGGCTCCACCTACCTGCCCAGGTATAAAGGTAGTCGACTGGCTGGTATTCCTCCTTGTTGGACCCGATCACCCACGAGGGTGGGCTCTGTTATTTAGTCAATAAAAACCTTTAGTTACGTTCCTAACTCGTCGCTTTTTATTGGACGAATTGATAGGTATATCAAACATTTCCTCCCCCCTCACAGAATTTCAAACAAGAAATGTAGTGACAAAGTCCTGTAGGTGGCCAGGGCGAGAACGTGTACGAACAGGCCGAGGTGTGGACTAGTGAGGAGCAGGCTGAGGCACAACATCTGCGGTTAATTTGGAGAGAGGAGGACCAGAATGATGCCATCTTATTATTGCAGTGAGGCCTGCGGACTCTGACCCAATCGGAGACAGATGTTGGGCGCCTTGGCCCTATTCGACTGGTCGAAGCAGAGTTTCATCTTCTCCTGCTGTCCAGTGACTGTGGCTTGAGCCGGTGGAGCAGGGCTCTGAGCTAGCGAGGGGCGGAGCCTGCCAAGGGGCAGCATGAGCTCACGGCCTAGCATGAGGGATGCGGGTGAGACCCCTGTAGTGGAATGCTGGGAGGCTCTGTAGTGCAGCAGTGTGTGGAGGAGGGCCTTGTCAAACGCACACCCCTGGGATAGGTGTGCTCTGAGGCCATTTTTCAGAGTCTGGTTAAAACGCTCCACCCCCCCCCGTTTGACTCGGGGTGGTATTACACTGTGCGAATGTGACGGATGCCCTTGCTCTCAAGGTAAGAGGAGAGTTCCGAAGAGACCATTTAGGGGCCATTGTCTGTGGTGATGGCCTTTGGATGCCCCCAGCGGGAGAAGAGGGACTCAAGGATATCAATGATGACCCGAGAGGTGACGGAGCCCACGGCAGTGACCTCTGGCCATTTTGAGTGCAGGTCATAGGTCACCACTAGGAACCGTTGATGGTGGGGGACACCATGGATCTCCCTGCAGACGTCCAGCTGCAGGTGCTCCCAGGGCTGAGCGGGCCAGGCAAGGGGTTGCAGGGGTGGGGGAGCTTGGTGGCCAGTCTTGCCACTTATAAGGCAGGCTGCACAGTCCTTGACCAGGGCCTCGATTTCCCTGTCGATACCCGGCCACCACGCTAGGTCTCGGCATCATTGTTTGAGCTTCACTATGCCCAAGTGGCCCTCATGCGCCATGGATGAAACACGCGCACGAAGGGCACTTGGGATCACAGTGCAGAGCCCACATGCAACACGAGTCATTCCAGCAGGAGAGCTCCTCTTTAACTCTGGAGTAGGCAGGTAGTTCCTCAGGCACCTTGCGAGGACAGCATCTCTGATGAAGGTGCACAGCTGGGAGAGGGCCGGATCCTGTTCAGAGGCCTCTTTGAGCTCCTGGGGAGAGACTGTGGTTTGGAGAGGCGTGTGCAGCATCTGGACGATATCCTGTTCCACTTGTTCAGACCCGGCGAGTGGGGCTGGGGCAGAGACAGTGCGGGAGAGCAGATCTGCAACAACATTGTCACGTCCTGGTGTGAACTGGAGACGGAAATTGTATTGGCGGAGGCGGTCAGACCAGCGGTGTAGACGCAGTGGTCTGTGGCCTGTGCTGGATGTTGACAGCAGGGCAGTGAGAGCCTGGTGATCGGTTCGCAGGGTGAAGGCACGGCCATACGTGTACAGGTGCCACCGCTCACATGACCAGACGCACGCCAGCACCTCACGCTCGCCTACTGAGTACTTCTGTTCGGTGGGGCTAAGGGCTCGGGAGGCAAAGGCGATTGGTTTCTCCACTCCATTCTGTATCTGCGATAACACCGCCCCCACAGCTGCAGCGGACGCATTGCAGGTGACGAGGGTGGGGCTGGCGACGTCAAAGTGAGCCAACACTGGAGGCGACATGAGCTGCGATTTGAGGAGGCGAACAGCTTCCGTACAGGCTTGTGACCACACCCAGGGCTCATCCTTTCACAGGAGCTGGCGCAGTGGGGCTGTGGTGGCTGAGTACTGGGGCAAAAACTTCAGGTAGTACCCAGTCATGCCAAGGAAGGAGGCAACCTGTGCTGCAGAGCTGGGTTCTGGGATGCTGTGAATGGCATCCACGTTTGACTGGAGTGGGGATATACCGTCAGCCGACAACCGAAACCCCACAAATTCGATCTCTGAAACAGCAAAGACACACTTTTCGCCATTCAGTGTGAGCTTGTGTTTTGCTAGAGCTGTGAAAACTCTGAAAGCGTTCGTCGTGAGTGGAGGTTGAGGGCCCATGCACGACTATGTCATCCAGGTTGATGGCCACCCGAGGAATGCCCACGAGCACAGAGGCCATCACCTTTTGGAAGCAGCTGGGTGCAGAGCTAAGTCCAAATGGCAAATGCCAAATGCTGCCGTTGCGCGAGCATTACCATGTCAGAGCTGTCGGGGCTGAGGACGCTGTCACTGGGTGTGTGCGCTAGTTTCGCTGCACATTCGGCTGCAGACTCCACTTGAAAGGCAATGTTGACTCCCTGCAACAACGACAGATCGTCGGACTTGAGTAACAGTCTTTCACGCACTCTCACGTTGTTTGTGTGCTCTATTAGTTGATCACGCACCATCTCATCTTGTAATGCACTGAACTTGCACGAGCTAGCTAACCCCCTCAAATTAGCCACGTATTGATGCACAGACTCGCCGGGGAGTTGGTGACGCTGTCTAAAAATGAATCACCGCAGGAGGGCCCTTTGTGGGGCAGAGAAGTGTGTGCTTAACAGAGCCACAGCCTCATCATATGTTTGGATTGAGTCGGCTGTGCACAATGTCCCAAGAACACGCTGGCCCTCCGCTCCCAAGCAATGGGATAACAGTGCCTTTTTCTGAGCTGTACTCACAGTTTCTAGTCCAAGAGCAATGAGATAGGTTTCAAAGGACTGTAACCAGTGAACCCATGGGATCGGGGGCTCACCGGGTAGTGCAAGGAAGGGAGGAGGTGGTGGAAGAGAGATTTCAGCCATTCTTGTCGCCAAATATTGCATTTGCAAAGATAACCCAGAGACCGTCAGTGAGTTCAGTTCATGCTGCTTTTAATATGGCTGCCACACACACACACACTTCCAGGCTGTAATGAAATCTGTTTGTCTTGATCCTGTATTCGTTTTGCACTCATGTATGTTACCCTCCCCCACTGTGTATAGTTTCACTTCCTCTTTCCCGACTAACCTGGGAGGTTCTGTAGGGGGTTTCTCTTGCTCTTTCTGGTCTCCTGCCAGGCTTCGTGCAATAATTACCCTTGAGTGGTTCGACCCACTCCCCCCTACGGTTCTAGACCTTGGACTTAGGTGCAGAGAACAGTAGTGCAGAGAAAGAACTCAATAGACCAGGTTGAATAGCACGAAATGGATGCTTTTATTTTAAACAGTTTGAAGCATTACAAAATACATGTCATAGGCACAGATTAAAGTTACTACAATCATGCACAAATTTATGAACTTGACTCTATGGAAATGGGGAACACACGGCACATCGAAAAAGGGGAAACACATTACGATTTCCCTTAACTCCCTCCCCTATACCTAAACTAAGTTTCGACCTGGGGAACTTGGGATCATGCTCACCACTCTCGAAATCGCGAGAAAGGGGGTTCGCAGCCTTTTTGGCACCGCTTTCCGTCGTCACGTGGATTTGGAAACTTCTGGCGCAGTCGATATTCTCTCCTCCCTCGAGGCGGTGGGGTAGACCCAGCCTCGATGAGCGCTCGTTAAGGTTGAGATCCACTAAGTCAATTTGGGTTCATGGAGCAGACCCAGATGCTGGCTATGCACTTGGGAGAATCTTGTGGCATCGATCGCCGGTTCTCCAGAGGGTTTCTTCTCCGTCGGCCTGGGTCGTCGATGATCTCCCGACCCCAGTACCCGGGCCACCCTCGTCGTCTTCTCGTCGTGGCCGAGCCTTGTTTGGCTGAACACCGACCACGTTGTCCTTTTACCGAAACCGTCCGTCTTTAAAAAGACGAAAACGTTTTCATCGATCTGCCGAAGTGGAAGAGGCGCCGATCCGGGCACCGTCCGCCCTTCGTTCGTTCCTCGTAGAAGAAAGTTCTTGAAGAAATGGAAGCCTGAAGTCGCCCAACAAGAAGCCGTGGCAGTGAAGAAGAAGTTGTTCAAGTAACCCGGAGTCCGAAGTTCCTTAGATGGACTTTCAATCCATAGTTATACTCTTTTGGGACAGTCTTATCTCCCGCCAAATCATAGTCCTGTCTTTGTATTAATTTTGGCGGGCAGAAATCTCTGCAGGGGCGCTTTGTCTTGTAACGGAGCCGGTGATAACTTAAACTGGCCTTCCTGGCCGATAATGTCTTTCAATGTCTTTTGCATTGTCACCGTGGCTCGGTTCGCATATTGATCGGTCCGGACATTTTCCTTGATGGCTGCTAAACGGTTTTTCCTTTGTACGATAAATGGGTATAAGTGTTTTTACATTGTCCGCCCATATCTTGATGGGCCCCATCCTGTACTTATAATCCATTGAATATGTATGCTGTTGCTCTGAGTTTCGGTTCCCAGAGACTGGCTTTCATGGGCTCACTGTCTTCAATCCACAAGCCTGTCTGGCTTGCAGTAACAGAAATAAAATGGTTCATAAACTGATCACGGGGCCTGGCGGCCATTTTGTATGCCCTTTTATCAAAGGTTTTTCTGTGCAAGCTTACTTTGGTCAATAAACAGTCTTATTTTATCCAGTTTTCTTGCGTGATTTTTGCTGAAAATTGCGAATCTTACAGGCCCCCCTGTGATACTGATAGCTTGCTTAAAGTATCAATAATCCTTGATGAGCAAATTTTCCCTGATTCCCCACATCCAAACATTCCTGGCACTTAACTATCTATGCCCCTCACGACACATGCAGTTCCCATTTCCGGAGAAAATGAAAATTACCTCATGCACATTTGGAATCATAGACAGCAAATCTTAAACTATAACACCTTCACCTGTCAGATGGGCAGGGGTTGATACCCTTTTGCGCCATCTGCATGCATCTTTTATTAATCCAAAAAAACTTAAGAACAACTAATAACATGACAATACTTATTTCCTTATAACCCAAAACAATCAAAAAAAAAAAAAAAAAAAAAATTAAATGGAGGGACGCTTAATCTTATACTAGCAGCTTAGAGTGGGGTATCTGCTTCCCCCATCCGCACATAGCGTTCTCTCCATTCTCCTGTGTTCTCGTGCCTCTGGAGGCGTTTGCCTCTTTTGCAATGCACGAAGAGCAAAAATATCACAATCAAAACCTGACATACTACTAGGATATGGGATGCTGTTCTAATCCAGGCGGGGACCTCTATGTTGGTGAACAAGTCCCACCATGGTGGGATGGTTATGTCCAATATGTCTTTTCCTATCTCTAAAGTCTTCTGCTCCAGTGTATAGAAATGTTTCTGCGAAACTATAACGGCTTTTAAAACCTTGGTGAGGTGTTCGGGAAGAGGGGGAATGACATAACCAAAATGCGCGACAAATCGTTGTAAGTCTGTGAAATTCTCTTTGATAGTGATGTGCACAGTGGAGGGCGCAGGAATGGGAACAATTCGTTGTTGTGCCACTTGAACCTCGGCCCTGGGTTTGAAACAGAAACTGCTATCACCGACCGAACACCACTCGTGTTGTCCATATCGGTACTGAGGCGCTGCAGTGGTGACGCAGTATGTCCCACCCCCGATATATGCTACCTGTGGGGGCACATGGTCCTCTGCCATTGCCTCCATGGTGCAATTCACCGGCTTCGCGCTAGCGGTTCTGAACCCGCACTGTGGTTTCAAAAAGGCATTCAAGTGCTGGGGACACAGGATGATGTGTGCTCCCCGGCTCCGACATCCCGAGAGGTCGGTGCCTGTCATTGTACGCTCCCATCTGATGACGTAAGGCGGGACCACTGCGTAACGAATGTGTGCGCCCCCCTGAATGACTCCAATGTTCTCTACTCTGTATACCGGGCCGGGCTTTGCTGCGGGACCCAACACCGGCATTCTTACTACTATTCCCATAATAGTGTGATTCGAATGTCCGCAGTCCACTGGAACTGGGTATGCTTCTGCGGCTAGTCTGAGCTGGCACGGGCTTAATGCATTCTCAAAAGGGTGGAGCGCTTGCAAGTGCTTGTTGCTGATCCAGGACGGGACCAAACCCTGTTTTAAATCCTCAAGATTACTGCGGCCCTCGCCCAATAACCACGCCCCGTACAGTACACAGGCCTCGTTTTGCGCAGCTTGATCGGACGCATTCCGATCCTCAATGAGTGCATTTACCGTTCTCGCGTGTTTCTCCAGCTCAGCAATTATGTCCTTAAAGTGTAGTGTCATGGCCTGGTCCTCATGCAACTCAGAACCCACGACCTTGTTTTCGTCTGTCAATATGTTCCTTAACTGGGCTTTTAAACCGTTGATCTGTGTCTGCAGCTCCACATTATCTAGAGCGTTGACAACAGATGTCCCGGTATTAAAAGCAGTGATTATGTCATTTACAGTACCCCTTCTTTGCCTCCCGACTCGATCCAAAACTTCTGGCGGTGTGGTGTATAATTTGTCTCTGTCGATGTCGGCAAAGTCAAATTCGTAAAATTGTCTAAACATACTGGTTAACAGGACCTGGTATAATTGTTCCGTTTCTTTGGGACACCACTCCGGCAATCTTACCTCAGTGAGATTTAAAATCACTGAGGCCACCGCGTAGTGTACCCCTTGGTACAGCATCTGACCAGTGGGTACCAATACTAATCCGTTCCCGGGTCCCTTGGTGGTTGTTGGGCACCCTCCTTTCTGGGCTAGTGCTACCGGAAGCGTGGGCAGGGGCTTGCGTGGGCGGGTGATGAGTTCAGTGGCGTTCACCGGAATAGGGGTGTAAGGGGCTCCGCACGCTCGAGTGCTAACATCCCATCTCATCCCCTTCCCTTCATCCTGCCACTGCCTCTGGAAGAAGATGGACACGCCCTTGGGGCAGACGCGTCTCGAACCCCACATACAGACATATATTCCCTCATCCGGTTCCCACCATTTGTCCCAACACACACGTAATTGTCCGTGAGTTCCCGTAATAGTCCGATGGGTATTATTACCCAGTCGCTCCCACTCGACCGTAGAGTTTCTCATGTCCTTTCCCAGCTTTCGTAGCCACCACCATCGCCTTGGTGGTACGTTCCCATTGCACACCAGACAAATCCTCTTTCCCACGGTGACGCTGACTCTGGGCGCTAGGATCCTCACTCGAGGGCACGTTAATGAAGTCTCTTGGTAGGCAAAACCGAAATTGCTGGAATATTCCGTAGAATTCGTTCCCAGCCAACCTGGCCATCTCCCTTGGTGGAAGTAGGTGGCGGTTTCCTCTACCTCTCGCTCCCCCGTCCCATCCGTTGCGATGGGGGCCGTGTCCCCGGAGCACCCGAAAATGATGACGTCCTTGGTGCGGCCTCGGTAGGCCCACCCGCACCCGATCGCCATGAACGCGACGACAATCCTTTCCATCGTATCCCAGGTTTCTGTAACCAACAAAATGATGTAGCCGGGCTCCCGATAGGTGCTGGCCTAAATTAATTGGACGCGCGGGTACCTGGACCCCGCTCCCCAACAAACACACATACCGGGCAGACTTCAAAATTGTACTCTTAACACCATATACTTTACATTCCTTAAACTATGACCATAATTACCTATCTTAACTTATGTACAGCGCCGCCCTCCGTGGGGCGGCTTTCCGAATCCCTGTGAGGTCTGTCGCGTGCCACACCCTGCGGTGGGGCTGCATTGATCTTTGGCCTTGATCCCCCGCAGCCTGTCGCTGCTGAACGGGGATCATGTCTTCCTGGGGCTGCTTTAAACCGTGGTTGGGGAGGATGGGGAGAATCTGGCCAAAATTTTCTGGGCTGGGGCGCTCGAGCTGACCTACGAGGGGCTGCTTTGGGTTGGGCTCCCGGGGCCGATGGACCTGGGGTCGTGACTGTTACCGTCACAGCCTGTGGTTCCTCCACAGCTGCCGGCTCCAGCTCCCCTTCCTCAGGCTCCGCCCCCCCGGGGTCGGGATCTGTGGCTTCCGACTCCACCTCACCTGTCCCTACAGGTAACGAGTCTCCACCCCCACTCCCTACCTCCCCCAAGCTTGAGTCGAGGGCGGGACTGCCGTCCTCTGACTCTTCCTCCTCCGTGATTGGGTCTAAAGCGAGGTTGAGCTGTTCGGGCTCTCCCCTGCCTAAATCCCATTCAAAAGATGAGACCTCCCACTCCAATGGGATGGCCTCTCCCTTCACGCAGGCTACTGCTCCAGCCTGTGTGGTCTGTGACTCTGTTACAGGCTGAGGGTCTTTGTTCTCAGACCTGGTCCCCTTTGGTGGCCCTTGTGTACCCGGTTTAAACAGTTTACACTGGTTGATGTGAAACCATTTGGTACGTCGGGGCGTCTTCACTGCATAAACCATGGGGCTGGCTTTGTCTACAATGCTGTATGGCCCCATGTACAGTGGTTCAAAACTCCCTACCCTGGCGTAGTTTCGGACCATGACCTGGTCCCCGACTACCCACTCTTGTTGTTTCCGAGGTTCCAGCAACAGTTTATTTCCCTGGTGCTGTCTTCCCATGTTCCCAGCCGCCTGCCCATAAATCTGTCTCAGGCGCTCCAAGAGGGTTTGGGCGAATTTGTCCCGTTTCACCTCTCGGTGCTGGCCCTCAGTGAGCACCGGGGCTAGCACATGGGTGGGTGTTCGCATGATCCTTCCAGTCATTAACTCGTGCGGGGAATACCCCGTGCTTTTGGACTGGCTGGCTCGGATCCCCATGAGGACTAAAGGCAGGACCTCCGCCCATTTCTGGGGCGAGCCCATTGTCTCTTTCCTCAGCTTTTCCTTGAGGGTCCGATTCATACGCTCAACAATCCCGGATGACTGGGGATTGTATGCTACGTGCCACTTTCCCTCAATGCCCAAGAGCCTGAGGGCGTTCTGCATTACTTGACCGGTGAACTGACTCCCTTGGTCGGACTCTACAAAACGGGGGAGTCCCCACCGTGAGAACACTTCCTGAATCAAGATCTTAGCAGTACCGAGTGCCGTAGCTGTTCTGCACGGGAAGGCTTCTACCCATTTGGTGAACACATCTACCAGGACAAGGCAGTACTTATAGCCTCCCTGGGCGGCGGGCAGGGGCCCTATGTAGTCGACCTGAATCGACTGCCATGGTCCCTCTACCCTCCTGATGTGCCCCATGGGCACCTTCCTTTTGTGGGGGTCTGGGTTGTTAGCAGCACACACAAGACAGCTTGCGCAGAACTCGCGGACATTGTCCTGAAGTCCCGGCCACCATCCCGCCTGCTCCACCCGTTGCCAGGTGACCTCAGGTCCGGGGTGTCCCGCTCCTGGACCCTCGTGGGCCAATTGCAGGAATTCCCTTCGGTGCTGCTGCGGCACAACCCACTGCTCCTTTCGGAACAGCATACCTTCTTTGACTGTGAGGGCTGCCGTACTGTACGGACCTTCTACCTGTTTGCCCTCTGTGATGGCTTTTAGGACTGCTTTTAGGGCGGGATCCAGGGTTTGGACGGTCTTTAGGTCTGGGGGCGGTGTCACCCCTGTGTTCCCGGGAATTCCCTCCCTGCCTTGGATCGCCGCCACGGGTCCGGGTTCGTATGGGTCCCAGAGAATGCCGTTGCGGGCACCCTCCCTGGCTAGCGCATCCGCCTGCTGGTTGCCCTGACTGCGGGGTTCTGTAATGGAGTGAGCCTTCACCATATGGATGAACACCTTTCCTTTCTCCCCCACAGCTGCTAGGATCTTCTCCAGCAAGGGCTTAACTGTTAAAGGCCGCCCGTCCGCGGAGGTGTACCCGCGTCGGGACCAGATGGCGAGGTACTCCGTACACGAATTGCACGTGAACATGCTGTCTGAGCAAATCGTGTATGGGGTTGGGAAAATCTCGGGGTGGGTAACCACGTACGCCACCGCAGACAGTTCAGCCTGCTGCGCGCTCATAGTGCTGGGGAGCTTAATTGCCAGGGCAATGTTTGCCGCAGGGTCATAAACTCCACACCCTGTGAGTCGCTTGCCGTCAGCTACAGTGCTAGAACCGTCTACGCAGATCTTGCGGCCCGTGGGATGTATCCCGGCCCGTAAACCTATGTTAACTTCCCATACCCCTTCTACGGAACATTGATGGGCTGTCCCGGGATATGCCATATTGGCTGCGAGCCTTGGCGCGCAGAGGCCTTTAACTTTGAGATCCATCTGGGAAAGGAGGAGGGTCCAGCGCGCAATCCGAGCGCTGCTTACGGTCCCATCCTTAATCCTCCCGTCCAGAAGCATCTTCGTGGGGGTGTGATGGGTGAGGAGCGTAATGGGAGAGGTCCCTGTGAAGATCACTGATCTGTTCACAGCCCAATGCGTGGCCAGGAGATGCCGTTCGCAATTGGAGAAACTCCTCTCCACATCCGTGAGCACCCTGGAGGAATAAACTACTGGTCTTAGCTTGCCGTGCCGCTCTTGGAGCAGCACTGCGCTCAGGCTGTCCCCACTAGCGGCTACCTCCAGAAAGAACTCCTCTCCCCCATCTATGGCCCCTAGGGCTGGCGCGGTCTGCAGATCTCTTTTCAACTTCTCGAATGCTGCCTGGCACCCCTCGTCCCAAGACCACTCGACTCCCTTGTGTAAGAGTCGAAGTAGCGGGGCCGCTGTGGCAGCATAGTCCTCGATGAAATCTCTGCAGTACCCGGTCAATCCCAAAAAGGACCTTACACCCGTTACTGTGTTGGGAATCGGCAGATCTTGTATAGATTCCCGTCTGGCCTTATCTATGGCTCTTTCCCCAGCGCGGATGGCCAGACCCAGGAATTTAACTTCCTGCTGGCCGATCTGGGCTTTCTTTGGGTTTACTTTGAAACCCTTCCTTTCTAACAGTTCCAACAATTCGGCTAACAGTGGGCCGTGCTGCTCCCTTGTATCTGTGAACAGGAGTAAGTCGTCCACATACTGCACTATCTGGTTGGGCTGGCTGAACTCTTTCAAACTCCCCGCCATACACTGATGGAAAATGCTGGGGCTGTTGTGAAAACCCTGTGGTAAGCAGTTCCAGGTGTACTGTTGCCCTTTGAAAGTAAAGGCAAACTTGTACTGGTCCTCCCGCCGCAGCGGAATGGACCAAAAACCGTTCGAGATGTCCAGCACCGTGAATGTGGTCGCCGATGCTGGAATACTCCCTATTAAGTCTGCAACTGCTGCTACCGTGGGCACGCAGGCTGGGATATTACTATTGAGGACTCTATAGTCCACCGTGGCTCTCCACGAATTGTCCGGTTTCTTTACCGGCCATAATGGGGAGTTCACGTGGGTGGCTATCGTCCTCAATACGCCCTGCTGTACCAATGAAGATATTGCTGTCTCCATGTCGGGTTCTGCCTCCTTGGGGAAATTATACTGCTTTTGGGGTCGGATCATGGGGTCCCCGTCTACGCTGACTTCGAACCCAGTGACTCTCCCGCAGTCGTGCTTGTGGGTGGCGAATGCGGTCAGATTTTCTGACACACGCGCCTGCAAGTCCGTTGGGACGTTTGTTATCATGAGCTCGAGATCGTAACCTCCTGATGGCTTCATAGTGCACAGGGCCCCCTTTTCTTCCTTCCCCGGGATTATGACTACCTTACCTAAACCGCCCTCGGCTCCCCAGAGACAGTGATTTCTCAGGTCCACGAGGATCCCGTGTTCCACCAAGAAATCAGCCCCGAGGATGCCTTTCCCCCCCCCCCTCTTTCCACTTCAATAGGATGCACGTCCATGTGGTGTGGAGCGCTCCCAACTGAATGGAGAGCGGGAGGGAGTGCGCGCCAGCCTGTGCTCTACCTGTGAAACCCGCTACTAAATATGGAGCCTGGGCGGACAGAGGTGAGGCAAAAGGTTTGTCCGTGTGGATCACGGTACACGAAGCTCCCGTATCCAACAGGTAACTACCCCTTTGTTTCTCCACCTCCATCTCCACCACAGGTCTTCTCCAAGCGTCATAGCGGAGCGGACACAAGTAGATGGGCTGCGCGGGCGTCAGTCATTTAGGTGTTTCGGCTGGGGTCTCGGGGGCGATAGGGCTGTTAGCAACCGTTACCTTCCCCTGCCAGGTCATCAGAGACCGCATAGTCTCCAAGACTGACTCGATCGCAGCGGGGTCCACAACCGCACCACCCCCTTTATTCGGGGCAGAGGCTACGGTTGGGTTCTGGACTGGTGTTGGGGCAGCGGCCTTCACTTGTGGTTGTGCTGGTGTTGGGTAAACTCTCGGGCCGTTGGCGACTCGGGCTTGGGCTTGATCTTGGGCTGCGGCGAACGCTCTCTCCCTCTTATCCTTCCAAGGATTCCTACAGTCCTTGCGCCAATGACCCTCCTTCCCACACCCGTAACAACTGCTATTTGCTTGGGGATGGCGATTTCCCTCCTGACGCCATTCCTTTTTAGCAGAGGCTGCGGGCCTCACCTCATGCACCTTTCCTTTCACAACAGGCGTTTTCTTGCCCTTGTTGTTTCTATAACTGATCGTGAGCTGATCTAGTACTACTTCCTCCGTGGAGCGGGCGTTAGTGGGGTCAAACCATGCTTTGGCCTGTTCCTTCACTACTGGCAGGCAACCTGCTACCAGGCACCGAAGCCAGTGAGCCCTTTGTTCGCCATCCAGCCCGGCCCGGGCCGGCCCGCCCGGGCAGCTGCGCCGATACACTGGCCACAACCTGTCGGCGAAAACCCGTGGGGGTTCTCCCTCTAGCTGCACTGTCTTTTCTAAACGGAGGAACGGAGTTCCGTCCCCCTCTCCCATGATCTCCAGAATCTCATCCCGTAGCAACTCATAGTCCCTGTGCCCTCTCTTGCTCTTGTCAGGGAGACACTGGAGGAGCGAACTGTCCAGGGAGAACAGCAGCATTTTAGACTGTTCAACCCCGTCGCAGTCATTGACTGCTGCGGTCTGCTCCACGTCTCTGAAATGCACGGAGGGATCTCCTGACTCGGAGAGTTTTGGGATGTGACTTATCATCTCTCTTAGCTGTCGTGCGCTATGAGGCATTATGATCTGACTCTCAAGGGGTCCGTCATCGCCATTTTCTTCATTTGGACCGATCCTCCGGTGTCTCGTTGGACACATTGGCGCCGACCCCGACTCTACTGTCTGGGGTTGCTCTACCTCAGGGCTCCCTTCCTCTACCGTCTCCGTCTCCTGTCCCGGAGTCCAAGACTCCTCATAGGCAGGAGGCGCAGAAGGTTCGGGGGTTGGTACCCCAACTGCCTCTTGTGGAATCGGTCTTTTGGATTCCTTGGCTAGCAACAGCTGACTCGCTGGTGGATTTATGAGACACACCAACCCGTTTGCCTTCGCTAGGGCCTTTCTCAGGTCCTCTAGCTCCCGGCGGCAAGTGCTGTGGTCGGTGTTCTCAGATCTATTCTCCATGGCCATCTTATATGCTGCCCTGGCTCCCAGGAGCTTTTCCTCTTGGGCATCTACTTGTTTGGCTAGACGGGAACACCTCTCTCTCATTCTACCTTCACTGGCCTTGGCCTCAACGACCTGACATTTTAAATATTCTACCCGGGTTTCGTGGCAGCGAATTACAGAGCGGCGTTCCTGGTTCAGCGCGTCAAGCGATTCAATCAGTTTTTGACCTCCCGCAACCTTTTCCTCCACGCCTTTAAGCAAGCCGTTGATCTGGACTGTCTGTGCTGCAACTACCTGGTCCAAAAGCTGGACTTGCTTCTTGTAGCACATCAGCCAGACCGCCTTTTCTACAGATTTCTTATGCTCTCTACCCGCTGTCCACTTGATGGCTGCGTCTAGCGGGCGCCTATCCCTTAGTAGATCAGATATCCATTGTTTTGTGAGGTTGACTTTTCCGAAAACATAATCTGCTATTCTTTCATCCATCACATTTCGTTTATTCAGATCTTGATCTAACACACTACTTTCCTGCTGCCAAGGTCCTGCTGCGGTCGCCATTTCTGTAGGGGGTTTCTCTTGCTCTTTCTGGTCTCCTGCCAGGCTTCGTGCAATAATTACCCTTGAGTGGTTCGACCCACTCCCCCCTACGGTTCTAGACCTTGGACTTAGGTGCAGAGAACAGTAGTGCAGAGAAAGAACTCAATAGACCAGCTTGAATAGCACGAAATGGATGCTTTTATTTTAAACAGTTTGAAGCATTACAAAATACATGTCATAGGCACAGATTAAAGTTACTACAATCATGCACAAATTTATGAACTTGACTCTATGGAAATGGGGAACACACGGCACATCGAAAAAGGGGAAACACATTACGATTTCCCTTAACTCCCTCCCCTATACCTAAACTAAGTTTCGACCTGGGGAACTTGGGATCATGCTCACCACTCTCAAAATCGCGAGAAAGGGGGTTCGCAGCCTTTTTGGCACCGCTTTCCGTCGTCACGTGGATTTGGAAACTTCTGGCGCAGTCGATATTCTCTCCTCCCTCGAGGCGGTGGGGTAGACCCAGCCTCGATGAGCGCTCGTTAAGGTTGAGATCCACTAAGTCAATTTGGGTTCATGGAGCAGACCCAGATGCAGGCTATGCACTTGGGAGAATCTTGTGGCATCGATCGCCGGTTCTCCAGAGGGTTTCTTCTCCGTCGGCCTGGGCCGTCGATGATCTCCCGACCCCAGTACCCGGGCCACCCTCGTCGTCTTCTCGTCGTGGCCGAGCCTTGTTTGGCTGAACACCGACCACGTTGTCCTTTTACCGAAACCGTCCGTCTTTAAAAAGACGAAAACGTTTTCATCGATCTGCCGAAGTGGAAGAGGCGCCGATCCGGGCACCGTCCGCCCTTCGTTCGTTCCTCGTAGAAGAAAGTTCTTGAAGAAATGGAAGCCTGAAGTCGCCCAACAAGAAGCCGTGGCAGTGAAGAAGAAGTTGTTCAAGTAACCCGGAGTCCGAAGTTCCTTAGATGGACTTTCAATCCATAGTTATACTCTTTTGGGACAGTCTTATCTCCCGCCAAATCATAGTCCTGTCTTTGTATTAATTTTGGCGGGCAGAAATCTCTGCAGGGGCACTTTGTCTTGTAACGGAGCCGGTGATAACTTAAACTGGCCTTCCTGGCCGATAATGTCTTTCAATGTCTTTTGCATTGTCACCGTGGCTCGGTTCGCATATTGATCGGTCCGGACATTTTCCTTGATGGCTGCTAAACGGTTTTTCCTTTGTACGATAAATGGGTATAAGTGTTTTTACATTGTCCGCCCATATCTTGATGGGCCCCATCCTGTACTTATAATCCATTGAATATGTATGCTGTTGCTCTGAGTTTCGGTTCCCAGAGACTGGCTTTCATGGGCTCACTGTCTTCAATCCACAAGCCTGTCTGGCTTGCAGTAACAGAAATAAAATGGTTCATAAACTGATCACGGGGCCTGGTGGCCATTTTGTATGCCCTTTTATCAAAGGTTTTTCTGTGCAAGCTTACTTTGGTCAATAAACAGTCTTATTTTATCCAGTTTTCTTGCGTGATTTTTGCTGAAAATTGCGAATCTTACAGTTCCAGGTCTTGGCTCTTGGCTCCACCCCTGACTTCTCTTACATAAAAATCCCAGGATCTGTATGACTCATTCCTGTGAACCAGTCGGCGTGTTGAGATGTTAGCTCTGATCTTAGTGATTAAAAGCCAACTTGTTTAAGTCTATAACTTCTAGTTTTGTGGTTATTGAAGGCCCATCAATTTTAATCACTAAAGAATACTAGGATGGATCGACTCCTAAAACCAGAGCATCTGGACTTGGATCCACATTCTGCTGAAGCATCAAATCAATTTGGACACTGGCTCAAATGCTTCGAACTCTTCGCGGGGGCCTCATCCGCTAGCGAGGTAGATAAACTGAGTCTACTGACTACTCGCGTAAGTCATCGGATTTATTCATTCATCCGGGATGCCACCTCTTATACGGAGGCCATCACTATCCTGAAGGCCCAATACCAGAGGCCGGTAAACGAAGTGTACGCCAGACATCTGCTGGCTACACGCAGGCAGTGACCAGAGGAATCAATGGACGATTTCTTACAGGGCCTAAACGACCTGGTCTGGGACTGTAACTGCAAGGCTGTGACGGCCAACACGTACTCTGACGAATTGGCCCGCGATTCTTTCATCATGGGCCTCAAATTGAATTCTATCCGGCAGAGACTGCTGGAGAAGGAGGTCCTGGACTTAAAAAAGGCAGTGGCCACTGCGCGATCACTGGACGTGGCCCAGAGAAACTCTGACTCTTATTCTTCCGGCCATGCGGCCCTCACCGCCTCGTGCGCGCCGAGGGGGCCGCCATCTTGGAAGCAGCCATCTTCCCCATCCAGGTCTCAGACCAGCTCTACGCCGCCGGAGTCCCCACACAGAAGTTCACCCAGGAGTCCTACTACAGTGGCAATGTCTCGAGGCCCAAAATGCTACTTCTGCGGCCAGGCCAAGCACCCCAGACAATGATGCCCAGCGAAGGACGCTACATGCTTCAAATGTAAGAAAAAGGGGCATTTTAGCAAAGTCTGCAGGGGGAATCCGATTTCCAACTCCATCACCGCCTCGTGCGTGCTGTGTGGGCCGCCATCTTGGGATCCGTCATCTTTTCCCGACTCAACGGCCGCCCAGGATCCAACAGTGGCTTCGATCATGGTGGATCAATCCAGGCCACAGCCGTTGACAAAATCCATGATGGACATACCGGTAAACGGGAATTTAACGAAATGTTTAATTGACTGTGGGAGCACCGAGAGTTTTATCCACCCTAGCCTGGTATGGCGGCACTCATTAACGGTAACCCCTACATGGAGCAGAATTGCTATGGCTGCTAAGCCCCACACTTCAGACATTTTGGGCTACTGTGTGGTAACACTGACTGTAAACGGCACGGACTACAAGGATTTAAAATTCCTCATGATGCCAGAACTCTGTGTTAATGTAATCTTGGGCCTGGACTTCCAGTGCCACCACGAAAGTGTCACGCTAGCATATGGCGGGTCCCAGCCACCACTCGCTGTCTGTGGCCTATCAACCTTAAAAATCAGCCCGCCCTCTTTATTCGCTAATCTCGCTCCGAACTGTAGGCCCATAGCGACCAAAAGTAGGCGGTACAGTCTGGAAGACAGACACTTTATCAAGGCGGAAGTGGACAGACTCCTGTGGGAAGGCATTATTGAATGCAGTACCAGCCCGTGGCGTGCCCAAGTAGTCATAGTTAAAAATAGCGAAAAGAAACAGATGGTAATTGTCTACAGCCAGACTGTTTAATATTTTTACCCAGCTGGACGCCTACCCTTTACCCCGCATATCAGACATGGTCAACCAGATTGCGCAATACCGAATCTTCTCGACTATCGACCTGAAATCCGCGTATCACCAGCTCCCCATTAGAACGGAGGACCGCCCATACACCGCCTTCGAGGCGAACGGGCACCTCTACCATTTTCTCAGAGTGCCCTTCGGGGTAACAAATGGGGTCTCGGTCTTCCAACGTGAGATGGACCGCATAGTTGACGAGAATAAACTACAAGCTATCTACCCCTATCTGAACAATGTCACTATCTGCGGGCACAACCAGCAAGACCACGATCTAAATCTTGCAAGATTTAAAAAAACTGTCCTAAAGCTGAATCTAACCTACAACGAAGACAAATATGTCTTCAACACAACCCGTCTCTGTATCCTCGGCTGTGTGGTGGAAGATGGGGTAATTGGACCGGACCCTGACCGATTACGCCCCCTAAAGGAACTGCCCCTGCCACACAATCCCAAAGCTTTAAAAAGGTGCCTGGGATTTTTTTCGTATTATGCCCAATGGGTGCCCAATTACTCTGATAAGGCCCGACCCCTCATTAAATCGACATCCTTCCCACTATCAGCTGAAGCTCGAGAGGCTTTCACCAGTATTAAACAGGACATTGAAAGGGCTGCAGTGTGTGCAGTGGAGGAATGCATTCCCTTTCAAGTCGAAAGCGATGCGTCAGACTTTGCCTTAGCTGCGACCCTCAATCAGGCTGGGAGACCTGTGGCCTTCTTCTCTTCTTCTCCCGAACCCTTCAGCGACCCGAAATCAGGCACTCTTCTGTCGAGAAGGAGGCACAGGCTATAGTGGAGGCAGTGCGGCACTGGAGACACTACCTAGCCGGCAAACGTTTCACCCTCCTCACCGACCAGCGGTCGGTGGCTTTCATGTTTAATAACAAACAAAGGGGGAAAATCAAGAATGACAAAATACTCAGGTGGAGGATCGAACTATTCACGTTCGACTATGATATTATGTACAGGCCGGGAGCCCTTAATGAACCCCCAGATGCCCTATCGCGGGGAATGTGTGCCAGCATTCATACGGACAAATTACAGGGTCTCCACAATGACCTCTGTCACCCAGGGGCCACCCGACTATACCATTTTATAAAGTCCTGCAATCTGCCCCACTGCATCGAGGAGGTCAGGGCAATGACCAGAGCCTGCCGCATCTGTGCGGAATGCAAGCCTCATTTCTACAGGCCTGACCGTGCACACCTTATCAAAGCCACACGGCCATTCGAGCACCTAAGTCTGGACTTCAAGGGAGCCCTTCCCTCTGCCGACCGTAACGTATACTTCCTCAATATCATTGATGAATATTCCCGCTTCCCCTTCGCCATTCCCTGCCCAGACATGACCAGTGCCACGGTCATCAAGTGTCTCTGTAATCTATTCTGCATGCCGAACTACATACACAGCGATAGGGGGACGTCATTCATGAGTGACGAGCTGCGCCAGTTCTTGCTCTCGAAGGGGATAGCCACTAGCAGAACCACTAGCTACAACCCCTGGGGTAATGGGCAAGTGGAAAGGGAGAATGCTACTGTTTGGAAGGCTGTCACGTTAGCCTTAAAGTCAAAAGGCCTTCCGACCTGCCGCTGGCAGGAAGTCCTCCCAGACGTGCTCCACTCCATAAGGTCTCTGTTATGTACTGCCACTTACGCTACCCCTCACGAAAAGATGTTTCCTTTCCCCCGGATATCCACCTCGGGCATATCTCTACCCGCATGGCTGACATCTCCGGGGACAGTACTATTGCGGAAGCACGTGAGAGGCCATAAAATGGGCCACCTTGTGGAAAAGGTACAGCTCCTCCATGCAAACCCTCAGTACGCCTATATTGAATACTCTGATGGGTGAGAGGACACTGTTTCCATAAGAGACCTCGCTCCCTCGGGGAGCGGAGGGACCGATGGGAGACTACCCGATGAAGACCTACACTACAAAGAGACAGGACGCCCAGAGGTATCAATACCCAACTTTAACCTGGAGGACACTGCAGATAACCTGGAAGACACTGCGGAGGCCCGGACAGCGGAGGAACCAGAATCCACTCCCCTAGAGGCACCCCAACTGGCTTTGCGCCGATCACTGAGAACTGCAAAACCTCCTGACAGACTCACTTATACCAACTTTTAAGAAACATCACCCCGATGGACTAAATCTATAGAAGGGGTGAATGTAAAGAAATCTGTTTGTGTTGATCCTGTATTCGTTTTGCACTCATGTATATTACCCTCCCCCACTGTGTATAGTTTCACTTCCTCTTTCCCGACTAACCTGGGAGGTTCCAGGTCTTGGCTCTTGTCTCCGCCCCTGACTTCTCTTACATAAAGATCCCAGGATCTGTATGACTCATTCCTGTGAACCAGTCGGTGTGTTGAGATGTTAGCTCTGATCTTAGTGATTAAAAGCCAACTTGTTTAAGTCTATAACTTCTAGTTTTGTGGTTATTGAAGGCCCATCACAGGCACAAGCCATCGAATACCTATACACAATACAATGATCACAGCACTATCAAACTCCATGTGCTCAGGCCAAGGCAATCGAGTACCTATCACCAACTGTCAGACATAACAGCTCCGGAACCAGAAAAGTGGCGACTGGGGCCTTAACATGGCATTGTACCTTGGACTTTACGCAGGTATTGGTCAAGTCACGGACATTGAGATGCATGCCCTTCCAGACGAATTTCTTTGCCATGAGTTGTTGTGACACTCTCATGCCAGGGTGTGACAACCCGTGAATAGTGTCGAAAATTCTCCTGCACCATTTGACTGGAATGATTGGACGTGGGATGCCCATCGAGCTGTCACACAGGAGTGTGGTCCCTGCAGCCTGGAAACTGACATGAGCCACTTGTAAGCTGGAAGGTGCGGTCCGGTATGCCTGCACTTCAGGGTCTGCCTTCTGTTCTTTTGCCAAACCAAAATAGTCGATTCCCAGGTGTACTGCGTGGAGCTGGGTGCGGGAGAGACAATCCGCCACCAGGTTGTCTTTGCTCGAGACATGTTGTATGTCGGTTGTAAATTCAGATATGTACCTAAGATGACGTTGTTGCCGTGCCGACCATGGTTCTGCTGTCTTGGCCATCGCAAAAGTAAGTGGCTTGTGGTCTACAAAAGCTGTGAATGGGCGTCCTTCAAGTAGAAAGCGAAAATGACGGATGGCCAGAAACAATGCCAACAACTCCCTATCAAAAGTACAATACTTGCATTCGTTCTTCCACAATTGGCGGCTGAAGAAAGCCAGTGGTTGCCATGTGCCATTGACCCACTGCTCCTGTACTGCCGCGATGGCATAATCAGATGTGTTGGTGGTAAGGGCAATGGTTGCGCCCGGAAGGGGATGTGCCAACATGGTCGCAGCAGCCAAAACATTCTTAGTGTCGAGGAAAGCCTGGTCCATCTGGGGTGTCCAATCGATCGGGTCTTTGCCCGATTTACCTCTGAGGGCCTCGTACAAAGGTTGCATCAACAATGCCGCCTTGGGGACGAACCGATGATATTAATTGACTATTCCCAGAAATTCCTGGAAGGCCCTGATGGTCTGAGGAAGAGGAAATCAGGTGACTGCTTCCACCTTCGTGGCCAGTGGGACGGCGCCTTCTGAGGTGATTCTGTGTCCCAGGAAATCAATGCTGTGCAATCCAAACTGGCACTTGGCCGGGTTGATAAGGCCATTTGGGCTGAGACGAGAAAAAATGGTACGCATGCGTAATGTGTTCTTTCGTGCTGTTACTGGCAATAAGGATGTCATCTAGGTAGACGAAGATGAATGGCAGATCGCGCAACACGGAATCCATGAGACGTTGGAAGGCTTGTGCTGCATTCTTCAGCCCAAACGGCATACGAAGGAACACAAAAGAGCCCGAAAGGTGTGATGACGGCAGTTTTGGGGGCGTCCTGAGGATACACGGGCACTTGATGATAGCCTCGGACGAGGTCTACTTTGGAAAAGATGGAATTCCCTGCCAGATGGGCCATAAAATCCTGAATGTGAGGAATTGGCTACCGATCTGGTGTGGTAGCCTCATTCAGGCATCTGTAGTCGCCACATGGTCGCCATCCGCCGCCTGGCTTAGGAACAATGTGTAATGGCGAGGACCAAGGACTATTCGAACATTGAATAATACCCAGGAGTTCCATTGTATGGAACTCCGCCTTGGCGGCCGCGAGTTTACCGGGTTCCAGCCTTCGAGCTCTTGCATACACGAGGGATCCTGTCATGGTAATGTGATGTGCCACACCGTGCCTCGTCACTGAGAAGACGAGAGAACTCATTTGGAGATGGGACTGCACAGGCAACTGACCAAGACATCGCGGTGCTTCGGTGGCAGGGGACCGAGTGAAAAGTGGAGGCACAGATTAGCCGGCAGTGTCGGACGTCAACGAGAAACCCGTTTGCGCAGAAGGAATCTGCCCCGAGGATGGTCTGTGAGACTTTCGCCGTGATGAACTCCCAAACAAAACTTTGGCCGCCAAAACTCAACTGGACCCTACGCTTTCCGAACGTGCAAATGGCCGCACCATTGGCTGCCTCGAGGGGGGGACCTCGACCGCCGGATTCAAGATTTAGCTTTGATGCTGGTAGGATACTGCACTGGGAGCCAGTATCACAGAGAAAACTTCGCCCTGACAAGGTGTCTGTAATGTATAGGAGTTTCCCTGCGGACCCGACGGCCATCGCAACTCCAGCGTGTCCCTTAGGCCTTATTGATCTTCTCAGAAAATGCAAGTTTGAGTTAGGTTTTATTGGTGAGAACCTGCAGGGCGGACGGCAATTTCTGGCCTTCGCGCCGAAACGAGCGTGGTATGCACACCAGCCTGCAGGAAGAGGAGTCGGATTTGCTCTTGCGGGGGATGGGCGCGCCATGGCTGCACAAGATTGTTGTGAGAGGGTGAATATTTTATCCGCTTCCGCGGCCAGTTCAGCACAATCCGTGATCGGAATTGGCCAAGGCCGTCTGTACTGGCTCTGGTAGTTGACAGCGAAACAGCTCGCGGAACAGAAAACATTGCGATTCCGAGCCCAAAAGTGTGAGCATTTGGCTCATGAGCTCTGAGGGTTTTGAGTCCCCGAGGCCGGGCATGGAGATAAGTCTGCGAGCGCGCTCCGACTTGGACAGACCGAAAATCTGCAGTAAACGTGCTTTTAAAGCTTCGTACTTGCCATCGTTCGGTGGACTCTCGAGGAGGCTGATGACCAGCGAGGCCGTGGCGCTGTCGAGTGTGGACACCACATAATAATAATGAATTGAATCCGCTGCTACTCCCCGGATAGCAAATTTGGCTTCCGCCTGGAAAAACCACGTGGCCGGTTGTTGCTCCCAAAATTGCGGCAGTTTGAGGGTGACGGCGTTCGTGTCCATGATGTAACTTCAACGAAAATTGTTCGAAGAAATTGGGGTCACCAATGTAGGAACTGGGGTTCCTAGCCAAAGAATTGAGATCGACTCAGAAAATCAAAAACAATAAAATTTAATGAACAAACGATGCTGTACAGGAAACTGTAGGATACAATGCAAATAGGTCTGGTCTGCTTGAAAGCCTCTCTGGAAACTGCTAGAAGGTTCCGAGCTCTGACGTCATCACGTTCTTCCTGCCGTTGAGAGATCACGTGACGGACGGCATGACGTCATCACGCGGAGCACAGGAAAGAAGCCCCAGTACAATTAACAGATACATTAAAGGTGCAGCCCCCAGCTGTACTACATTGCTGTAAAAGCAATTATATACAATTGTCCATAATCCTCTGGTGGTTCCGCCACAGCATCATCGTTATGGGACAGTAGGAGGCCATTCAGCCTGTCGAGCCTGTGCCAGCTCTCTAAGAGCACTTCAGCTCAATCCCCCACCCTTTCATCATAAACAAGCACTTTTTTTTTTCAGGCACTTGTGTCCATCCATTTGGATGGAGGAAAGCATTAATAGATGCTTGTTAGGCATTAATAGTTATGAAACCAAGGCAGGGCCATGATTAAATTGCATGTTGGAACAAGTTGGAGGGGCTGAATGTCCTCCTCCTGTTATGTTCCTGAGTAGTACTCCTTCCACTGGGGGCGCTGTGGTGATGCAGTCTCGCTCACTTGCTCTCCCGTGCAGGCACAGTGCCACTCCCTTACTGATCTGGGGTTGTGCAGTGGGTGGGGTTTGCTGTGTGCCGGGCCCCAGTGAGATCAGACAGTGTGTAACCCACGGAGGATGGGCCCAGTGAGATCAGACAGTGTGTAACCCGGGGAGGATGAGCCCAGTGAGATCAGACAGTGTGTAACCCGGGGAGGATGAGCCCAGTGAGATCAGACAGTGTGTAACCCACGGAGGATGGGCCCAGTGAGATCAGACAGTGTGGTAACCCGGGGAGGATGAGCCCAGTGAGATCAGACAGTGTGTAATCCACGGAGGATGGGCACAGTGAGATCAGACAGTGTGTAACCCACGGAGGATGGGCCCAGTGAGATCAGACAGTGTGTAACCCGGGGAGGATGAGCCCAGTGAGATCAGACAGTGTGTAACCCACGGAGGATGGGCCCAGTGAGATCAGACAGTGTGGTAACCCGGGGAGGATGAGCCCAGTGAGATCAGACAGTGTGTAACCCGGGGAGGATGGGCCCAGTGAGTTCAGACAGTGTGTAACCCGGGGAGGATGGGCCCAGTGAGATCAGAATGCAACTGTTTATCTAAAGCACAGAGAGTAAATTGCACATTTGCGCCCAAAAATCTGCGGATATTCAGGAAGCCGGGCTGGGGATCTGAGGAAAGAGACAAAATCAAACAAAAACACTTGGCTTTGAAATTTAATTTTTAGTAAGCAGAATAAAGTCTACATTACATTATTTCACGCTTTCAATATTATTCTCATTTTCTATTCTGCCATAATTAGATCTCCCGGTGAATGATTGAGGAAGGTCCACAGCTGGAAGTAAACCGGGGTTGTCGACTGAGGAACGACAACAGGTGAACCAGCACAGGATTTTGAAAGCACCAAACAGGGCGAACACTTCTGATTCAAAGAGCTTCCAGAGATTGACTGGGGAGAAAGGTAAGACTAAATCCCATTGACTCAGATGCACACTGGTCATATAGACAGTACACAAAAGGTACAAGGTGAGGTAGATATTGGTGAAAATGAGACTGGGAGAGTCTGACTACCGAACACAATTATCCAGCATGAGGCCGTGCAATGAAATGTGAAGTGAGATCAGTTTCTGTCTCTAAACAGACAGTCACACTGAATCTTGTGTATGTGTTAGAGTAAAGGGTTTTGATCTAACAGGTGAGTCTGGGGCAGAACCCAGCAGATGGACACGTGTCTGTTTATTAGGTGGGGCTGCACTCACACAGGCACCATCAGGCCTCAATTTTAAAATGTCTCTGGTCTGGTGACAAGTCAAGGGGAATGATTGAACAGAGAAACTAATTAAAATCAATTCATTGAACTCGATTCAGAGACAAATCTATAGCCTAAGACCAGCAGCTATGGGGTATTATCAGATAGTGAATGTTAAGCACCGCTGTATTACATAAGAAGTAGGAACAGGAGTTGGCCATACAGCCCCTCGAGCCTGTTCTGCCATTCAATGAGATCCTGGCTGATCATCAACCTCACTCCACTGTCCCGCCCAATCTCCATATCCCTGGATTCCCCCAGAGTCCAAAAATCCATCTCTCAGCCTTGAATATATCCAAAGACTCGGCACTCACAGCCCTCTGGGGCAGAGAATTCCACAGATTCACAGCCTCTGAGGGAAGAAATTCCTCCTCATCTCAGTCTTAAATGGCCGACCCCTTATCCTGAGACTCTGCCCCCGAGTTCCAGCCGGGGAAACAACCTCTCAGCCTCTCAGCATCTACCCTGTCAATCCCCTTCAGAATCTTGTATGTTTCAATGAGATCACCTCTCATTCTCCTAAACTCCAGAGAGTATCGGCCCATTCTACACAATCTCTCATCATAAGACAGCCTTCTCATCCCAGGAATCAGTCTAGTGAACCTTCGCTGCACCGCCTCCAAGGCAAGTAAATCCTTCCTTAGATAAGGAGACCAAAACTGTGCGCAGTTCTCCAGGTGTGGTCTCACCAAGGCCCTTTACAATTGTAGCAAGACTTCCTTACTCTTATACTCCAAGCCCCTTGCAATAAAGGCCAACATGCCATTTGCCTTCCTTATGCTTGCTGCACCTACATGCTAGTTTTCTGTGTTTCTTGCACGAGGACACCCAAATCTCTCTGAACACCAACATTTGAAAGTTTCTCACCATTTAAAAAGTATTGTGTTTTTCTATTCTTCCTCACATTTCCCTACATTATACTCCATCTGCCACCTTACTGACCACTCAATTAGTCTATCTATATCCCTTTGCAGACCCTTTGTGTTCCCCTCACAGCTTTCTGTCCAATCTAGCTCTGTATTGTCAGCAAACTTGGATACATTACAGTCTGTCCCTTCATCTAGGTCATTAATATAGATTGTAAATAGCTGAGGCTGCAACCCTGATCCTTGCGGCACTCCACTAGTTACAGCCTGCCAACCTGACAAAGATCCGTTTATCCCTACTCTATGTTTTCTGTCCGTTAACCAATCCTCTATCCATGCTGCAATATTACCCCCAACCCCATGAACCCTAATCTTGTGTAATAAACTTTTAAGTGGCACCTTATCGATTGCCTTTTGGAAATCCAAATAAACTACATCCACTGGTTCCCCTTTATCTACCCTGCTAGTTACATCCTCAAAAAACTCTAATAAATTTGTCAAACACGATTTCTCTTTCATAAAACCATGTTGACTCTGTCTAATCATGTTATGATTTTCTAAGTGACTTGATACCACTTCCTTCACAATGGATTGCAGCATTTTCCCGATCACTGATGCCAGGCTAACTGGCCTGTATTTTCCTGTTTTCTCTCTCCCTCCTTTCTTGAATAGCTGTGTTACATTTGCAACCTTCCAATCCGCTGGGATCCTTCTAGAATCTAGGGAATTTGGGAATATCAAAACCAATGCATCCACTATCACTTCAGCCACCTCTTTTAGAACACGAGGATGTATGCTATTAGGTCCAGGGCATTTGTCGGCTTTTAGTCCCACTTGGACTGAATAGTCTGTTTCTCTGCTGTTAATTCTATGTAAAAAAAGGAAGTGACGATGCTGCATTTTCCGAGACAGTTTGGTGTAAAGAGAACATCAGAAGCTTTGCTCTTATTCTGTAGCCTGAAACAAGCAAACTCCTCTGGTGGAACTGGGAGATTCCAGTCACCCGGCCAGAGCACGTGGAATATTCTGTAAAAGTGAAGTGAGTTTAACTGTTCCTGTAACATTCAATGAGACTTGTGTATTTCAGAGGAGAGGGTTTAATCAGAGATTCGTCCCGTTTTATACGTGGGTGAAGAGTTAGATATGTGCATCTCCATCCTCCCTTTCCTCAATGTTTTTTTGCCTCCTGAATTTCTGCCCATATTTGTCACAGCCTCATATTTGACTCTCTCCAATCGGCTTTCTGCACCTGCCACAATACTGCAGTGGCAATAACCAAAGTCCCAATCGACATATTCTAAGACTGTGACCATGGTAAACTATCACTCCTCATTCTTCTCGACCTCTGCAGTCTTGACACGGTCGAGCGCAACATCATCCAATGCCTCCGCTGCATTGCCCAACTCTGGGGCTGCCCTCGCTTGGCTCCACTTTTACCCATCCAGTCGTAGCCAGAGAATCTCCATCAATGGCTTCTCTTCCTGCTCCAGCACTGAGTGCGGTTTCAACAGAGTGCTGCGTGTTGGGTGAGTCAGGGAGGCTTAACTGGTTGCTAAAATAAAACTTTTGTTTGTTTCACATTTACTGTTACTCTCTACTGTTTAAAATATAAAATTCCCAACATTAAGCAGGGCTATAAAGGGATATACAAGGCCTACAATTCAGAGCAGCTGAAGGCAGTTAATTAGGGAAACTAGATTAAACCAGTTCTCCTGTAGCTGGGCTGAGCATGTCTCAACAAGTCTCCCTTGTTTCAGGGCCTATAAAACAGGCTTTGAAGTGCGATTTTGCACTGTGTAGTTTCAACAGAGTGCTGCGAGTTGGGTGAGTCAGAGTTGGGTGAGGAGTGGAAGGTGGAGCTCCCTTGCTTCACCTTTGTTTTTCCTAACTTTTCAACCTGTGGGAAGAGGCCGGTGTCGGGAGCAGCAGGAGAGTCGTGAGTATTTAAACTCACTTTCGTGGGCTTTTTCTCAAAGGCCGGTCAATTTCGCAGACTGGTGGTGGCATTCCAGAGCCACGCCACGATTCAAAAAGTGACACAAGCAAGAGGAAGCAGCTGATTGGGTGAGTACGGCCAGGTGAGTATTTATACTACTCTATCATTTTAAAGTTAAGGTTAATAGCTTATAAAATTTAGAAGGTCTTACTTTTTGTGGTTATAGTTTCTAAAGTCTCTGTTGTGTATCGGAGTGCTAGTAACCAAGGGCCCTTGATTATATCATTTAATTTAAATTAATTGAAGGGTAAATCATGACAGCACAGCTCGGTGCTTTGGCATGCTCCTCCTGCACTATGTGGGAAATCAGGGACATTTCCTGTGTCCATGACGACCATGTGTGCGGGAAGTGTATCCAGCAGTAGCTACTGGCAGACCACATTGTGGCACTGGAGCTGCGAATGGATACATACTGGAGCATTAGCGATGCTGAGGACATCGGGGATATCACATTTAATCAGTTGGTCAAACCGCAGGTAATGTCTGCACAGGCAGGAATGGAATGGGTGACCGCCAGGCAGAGTAGTAGGTGCAGGCAGGTAGTGCAGGGGTCCCCTGTGGCCATCCCCACTCTCACAGACATACCAATTTGGATATTGTTGAGGGAGATGGCTTATTGGGGAAGGCAGCAGCAGCCAACTTCCTGGCACCGTGGGTGGATCTGCTGCACAGGACGGGAGGAAAAAGAGTGGGAGAGCTATAATGATAGGGGATTCTATTGTAGGGGAATAAATAGGCATTTCTGCGGCCGCAAACGAGACTCCAGGATGGTATGTTGCCTCCCTGGTGCAAGCGTCAAGGATGTCTCGGAGCGGCTGCAGGGCATTCTGGAGGGGGAGGGTGAATGGCCAGTTGTCGTGGTGCATATAGGCACCAACGATATAGGTAAAAACTGGGATGAGGACCTAAAAGCTGAATATAGGGAGTTAGGAGATAAATTTAAAAAATAGGACCTCAAAGGTAGTAATCTCAGGATTGCTACCAGTGCCACATACTAGCCAGAGTAGAAATAGAAGGATATTTCAGATGAATACGTGGCTAGAGGAATGGTGCATGGGGGAGGGATTCAAATTCATGGGACATTGGAACTGGTTCTGGGGGAGGTGGGACCAGTACAAAGTGGATTGTTTGCACCTGGTCAGGACCGGGACCGATGTCCAAGGGGGAGTATTTGCTAGTGCTGTTGGGGAGGGTTTAAACTAAAGTGGCAGGGGGTTGGGAACCTGTGCAGGGACACAGAGGAAAGGGAGGAAAGGATAGAAGCAAAAGACAGGAAGGAGAAAAGCAAAAGTGGCAGTCAGAGAAATCAACAGTGTAAATCAAACATGACAACAGTAAATAATAATTTTAAAAGGCCTAAGCGTGTTAAAAAACAAGCCTGGAGGCTTTGACCTAGAAATTCGGTATAGTCGCGTTTGGGGCGCTAGTCCTGGCGATGCGCAAAGTTTAGCACCAGGCGCAATTTAGCGCCACCTAGAGCGATATTGGGTTGCAGCGCCCCTAAAGGTGATTGCGGCACTAAATCAGGCACTGCACGCTACTCTTAAGTCGCGAACCCGGCGGCGCAGCCCAATTTTGCGGCCGCGTGGTGCAGCAAAGGTGCTGTCAATAATCACTTTCCCTGAGACACACTGGCGCCGGCCAGCTCTTAAAGGGGCAGGTCAATTGGCATCACCAGACACACTCTCTGCCTTGTAGGCCTTCAAAGCGGTGGGAGCCTACCTGTGGCGCACCAGCCTAGCAAGACATGGAAAGGGTGAGGCAGAGGGCGGAATGCCTCACTGATGGGGCGTTGGATGCTTTGGTTGGCGAGTGGAATCAAGGCCAAGGAAGATGTTCGGAATGTGATTTATGTTTTGGACAGTCTCCCAGGTGTGAGAGTCAGTTATGTGTCAGTGTATTAGTTTTGCTTTCTGTTGCCATAGCTTTCTCATGTTTGAATGAACCACATTTTGTGTAATGAAACACTTTCTTCATTTACAATGGCCATGCCTGCTATTTACATGCATCTTGCCCTTCACAGGCTTGGGGGTGTTATGTTCATTAATAAATAGACATTCTCATTATGAACCCAGCTAGCTTTTGCTAGTTTCATTAATAAATAGACATTCTTATTAAGAACACAGCTAGCTTTTGCTAGTTACTTTTATTGAGCACATGTGGACTTGTACAGCATCTTGTAGAGGCTTCCATCTTGACTGCTGCCTTGTGGGTAGCCTAGCCTCATGGGTAATGTAGTCTAATATAATATATAGCTGGGTAGTGTAGTCTTATACATACAGCTATATACAGCTCTACGGCTCCACCTAGTGTCCACTATAGAAAGACATGCTATTGATCACTACATCCCCCTTTCTTTGAGGTTTAACAAAATCAATATCAATCAACGTTCAAGAAAACAATAAAGATAATATCAGTAACACTTTTGTTAGTGCTCTATAAACATAAACATTTTCAAAACAGTCAACACATTTTCAAAGCTTTACATTGTACTCAAAGGTTAAGTCCATCAGGCTCTCTTACTTCACGTGTGGATCTTCTCAACACGGGTAAGTCTGATGTGTCTTCATGAGATTGTTCTGGCGGTGAATGACAAGATGCAGTCGCGGCATTGTCATCGATCTGCTCTTGTATAGATCGTGGTCTCCTTGCCATCTTTGCTTGGAGAGGGTTTCAGTGTTTCCTTCACTCTTCATGTCATAACTCTCAATGTAGTCAATGCACTCTCGAAAAACTGCTGGCAGCTGGATCCCATCATACAGCACAGTCCTCTCAGCAGCCTCGGCTAATGGAACACCAAAGATTGGCCTGAGGGAAGAAGGAGTATCCACCGGAACTGCTTTCTGCTCTGGTGCAGGCTTCTTCTTTTTCTTTTTCTCTTTCCACTGCTTAACAACATCTGCTGCGGTTATATCTTTGGACTTTTTCTCCTTGCATTTTTCCTCTTGGTGCTTTTCTTCCTTTGGCTTCTCATTGACAAAGTCTTTTTCTTTCTTCTTGGAGAAACTAGGCTTTTTGAAGACATGGATACCCTTTGGCCTTTTCATCCTTGATGGGCTCTCTGCTTCATCACCTGAGTCACCTGGTCTGCTTATGGCACAGTTTATACGGTAGACTCTCTTGACCAGTACTAAGTCTTCACAAGCTTTGTCACCTAGTATCGAATCAAGTCTTTCAGCCACAACAAAAAACATGAGATGATGCACTTTGTCTTTTGACTGTCACTTTAAGTCTGCATACACCTAAGCTATCTATTTCTGTCCATTATAGCTCTTCAGTAGTACTGACTTTTTCTGTATTTTCGGCTTTTCTTTCATATTTTTTATGTCACTCATACTGATTAAGTTTGCTTTTGCCCCAGTATCCAGTTTCAATGTAACTAATGCTCCATTTATCTGCAGTGGGATCATCCATTTGTCCACTTTTACTGCATTGACTTTATGTTCAGCATTGTCTATTTCTGAGGGCTTCACATTTTCTGTATCTTTTTTGATATCGTCACATGACACCATTCCTACAAAAAATGTCTCACTTAAATCAGTGTCCTCAATCGCATTAACTCGTTGCCCTTTCATCGTTTTTACTTTTGAAAAGCATTGTTTGGCAAAGTGATTCTTTCCATTACACTCTGTGCACATTTTTCCAAACGCTGGGCATTGTCTTCAATGGTGTTTGTAACCACAGCATTTACAATTAAAAATATCATCCTCCGATTGCTTTTTATTTCTGTTCTGCCCATGTTTCTTCCCCTTATAGGACACAGCACCGACAGCAGCATTTTCACTCATTACAATCGAATCATTATTGATTTCACTGAAAGTCTGCACATGCTTTCGAGCTAGCTCACTGGCTTGGCATATTTTCACCGCATTTTCCAAATTTAGTTCGGTTTCTCTCAACAGACGTTCCCTGACTCTTTTATCATGAATACCAAACACAATCTGGTCACGAATCATGGATGCTTTGAGCTCAGAGAAATTACATGTCTGTGCTTTCAGTTTCAGATCAGTTATAAAGCTAACAAAAGTCTCATTTTGTTGCTGTGTCCGAGAACGGAAGATGTATTTTTCTTACGTCTCATTCTTTTTGGGAGAGCAATGTGCATCAATTTTTTTTAGCACATCTTCTAATTTTCTCTGTTCTCCTCTGGATTAAATACAAATGTATTAAATATCTCTATCGCTTGTGGGCCTGCAACCGTGAGCAGCAATGCTATCTTCCTTGCGTCTGGCTTCGTACCGAATCCGATGGCTGCAATGTAGATTTCGAATTGCTGTTTAAAAGTCTGCCAATTGTAGTCGATTTTTTCTATGAGATTCAAACGCTCTGGTGGCTTCAAATTCTCCATGTCACTTTTCAAAATTTTCAGCAGATCTTCACCACCCTGGTACCATGTTATTTTCATTAATAAATAGACATTCTTATTATGAACACAGCTAGCTTTTGCTAGTTACTTTTATTGAGCACATGTGGACTTCTACAGCATCTTGTAGAGGCTTCCATCTTGACTGCTGCCTTGTGGGTAGCCTAGTCTCATGGGTAATGTAGTCTTAATATAATATTTAGCTGGGTAGTGTAGTCTTATACATACAGCTATATGCAGCACTACGGCTCCACTTAGTGTCCACTATAGAATGACATGCTATAGGGGGTATCAGACCGGTTCCATTCCTGTTCTTGGAATGGCAGCAAGCATTCCGTGAGAGGGGCCTAGAAGCTACTTCTGATCAGCCTATGATGCGCAGCCTGAGAAGAGCCGCTCGCATAGAAGTTCAGGCCAGCAGGCATCTTCTCAGCCACCGACAGAGATGTCCTGCACCTTATCTGAGGCTGCAGGTCTGGCTGGAGCAGCTGGCACAGCTCAGTCACCAACTCCTTTCTAAATCGCAGCCTTCTGACACACTGCTCCTCCGGCATGTTCATGTAGGAAAACTGCTGTTGGAAAACCCTGCCAGCGTAATGTGTGGTGTGGCGACGTGAGTTGGCCCTGCTCCATCTGGCCATGCCTGCCCCTCTCTCCATGTTTCTCTGTGCCCTTCCCTGATGATTCAGTAGCAGGGCGCTCCCCTCCAATGCGGCCCCCATAATAAGTGCACACAGGGAGTTTTCCCGTTGTTAATGCTCACCAACACCAAGATGATGGTCAGAAGGCTGAAGTTCCTCTGCCAATGCTGGCTTAGTGGTGAAATGGCTCGCAGTGTGCAGCTCAGCAACTCTCTGTAACTCTCGAGGAACTTGTGAGCCAAAAAGGCTGGCGCATTCAAACCACACCAGTCCCCTTTAAATAACGCCCCTCCAGCCCGAGAGTGACTGGGGAAGGCTTGAGGTAAGCGGTCCTTTGTACCGCTTGGCGATAATGAGGTGGGCGCTGCTGAATTTCCGGTCCGGGGTGCCCGAATGGTGTTGCACACTCAAATGATGTCATAATCTGCCTGCGCCTGTGAGCGGGCGCTAAGATTTTGCGCCGCCACTAAATATCATTTAAATATGGGGAGAGGTGCTGGGTTCACTGCGCCCATCCGGAAATTGACTAGCGCCCCATTTCTCGGCCTCTTTAGGCACTAAACGGTGGTGCTACCAACTGAATTTCTCTCCCTTTGTGTCTTAATGCGAGGAGCATTCGTAATAAGGTGGATGAATTAGCTGTGCAAATAGATGTAAATGGATAAGATATAACTGGGATTACTGAGGCATGGCTCCAGGGTCACCAAGGCTGGAAATTCAACATCAAGGGATGTTCAATATTCAGGAAAGTCAGGCAAAAAGGAAATGGAGGTAGTGTAGCATTGCTGGTTAAAGAGGAGATTAACACAATAGTAAGGAAGGATATTAGCTCTGATGATTTGGAATCTGTATGGGTCGAGCTGAGAAATACCAAGGGGCATAAAACATTAGTGGGAGTTGTATACAGACCCTGAAACAGTAATGCTGAAGTTGGGGATGGTATTAAATGGGAAATTACAGATGCGTGCAATAAGGGCACAGCCGTTATCATGGGTGACTTTAATCTACATATCGATTGGGCAAACCAAATTAGTAACAATACTGTGGAGGAGGAATTCCTGGCGTGTGTATGGGATGGTTTCCTGGACCAAGATGTCGAGGAACCAACTAGAGATCAGGCCATCTTAGACTGGGTATTATGTAATGAGAAAGGATATAATTAGCAATTGTGGTGTGAGGCCCCTTGGGACGGAGTAATCATAATATGATAGAATTCTTCTTTACGAGGGAGTGAAGTCTTTGACTGAGACTAGGATCCTGAATTTAAATAAAGGAAACTACGATGGTATGAGGCACGAGTTGGCCAGGACGGATTGCGGAACGTTACTTAAAGGGTTGACGGTGGATAGGCAATGGCAAACATTTAAAGATCGCATGGATGAACTACAGAAATTGTTCATCCCTGTTTGGCATAAAAATGAAACAAAAAAAGGTGACTCAACCATGGCTAACAAGGGAAATTAGAGATAGCATAAGATCCAAGGAGCGGACATATAAATTGGCCAGAAAAAGCAACAAACCTGAGGATTGGGAGCAGTTTAGAATTCAGCAAAGGAGGACAAAGGAATTAATTAAGAGGGGGGAAATAGAGTACGTGAGTAAGCTTGCAGGGAACATAAAAACTGACTGTAAAAGCTTCTATAGATATGTGAAGAGAAAAAGATTGGTGAAGTCAAGCGTAGGTCCCTTGCATTCAGAATCAGGGGAATTTATAATGGGGAACAAAGAAATGGCAGATGAATTAAATACATACTTTGGTACTGTCTTCACAAAGGAGGACACAAATAACCTCCCAGAGATGTTGGGGAACATTGGGTCTAATGAGAGGGAGGAACTGAATGAAATCAGTATTTGTAGCGAAATGGTGTTCGGGAAATTGACGGGATTGAAGGCCAATAAATCCCCAGGTCCTGATAATCTACATCCTAGGGTACTTAAGGAAGTGGCCCTAGAAATAGTAGATGCATTGCTGGTCATCTTCCAAAATTCTATAGACTCTGGAACAGTACCCATGTATTGGAGGGTAGCTAATGTTACCCCACTATTCAAAAAAGGTGTTAGAGAGAAAACGGGGAATTACAGACCGGTAAGCCTGACATTGGTAGTGGGGAAAATGCTAGAGTCCATTATAAAAGATGTAATAGCAGAGTACTTGGAAAACAGTGACAGGATTGGACAAAGTCAACATGGATTCACAAAAGGTAAATCGTGCTTGACTAATCTGGAATTTTTGGAGGGTGTAACTGGTAGAATAGATAAGGGAGAACAGGTGGATGTGGTGTATTTAGACTTTCAGAAGGCTTTCGATAAGGTCCCGCATAAGAGATTAGCATGTAAAGTTAAAGCACATGGGATTGGGTGTAAGGTACTGACTTGGATAGGGAACTGGTTAGCAGCCGGGAAGCAAAGAGTTGGAATAAATGGGTCTTTCTCCGAGTGGCAGGCATTGACTAGTGGGGTACCACAGGGATCAGTGCTAGGACCCCAGCTATTCACAATATATATTAATGATCTGGACAAGGGAACTAGATGTAATATCTCCAGGTTTGCAGATGACACAAAGTTGGGTGGGTGTGTGTGCTGTGAGGAGGATGCTGAGAAACTCCAGTATGATTTGGACAGGTTGGGTGATTGGGCAGATCCAGTATAATGTGAATGATGCGCTATCAATTACTCATAAAAGATGAAGAGTTAGGAGAGTAACTAAAAGGCTTCTTTAACAAAGAACAGAGCATGCCTCTCGTGGTTGACTGGTTTCCAAGAAGGCAGGGGGCTGCAGAGCAGTCACCTTTATAACTGGGCGTGTGGGTGGAGCCAGGGGCGGAGCCAGCTGAGGCATGCATAGATACAACAGTGTGCAACAACAACAACAACGGCGAGCAACAATAACAGTGGTTTACCACAGTGAATAAATGTGAGGTTATCCACTTTTGTGGCAAAAACAGGAAGGCAGATTATTATGTGAATGGCAATAGATTGGGAAAAGGGGAAGTGTAACAAGACCTGGGTGTCCTTGTGCACGAGTCACTGAAGATAAGCATGCAGGTGCAGCAGGCGGTTAAGAAGGCAAATGGTATGTTGGCCTTCATAGTGAGATGATTCGAGTACAGAGCATGGATGTCTTGCTGCAGTTGTACAGGGCCTTGTAAAGACCACACGTTGAGTATTGTGTGCAGTTTTGTTCACCTTATCTGAGGAAGGATGTTCTTGCCATATAGGGAGTGCAGCGAAGATTCACCAGACTGACACCTGAGATGGCAGGAATGACTTATGAGGAGAGATTGGGTCGATTGGGCTTATTTGCTGGAGTTTAGAAGAGTGAGAGGTGATCTCATTGAAACTTATAAAATTCTAACAGGACTAGACAGACTAGATGCAGGAAGGATGTTCCCGATGGTGGAGGAGTCCAAAACCAGGGCTCACAGTCTAAAGATTAGGGGTAAGCCATTTAGGACAGAGATGAAGAGGAATTTCTTCACCCAGAGAGTGGTGAACCTGTGGAATTCTCTATCACAGAAGGCAGTTGAGGCCAACTTATTACATATATTCAAGAAGGAGTTGGATATATTTCTTAAGGCAAAAGGGATATGGGGAGAAAACAGGGACAGGGCACTGAATTTGGATGATCAGCCATGATCTCATTAAATGGCGGAGCAGGCTTGAGGGGCCGAATGGCCTACTTCTGCTCATAACTTCTATGTTTCTATGATCCCTGTGGAGTCCACCATGGATCTCCCCTCGCCCCCTCCTATTTATTATTTGGGCTGCCCCTTGGAGACATGCAAAGTCAAGTGGCTAGCTTTCACATGTATCCTCACACCATTTAGATATGCACTTGAAATGCCATAGCATACAAGGATACGGACCAAGTGCTGGAAAATGGAATTGGAATAGACAGGGCTTGATGGCCGGCATGGACACGATGGGCCGAAGAGCCTCTTTCTGTGCTGTATAACTCTATGACTCTGCTCTACTTCTTGACCACCTCTCTCGAATCCTCCACTGCCTTTGCTTTGTCACGCTGCCTGTCCAACATCCATCTGTGATGAGCTATACATTTCTGCAATTAAACATTGGGAAGACCAAAGCCATGGTCTTTGACCCCTGCCAGGAAATCTGTTCCCTCCCCATTCCAATCAGTGTCTCGGATTTAAACATATTGTTCACATCTGATATCAAGGAACAACTAACTGCACTGGATACAGCAAAGGCTATGGGCCCTAACAACATCCAGCCTATCGTGCTGAAGACTTGTGCTCCAGAACTAGCCACGCTTCTAGCCAAGCTGTTCCAGTACAGCTACAACACTGGCATCTATCCGACAATGGGAAAAACTTCGCAGGTATGTCCTGTCCACAAAAAGCAGGACAAATTCAACCTGACCAAAAACGCCCCATCAGTCTACTCTCAATCATCAGCAAAATGATGGAAGGTGTCGTCGACAGTGCTATCAAGCGGCACTTACTCACCAATAACCTGCTCACTGATGCACAGATTGGGTTCTACCAAGACCACTCAGCTCCCGAACACATTACAGCCTTGGTGACAAAGGAGCTGAATTCCAGATGTCAGGTGAGAGTGACTGCACTTGACATCAAGGCAGCATTTGACCGGGTGTGGCATCGAGGAGCCATAGTAAAACTGAAGTCAATGGGAATCGAGGTGAAAACGCTCCACTGGCTGGAGTCATACCTGGCACAAAGGAAGATGGTTGTGGTGGTTGAAGGTCAGTCATCACAGCCCCAGGACATCGTTGCAGGAGTTCCTCAGGGCAGTGTCCTAGGCCCAACCATCTTCAGCTGCTTCATCGATGACCTTCCTTCCAACATAAGGTCAGAAATGGGGGTGTTATCTAATGACTGCACAGTGTTCAGTGCCATTCACAACTCCTCAGATAATGAAGCAGTCCATGCCTACCTGCAACAAGACCTGGACGATTTTCAGGCTTGGGCTGATAAGTGGCAGGTAACATTCGCACCACACAAGTGCCAGGCAATGACTATTTCCCACTAGCGAGAGTCTAACCACCTCCCCTTGACGGCCAACGGCATTACCATCAACATCCTGGGTGTCACTATTGACCAGAAAGTTAACTGGACCAGCCACATATATACTGTGGCAACAAGAGCAGGTGAGAGGCTAGGTATTCTGCGGCGAGTGTCTCAACTCCTAACTCCACAAAACCTTTCCAACATCTACAAGGCACAAGTAAGGAGTTTGATGGAATATTCTCCACTTGCCTGGATGAGTGCAGATCCAACAACACTCTAGAAGCTCAACACCATCCAGGACAAAGCAGCCCACTTGATTGGAACCCCATCCACCACCTTAAACATTCACTCCCTCCACCACCAGCGTACTGTGGCTACAGCATGCACCATCTACAAGATTCACTGCAGCAACTCACCAAGACTTCATCAGCAGCACCTCCGAAACCCGCGACCTCTTCCACCTAGAAGGACAAGGGCAGCAGGCATATGTGGACACCACCACCTCCCAATTCCCCTCCAAGACACAAACCATCCTGACATAGAAGTATATCGCCGATCATTCAGTCGCTGGCTCAAAATCCTGGAACTCACTCCCTAACAGCACTGTGGGAGTACATTCACCAAATGGACTGCAGTGGTTCAAGAAGACGGCTGACCAACACCTTCTCGAGGGCAATTGGGGATGGGCAATAAATGCTGACCTTGCCAGCGACGCCCACATCCCATAAACGATTTTTTTAAAATTGCTGCCTTCTATTTGATGCCATGCTGAGCTTCTGACCAGATATTCTCTCCAGCTCAAAGACCGTCCACTTCTGTAATATCATCCATCTTCTTCCCTTCTTCATCCCATCTGCTGCTGAATCCCTCATCCATACTTTTATCACCTGGAGACTTGAAGTTTCCAGTGCTCTCCGGGTCGGCTTTGATCATTTTGCTCTCTGCAACTTAAATGCATCAAAAACCCTGCTCAGCGGTCACCCTTGTTCTTGTGAACCTACATTGGCTCCCAGTCCCGTATGGCCTCCAAATTAAAACTCTCATCTTTGTTTAAATCCCTTCATGGTCATGTCCCTTCCTCTCTCTCTAATGTCCTCCAGCTCTACAATCCCCCACCTCCAAAATGTCTCTGTTCCTCCGATTCTGGTCTCTTGTGCATTTCACCCTCTTCTAATCCCAAACGTGGAGGCCATGCCTTCAGCTGTCCCGGCTCTGCAATTCCGCACCTAAACCCCTCTGCCTCCCTCTACTCCTGTCAGACCTGCCTAAAACCCACTTCTTTAAGAGCATAAAAAATAGGAGCAGGCATAGGCCATTTGGCCCTTCGTGCCTGCGCCGCCATTCAGTCTGATCATGGCTGATCTATCTCATCACTCGCCTGCACTGTTCCCATCTCCCTTGATTCCCTTTATATTCAAAAATCTATCGAACTGTTTTGAATATATTCAACAGCTCAGCCTCCACAGCCCTCTGGGGTAGAGAATTCCAAAGATTCACCACCCTCTGAGTGAAGAAATGTCTCTTCATCTCTCCTAAATGGCCGACCCGTTCTTCCGAGAGTGTGACCCTGGTTGTAGACAGACCAGTCAGGGGAAACATCCTCCCTGCATCTGCCATGTCAAGCATGTCAAGCCCTCTAAGAATTTTGTATGTTTCAATGATCTCCCCTCTCATTCTTCTACACGCTAGAGAGTATATGCCTAGTCGATTCAAGCTCTGCTCACAGGACAATCTCCCCATCCAATGAACCAGTCTGGTGAACCTCTGTTGCACTCACTCTATGGCAAGTATATCCTTCCTTACATAACAAAACCAAAACTGTACACAATGCGCGAGTTGTGGTCTCACCAGGGCCCGTTATATTTGCATGAAAGACATCTTTACTCGTACTCAAATCCTCTTGTAATAAAGGCCATCATTGCATTTGCTTTCCGAATTGATTGCTGTACCTGAATGTTAACTTTCAATGATTCATGTATAAGGACACCCAGCTCCCTCTGAACACCAACATTTTCCAATCTCTCACCATTTAAAAATACTCTGTTTTTCTATTTTTCCTACCAAAGTGGATAACTTCACAGTTCTCTATATATTCCATTTGCCATGTTCTTGCCCACTCACTTAGCCTGTCTATATCCCCTTGAAGCCTCCTTGCATCCTCCTCACAACTTACATTCCCACCGATCTTTGTATCAGCAAACTTGTATGTATTACATTAGGTCCACTCATCCAAATCATTGATCTAGATTGTGAATAGCTGAGGCCCAAGCACTGGTCCTTGCAGTACCCCATTAGTTACAACCTGAGAACCAGAAAATGACCCGTTCGTTCACTCTCTGTTTTCTGTCTGTTAGCCAATCCTCAATCCATGCTAATATATTACCCCCAATCCCATGAGACACTGGTGTGGAGCTCATTTACAGAACAAACGGGAAACTGTTCAACCTCCGTCCCCTCCAGTCCAAATCCAAGGTCGTCCCATCCTCTGTCATCGAATTACAGAATGCAGACGACGCTTGCGTCTGCGCTCACTCGGAGGTCGAACTCCAAACTATCATCAACACCTTCACCGAAGCGTATGAGAGCATGGGCCTTACACTAAACATCCGTAAGACAAAGGTCCTCTACCAACCTTCCCCGCCACACAGTACTGACCCCGATTATCAAAATCTATGACAAGGCCTTGGACAACGTGGACCACTTTCCATACCACGGGAGCTTACTTTCAACAAGGGCAGATGTCGACGACGAAGTCCAGCACTGCCTTCAGTGTGCCAGTGCAGCCTTCGGTTGCCTGAGGAAGAGAGTGTTTGAAGACCAGGACCTCAAACCCGGCACTAAGCTCATGGTCTACAGAGCAGCAGTGATACCCGCCCTGCAGTATGCCTCAGACATGGACCATATACAGCAGGCACCTCAAAGCACTGGAGAGGTACCATCAACGCTGCTTCCGCAAGATCCTGCTAATCCATTGGCAGGATAGGCGCACCAACGTCCGTGTTCTTGCTCAGGCCTACATCCCCAGCATCGAAACTTTGACCACGCTCAATCAGCTCCGATGGACGGGTCACATCGTCCGCATGCCCGATATGAGACTCCAAAAACGAGCGCTCTACTCTGAGCTCCGGCATGGCAAGAGAGCCCCAGCTGGGCAGAGGAAACGCTTCCAGGACACCTTCAAAGCCTCCTTGGAAGAAGTGTAACATCCCCATTGACACCTGGGAATCTCTGGCCCAGGATCACACAAAGTGGAGGAGAAGCATCCGGAAAAGCCAAACACCTCGAGTCTCTTCGCCGGGAGCAAGCGGAAGCCAAGCACAAACAGCGGAAGGAGCGCACGTCAACCCAAACACCCCACCCACCCGCCCCTTCAACCACCGTCTGCCCCACCTGTGGCAGAGACTGTAGGTCCCGCATTGGACTCATCAGTCACCTGCAAACTCATTTTTAATGTGGAAGCCAGTCATCCTCTGTTCCGAGGGACTGCCTAAGAAGAAGGAATCCCATGAGCCCTAATTTTGTTTAATAACCTCTTGTGTGGCACCTTATCGAATGCCTTCTGAAAATCCAAATACACCACATCCATTGGTTCCCTCTTATCTATTCTGCTAGTTACAACCTCAAAAACCTCTAACAGATTCATCAAACCCGGTTTCACTTTCATAAATCCGTGCTTACTCTGCCCAATCCTATTATTATTTTCTAAGTGCCCTGTGTAGTGCATGTGCCTTTAAGAGCCTCATGTGTACTGTAATGCCGGTAATGGCCACTCAGCTATATAAGCCTGAGTATTGTGTTGTATCCGTTAGTTCCTCTCCAGACTTTTTTTAGTAAACACCTATCAAACCAATTCCTGTCTTCAGTGTCTCTATCAACACACAGACACAACAGTGGCGACGAAGTGGAAACGGACTTCCCTACAATTCGGCAGCACCTCAAGGACATCGATTCCTCTGACGTCCAGAAGAATCAAGAAGTGAAAGAAGCTGTTGTTTCACCAGCTGGCCAAGCTGGTGGCCGGTACTGCGGTAATCCTTGGGCGTCAGGCTGGGGCTCCAGTGGCTGGCTCTACAGCTGGGCCAAGCAGCGAAAGCGGAGGCAAGCAGTAACAGACGGGGAGGGAGCACTCGGGAGACGGCCGGCGCTGCAAGCAGGTCGGCGTTCAGACCTAGAGAGAGAGTCCGGCGGGAACGAGTCTCCAACTGTAAATAAATAAATAAATAAAAAAGAATGGAAACCGCGGGAAAAAGTGTTGTCATCGGCAGCAGCGGTGGGAAAGCACGGGAAGCGCCATATCTTTTCTGCAGAAAAGAAAGAAAAGCACGGGAAGCGCCATATCTTTTCTAAGATGCCTAATTCTGGCAATATTGATGCTTTTGATAACGAGATAGAGGATTGGACCACATATGTGGAAAGAGTGGAGGTATATTGCACCGCAAATGGAATAGAAGATGAAAAAAAAGCTTCAGTACTTCTAAATCTACTGGGCGCAATGACATACAAGCTGTTACGAAACTTAATCACTCCAGCCGAACCGATGGACAAGAATTTTAAGGAGATTGTTGATACTCTACACTGCCAATTCGAGGCAGGACTGGCAGATTCTCTACGAGACAAATTCGTCTGCGGTCTCCTGAGTGTAGGAACACAAAAAAGGCTACTTTCTGAGAAAGATTTAACACTGGACAAAGCTTTCAGTGCAAGAGGAGCTGCAGAGATACAGCAAAAGCCACAAGTCTTCGGCACCCATGAAATGACACGGGGTTTCAAGAGATGTTATCGCTGCGACAGATCCACCCATGACCAGAGGGGCTGCTGGTTCAAGGACAAAGCATGCAGGCAATGCGGAAAGATGGGACACATTACACGTGTATGCCGATCTGGAAACAAAAAATCCACTAACAGGGAAAAAATCAATGAGGAAAAGCACAGAAAGGTACAAATGATGACTGACAGTAGCTCCGAAGACCAGAAGAGTGATAGCGACTCCGGGAACAAGAGGCTAAGCTCTCTCAAATTACATAATGTAATTGCCAAAGAAGATTACCAGACCATTTGGGTTACCCTCACAATAGCAGGGTCCCCAGTTAAAATGGAGCTAGATACAGGATCAGCTCTGACCATCATAAATCGACGGGATTACGAGCGGTTATTTCCGCATATAGCTTTAAAAGACACATCCATTATCTTGAAAACATATAAGGGGCAGAAAGTATACCCCGAAGGAAAAATAAGGGTGCCTGTTGTATACAACGGCAAGGAAATACAGATGTTGTATTTATACGTTCTACAAGATGGTGGTCCACCGCTGTTGGGACGTGAATGGATCAGGAAAATACGTTTAGACTGGCACTCCATTCAGGCACTGACGGTGACCAGTAAGGAAAAAAATGATGATGACATCATACCTGAACGGTTAAAAGACATCTTGGCCAACGCCAAGGAAGTGTTTCAAGAGAAACTAGGAACCTTGAAAGGCATCACCGCCTCAATAAAAGTGGAAGATGCGGCAATTCCCAAGTTTTTTAAGGCAAGACCGGTGCCATACGCAATTCGTCCAGCAGTCGAGGCAGAGCTGGAGAATTTGGAAAAGGCAGGCGTATTATCTAAAATAGATTGGAGCGAGTGGGCAACACCCATCGTCCCAGTCATGAAGAAAGCATTGAAGAATGATAAATCTGAAGAACAGAGAAAAATTCGCATCTGTGGAGACTTCAAGGTGACTGTAAACCTGGTCCTTCACATGGTACAGTATCCTCTTCCGAGGATAGAAGATATTTTCGCCTCACTATCCGGAGGGAAACGTTTCACCAAAATTGACTTGGCACAGGCATATCTACAGATGGAGGTTGAAGAGGCTTCTAAAAAATATCTCACGATAAATACACACAAAGGCCTGTACCAGTACAATCGACTGGTTTTCAGAGTAGCATCCGCTCCAGCTATCTGGCAAAGAGCTATGGAGCAAGTCCTCCAAGGGATTCCGGGAACTCGATGCTACCGAGACGACATTCTTGTAACAGGAGAAAAGGACAACGAGCACCTTGCCAATTTGGAGCAGGTGCTCACTAGGCTGAGAGAACGGGGCCTACGAGCAAATCGCCCCAAGTGCGAATTTTTCCAAAATCAAATATCATATTGTGGCCACATAATTAATAAGGGAGGGTTGCATAAGTCACCTGAAAAAATTGAAGCGGTCATAAAAGCCCCAGCACCTGAAAATGTTTCACAATTATGGTCGTTCCTGGGATTAATAAATTACTATCATAAATTTTTACTGAACTTATCAACTCTTCTACACCCTCTTAATGAACTGCTACAAACAGGAGTAATTTGGAAATGGAGCGAAGACTGTAAATGTGCCTTCCATAAATGCAAAGACTTAATCACGTCCAAAGAAGTTTTGGCTCATTACAACCCATCACTGCCAATCAGACTGCCGTGCGATGCATCCCCTTACGGCATAGGAGCAGTATTATCGCATAAATTCCCTGATGGCTCGGAATGGCCGATAGCTTTTGCGTCACGCTCATTGAACTCAGCTGAGTGTAACTATGCCCAAATCGACAGGGAAGCACTCAGCCTGGTATGGGGAGTGAAGAAATTCAACCATTACCTACACGGACAAAAATTTACCTTGTTGACTGACCATCAACCCCTCATCTCCATATTCAACTCTAAAAAGTGTGTTCCCATTATGACAGTGCAAAGGCTACAGAGGTGGTCCCTTTTTCTAGGGGCACACCAATACAACATAGAATACAAAGGATCAAAACAGCATGGGAATGCTGACGGTTTATCGCGCCTACCGTTGCCAACGGTAGAAGAGGCACCTACAGTAGACCCAGTGGAGATGTTCCACTCAACCGTAGTGGAATGTCTACCAGTAACAAATTCTGCCATTGAAAAGGAAACGAGAAATGACCCGACTCTCTCACGGGTCTACGATTTAACAGTGAAGGGATGGCCAGCACATGGCGAACCACTGTTGCCAGCATTCTCGCAAAGAAGAGAACAGCTGTCAGTGTGCCGAGGAACCTTGATGTGTGGATCCAGAGTGGTGATTCCACCCAAACTCCAGGATAAAGTGCTAAAGGAGCTTCACGAGGGGCATCTGGCTGGAGTGAAAATGAAGAACCTAGCCAGGGCGTTTGTATGGTGGCCAGGTATCGATGGAGAGATCGAAGAAATAACCAAGAGCTGCCTAGGATGCCAGAAGGTCCAAAACGCTCCATCCCAAGCCCCTCTACATCCATGGGAGTGGCCCTCATCTCCCTGGCAAAGGGTACACATCGACTTTGCTGGTCCATTTATGGACTCAATGTTCTTAATCGCGTTGATGCACACTCCAAGTGGCCGGAGGTAATAAAGATGTCCTCCACCGCCATGGAAAAAACCATCAAAGTATTAAGGACCATATTTGCCAGGAATGGGCTGCCGGAACAAATCTGTTCTGATATTGGACCGCAATTTGTGTCCGAAGAATTCAGGAAGGTCTTAAAAAACAATGGGGTTAAGCACTACACGTCCGCCCCATACCATCCCGCCACCAATGGATTGGCTGAAAGGTTTGTCCAGACCTTCAAGAAGGCCGTGAAGGCCATGCGTAATGAAGACATAAAACTTCAGCACAAGGTGGATAACTTCTTGTTCGCATACAGGAATGCAACACACATGGTTACAAACCAAACTCGCGCCATGATCTTCAATAGAAGCCTAAGATGCCGGCTGGATTTGATCAAGCCCAACATCAGAAGGGACGTGGAGAACCGGCAATTTCAAGGCATGAATGAAAGGCCAACTAGAATCTTCCAGATAGGTCAACAAGTTTTGGCCCGGGACTACCGTACCGAGAAATGGCAGCCTGGAACTATCTGCACACGACTAGGACCTCTGATGTATACCGTGGACATCGGAGAAAGCATAATAAGGCGCCATGCTGACCAAATCTTAGTGTCATCCGAAAAGGGACAACCTACACCACAACTCTATACGCCTAACGATGAAGTAGAGATACCCATATCTACCTCCGATCCAGTGGTACTGGAACCCGACACTGGCATTCAAGCCGAATCAGCCTTGCCAAAAGAACCTACTACACCACCGAGGCATTATCCGGACCGAGTCAGGAAGCCTCCAGAGAGACTGACTTATAATTAATTAACTGCAGCAATGTATAGATTATTTTTCTTGTAACATGTGATTAATAATTAATTAAAATATTATGTACTGGTTAGCTAAAAGGGGAGGAATTGTAGTGTATGTGCCTTTAAGAGCCCCATGTGTACTGTAATGCCGGTAATGGCCACTCGGCTATATAAGCCTGAGTATTGTGTTGTATCCATTAGTTCCCCTCCAGACTTTGTTTAGTAAACACCTATCAAACCAACTCCCCTCTTCAGTGTCTCTATCAACACACAGACACAACACCCTGTTACCACGTCCTTAATAATAGATTCTCACATTTTCCCTACTACTGATGTCAGGCTAAGTGATTTGTAATTCCCCATTTTCTCTCTCCCTCTCTTAAATCGTGGGGTTACATTTGCTACCTTCCAATTCGCAGGAACCGTTCTAGAATCTATGCTATTTTGGAAAATGACAACCAGTGCATTCACTATCTCTATAGCCACCTCTTTCAAAACTCAAGGATGGAGGCCATCAGGTCCAGGGGATTTATTAGCTTTCAGCCCCATTATTTTCTCCAGTACTATTTTTGTACTAATATTAATTTCTTTCAGTTCCTCATTCTCACAAGACCTTTGGTTCTCCACTGTATCCGAGAAGCTTTTTGCGTCTTCTTCTGTGAAGACAGAAACAAAATATTTGTTTAATTTCTCTGCCTTTTCCTTAATTCCTCATTGTAATTCCTCCTGTCTCAGCCTGTAATGGTCCCACATTTACTTTTGCTAATCTTAGTCTTTTTACATACCTATAAAAGCTTTTACATTCTGTTTTATGTCTCTCGCTAGTTCAGTCTCATATTCTGTTTCCCTTTCTTTATCAATTTCTTGGTCCTCCTTTGCTGAATTTTTAAAATCCTCCCAATCCTTAGGCTTACTACTCTTTTTGGCAACATTTTAAGCCTCTTCCTTTGATCGAATATTGATCTAATACTATCTTTAGCTTCTCTTGTTAGCCACGCTGGGATCACTTTTCCTGTGGGGTTTTGTGCCTTAAATGAATATATATTTCTTGTAAATTATGTATTAATTCTTTAAATGCTAGCCATTACTTGTCTACCATCATACCTTTTGTTTATTCATTTTTATGGGATGTGGGCGTCGCTGGGAAGGCCAGCATTTATTACCCATCCCTAAATGCTGTTGAGAAGGTGATGGTGAGCTTCCTTCTTGAACCACTGCAGTACGTGTGGTGAATGTACTCCCACTGTGTTTTTAGGTAGGGAGCTCCAGGATTTTGACCCAGCGACGATGAAGGATCAGCATTATATTTCTATGTCTGGATGGTGTATGACTTGGAGGTGGTGATGTTCCCATGCGCCTGCTGCCCTTGTCCTTCAAGGTGGCAGAGGTTGAGGAGGGATTGGGAGGTATTTTCCCAATCTACTTCAGCCGAGTCGCCCCTCATACCTACGTAGTTTGCTTTGTTTAGATTTAAGACCCCAGTTTTGAATTTAACTAAGTCACTTTCAATTTCAATATAAAATTCAGACTCCGTTATACACTGGTCTTGGAGATGGCCTGGGCATAATGTTCGAGAGTCCCATTGACTCAGATACACACCAGTCCTGGAGATGGACTGGGGAGAAAGGTCAGAGAGAATCCCATTAACTTGGATAATGTCCTCCACACTATTACTGCAAATTGATTTACCCAGTCTATATGTAGATTAAAGTCCCCCATGTAGTGTGTGTGCCTTTAAGAACCCCCTGTGTACTGTAATGCCGGTAATGGCCACTCGGACTATATAAGCCTGTATATTGTATCAGTTAGTTGACCTCCAGACTTTGTTCAGTAAACACCTGTGAAACCAACTCCTGCCTTCAGTGTCTCTATTAACACATGGATACAACAGTGGTGACAAATTGGAAACGGGCTTACCAGCAATTTGACAGCACCTCAAGGACATTGATTCCTCAGACGTCCAAAGTCGAAGAAAAGCAAGAAAAAAAAACTGTGGTTTCACCAGCCAGCCGAGCTGGTGGCAGGTACTTCAATAATCCTTCCTGGGCGGTGGGCTGGGGCTCCATTGGCTGGCTCTGCAGCGAGGCCGAGCAGCAAAGGCGGATGCAAACAGAAACAGAGTGGGGGAGCGCTCGGGAGACGGCCGGCACTGCAAAGCAGGTCGGCGTTCGGACCAAGCAGAGGGGGGGAAAAGTCCCAGAGATTCCGACGGGAATGAGTCTCCACCTGTAAATAAAAAAAACGCGGAAAACAGCGTTGTCAGCGGCGGGAAAGCGCGGGAAGCGCCATTTTTCTTTTGCAGGGAAGAAAGGAAAGCGCGGGAAGTGCCATTTTTTTTCCAGGATGCCTAAGGCTGGCAATATTGATGCTTTCGATAATGATATAGAGGATTGGACCGCATATGTGCAAAGAGTGGAGGTATATTGCACAGCAAATGGAATAGAAAATGATAAAAAGGCGTCAGTACTTCTAAATCTAATGGGCGCAAAGACATACGGGCTGTTACAAAACTTAATCACTCCAGCCAAACCAAAGGGCAAGAATTTTAAGGAGATTGTTGATACCCTACAGGAGCACTTAAACACAGCACCGCTGCTGATAGCGGAACAATTCAAATTCTTCAGGAGGAATCAGCACAAGAATGAAAGTAACACTGATTACCTCACCGAATTAAGAAAGCTATCAAAGCACTGCTAATTCGGGGCAGGACTGGCAGATTCTCTTCGAGACAAATTTGTCTGCGGTCTCCTAAGTGAAGGAACACAGAAAAGGCTGCTTTCTGAGAAAGATTTGACACTGGACAAGGCTTTCAGTATGGCTGTATCATACGAAGCAGCCGCAAGAGGAGCTGCAGAGATACAGCAAAATACACAGGAATACGGCACCCATGAAATGACACGGGGATTTGAAAGATGTTATCGCTGCGGCAGAAGAACCCATGACCAGAAGGACTGCTGGTTCAAGGACAAAGCATGCAGGAAATGCGGAACGATTGGACACATTGCACGTGTATGCCGATCTGGACAAAGAAAATCCACGGACAGGAAAAAAATCAATAAGGAAAAGTACAGAAAAGAACAAATGATGACGGACAGTAGCTCCGAAGACCAGAAGGGCGATAGTGACTCCGGAAACAAGAGACGAAGCTGTCTCAAATTACATAATGTAATTGCCAAAGAAGATTACCAGACCATTTGGGTTACCCTCATGATAGCGGGGTCCTCAGTTCAAATGGAGCTAGATACAGGATCAGCTCTGACCGTCATAAATCGACGGGATTACGAGCGGCTATTTCTGCATATACCTTTAAAAGACACATCCATTATCTTGAAAACATATACGGGGCAGAAAGTATACCCCAAAGGATAAATAAGGGTGCCTGTTGTATACAACGGCAAGGAAATACAGAAGTTGTATTTATACGTTCTACAAGATGGTGGTCCACCTATGTTGGGACGTGAATGGATCAGGAAGATACGTTTAGACTGGCACTCCATTCAGGCACTGACGATGACCAGTAAGAAAAAAAATGATGATGACGTCATACCTGAACGATTAAAAGACATCTTGGCCAATGCAAAGGAAGTGTTTCAAGAGAAACTAGGAACCTTGAAAGGCATCACCACCTCAATAAAAGTGGAAGATGCGTCAATTCCCAAGTTTTTTAAGGCAAGACCGGTGCCATACGCAATTCGTCCAGCAGTCGAGGCAGAGCTGGAGAATTTGGAAAAGGCAGGCGTATTATCTAAAATAGATTGGAGCGAGTGGGCAACACCTATCATCCCAGTCATGAAGAAAGCATTGAAGAATGATAAATCTGAAGAACAGAGAAAAATTCGCATCTGTGGAGACTTCAAGGTGACTGTAAACCCGGTCCTTCACACAGTACAGTATCCTCTTCCGAGGATAGATATTTTCGCCTCACTATCCGGAGGGAAACATTTCACCAAAATTGACTTAGCACAGGCATACCTACAGATGGAGGTTGAAGAGGCCTCTAAACAGTATCTCACGATAAATACACACAAAGGCCTGTACCAGTACAATCGACTGGTTTTCAGAGTAGCATCAGCTCCAGCTATCTGGCAAAGAGCTATGGAGCAAGTCCTCCAAGGGATTCCAGGGACTCAATGCTACCTAGACGACATCCTTGTAACAGGAGAAAACGATAACGAGCACCTTGCCAATTTGGAGCAGGTGCTCACTAGGCTCAGAGAACAGGGCCTACGAGCAAATCGCCTCAAGTGCGAATTTTTCCAGAAACAAATATCATATTGTGGCGACATAATTAACAAGGAAGGGTTGCATAAATCACCTGAAAAAATTGAAGCGGTCATAAAAGCCCCAGCACCTGAAAATGTCTCACAATTAAGGTCATTCCTGGGATTAATTAATTACTATCATAAATTTTTACCGAACTTATCAACTCTTCTGCACCCTCTAAATGAACTGCTCCAAACAGGAGTAATTTGGAAATGGAGCAAAGACTGTAAACGTGCCTTCCATAAATGCAAAGCCTTAGGCCTAGAAATTCAGTTTGGGCCCACCAGCTCGCTTGCCAGCTGCGCGCGGAGCCACTTGCGCCCGCCGGAAATTCACTTTCAGCACCCCAAGTCGAAGCCGGCCACTATTCAAGGGTGTGGTCGCCCCCGCTTGGGGCGCTGAAACTGAATTTCGGCGCGCTAGGTGCCACAGCGCCACCCGCTGCGGAGCGGCAGGCTGCGGAACTGCAGGCCTTCCTCCCTCTCTTAAGGGGGAGGTGCCTGCAACAGCGAGATCGCCTCTCGCTAGTGCCGGCAAATGAGCCCGGCACCACAGAGAAGTGCCGGGCTCCCGGAAAACAGCTGGCAATGCCGCGGGGGGGGGGTGGAGGAGGCCGGGGAAGGCGGTGCGGGCAGGCGGCCGGCGAAAAAGTGGCCGGCCGCACCTCCGCCTTAACTCGCCCCACTAAGGCTGCAGGACGGCCCCATTTTCAGATCGCTGTTTGCGGCCACTGTGGAAGAGGCGGCCGCAACTAAATATGGCGGTCGGGCCGGTAGCAGGGTGGTAGCGGGGCACTGCGCACACCGATGACATCATCGGTGGCGGCGCAGCGCTACTGGCTAACGCCGCCATTACTGCAGCGCTGAATATCGGCGCAATCTCAGCAAGTGGCGCAAAAGCCCTCTTTGGGCGAAAACTGGGCGCTAAGCCTACTGAGTTTCTAGCCCTTAGTCACGTCCAAGGAAGTTTTGGCTCATTACAACCCATCACTGCCAATCAGACTGGCGTGTGATGCATCCCCTTACGGCGTAGGAGCGGTATTATCGCATAGATTCCCTGATGGCTCTGAGCAGCTGATAGCTTTTGCGTCATGCTCATTGAACTCAGCTGAACGTAACTATGCCCAGATCGACAGGGAAGCACTCAGCCTGGTATGGGGAGTGAAGAAATTCAACCACTACCTACACAGACAAAAGTTTACCTTGTTGACTGACCATCAACCCCTCGTCTCCATATTCAACCCTAAAAAGGGTGTTCCCATTATGACAGCACAAAGGCTACAAAGGTGGTCCCTTTTTCTCGGGGCACACCAATATGACATAGAATACAAAGGATCAAAACAGCATGGGAATGCTGACGGTTTATCGTGCCTACCGTTGCCAACGGTAGAAGAGGCACCTGCAGTAGACCCAGTGGAGATGTTCCACTCTACCATAGTGGAATGTCTACCAGTAACAAATTCTACCATTGAAAAGGAAACGAGAAATGACCCAACTCTCTCATGAGTCTACGATTTAACAGTGAAGGGATGGCCAGCACATGGCGAACCACTGTTGCCAGCATTCTCGCAAAGAAGAGAACAGCTGTCAGTGTGCCGAGGAACCTTGATGTGTGGATCCAGAGTGGTGATTCCACCCAAACTCCAGGATAAAGCGCTAAAGGAGCTTCACGAGGGGCATCTGGGTGGAGTGAAAATGAGGAACCTAGCCAGGGTGTTTGTAAGATGGCCAGTTATCGATGGAGACATCGAAGAAATGACCAAGAGCTGCCTAGGATGCCAGAAGGTCCAAAACGCTCCACCACAAGCCCCTCTACATCCATGGGAGTGGCCCTCATCTCCATGGCAAAGGGTACACATCGACTTTGCTGCTCCATTTATGGACTCAATGTTCTTAATCGCGGTTGATGCACACTCCAAGTGGCAGGAGGCAATAAAGATGTCCTCCACCACCACGGAAAAAACCATCACAGTATGAAGGACCATATTTGCCAGGAATGGGCTGCCTGAACAGATCTGTTCTGATAATGGACCGCAATTTGTGTCCAAAGAATTCAGGGAGTTCTTAAAAATCAATGGGGTTAAGCACTACACGTCCGCCCCATACCATCCCGCCACCAATGGATTGGCTGAAAGGTTTGTCCAGACCTTCAAGAAGGCCATAAAGGCCTTGGGTAATGAAGACATAAAACTTCAGCATAAGGTAGATAACTTCTTGTTTGCATACAGGAATGCAACACATATGGTTACAAACCAAACTCCCGCCATGATGTTCTTCAATAGAAGCCTAAGATGCCGGCTGGATTTGATCAAGCCAAACATCAGAAGGGAGGTGGAGAACCGGCAATTTCAAGGCATGAATGAAAGGTCAACTAGAACCTTCCAGATAGGTCAACAAGTTTTGGCCCGGGACTACCATACCGAGAAATGGCAGCCTGGAACTATTTGCACACGACTAGGACCGCTGATGTATACCGTGGACATTGGAGAAAGCATAATAAGGCGCCATGCTGACCAGATCATAGAGTCATCCGAAAAGGGACAACCTACACCACAACTCTATACGCATAATGATGAAGTAGAGATACCCATAGTATCTACCTCCGAAACGGTGATACTGGAACCAGATGAACCCGACACTGGCATTCAAGCCGAATCAGCCTTGCCAAAAGAACCTACTACACCACCAGAAACTACTACACCACCGAGGCGTTATCCGGACCGAGTCAGGAAGCCTCCAGAGAGACTGACTTATAATTGATTAACTGCAGCAATGTGTAGATTATTGTTCTTGTAACATGTAATTAATGATTACTTAAAATATTATGTACTGGTTGGCTAAAAGGGGAGGAATTGTAGTGTATGTGCCTTTAAGAGCCCCCAAGTGTACTGTTATGCTGGTAATGGCCACTCGGGCTATATAAGCCTGTATATTGTGTTGTATCAGTTAGTTGACCTCCAGACTTTGTTCAGTAAACACCTGTGAAACCAACTCCTGCCTTCAGTGTCTCTATTAACACATGGATACAACACCCCATGATTACTGTATTACCCTTGCTACATGCACCTCTAGTTTCCTGATTTATACACTGCACTACATTACAACTACTGTTTGTGGGCATATAAACAGTTCCAAAAAATGTTTTCTTCCCCTTGCTGTTTCTTAGCTCCAACAAAGCTGATTCTACTTCTTGATTTTTGGAGCCACGATCCTTTCTCTCTACTGTCTTTATCCCATCCATTATTGAAAAGGAGACAAAACTGTGCACTGTACTCCGGGTGTGTTCTCAACAGAGCCCAGTACAATTGTAGCAAGACTTCCTTGCTGTAGTACTCCAACCCACTTGCAATAAATCCAACATGCCATTCGCCTTCCTAATTGCTTGCTGTACCTGCATGCTAACTCTGCTTCCTGTACGAGAACACCTAAATCCCCCTAAATTTAATAATGTTTCACCATTTAAAAAGATTCTGTTTTTCCATTCTTCCTACCAAAGAGAATAACCTCACATTTCCCCACATTATGTTCCATCTGTTACCTTATTGCTCACTCACTTAACCTGCCCATATACCTCTGCAGGCTCTTTGTCTCCTCCTCACAGCTTACTGTCCCAGCTAGCATTGTATCATTAGCAAACTTCGATACATTGCACTCAGTCCCTTCATCTAAATCATTAATATAGATTGTAAATAGCTGAGGCCTAAGCATGATCCTTATGGCACCCCACTAGTTACAGCCTACCAACCTGAAAATTACCTGTTTATCCCTACTCTCTGTTTTCTGTCCATTAACCAATCCTCTATCTATGCTAATATATTACCCCCAACCCCATGACCCCTTATCTTTCGTAGCAATCTTTTATGTGGCACTTTATCAAATGCCTTTTGGAATCCCAAATATATTACATCCACTGGTTCCCCTTTATCTATCCTGCTAGATGCATGCTCATAAAACACTAATACATTTGTCAAGCATGATTTTCCTTTCATAAAACCATGTTTGACGCTGACTGATCATATTATGATTTTCTACGTGCCCTGTCACCTGGATTCCAACATTTTCCTGATGTCAGGCTAACTGGCCTGTATGTCCCTACTTTCTCTCTTCCCCCTTTCTTGAAGAGTGAGGTTACATTTTCTACCTTCCAATGTGCTGGGACTGTTCCAGAATCTAAGGAATTTTGCAAGATCACAACCAATGCATCCACTATCTTTGCAGCCACCCCTTTTTTTAGAACCCTAGGATGTAGGCTGTCACGTCCAGGGGATCTGTCAGCTTTTAGTCCCATTAGTTTCTCAAGTACTTTTTTCCTTGTACTGATATTAATTACTTTAACAACAACAGAAAATGCTGGAAAACTCAGCAGGCCAGGCAACATCCGTGGAGAGAAATTAGAGTCGACGTTTTGGGTGAACCCTTTTTCAAAACTGGAAAGGAAATTAAATAGATCGAAGGCAGGGCTGCGATAGAACAAAAGAAGTAAAGAGACATTAAGAGGTATTCAAAACCAGACGAGATGGTAATAGGCCAAGTGGAGGCAAAAGACAGCTCAGATTAGGTGTGAAGTGTACTGGCAGAAAGAGATGTGGGAGAGAGAAAAAAAAAGGAAAGGGGGGAAGGAAAACCCAAAACAAAGGGGTGGAAAAAAAATATAAGTAAAAATGTAATGGGGCCGAGGTTATGAGCTGAAATTGTTGAACTCGATAGAGTCCGGAAGGCTGTAAAGTGCCTAATCGGAAGATGAAGTGCTGTCCCTCGAGTTTACATTGAGCTTCCATGGAACAATGCAAGAGGCCAAGGACGGTGAGGTCCGAGTGGGAATGGGGCGGTGAATTAAAATGACAGGTGGCCGGAAGCTCGGGGTCATCCTTACGGACTGAACGGAGGTGCTCCGCAAAGCGGTCACCCAATCTGCGTTTCGTCTCCCCAATGTAGAGGAGACCGCATCGTGAGCAGCGAATACAGTATACTAGATTGCAAGAAGTACAAGTAAATCGCTCTTTCACCTGGAAGGGGTGTTTGGGGCCCTGGACAGTGGGAAGGGGGGAGGTATAGGGGCAGGTGTTACATCTCCTGCGCTTGCACGGGAAGGTGGCAGGCGAAGGGGTGCAGGGGCTGATAGAGGAGTGGACTAGGGTGTCTCGGAGGGAGCGGTCCCTATGGAATGCTGAAAGGGGAGGGGAGGGGAAGATGCGTTTGGTGGTGGGATCACTTTGGAGGTAGCGGAAATGGCGGAGGATGATCCGTTGAATGTGGTGGCTGGTGGGGTGAAAGGTGAAGACAAGGGGAACCCTATCTTGGTTCCGGGAGGGAGGGGCAGGGGTGAGGGCAGAAGTGCGGGAGATAGAACGGACACGGTCGAGGGCCATGTCAACCACGGTAGAGGGGAATCCTCGGTTGAGGAAAAAGGCAGACATGTTGGAAGCACTGGTGTGGAAGGTGGCATCGTCAGAGCAGATACGGCGGAGATGGAGAAACTGGGAGAATGGAATAGAGTCCTTACAGGAGGCGGGGTGGGAGGAAGTGTAGTCCATGTAGCTGTGGGAGTCAGTGGGCTTGTAGTGAATATTGGTCGATAACCTATCCCCAGAGATGGAGACGGAGAAGTCGAGGAAGGGAAGAGTCAGTGATGGACTATGTGAATATGAGGGAAGGGTGGAAATTGGGGGCAAAGTGAAGGAAATTGTCTAGTTCGGGGCGAGAGCAGGAAACTGCACTGATACAGTCATCAATGTATCGGAAAAAGAGGTGAGGGTGGGGACCCGAGTAGGACTGGAACAAAGAGTGTTCCACATATCTCACGAAAAGGCAGGCATAGCTAGGACCCATGCGGGTACACATAGCAACACCTTTCATTTGGAGGAAATGAGTGGAGTTAAAGTAGAAGTTGTTCAATGTGAGAACAAGTTCAGCCAGGCGGAGGAGGGTGGTGGTGGATGGGGACTGGTCGGGCCTCTGTTCAAGGAAGAAGCGGAGCACCCTCAGGCCATTCTGGTGGGGATGGAGGTGTAGAGGGATTGTATGTCCATGGTGAAAAGGAAGCGGTTGGGGCCACGAAACTGGAAACTGTTAAAGTGGCGGAGGGCGCCTGAACAGTCGCAGATGTAGGTGTGAAGAGACTGGACAAGGAGAAAAGATAGAGTCGAGATAGGAAGAGATAAGTTCCATGGGGCAAGAGCAGTCTGACACGATGGTTCTACCAGGGCAGTCCTGTTTGTGGATCTTGGGAAGGAGGTAGAAGCGGGCTGTGCGGAGTTGGGGAACTATGAGGTTGGTGGCCGCGGGGGGAAGATCTCCAGAGGAGATTAGGTCAGTGACAGTCTTGGAAACGGTAGTTTGATGTTCGGTAGTGGGGTCATGGTCCAGGTGGAGGTAGGAAGAGGTGTCGGAGAGTTGGCATTCAGCTTCCACTAGGTAGAGGTCAGTTCGCCAAACCACAACAGCACCACCTTTGTCAGCGGGTTTAATGACAATGTCGGGGTTGGATCTGAGAGAATGGAGTGCTGCAAGTTCACAGGGAGGTAGGTTGGAGTGAGTAAGGGGAGCAGAGAAATGGAGACGGCCGATGTCATGGCGGCAGTTAGCGATAAAATGATCTAGAGAGGGTAAGAGGCCAGGGGGAGGGGTCCAGGTAGAACAGGAATTCTGCAAGCTGGAGAAAGGGTCAGTTGTGCGGGGGGAAGACTCCTGGGCAAAGAAGTGGGCACGGAGATGAAGGCGGCGGAAAAAGAGCTCAACATCGTGCCGAGCTCGAAATTCATTGAGGTGGTGGCGTAAGGGGATGAAGCTCAGGCCTTTGCTGAGGACTGATCGTTCGGGGTCAGAGAGTGGAAGGTCAGAGGGGATAGTGAAAACACGGCAGGGGGTGAGATTGGGAGAAGGGGGGTCCGAGGAAAGTGAAGGAGAAGGAGGTTCCGGAGGGGCATTGGTGTCCAAGAGTTGATGAAGCTTGCGATCCTTGACATCGGAAAAGAAGAAAAAAGTTTTTCGTTGAAGCGTCAGATGAGTCGAAGGATGAAATGGAACTGGGGACCTGGACAGCTTTGAGAAAGAGTGCGCTGGTGTTGCTGAAGAGAGAGGTCGAGAGTGTTCATGTGGCACTGCATGGCATTGAGCGTGGATCTCGGGATGCGGTGAGAGCAGTAGTTCGAGGAATGATGAATATCTTGGAGATATTCTTTAAGTTCTTAATTACTTTAAGTTCCTCACTCTCATCAGCCCCTTGGTTCCCTGCTATTTTTGGTATGCTATTTGTATCTTCTACTGTGAAGACAGATACAAAATATCTGTTTGAAGTCTCAGCCATTTCCTTATTCCCCATTATAATTTCTCCTGTCTCAGCCTCTATGGGACCAATGCTTACTTTTGCTACTCTCTTCATTTTTACATACTTTTAGAAGCTCTTGCAAATTTTATGTTTCTTGCTAGTATACTCTCATTCTATTTTCTCCCTCTTTATCAATTTTTGGTCTTCCTTTGCTGGTTCACAAAATAAAACTTCCAAATGCAATTTCACACGCTAAAGGTCTACTTCTGTAAATAGTATTGAAATCCACTTATCATTTATTACACGATTAGGGACAGTCAGAGGTTGATACCATAGAAACCTGGAATCATACAGCCCAGAATGAGGCCATTCGGCACAACGTGCCTGTACCCGTTCTCTGAAAGAGCAATCCAATGTGTCCCACTCTCCTGCTCTGTCCCCAGAGCACTGCTAATAATCTCCCCTTCGTGTATTTAACTAATTCAGTTTTAAAAGTTACTATTGCCTCTGCTCCCACCACTCTTTCAGACATTGCATTCCAGATCATAACTCGATACCTAAGAACAGATGGAGGAGGGCCAACAGGCCTCGGTACAGGAGACCTTACCTGTAATGATCAAAAACATGTCATTCTATAGTGGACACTAGGTGGAGCAGTAGAGCTGTGTAGAGCTGTATATAGCTGTATGTATTAAGACTACACTACCCAGCTGTATATATATTAAGACTACATTACCCATGAGGCTAGGCTACCCACAAGGCAGCAGTCAAGATGGAAGCCTCTACAGATATTGTACCTAGTCCACATGGCTCAATAAAGTAACTAGCAAAAGCTAGCTGTGTTCATAATAAGAATGTCTATTTATTAATGAACATAACATGGTAACAGGGTGGTGAAGATCTGCTGAAAATTGTGAAAAGCGACATGGAGAATTTGAAGCCACCAGACCGTTTGAATCTCACAGAAAAAATCGACTACAATTGGCAGACTTTTAAACAGCAATTCGAACTCTACATTGTAGCCATCGGATTCGGTACAAAGCCAGACGCAAGGAAGATAGCGTTGCTGCTCACGGTTGCAGGCCCACAGGTGATAGAGGTATTTAATACATTTGTATTTAATCCAGCGGAGAACAGAGAAAAATTAGAAGATGTGCTAAAAAAATTTGATGCACATTGCTCTCCCAAAAAGAATGAGACGTATGAAAGATACATCTTCCGTTCTCGGACACAGCAACAAAATGAGACTTTTGATAGCTTTATAACTGATCTGAAACTGAAAGCATAGACATGTAATTTCTCTGAGCTCAAAGCATCCATGATTCGTGACCAGATTGTGTTTGGTATTCATGATAAAAAAAGTCAGGGAACGTCTGTTGAGAGAAACCGAACTAAATTTGGAAAATGCGGTGAAAATATGCCAAGCCAGCGAGCTAGCTCGAAAGCACGCGAAGACTTTCAGTGAAATCAATAATGATGCGAATGTAATGAGTGACAATGCTGCTGTCGGTGCTGTGTCCTACAAGGGGAAGAAACGTGGGCAGAACAGAAATGAAAAGCAATCGGAGGATGAAATTTTTAATTGTAAACACTGTGGTTACAAACACCGGTTAAGACAATGCCCAGCATTTGGAAAAATGTGCACAAAGTGTAATGGAAGGAATCACTTTGCCAAACAATGCTTTTCAAAAGTAAAAACGACGAAAGGGCAACGAGTTAATGTGATTGAGGACACTGATTTAAGTGAGACATTTTTTGTAGGAATGGTGTCATGTGACGATATCAAAAAAGATACAGAAAATGTGCAGCCCTCAGAAATAGACAATGCTGAACATAAAGTTAATGCAGTAAAAGAGGACAAATGGATGATCCCACTGCAGATAAATGGAGCATTAGTTACATTGAAACTGGACACTGGGGCAAAAGCAAACTTAATCAGTATGAGTGACATAAAAAATATGAAAGAAAAGCCCAAAATACAGGAAAAGTCAGTACTACTGAAGGACTATAATGGACAGTCAAAGACAAAGTGTATCATCTCATGTTTTCTGTTGTGGCTGAAAGACTTGATTCGATACTAGGTGACAAAACTTGTGAAGACTTAGAACTGGTCAAGAGAGTCTACCGTATAAACTGTGCCATAAGCAGACCAGATGACTCAGGTGATGAAGCAGAGAGCCCATCAAGGATGAAAAGGCCAAAGGGTATCCATGTCTTCAAAAAGCCTTGGTGTGGAGATGCCGGAGTTGGCCTGGGGTGGACAAATGTAAGAAATCACACAACACCAGGTTATAGTCCAACAGCTTTATTTGAAATCACAAGCTTTCGGAGCGCTGCTCCTTCTTCAGGTGAAGTGGAGAAATGCATAAAGACACAGCTTATATAGTCAGAGAATCATGTCAGATGTTTACAGGTAACCTTTCCAACTGCCATTTGTCACACCTCGGCAGAGAGATAATCACAGCAGTCAAAGGTGTGAATGGTGTCCAAACAGGTCAGTCAGGGAAACATTACATCAAAGAACAATGAGGTGGGGTCACAAGGGGTCAAATATTGCAGATGCTGGGGTCTGTATGAAAAACAAAAAAACAGACAAAAAACATTTTTTTTGGCTGGAAATCACAGCAGGTCCGGCCGCATCTGTGTAGAGAGAACAAGCCAATGTCGACTCGAGTCTGGATGACCCTGCATCAGGTGGGGTTACATGTAGCGTGACATGAACCCAAGATCTCGGTTAAGGCTGTCCTCATGGGTGCGGAACTTGGCTATCAGTTTCTGCTCGACGATTTTGCGTTGTCGTGTGTCTCGAAGGCCACCTTGGAGAATGCTTACCCGAAGATCGGAGGCTGAATGTCCTTGACTGCTGAAGTGTTCCCCAACTGGGAGGGAACACTCCTGCCTGGTGATTGTTGCGCGGTGTCCGTTCATCCGTTGTCCCTGAGGGATATCCTCTGTGCACCTGGCTGATGACACCGCTCCGTTCGCCCAGCACCCCTGCTGAGCTACGATATAACGAGAGCCATCAAGCTACCAGGAACATCGTTGAGCACACAAACGGCGTGCTCAAGCAACGGTTCCACTGTCTGGCCCATTCTGGAGGAGCCCTGCAGTACTCGCCTGAGCGAGTCTCCCACTTCATTGTTGTGTGCTGCATGCTGCATAACCTTGCAATCCTCAGGACCCAGCCAATGCCACCAGACATTGGAGCACCAGAGGAGGAGGAGGAGGAAGATGAGGAGGATGATCATCAGCAGCACCAATGCGGGAGGGAGGCACAAAGTGGAAGGGCCGTCTGTCAAAGGCTCATAGCAAGTCGCTTCTAGGCCCCCTCTGAGGGAATGGCTTCTGCCATTCAAACAACCTGAATGAAACCATCCGCAACCCCTAAGCCGGTCAAGGCAACAATGAGTGCAAAGACCAAACATGTACATTTTGAATACAGACACTTCTTTATTTCACAAACTGCGTCTCATTTCTGCATGACAAAGTAATAGAAAGAAACACAATAAAAAGCAATCATTCACATAACTGGCTCTCACCACCTGGAGACAATGTCCAAAACAGTAACAAAAATTTGACCACGAACCTCAGCCTTCAATAAAACAACGAAAAACATTTTGCCACACCTCCGACTTTTTGCCCTTCGAGGGTGATCTGCTTCCCTTACAAAATTCCCCCCTTCCCGCCCTGCAGCTACTTCGCAATGGGACCCCAGTGGCTGGAGCAAGGCTGGGGGAAGGCTGCAGAGTGTCAGAAACTGAGACTGCAGATGCCCTTGAGGGATGGCCTGGACCAGCTCTGGGCCTGGAGGGCCCGGCTGCTGAATGCTCCAACTCTGCATGGGCGGCAGCAGTCTGTCCTACAGGTGGTGGCAACTGCAGTGGAGATGTGCCAGTGGTGGCAGCAGGAATGCTGTAATCTTGAGAGAGGACAGTAACTCCCTGCTCGACCGACACACTGGCACGCCCACGGGGCAGCACTTCAGCATCCGGAGCAATTTGATGGAGCATAGATTGCAGGCCTGCTGCAGCGCGGTGAGAGCCCCGGGGAAATCTGCCCAATCCAGCGAGGGTGGCAGCAGTCAGTGCTCTCGTGGCCTCAATCTGCATCTGCATGAGACCAGCCACTGACTGCATTGCAGCACTTAGCATTTGCGTGGCAGCCGCCTGTGCTACAGCGAAGTGCTCCACACTACTTGCCAGTGATTCAATGGATTCGGGCATCCTTGCCACTGCAGCCATGAGCTCACTGTGCCTTTGCTCCACCTGGGCGCTCATTTCGGTGAGAACCCGCTCCTCATCTGCGTCCGGTGCAGCAGGACTCGAGGCCATACTCTCCCTCCGGGGAGAAGGCCCCCCGAGCTTCCCTACCCCCCCTCACGTTGCTGCAGCCCGCTGGGTCCTGGAGCTTCATCCTCATCAGACCATTCCCCCCTGCTCCCCTCCAAGGAAGGCGTGTCTCCAGTATGGGCATGGGCTGCCTCGGTAGAGGTTGGCGCTGATAGTCCGGTTTCCTCTTCCTCCTAACCTTCAGCTTCACTTTCACTGGCAGCTTGAGGGCCCATCTCCTCACCTGGCGAATCACCATCTGAAAGCAGGGAGGTACAAGAGTAGCTTTAGTGTGAGGACAGAGTGGCAGCAAGGGAGGCATGAGTGCAGCGATTTAGTGATTTGGATTGAAAGTGTCAAAGGCTGCTGTTGTGAGGAACAAGTGGAAGGAGAGACGACAAAAAGGTCCACTTACCATTGCTGTCCAGAACAGGTTCGGCATCTCCAGTGGCGACGGGACCAATCACCCGGCTTGCCACAATCCTGTGGATGCGCTGCTCAAGATCGCTGAGGGCTTGAAGGTGAGGCTGCCCTCCACCGGTCTGTTGCTGCTGTCTCCTACTATGAGGCAGCTTGGCCTGCAAGAAAAAGGATGGCGTCTGAGTAAATATGCAGCCATGATCTTGCCTGAAATGCCTCCCATGGCTGAATATCCCTCACTGTATGCAGCCATGATCTTGCCTGAAATGTCTCCCATGGTTGAATAGCCATTACTGTATGCAAAGTGTGGAATGTGCGTCTGTGTTTGATGAAAGGGCCATAGGTGTTGGATGAGTGTTGGGCATTGGGGCTTTAAAGACCCTCTGGCCATAAAGTGAGGTTGAGATGGAGGGATGAAGAGGTTTTGAAAAAAAGCCACTCACCCTGACGACCCGAGTGAGGTCGTTGAACTTTTTCCTACATTGCACATGGGTCCTAGGCACATTGCTGCTTGAGGACACTCCCTGAGCCATCTCCCTCCACACTTTTCTGTACTCGAGTGGCAAAGGCCTCCTGACACTCTCTGGGTACAGAATGTATCCTCTGCACACCACCCCGCGAACCAGAGCCTCCAAAGCCAACTCGCAGAAGTGCTGTGCTCGCTCCCTAGCCCTTTCCATAGTGTCTGGCTGCTAGATTTAGCCACGTGTCTGCCCAGGCCAAGATTCAAGGCTCCACTGAGCAGGGTGTGGCTGCAGAGCAAGATCGACCCTCCCCTTTAAGAACTGACCGGCGCCAGTGTGTTTGTGTTCAATCGTTAACTGACAGCACCTGCGCTGCGCCCGCCCTCTGAGGTAGCGCCAGATTTAGCGCTCCAATCACCTCCAGGGGCGATAAAAGCCAAGTTTGCTGTCGGAGGGTGATAATTAGCGCTAATCTTTGCGCCTGGCTAATAATTGTGCCCCAAATGGGGTGATACCGAATTTCTCCCCTGCCCCGATCACGATATTTAGATGCGCCCCCTGATTTAACGCCGGTTGCTATGTGCGACCGGTTCAGGGGGGCCTACCTGCGGCGGTAGAGGCGCTAATTAAAGGTGAGCTGTGGGGCGGCCATTTTTGTTACTGGCCGCCTGCCAGCACCTATCCGTGCTGCCGTCCCCAGCCTCCTGAGCCTCCCCCCCGCCCCCACAGTGTGCCGACTGTATTGCAAGAGCCTGGCACTTCTCCTCGGTGCCAGGCTCTTTTGCCTCCAGTAGTGTCGCGCTTCCCTCTGGGGCGCTCCAACTGAATTTCCGGCGGGCGGCCACGACTGCGTCTGGGTAGCTACTTTTAGCGCCCTGGCGAGGCTGGCGCCCCAAACGGGGCTATAGTGCATTTCTAGGCCTGAATCTCTCAGATTCGGCCTACACCTGAGGTCCCCACCATCACAGAAGCCAGTCTTCAGCCAATTCGAAGCACTCCATGTGATATCAAGAAATGGCTGAATGCACTGGATACAGCAAAAGCTGTGGGCCCCAACGATGTCCCGGCTATTGTGCTGAAGACTTGTGCTCCAGAACTAGCCGCGCCTCTAGCCAAGCTGTTCCAGTGTAGCTACTACACGGGCATCTATCCGACAATGTGGACAACTGCCCCATATCTCCTGTCCACAAAAAGCAGGGCAAATCCAATCCAGCCAAATACCGCCCCATCAGTCTACTCTCAATCAGCAGCAAAGTGATGGAAGGTGTCATCGACAGTGCTATCAAGCAACACTTACTCACCAATAACCTGCTCACTGATGCCCAGTTTGGGTTCCGCCAAGACCACTTGGCTCCCGACTTCATCACAGTCTTGGTCCAAACATGGACAAAGGAGCTGAATTCCAGAGGTGAGGAGAGAGTGACTGCCCTTGACATCAAGGCACCATTTGACCGAGTGTGGCATCAAGGAGCCCTGGGAAAACTGAAGTCATTAGGAATCAGGGGGAAACCCTCCATTGGCTGGAGTCGTACCTATTACAAAGGAAGTTTGTTGTGATGATTGAATGTTAATCATCAAAGCACCAGGATATCACTGCAGGATTTCCTCAGGACAATGTCCTAGGCCCAACCATCTTCAGCTGCTCCATCAATGACCATCCCTCCAACATAAGGTCAGAAATGGGGATGTTCACTGATGACTGCAGTGTTCAGCGCCTTTCGCAACTCCTCAGATAATGAAGCAGTCCATGCCCGCAAGCAACAAGACCTGGACGAATTTCAAGCTTGGGCTGATAAGTGGCAGGTAACATTCGCACCACAGAAGTGCCAGGCATTGGCTATCTCCAACAAGCGAGAGTCTAACTGCTTCCCCTTGACATTCAACGGCATTTTCATCGCCCAATCCCCCACCATCAACATCCTGGGGGTTACCATTAACCAGAAACTTAACTGGACCAGCCACATAAATACTGTGGCAACAGAGGCTAGGTATTCTGCGGCGAGTGTCGCACCACCTGACTCACCAAAGCCTTTCTACAAGTAAGGAGTGTGATGGAATACTCTCCAGTTGCCAGGGAAAGTGCATTTCCAACAACACTTAAGAAGCTCGACACCATCCAGGACAAAGCAACCAGTTTGATTGGCACCCCATCCAATACCTTAAACATTGTCAATCCACTTCCTGTATACCCTGGCTGCAATATGTACCATCTACAAGATGCATTGCAGCAACTCACCAAGGCTTCTTCGGCAGCACCTCCCAAACCCGCGACCTCTTCCACCTAGAAGGACAAAGGCAGTAGATGCATAGGAACACCCCCACCTCCAAGTTCCCCTCCAAGTCACACACCATCCTGACTTAGAAGTATATCGCCGATCCTTCATCGTCGCTGGGTCAAAATCCTGGAACTCCCTCCCTAACAGCACTGTGGGAGCACCATCACCACACGGACTGCAGCTGTTCAAGAAGGCATCTCACAACCACCTTCTCAAGGGCAGTTAGACATGGGCAATAAATGCTGGCTCGGCGGACACGACCACATCCCATAAGCGAATAAAAACAAAAAGTTTATGGGATGGGTAACGGAGGACATAACATGGAATAGGATGCTTGATGAGACCATATCGAATGAAGCGGGAAGGGAATGATGGACAAGGAAGGGTTAGACACCATGGTCACAGTCACAGCGGTTGCAGTTTCTGACTGTTCAGGGCAGATTAGAGTTACATGGATACTGCAGTAGAGAAACAGTCCATTCGGCCCAAGTGGTCTATGCTGTGCTTATACTCCAGGGGAACATTCTCCCACTCTAATTACATCTTGACAATGTATCCACATATACGTTCGAGGGCGTTAGACTCGCGACACCAATGTTATATAACATTCAGAACGCTGGAGATCCAATCCTCCTGGAATGAATGGAGCAAGTTTGTTGCACTCCCCTCACTTCAGAAAAAAATGAGTTCATTCACGTTGGACCTAAAAAGGATAGATCAGGGAGTTTTCAAATGGTTAGAAGTTAGGTACTGTGGAGGAGCAGAGAAACTAAAGGTCCAAGTACTGAAATCACTAGAAGCTAGATGATAGGTACCAAAAATAATTAAAAGTCTAATGGATTGTTGGGCTTTATCTCGAGGGCTGGAATACAAAGGGGTAGAAGTTCTGCTCCAGCTGTACAGAGCTCTGGTTAGACCCATTTAGAAAACTGTGTTTAGTTCTGGGCACCGCACCTCGGGAACAATATCTTGGCTTTGGAGGTGGTGCAGCTCAGATTAACCAGAACGATACCGGGGTTAAAATTTTAAATTAGGAGGATAGATTGCACAGACGAAGCTTTTATTCCCTTGATTATACAAAATTAAGGTGTGATCTAACTGTGGTGTTTAAGATGATTGAAGGATTTTCCAGGATAGAAAGAGTTAAACTATTTCCCTTGCTGGAGTAATCCAGGAAAAGGGGGCATAACTTTAACTGCAGAGCTCGGCCGTTCAGGCGAGATGTTAGAAAGCACTTCTTCAGACACAGTGTAGTGGAAATCTGGAACACTCGCCCTCAGAAAGCTGTTGAGGCTCAGTCAATTGAAAATTACAAAACTGTGATTGATAGATTTGTGTTAGGCAATGGTATTTAGGCTTATGGGGCCAAGGCGGGGAGATGGAGTTAAGATACAGCTCAGCCATGATCGAATTAAATGGAGGAGCAAGCTCGAACGAATGAGTGGCCTACTCCTGTTCCTATATTCCTATGTCTGTATGCCTCTATTTATAAAGCCAATGCTCCCATATTCTTTTCTAAAAGCCTTATCATCCTGTCCTGCCACCTTCAAAGATTTCTGTATGTACACCCCCAAGTTTTTCTGTTCCTGCAACCCCTTTAAATTGCACCAGTTTATATTGTATCGCTTCATTCTTCCTTCCAAAATGCAGCTCTTCACACTTCTCTGTATTAAAATTCACCTGCCATGTGTCTGTCTATTTCCTCCTGAAGTCTTCTGCTATCCTTCTCACGGTTTACGACTGTTCCGAGATTCATGTCATCGACAAAGTTTTAAATTATGCCCTGTATACCAAAGTCCAGGTCAATAAAATGTATGCAAAGGAGCAGTGATCCTAATACAGACCCCTGGGGAAACCACTGTATATTTCCCTCCAGTGTGAAAAATATCGGTTCACATCTACTGTCTGTTTACTGCCCTTTCGCCAATTTAGTATCCACGCTGCCACTGCTCCTTTAATATCATTGGCTTCAATTGTGTTAACCAGGCTATTATGAGGTACTTTATCAAATGCCTTCTGAAAGTCCATATACAGAACATCAACTGTATTACCAGCATCAACCCTCTCCTATGTCATCACTTAACTCATTCAAGTCAGCCAGATTTGATTTGCCTTTAAACAATCCATTTTGGCTGTCGCTAATTAACCCATGTTCTTCCAAGTGACTGTTCATTTTGATTTGAATTTTTGCCCCTAGAAGCTTCCTCAACACCGATGTTAAGCTGAGTCACCTGTAGTTATTTAGTTCATCACTCCTTTGTTGAACAGGAAGTAACATTTACAACTCTCCAGTCCTCTGGCAACTCTCCCATAATCAAGAATTGGAAAGTTGTGCTAGAGTGGGTGACATTTCTACTTTGAGCCCTGTCAACCATTTTAGTACATCGTCCTAATCGATTTATATCCTCTCCAATTTCTCTACCACCTCCTCATTTACTGTACGATTGGCAGCATCCTCTCCGTTAGTGAATACGGAGGCAAAGTGTTAATTTAGTACCTCAGCCATGTCCTCTGCTTCCACAAGATGATTACCTTTTTGGTCGTTAATCGGCCCCAACATTCCTTGGACTGTTCTTTCTCGCTTTATATGTTTATAAAAGGCGTTAGTGTTCCCGCTAATCATTTCTCATACATTCTCCTTGCCCCTCTGTTGTTGCTGTTGTGTGTTTATTACACTAGTGGCAGCGTTACTGAAGCAGCAAAGTGCTGAATTTTACAAAGTCTCAAACTGGTTATAAATTAACTGAATCGCTTTTACATTTCCACAGTGGGGAAAGGAAAGGGCGCTGATAGTTTCAATGGACACACGTGCGCGGGCACACACACAAATGGAGAATTATGATTATAACACAGCAGTCAATCCACCAGTTGTATATTCACTGTTTTCTGAGATGCCAGAGCTAACAGCTGCTGTACTGATGGGGGAGGAGGGATTTGATATCATGTTTAACAAGGCAACGTCTCCTTCTCATTTTAATATTTCCATCTAACCCTCCTATTATTATTATTATTATATTTGTTACAGAGCATCAGAATCTGGGAACACCTGTCACCACCATGGCTGAAGGTCCAAACAGGGGAGAAGATCCAACATCTTCAAAAAGAATGAGAATCGACACAGGTAGGTTCACAAAACACCTTAAAATACAATTTATGTCCAGACAAAAGTTCCAGATCTCGTGCCTGAACCTGCAGCTCACACAGGAAGAGGGAACAGGAGAGGGGCTGAGTACAAAGAGGGGAGTGAGTGACCATCTAGAGGGACACCGCAGTCACTGGTGGAGGGAGCCCCTGAATACTGGAACTGTCCAATAGATACCTGGTATTGGGGACTGTAAGGTGGATAGAGACAGTGACTCCGAGAATCCACTTCCTGAACAATAGTTTGACTCCAGAGAGCAGGTGGTCACCCCGAGTGGGGCGGGGGTGAGAGGCAGGTGGGGCACAGGAATAGGGGAGCGATACTGGTGGCAGATTGTATAGTCGGGGGAATAAACAACCTCTTCTGCAGCCCCGAGCATGTCCCGAATGGATTGTTGCCTCCCTCGTGCCAGAGGGAATAACATTCTGGAACGGGTGGGGCCATCATTGGGAAGGAAAGGAGAGCAGAAAATAGCCATGGTTGGAACCAGTAACATGGATAGAAATACGTTTATAGAGGGGCTATTAACACTTAGCCACTAAACTAAGAAACCAGGCCTCAAGCTGTTGATCTCTGGATTGTTTTGCACTGGGCCGCTTAAGGAGGGAAATATGAGGCAGGTCAATGTGTGGCTGCAGGGCTGGAGCAGGAGGGAAGGGTTCACATTCTTGAGGTGCTAGAGTGCGTTCAGGGAGAAGGGACGGGACGGCTGTGATCTGAACCCACCAACAACAATGGTTTTACAGAATAGGTGAATGGAGCAAGGTTTCAGCTGATGACTGTAGGGTGGAATTAATAAAAATGTGGGTGCTGAAACAGAAGATTTACCAAAGAGTGAAAAGTTACTGGCTGGAAAATGGAAGGAGGATTTGAAGTAGTGAGAGATAAAGTCACTTGTTTTTAAAAAAAGAAACGGGGACAAGTCAACATTCCAAGCATTGGAGCTGGTATTGAGTGTGGTGTATGTGAGTGTACAAATCATTCCAACCATTCAGAGGCATGAGAGATGTGATCTAGTATTGATTGTGGTGTATGTGAGTGTACAAATCATTGCAACCATTCAGGGGCATGAGAGATGTGATATAGTATTGATTGTGGTGTATGTGAGTGTACAAATCATTCCAACCATTCAGAGGCATTAGAGATGTGATCTAGTATCTATAAGATAGGGCCTGGGTTTTCACAGGGTTCAGAGGGAAATGTTTCTGGTGATAACATTTTGAGGGAAGAGCAAAATATTTGTGGGCTCCAGTATTAATAAAGCGTTCAACGACAGCGCAAGAACAACAACAACAATATTGCGTTTATATAGCACCTTTAATGTAGTAAAACATCTCGAGGTGCTTCACAGGAGTGTTACCAATCAAAATTTGACAGTGAGTCACATAAGGAGATATTAGGACAGGTGAGCAAAGGCTTGCTCAAGGAAGTAAGGTTTAAGGAACGTCTGAAAGGAGGAGAGAGAGGTGGAGAGGTTTAGACCATACAGTTGTTCCAGGGAGCTATGTTAAGATGGAATCCATATGTATGCAGTTCAGCAATAGGAAGGGAAATAGCACAATTCTCATTGGTTTTGCAGGCCAGCAAGCAGTGGAGGGCAGATAGAGGTGGGACCGGGGAAACTAGTTGTGGAGGATGCAATTTTGGGGAGATACAAAATATTTCCTTAACTTTCAAAAATGCTGGTTGAAGTGAGAATGCTGATGTACTAGAGGAGGATGTGGATCAATAGTTAGAGATCACTGTAGAGAAGGATTTGGATCTGAGTAAAATAGCCGAGGTGGAGAAGTCACTGGGCTCAGAAATAATGCACCCAGACTGTTAAATGAAGTCAGAGAGGCGATAGGAGGGACTGACCACAACATTTCAACCCACGTTTAATATCAAAAATATACAGGTGGACTGAAGGAGCCCAAGTGATGATTCTGTTAAAATGTAGAGAGAGGATCAATCTGGTAACCAGAGACCATTGTGTAGAAACTCCTCAAATCTGTTAATCCAGTTCGAATTAGTGAGCATTTAGTGATAAAGAGAATGATGAGGGGAGGCTGGAACGGATTAGCTGTAGTAAAGTCGTATATGACAATTTTACTAACAATAACGGACAGGTAAATACCCTTTGGTCCATCCAGCCTTTCCCAGGCAATTGCGAAACTTTGTCGCCCTATCCCAAACAAAACCATGTGACATCCTGGGGTGGTGAAAAAATTCAGGTAAAATCATAGGCCAATTTGGGGGATGAAAATACGGGGAATTTCTCTCCAACCCATCTAGGCAATTGAAACTAGTCCAGCAGATCAATCTTACACTCAATTCCCGGAAGTGTCTTCCTGTTGTAAGAGGTGATGTCCGCCCCAAACAGGAATAGGTCCAGCTCTCGCCTGAAGAAATTCAGCGAGTCAGCGTCCACTGCAAGAGAAGGTATCCTGTTCCAGAGGTCGACTGTTCTCTGGGAAATGAACCACCGCCTGACATCTAACTTAAATCTGGCCTTCCACAACATAAAATTGCCGCTCCTGGCCCTCCCTAAGCTATTTAATTGGAACAAATTGTCAACTGGAACACAATCGATTCCCTTCATCATTGTATAAACCTCAATCAGATCACCACCAAGACTTTGTGGCCTAGAAATTCACTGGTGCCCCGTTCAGTCTCGCCAGGGTGCCAGAAGTACCGCCCCAGAAGGAGTCACAACCACCCGCCGGAAATTCAGTTTCAGCACCCCAGATGGAAGCGCAGCACTACTCGAGGCGCCCCGCATCCCGCTTGGGGCTCTGCAACTGAAAATTGCAGTGCAACATGCCACAGCGCCACATGCTGCGGCACCGCGCGCTGCTGTACTGCGGACGGCGGCGCGAAGAGGTGCTGGAAGGCAGCCAGCAAAAAAAATGGCCGCCACGCACCTCAGCACCTCTACCGCTGCAGGTAGGCCCCCCTGAACCGGTCGTAAATTGCGACCGGCATTAAAGTAGGGGGCGCTACAAAATTTTGCGATTGGGGCGGTAGCGGGGCCCTGCGCACACCGATGACATAATCGGTAGCGGCGCAGCGCTAACGGCTAGCGCTGCCATGAGCGTCCCACTAAATTTAGCGGGAGGCGTGGCCAGTGGCATTAAACCCACTAAGTGCCCTCTTTGGGCACTAACGGGTGGCGCAGCCCACTGAATTTCTAGACCTGCTTCTCTAAAGTGTAGAGTCCAAACTCTTAGACTGTCTTGATAACTAAGTTGCTTTATACTGGGAATTAGTCTAATATCCCTCCATTGCAACAGTTTCAAAGCCTCAATATCACCCATCATGTGAGGAGAACAAAACTGGACACAGGATTCCAAATGAGGCCTTTACCAAGATCTTGAACTAGGACAAAATAGTTCGCCTTATACCCAACTGTCCTATAAATGCACCCCAACACCCTCTTTGTTCCAGCTATTGCTTCACGGCATTGCTCCTTTACCTTTAGAGATGTATGCACTGGAATGCCTGGATCTTCCTTTCTCCCCCTTATTTAATGCTTCTCCATGAACGTTGTATGGACGTTGAGCATTCGCACTGTCTACAGGCATAACACTGCACTTATAGAAACATAGAGGATAGGAGCAGGAGTAGGCCATTTGGCCCCTCGAGCCTGTTCCGCCACTTAATGAGATCATGGCTGATCTTCCAAATTCAGTATTCTGTCCCTGCTTTCTCCCCATATCCCTTCATCCCTTTAGCCTTAAAAATATATGGTGTGGAGATGCCGGAGCTGGACTGGGGTGGACAAATGTAAGAAGTCACAGAACACCAGGTTATAGTCCAACAGCTTTATTTGAAATCACAAGCTTTCGGAGCGCTGCTCCTTCGTCTGGTGACCTGACGAAGGAGCAGCGCTCTGAAAGCTTGTGATTTCAAATAAAGCTGTTGAACAATAACCTGGTGTTGTGTGACTTCTTACATTTAAAGATATATCTAACTCCTTCTTGAATATGTTTAATAAGTTGGCCTCAACTGCCTTCTGTGGAAGAGAATTCCACAGGTTCACCACTCTCTGGGTGAAGAAATTCCTCCTCATCTCAGTCCTAAATGGCTTACCACTTTTCTTTAAACTGTGACCCCTGGTTCTGGACTCTCCCGCCATCGGGAACATCCTTCCCGCATCTAGTCTGTCTAGTCCAGTTAGAATTTTAAAGTTTCAGTGAGATCCCCTCTCATTCTTCGAAACTCTATTGAATATAAGCCGAATCGACCCAATCTCTTTTCATACGTCATTCCTGCCATTCCAGGTATCAGTCTGGTGAATCTTTGCTGCACTCCCTCCATGGCAAGAACATCCTTCCTCAGATAAGTCGACCAAAGCGGCACACAATACACAAGGTGTGGTCTCACGAAGGCCCTGTACAACTGCAGCAAGACAGCCTTGTTCCTGTACTAGAATCATTTCGCTATGAAGGCCAACATACCATTTGCCTTCTTCACCGTCTGCTGCACCTACATGGTTACCTTCAGCGACTGGTGCACCAGGACACCCAGCCCTCGTTGCACTTCCCCTTTTCCCAATCTATTGCCGTTCAGATAATAATCTGCCTTCCTGTTTTTGCCACCAAAGTGGATAACCTCGCATTTATCCACATTATACTCCATCTGCCATGCATCTGCCCAATCACACAACATGTCCAAATCATACTGCAGTTTCTCTGCATCCTCCTCACAGCACACACGCCCACCCAGCTTGTGTCATCTGCAAACCTGGTTGTCCTTGTGCACGAGTTGCCGAAAGTTAGCATGCAGGTGCAGCAGGTGGTGAAGAAGGCAAATGTAATGTTGGCCTTCGTAGCGAGATGATTCGAGTACAGGAGCAAGGATGTCTTGCTGCAGTTGTACAGGGCCTTGGTGAGACCACACCTTGAGTATTGTGTGCAGTTTTGGTCGCCTTATCGGGGGAAGGATGTTCTTGCTATGGAGGGAGTGCAGCGAAGGTTCCCCAGAATGATACCTGGGATGGCAGGAACGACGTATGCAGAGAGATTGGGTCGATTAGGCTTATATTCGCTACAGTTTAGAAGAATGAGAGGGGATCTCATTGAAAATTATAAAATTCTAACAGGACTAGACAGACTAGATGCAGGAAGGATGTTCCCGATGGCCGCAGAGTCCAGAAACAGAGGTCACAGTCTAAGGATAAGGGGTAAGCCATTTAGGACTGAGATGAGGAGGAATTTCTTCACCAGAGAGTGCTGAACCAATGGAATTCTCTACCACAGAAGGCAGTTGAGGCCAACGTATTAAATATATTCAAGAAGGAGTTAGATATATTTCTTAAGGCTAAAGGGTTCAAGGGATATGGGGAGAAAGCAGGGACAGGATACTGAATCTGGATGATCAGCCATGATCGCATAAAATGGCAGAACAGCCTCAAGGGGCCGAATAGCCTACTCCTGCTCCTGTCTTCTATGTCCTGTGCAGCAGAACCACTCGTGGTGCCAGGAAGTTGGCTGATGCTGCCTTCCCCTGATAAGCCATCTCCCTCAACAACATCCAAAGTGGTATATCTGTTTGAGAGGGGGATGGCCACAGGGGACCCCTGCACTACCTGCCTGCGCCTACTACTCTGCCTGGTGGTCACCCATTCCCTTCCTGCCTGTGCAGCCTTTACCTGCGGTGTGACCAACTCTCTACATGTGCTATCCACAATGTCCTCAGCATCGCGAATGCTCCAGTATGTATCCATTCGCAGCTCCAGTGCCTTTATGCGGTCTGTCAGTAGCTGCAGCTGGATAAACTTCCCACACACATGGTCGTCAGGGACACTGACGTGTCCCTGATTTCCCACATAGCATAGGAGGAGCATGCCATGGTTCTGAGCTGTCCTGCCATATCTTACCCTTAATTTAATTTAAATTAATTAAAATCAAATCAGTACCACTAATTACACTGCAATTAAATGATATACTCAAGGGCCCTTGGTTACTAGCACTCCGCGATACACAACAGAGACCTTAGAAACTATAACCACAAAAATTAAGACCTTCTAAATTTTATAAACTATTAATCTTAACTGTCAAACTATAGAGTAGTATAAATACTCACCTGGCTATACTCACCCATCAGCTGCTTCCTCTTGCCTGCATTGTAGTGTATGTACCCGTCTACCTTTAAGGAAATTATTGTATGTAACCGTTCACCTTTAAGGGAACTACTTTAAGTGTGGCACTACTTGTTTGGCTTCTGTATACGGTAATACCGACAGTGACCACACCAGTATATAAGGGTTGTGACAGGATTACTAGGGCAGATTCGCCCTGACCTTCGAATAGTAAAGACCTGTTTGTTTGTTACTTCTGAAGTCTGTGTCGTTATTAACTGTACAACTCACAGACTTTACAGTGGCGACGAGTCCGATCGTACCCTGCGGCAAGACTACCAAAGCAACGAAGAGCGTCGAAGAGAGGCAACCGATATTGTATCAGTATTGAAGGATCACTTGAACCCCACACCATTGAAGCTGGCTGAACGATTCAGATTCTATGCAAGAACGCAGAAGAAAGACGAAAGCAACGCGGAATACTTGGTCGAACTGCGGAGGCTAGCGAAACACTGCCAGTTCGGAGGGAATCTGACAGAGGCACTGTGAGACAAGTTCGTATGTGGATTGTCCAAAGAAGGGACGCAAAAACGACTACTGGAAGAGAACGACCTCACACTTGACAGGGCTGTCCTTATAGCCGCATCACACGAAGCCGCAGTGAAAGGAACGGCGGTAATGCAGCGGAAGGCGGTGGCACTAGGGGTGGCCCACATCACCTCGAGGACAACAATATGCTATCGTTGTGGGAAGACAACACACGACCAGAAGCAATGCTGGGGAAAAAAACAAGAATGCAGGAAATGTGGCAAGATCGGGCACATAGCTAAAGTGTGCCGGTCAGGAACGACGGACAACAATAAGGAGTCCGCACAAAAATGGTACAGGAAGGTACAAGAGGTGACTAGGAAGAGTCTGAAGTAACAGAAGTCGGACTCACACTCCAAATACAAAGGACTGGACAGTCTAAGAATTCACAACATGAGCAACGAAGCTGACCGACAAACTATTTGGATAACGCTACAGATTGAAAAGGCCCAAGTAAAAATGGAAGTAGACACTGGATCGGCGTTGACGGTCATGAATAAGCATGACTATAAAAAGTTTTTCAAGCATATTCCACTACGGAATACGGAACTAGTACTACAGACATACACGGGGCACAAAGTATTCCCCATCGGAAAGATAGAAGTTAAGGTGAGATACAAGGATAAAGATCACCACCGGCTGGATCTGTATGTGTTGCCTGAAGGAGGTCCACCACTTCTGGGACGGGAGTGGATCCGAAAAATAAAGATGGACTGGCATGCACTAAACACCATGACGGTGGAGTCCGAAAAAGAGGATGTCAAACCTGAACGGTTGTCCAGAATATTAGACGAAGCTCAAGAGGTATTCCAGCAAGGACTGGGAACGCTGAGAGGTATTAAAGCAAAGGTTAAGATTGCAGAACATGCAAGCCCAAAGTTTTTTAAGGCCAGATCGGTACCGTACGCAATACGACCAGCAGTGGAGGCAGAACTAGAAGAACTTGAACGATCAGGGGTTCTGTCGAAAGTAGACTGGAGTGAGTGGGCCACGCCCATTGTTCCCGTCATGAAATCCTCACCAAGTAATAAGCCAGGGGGACTGGGGAAGGTCCGTATCTGCGGAGATTTCAAGATCACAGTGAATCCGGTACTTCACACGGTACAATACCCGCTTCCGAGGATTGAAGATATTTTTGCTTCGTTGGCTGGAGGGAAGCACTTCACGAAGATAGACCTGGCTCAGGCATATTTACAGATGGAAGTTGAGGAAGAGTCACGCCAATACCTCACCATCAAAACTCACAGAGGCTTGTACCGCTATAATGGACTGGTCTTTGGGGTAGCTTCGGCGCCAGCAATTTGGCAGAGGGCCATGGAACAGGTGTTACAAGGAATTCCAAGCACGCAGTGCTACTTAGATGATATTCTAATCACGGGAAAAGATGAGGAAGAACACCTCACGAATTTGAAACTGGTACTCACCAGGTTGAAGGAGTATGGCCTTCGGGTTAATCGAAAGAAGTGTGAGTACTTCCAAAAACGGATCTCATACTGCGGTCATGTCATTGACCGAGAGGGACTACATAAGTCACCTGAAAAGATAGAAGTGGTCGTGAAGGCCCCCGCTCCAGGAAACGTGTCACAGTTAAGATCATTCTTGGGGTTGATTAATTACTATCACAAGTTTCTGCCAAATTTATCCACGGTGCTGCATCCGCTGAATGAGCTGTTGCGAAAAGAAACACCATGGAGGTGGAATGAAGAATGCAAAAAGGCTTTTCGCAGAAGCAAGGAGTTGATTACCTCTGAAGAAGTGTTGGCTCACTTCAACCCAGCATTACCCCTTCGGCTGGCTTGTGATGCTTCCCCGTACGGAATTGGGGCAGTACTTTCGCACAGGCTACCAAATGGCTCGGAAAGGCCAGTGGCATTTGCGTCCCGATCATTGACACCCGCGGAGCGAAATTACGCCCAGATAGATAGGGAGGCCCTCAGTCTTGTGTGGGGCGTGAAGAAATTCAACCATTACCTGCAATGTAAGAGGTTCACATTGCTGACAGACCACCAGCCGTTGGTGTCCATATTCAACCCAAACAAGGCCGTTTCCACCATGACAGCACAAAGGTTACAAAGATGGTCAGTTTTACTTGGGGCACACCAATATGACATTGAGTACAAAGGTCCAAACAGCATGGAAATGCTGATGGGTTATCACGCTTGCCATTGCCGATGGTAGAAGAAGCGAGTACAGTGGACCCAGTAGAGTTGTTCCACTCATGCATAGTGGAGTGTCTGCCGATAACAAACTCAATGATCGAGAACGAGACAAGGAATGACCCGACTCTTTCACGAGTCTATAATTTAACGGTGGAGGGATGGCCAGCACAGAGCGAACCAACACTGCAAGCATTCTCACAGAGGAAAGAACAACTGTCAGTGTGTCGAGGAACCCTGATGTGTGGGTCTAGAGTGGTGATTCTGCCCAAACTCCAAAAGAAAGTACTCAAGGAGCTGCACGAAGGATATCTGGGTGGAGTAAAGATGAAGAATCTAGCAAGAGCGTTTGTGTGGTGGCCAGGCATCGATGGGGACATAGAGGAGATCACGAAGAATTGCCTAGGATGTCAGAGGGTTCAGAACGCGCCACCACAGGCTCCTCTGCATCCATGGGAGTGGCCCTCACCTCCTTGGCAAAGAGTACACATCGACTTTGCTGGTCCATTTATGGACTCGATGTTCCTAATAGCGGTAGATGCCCACTCCAAGTGGCCGGAAGTAATTAAGATGACCACCACCACAACGGAAAAAACGATCACAGTGTTAAGAACTATGTTTGCTCGGAATGGCCTGCCAGAACAGATCTGTTCTGATAATGGACCGCAATTTGTGTCCGAGGAATTTAAGAAATTCTTAAAGAGCAATGAGGTTAAGCATTACACGTCAGCCCCATACCATCCCGCCTCCAATGGATTGGCTGAAAGGTTTGTCCAGACCTTCAAGAAGGCCGTAAAGGCCATGAGTAATGAAGACATAAGTCTACAGCATAAGGTGGATAGCTATTTGTTGGCATACCGAAATGCAACACATGCAGTCACAAATCAAACTCCCGCAATGATGTTTTGTAATAGACGCCTAAGATGCCGGCTGGATTTGCTCAAACCAAACGTCAGAAGGGACGTAGAGAATCGGCAATTCCAGGGCATGAATGAAAGGGCCACTAGATCTTTCCAGATCGGTCAACAAGTTTTGGCCCAGGACTACCGTACTGAGAAATGGCAGCCTGGAACTATTGGAAAAAGGCTAGGGCCGTTGATGTACACCGTGGACATTGGGGACAATATAATAAGGCGCCATGTTGACCAGATCATAGGGTCCGCCACAAATGGGCCACCGACTTCACCACCTTTCCCGGGTAATGTTGAGATTGAGATACCCAGAACACCTTCGTCCAATCTGGTAGTTCTGGAATCAGCGGAACCTGAAACTTTCCTTCGAGCCGATTCGACTTTGCCAGAAACACCTACTAGCTCGCCTGGAATGACGACACCACTGCGGCATTATCCGTACAGAATCCGGAAACCTCCAGAAAGACTGAATCTATGAACTGTCTTACATAAATCTGTATATATGTGATAATGTATGTCCACTATGGACTCAGTATGTTGAAAACTAAAAAGGGAGGATTGTAGTGTATGTACCCGTCTACCTTTAAGGAAATTATTGTATGTAACCGTTCACCTTTAAGGGAACTATTTTAAGTGTGGCACTACTTGTTTGGCTTCTGTATACGGTAATGCCGACAGTGACCACACCAGTATATAAGGGTTGTGACAGGATTACTAGGGCAGATTCGCCCTGACCTTCGAATAGTAAAGACCTGTTTGTTTGTTACTTCTGAAGTCTGTGTCGTTATTAACTGTACAACTCACAGACTTTACACGCACCACTTTTTGAATCGTGACGTGGCTCCGGAATGCCGCCGCCAGTCTGAGATTGGTAAGCCTTGTACTGCCGCTCTCTGCTCCTCCCGACACTGGCCTCTTATCCAAGTTAAACATCATTTGCCAGTCATGAGCCCAATCTCACATCACATTAAGATGCAGTTTTATTGAGATATGACTATACAGGTTGATGGAATGTTATACATGCGGTGCATATGTGCGTTATCAGAAGGTGTTTGATAATGTGGCTCACAGGAAGCTTTAGCAGTTTGGTATAAGAAGAAATGTAGCCGCCTGGGTAGAAATTGGATAATGTGGTCAGTTTTCTATATTTGTGTTCACAGATCCGAACTCTACAATCACTGAGTTCTTGACAAAGTGCGACGATTACCAGCTGTTCCAACTGACGAAATTCTACCGGGACAGACTGGAACAGGCGATTGAAGGAGGGGTGGATGGAGTCAGCTCGTTGCTAACATATGAGAGGCATTTCAGTGGACAAGAACATCGGGTGAGTGGGAGAGACACAGAATGAGTTTGGATTATTTAAACATCACAGAACTGACTGGATATCAGATCTTAGAATGTTACTGAAGAGAAACAGGCCAAATGGGAAAGAAATGGATAGAACTGAAAATATTGTGAATCTGAAACAATGATACTGTAGGAATCGTCAGATCCCTAACTGAAGCACTGAGGTCGAGTCAGTCCGATAATAAACGAAATTTAATAGAAACTAGAGAACAAACAATTGCATGCAGGAGAAATAATCAACAGGTCTTTTCTGGTTCTGGTTTCAGGAGGTCTGAGTTGGGAACCTCCCACTCTATGACGTCATGACGTCATCACGTTTCCCGCCGTTCGGGGCGTCACGTGACCAACGTGATGACGTCATCGTGCTGATTCTGGGGCTGAAACAGAACGGCTATTTACATAAAGTAAACAAACATAGGTGCTGTAGCACTCTGTTAAAGGCAGTTATACATTTATACAGGAGTCCGTTGGTGGCTTTGCCACATGCACCCCCCCAGAAGTGTCTTTAACCTCAAAAGTCAATCGCAGAGGAGGTCGGACAAGCCTGTCCGAATGACTCCGATATTCCCAGAGAGGAATGGGCTGGTCAGACGATGAGCTGGTCTGCGTAACAGTCAGGTCAGGTGAGGTGGCCATGGGCGGCCGCCCACGATGCGGTGGCTGCGCTGCCTCAACCGGTTGCTCAAGGTCCAGGTGTGCGGCCTTGAGGCGGTCCAAGGAAATGTGGTCAGGCTTGCCCCCGACGTCCACTAAAAAACTCTTGGCGCCCGCCTGCAGTACCTGGAAAGGGCCTGTATATGGAGGCGTGAGAGGACTACGGTGGGCGTCATGCCGTACGAAAACGAATTTAGCCCGCATAAGCTCCGGCAGAACATGGGACGTGGGCAACCCGTGATGCGACGTCGGAATGGGCCAGAAAGATTGCGCTGCGGCCCGGTGAGCCTCCAGTTGTTCGGCCGCCGACCAAGAATGTGTTGGTGATGGAAGAAACCCGCTGGGCACCCGGCGTGGCTGGCCATAAACCAGTTTGGCGGCCAATGCCTGCAGGTCCTCTTTAGGCGCTGTGCGTAACCCGAGCATCACCCACGGCAGCTTGTCCATCCATGTGGTCCCCTGGAGGGTGGCCCTCAGCGACGCCTTCAAGGACGGATGAAAATGTTTGCATAATCCATTGGCCTGCAGATGGTAAGCCATGGTCCAATGGAGCTTGGTGCCCAAACCCAAGGCTACGGCATTCCACAAAGCAGACGAGAATTGTGGCCTGCGATCCGACGAAATATCAGACGGAACGGTGAAACGTGCAACCCAGGATGAAAGAAAAGCCCGGGCGACATCCGCGGAGGTGGTGGACCTATAAGGAATGGCCTCCGGCCACCTGGTGGTACGGTCGACTATGGTCAGAAGATGTGTGAAACCTTGTGACGGCGGTAGTGGGCCCACAAGGTCGACATGGACGTGATCAAAATGCCTCTCCGGTACCTCGAATACGGCGACGGGAGCTTTGACGTGGTGCTGCACCTTAGCCCTCTGGCACACAACGCAGGTGTTGGCCCAGTCATGGACATCTTTTCACATTCCCCTCCAGACGAACTTGGACGGCAGCAATTTTTGTGAAGCCCGCACACCCGGGTGCGAAAGCCCATGAATGGCATCGAAAACTTTCCTACGCAAGGACAGCGGAACGATCGGGCGGGGTTCTCCCAAGGAGACGTCGCAGAGCAAGGAGGTGCCAGCCGAGTGGAAAAGCACATCCGCTGGCTGCAGGCAGGACGAGTCAGTGCGGAAAGCCTGCGTTTCCGGATCAGCCGCTTGGTCAGCAGCCATAAGTGAATAATCGAATCCCAGCTGGACGGCCTGGACAGTCACACATGAGAGGCAATCGGCAACCACGTTGTCCTTGCCGGCCACGTGCCGGATGTCGGTGGGGAACTCGGAAATAAAGGTGAGCTGTCATTGCTGTCGAGCTGACCACGGCTCAGCTGTCTTGGACATGGCAAACGTCAGGGGCTTGTGATCCACAAGCGCGGTGAATTGGCATCCTTCCAATAGAAAATGAAAATGGCGGATGGCCAGAAACAATGCCAACAGCTCCCTGTCGAACGTGCTGTAGCTACGCTCATTGCAATTGGCGACTAAAAAACACCAGCGGTTGCCACGTCACGTCGACCCATTGCTCCTGCATGGCGCCTACAGCATAGTCTGAAGCGTCCATCTTGAGCACGATGGTGGCACCAGGCAGCGGGTGCACCAGCATCGTTGCGTTTGCGAGAGCATCCTTCGTGTCCACAAAAGCGCAATCGATCTCCGGCGTCCAAACCACAGGTTCCTTCCCCGGCTTCCCTCTGAGTGCCTCGTAGAGCGGCCGCATCAGCTGCGTGGCCCGGGGGACAAACCTATGGTAAAAATTGACCACACCAAGGAACTCCTGGAGAGCTTTAATGGATTGCGGGTGCGGGAAAGCAGCGATGGCCGCCACCTTCGACCGAAGCGGCAGTGCCCCTGCCGCAGTGATGCAGTAGCCCAAAAAGTCTATCTGCCGCAGTCCGAATTGACATTTGTTCGGGTTGATTATAAGGCCATGCTGATGGAGGCGTCGAAAAAGGAGGCGCAGGTGTTGTAGATGTTCCTCTTGCGAAGCACTGGCGACCAGGATGTCATCGAGATACACAAAGAGAAACTTAAGATCCCGCAGCACTGAATCCATAAGGTGCTGGAATGCCTGCGCTGCATTTTTGAGTCCGAACGGCATTCGGAGGAATTCAAACAGTCCAAAAGGATTAATGACCGCCATCTTCTGGATGTCCTGGAGGTGGAAGGGCACTTGATGGTACAGCCGGACGAGGTCGATTTTGGAAATAAACGAATTGCCTGCCAAATGAGCAGAGAAATCTTGGATGTACGGTATTGGGTACCGGTCGGGGTTCGTGACCTCATTGAGGCGCCGATAATCGCCGCAGGGCCGCCAACCACCGCCGGGCTTAGGGACGATATGAAGTGGCGAAGACCAGGGACTATCCGAGCAGCGAACGATTCCCAGTCGCTCCATGGTGGTGAACTCCGCCTTCGCGGCCTTGAGTTTACTGGGCTCCAGCCGTCGAGCCCGGGCATAAACCGCGGGGCCGGTTGTCGCGATGTGGTGGTCTACACCATGTTTAGTGATCATCGCCAAGAAGGTGGGTCGAGTGAGATCCGGAAATTCCCCAAGCAGGCGGGCGAAGTCGTCTGGCGCTGGCACGGTGCAGGAACCCACATGGGGCATGCCTGAGCCCCGAAAACAGGGGATGGATGCAAACTTGGCGGCGTGAATCAGACGGCGATTACGTAAATCAACCAATAGGCCATTGGTACAGAAGAAATCAGCGCCGAGGATTGCCTGTGCGATTTTGGCAGTTATAAACTCCCAGTGGAAAAGTTGCCCGCCGAAACACACCTGGATCCGCCCCTTCCTGAATGTACGAATATCGCTGCCATTGGCGGCCTGGAGTGGAGAACTGCACCTCCCTGACCTGACGTCGAGGAGCGAAGCGGGAAGGATGCTGCACTGAGCGCCCGTGTCGCACAAAAATCGCCGGCCCGAAATGGAGTCGGTGATATACAATAATTTACCGGAATCACCAACTGCCATCATCGGCGCAAAACCAACCTCGGGGTCGTTCTTCCCTTCACGCAATCGGTGCTGCTGCTTCCTCGGCGCAGTTGGCGCGAAACTGCATGGGTGTCGGCAGCATCTGGCTTTTGGACCGAAATGGGCGTGGTAGTAGCAGAGGCCGGTTGGTGGAGGCGCCGAGGCAGGATTCTTCGGGGCGGGACGATTCGAGGTGGCACAGTACTGCTGCATCACCGCATAAATGGTGTCGGCTTCAGCTGCGAGCGCTACACCGTCCGTAGCCTGCGACCTGGCGAGGGCTGCTTGCACCTGCTCGGGGAGCTGGCTCAGGAACAGTTCCCGAAACAGAAAACACTGTGGCTCAGACCCAAGGAGCGTGAGCATCTGGCTCATCAACTCAGACGGCTTAACGTCGCCTAACCCGGGCAGTGTGAGTAAACGTCGCGTGTGCTCCGCTTTCGTGAGGCCAAAAACCTGCATAAGTCGCGCCTTAAGCGTATCATACTTGTTATCCACGGGCGGGGTCTCCAGCAGACTGCTGATCTGTGAAGCCGCCGAGCTGTCCAGTGCAGAGACCACGTAAAGATAACGGGTCTGATCCAGCACGATGTTCCGAAGCTGGAACTGAGCCTCCGCTTGGACAAACCAGGAGGCCGCCTGTTGTTCCCAAAATTGAGGGAGCTTCAAAGTCACTGCATTAACATCCATCGTTTTGTTCTGCGCGTCCTCCGCGAAAATCGTCCGCGAAGTCTCGGGGTCACCAATGTAGGAATCGTCAGATCCCTAACTGAAGCACTGAGGTCAAGTCAGTCCGATAATAAACAAAGTTTAATAGAAACTAGAGAACAAACAATTGCATGCAGGAGAAATAATCAACAGGTCTTTCCTGGTGCTGGTTTCACGAGGTCTGAGTTGGGAACCTCCCACTCTCTGACGTCATCACGTTTCCTGCCGTTCGGGGCGTCACGTGACCAACGCGATGACGTCATCGCACTGATTCTGGGGCTTATCCAGAACGGCTATTTACATACAGTAAACAAACATAGGTGCTGTAGCACTCTGAAAAAGGCTGTTATACATTTATACAGGAGTCCGTTGGTGGCTTTGCCACAATACGAAGAGGTGAAAATACCCAGTGGGTCCATCTGTATCTGTACAAAGGACAGGGTAACGGTTCGGGTATAACACTTGTGTGGACTGAAAGCAAAGGGAAACTGTTTTAGTGGGACTGGGAAAAGGAGAGACCAGAGGCAACAGACTGGGATTAAAGGGAAGGTCATTAGTTTACTGTCCTGGAAACTGCTTAATGTAAATTAAGGAACTTGAGACAAGAAAAATCATCTGCAGAGTAAATGAGAGGCATTTTAAGAACAACATTGTTAAGTCCGTGAATGATTGAGACACGAACTAGCAGGAGAGAAAACAAAACGATCTTTACTGGTGGAAGGCATAAACGAATCTAACCAAAAGAGGCTCTCTAGCGCCTTTTATACAGGGGTGGTCACTGCCGGTACTGCAGTCTGAGACCAGTTATTCTCTTAAAGGTACATACACAACAATTCCTCCCCTTTTAGATAAACAGTACATAACATTCATTTAACAACTAATGATAACGAATTACAATCACAATTACTGTTGCTAGATATATTGGTTAAGTTTAAGCAATTATAAGTTCAGTCTTTGAGGAGGCTTCCTGATTCTGTCTGGATAACGCCTCTTTGGAGTATCAGGTTCTTCTGGCAATGTTGAGTCGGAATCAATGTCGTTGTTTGGTTCATCTGCTTCCAATATTAACGGTTCTGCGGTAGCTGCAATTGGAACGTCGATTTCATTACCAGGTGTATCAGATCATGGTGTGGAGTTGACGTTTTCCAGTGACTCTAGAATCTGGTCAGCATGGCATCTTACAATGCTCTCCCCAACGTACACGGTATACATGAGAGGTCCTTGTCATGTACAAATCGTTCCTGGCTGCCATTTCTCAGTGCGGTAGCCCCGGGCCAAAACTGGTTGACCTTTCTTAAAACTCCTGGTCGGCCTTTCATTCATATTCTAAAACTGCCTGTTCTCCACATCTCTTCAGACGTTTGGCTTAACCAAATCCAAGCGGCATCGTAGTCTTCGATTGAAGAACATCATGGCTGGAGTTTGGTTGGTAACCGCATGTGTCGCATTCCGGTAGGCAAACAAGAAGTTGTCCACCTTGTGTTGTAGGGGTATATCTTCATTACACATTGCCTTGATAGCCTTCTTGAATGTTTGGACAAACCTCCCGGCCAATCCGTTAGTGGCTGGATGATATGGGGCAGATGTGTAATGCTTAACACCATTGTTCTTTAAGAAGCTCCAGAACTCTTCAGACACAAACTGTGGTCCATTGTCAGAGCAAATCTGTTCAGGCAGCCCATTCCTGGCGAATATGGTTCGTGAAACTGCGATAGTTTTTTCTGTGGTGGTTGAGGACATTTTAATTACCTCTGGCCACTTTGAATGTGCATCCACCGCAATTAAAAACATCAAGTCCATGAAGGGACCAGCAAAATCAATGTGCACCCTTTGCCATGGAGATGAGGGCCACTCCCATGGATGCAGAGGAGCTTGTGGTGGGGCGTTTTGGACCTTCTGGCATCCTGCACAGCTCTTGGTCATCTCTTCAATTTCTCTATCGATTCCCAGCCACCACACAAACGCTCTGGCTAAGCTCTTCATTTTTACCCCACCCAGATGACCCTCATGAAGCTCATTGAGCACTCTATCCGTCAACTTAGGTGGAATTACTACTCTGGATCCACACATCAAGGTTCCTCTGCACACTGACAGCTGTTCTCTTCTTGGCGCAAATGCTGGCAGCAGTGGTTCGCCATGTGCTGGCCATCCCTTCACCATTAAACCATAGACCCATGATAGTGTCGGGTCATTCCGTGTTTCCTTTTCTATGTTTGCATTTGTCACAGGGAGACATTCGACTATGGTCGAGTGGAATAACTCCATTGGATCCACTGCCATGTCTTCTTCTTCCACCGTCGGCAACGGTAGACGTGACAATCCATCAGCATTTCCATGCTGTTTAGTTCCCCTGTACTCGATGTCATATTGGTGTGCCCCTAGGAAAAGGGACCATCTCTGCAGCCGTTGTGCTGTCATTATCGGTACGCCCTTCTGAGGGTTGAAAATGGAGAAAAGAGGTTGATGATCGGTTAGTAGAGTAAATTTTTGACCGTGCAGATAGTGATTGAACTTCTTCACCCCCCACACTAGGCTGAGGGCCTCTCTGTCAATCTGGGCGTAGTTACGCTCGGCAGAAGTTAACGAGCGTGACACAAAAGCTATCGGCCTCTACAAACCATCAAGGAATTTATGTGACAGTACCGCCCCAATGCCGTAGGGAGACGCATCACACGTCAGCCTGATTGGCAGTGCTGGGTTGTAGTGAGCCAATACTTCCTTCAAAGTGATTAAGTCCTTACTCTTCTGAAAAGCACGTTTACAATCATCGCTCCATTTCCATGCTACCCCCGTTCGTAGCAGGGCGTTCAGTGGATGCAGAATTGTCGACAAATTCGGCAAAAACTTGTGATAGTAATTCACCAACCCGAGGAATGACCTCAGTTGCGACACATTTTCAGGCGCTGGGGCCTAAACAACCACTTCAATTTTGTCAGGGGACTTATGTAACCCCTCTTCATCAATCACGTGGCCACAATACGATATCTGTTTCTTAAAAAATTTGCACTTGGGGAGGTTGGCTCGCAGCCCATGTTCCCGTAGTCTAGTGAGCACCTGTTCTAGGTTGTTAAGGTGTTCACTGTCATCTTCACCTGTTACAAGGATGTCGTCCAAGTAACACTGAGTCCCCGGAATCCCTTGCAGGACTTGTTCCATCGCTCTTTGCCATATCGCCGGAGCTGATGCTACTCCGAATAACAATCGATGATATTGGTAAAGACCTTTGTGAGTGTTTATCGTGAGATACTTCCTAGAGGACTCTTCAACCTCCATCTGCAAATATGCTTGTGCTAGGTCAATTTTTGTAAAACGCTTCCCTCCAGACAGTGAGGCGAAGATGTCTTCTATCCTTGGAAGAGGATATTGTACTGTGTGAAGGACAGGGTTCACCGTCACCTTGAAATCCCCACAGATGCGAATCTTCCTTGGCTCTCCGGACTTATTGCTTAACGTTTTCTTCATGACAGGAACGATGGGTGTCGCCCACTCGCTCCAGTCGACCTTAGACAACACGCCCGCCTTCTCCAGATTCTCCAGCTCTGCCTCGATGGCTGGACGAATTGCATATGGTACCGGTCTCGCTTTGAAAAACTTGGGAACTGCATTCTCTTCTATTTTTAACGAGGCGGTTACGCCTTTAAGCGTGCCCAGTTCTTGTTGAAATACCTCTTTGGCGTTAGCTAAGATTGTTGACAATCGTCCAGGAGTGACGTCTTCATCTTTTTTACCATCCACCGTCATTGCATGAATGGAATGCCAATCTAAGTTTATCTTCCTGATCCATTCCCGTCCCAATAACGGTGGTCCACCATTTGGCAGTATGTAGAGATACAATTTCCGTATTTCCTTGCCATTGTATTCGACAGGCACCCTTATTTTTCCTCTGGGGTATACTTTTTGCCCCGTATACGTCGTCAAGACGATGGATGTCTCTCTCAAGGGTATGTGTAAAAATAGCCGCTCATACTCTCGTCGATTCATGACGGTTAGCGCTGATCCTGTATCCAATTCCATTTTAACTTGGGACCCTGCTATCGTGAGAGTGACCCAAATGGTTCAGTGATCCTCTTTTGCGATTACATTGTGAAGTTTGAGACAGCTTAGTCTTCTGTTTCCGGATTCACTATCGCTCATCTGGTCTTCGGAACTACTGTCCGTCATCTTTTGTACTTTCTTGTACGGTTCCTTAGTAGCCTTTTTGTTGTCGCTGGTCTTCTTCCCAGACCTACAACCTCGTGCAATGTGTCCAATCTTCCCGCATTGTTTGCAGATTTTGTCTTTGGACCAGCAGTCCTTCTGGTCATGGTTAGTTCTGCCGCAGTGATAACATTTTGCAAATCCCCGTGTCATTTCGTGGGTGCCGTATTCCTGTGGTTTTTGTTGAATTTCTGCAGCTCCCCTGGCTGCTGCTTCATACGATACTGCCACGCTGAAAGCCTTATCTAGCGTCAGCTCTTTTTCTGCGAGTAACTTCTTCTGTGTTCCTTCACTCAGGAGTTCACAGACAAATTTGTCCCGTAGGGTATCTGCCAGTCCTGCTCCGAACTGGCATTGCTTTGATAGCTTGCGTAGTTCCGTAAGATACTCAGCATTTCTCTCATCTTTGTGCTGAGTTCTCCTGTGGAATTTAAATCTTTCTGCTATCAACAGCGGTGCAGGGTTTAAGTGCTCCTGTAGAACACCAACAATTTCGTTAAAACTCTTCGCCTTCAGTTTGGCTGGAGTAATCAGGTCCCGCAATATGCCGTACGTTCTAGCGCCCATTAAGTTTAACAATATCGATGCCTTTTTCCCCTCCGCTATATCGTTTGCCTCGAAATATACCTCGACTCTTTCCACATACGTGGTCCAGTCCTCTAATGTACTATCAAAAGCAGCGATACAGCCAGTCTTCGGCATCTTGCAAATCTAAAATGGCGCCTCCCGCACTTTGCCTTCTTCTCTGATTTAACAAAATGGCACCTCCCGCGCTTTTCCTTCTTCCCCGCTGTTGTTAGTGCTGCTTTCCATGGTTTCTTGCACGTATTCTTTTTCTTTTATTATTTTCCCATCATGGAGCGGACCCTCTGGGACACTCCCCTCCCTCTTCTGAGGTCCGAACGCTGCCCAGCTTCGAAATACCGGCCACGCCCTGTATGCTCCACCCTCTCTCTCTCTCCTTGCTTCCCGACTCGCTGCCCGGCCCCGTTGCAGCCCAGGAAGGATCAGAGGACTACCTGCCACCAGCCCGATTAGCTGGGAAACCACGGACCGAGGAACCCAGCCTGGCTCTGGACAGTCTCTCCTGCAAAGCCTTGAACCCAATGATTGACGGTCGACAGCCGTTCCTCGAGTTTCAATGGACTCTTTTTTTTTCTTCTTGCTCCGACCTTCAACAATGTCGTCGGAGCTGTTGCTGAGTTGCAGGTAAGTTCGTTTCTAACTCGTTGCCAGTGTTAAGTCCGTGAATGATTGAGACACGAACTAGCAGGAGAGAAAACAGAACGATCTTTACTGGTGGAAGGCATAAACGAATCTAACCAACAGAGGCTCTCTAGTGCCTTTTATACAGGGGTGGTCACTGCCGGTACTGAAGTCTGAGACCAGTTATTCTCTTAAAGGTACATACACAACAAACATCAAAATGGTTAAAATGTATGAGACTCAAAGAGGAAAACTCACCCCCAAAATGAGGATTGAAAACCAGATGTTGTGCAGGTTTTTCCTCCCCTTGCATCACCAGGTCAATTCCAACTTCGGCGGAGACGCAATGCTGGAGGTAGAACCTGTCGTGGAGCGTCACTCCCCGGGAGAGCACTTCAGGAAATTACAGCAAGCAGCCTGTACTGTTCTGCCAGTTACCTTTAATGGAATAGAACTAAATGGAAATTATAATCGGGCAGGGTGTATAATGGACGGTCGACCTGAAACCAACTTACTCACGTCCCAACCACCTGCTCACTACCTATTACCGTTAATATCGCACCAAGTCTAATTCCAACCTCCTGCTGACCGTATTATGGTTAGTATCCCAATTAGTCCAGGTGTAATCTTGGTTCGCTCCCCATACTCCAACATTCCTTTCTATCCACGCAGCAATAGAAATAGATATTTTCAAAAAAATATCGACTTGCTTCCACAATAGTCTATGCGATTGAATTATGCTTTCTAAACAACTCGTGTGTAAATAAATTTATCAACCTTCACCCCGAATTCTTCGAAATAGCCTAAATATGTTCCCTCTGGCCAATCAGTGGAAACTATCAGTAACTATTTATTTGATCATAACTCTTCAGAATCTGAAGACTTGCAGTAACTCCTCACTTAATCTGCTCAGCTCTAGTGGAATGAGCCCAAGGTTCTTAAATCGCACTCTCTTAACAGTAACTCCACATCCCTGGTAACATCCCAGTGCAATTGCACGCCAGTTTTTCCATTGCTTTTCCATCCTATAAATGGAGAGTCCAAACCTGTACGCAACTGGGTAAATTACCAGCCCCTTTGCTCTTGGTGTGGAACGTCACTCCCTAGCGGGGAACATGAGGAAATTGAGATTTCTCAGCCTGTCTTTTTCCGTCCGCTCACTTTAATGGTTTGTTTTCTGTGCCATTTTGTTCACGGAGTGAGTGACTGGGGGAAGAAATAGTGACAGTTTCATCATAGTTATGTAACAGGCCAGATTTAGGGTTAGAAATGACTGTGGGGCTAACAGCGCTCACCTTTATTAAAGTGTTAATTTGACAGCAACTTCCAGCGACCGCACATGCGGCGTTAAACACTAAAATCGGGAAGGTCCTGTCCGAATTGCCTTGCTGCTCCCAAAGCTGCGCGAGAATGTTATCTCACAGAGAGACTTGCCATTGAAATGCACGGAATGGCGTAATATTACTGTATTTACCTGATAGATACAGGAAAAACTCACCAGGAAAAGTCAGGGCTTGCATATTCCAGTGTATTTATTTGTTTAACGTCGTGATCAGCCTTATTCAATGTCAAATAACCCCTCTTGCACTGAAAATTAACTTTTATAAGTCTGGAGTCTCATTACTTTGGATTTTAATTATTGTTGGAGCTGTGCAAACCAAAATTAATTCATGTTTGTACCTTTTCTTTCTGTCTCTCTTTTCTCTCTGAACATAAGTACATAAGAAGTAGGAGCAGGAGGAGGCCATTTGGCCTTCGAGGCTGCTCCGCCGTTCAATAAGATCATGGCTGATCTTCTACCTCATCTCCACTTTCCTGCACTGTCCCCATATCCCTTGATTCCCTTAATATTCAAAAATCTATTGACCTCTGTCTTGAATATACCCAACGACTGAGCCTCCACAGCCCTCTGCGATAGAGAATTCCCAAGATTCACCACCTCTGAGTGAAGAAATTCCCCCTCATCTCAGTCCGAAATGACCGACCCCTTATTCTGAGACTGTGACCCCTGGTTCTAGACTCCCCAGCCAGGGGAAACATCCTCCCTGCATCTACCCTGTCAAGCCCTGTAATAATTTAATATGTTTCAATGAGATCCAATCTGATTCCAATCTTTCTTTCCCTCTCTTTATTTCACTTTCTGCACGTGATTTGACATTGAATTCTATATTCCAACGGAAACTCCCTGGTTCAGACTTTGTGTGCATTAGTTAGGATTCTTCAACCTGATTGGTTAAGGAAACACACAGCCACTTCTCCTGTTCCCTCTGTAGAGGGCGCTGGGTGTTTTGGCTCTAATTTACACTGATGATGAAGGAACGGCGATATATGTTCAAGTCAGGATGGTGTGTGACTTGAAGGGGAACTTGGAGCTGATGGTGTTTCCATGCATGTGCTGTTCTTGTCGTCCTAGGTGGCAGAGGCCGCGTGTTTGGGAGGTGCTGTCAAAGAAGCTTTGTCGAACTGCTGCAGTGCTTTCTGTAAATAGCACACACTGCAGCGAGGGTGCACCGTTGGTGGAGGGATTGGATGTTTAAGGTGGTGGGTGGGCTGCCAATGAAGCTTATTTCTCTGTCCTGGATTGTGTGGAGCTTCCTGAGAGTTGTTGCAGCTGCATCTATCCAAGACTTTTCCATCACACGCCTGATTTTTGCCTTGTAGGTGCAGGAGAGGCTTTTGGGTGGCCAGGGGGTGAGCCACTCGCCACAGAATACCCAGCCTCTGACCTGCTGTAGGAGCCACGAGATTTATGTGGCTGGTCAATGGTAGCAAATAGACGAAGGTAATGTCACTGAATGACAAAGGGACATGGTTGGACTCTCTTGTGGGAGATGGGCATTGCCTGACACTTGTGTGGTGCGAATGTTACTTACCACTTGTCTGCCCAAGCCTAGATTTTGTCCAGGTCTTGCTAACGAATTGAAAATGGAACTGAACACTGCAATCATCAGAGATCATCCCCACTCCTGGCTTTATGATGGAGGGAAGGCAATTGATGAAGCAGCTGAAATGATTATTCCGAGGACACTGCCTCGAGGAACTCCTGCAGTGATGTCCTGGTGCTGAGACGATACCCCTCCAATAACCACACTCCTTGGTGCCACACACGTTGAACAATGCCTTGATGTCAAGCACAGTTAATTTCACCTCACAGCTGGATTTCAGCGCTTTGCTCCTTGTTTGGAGTTGATTGGCCCTGGTGGAACTCAAACTGAACCTCGGTGAGCATCTTATTTGTGAAGAAGTGATGGTTGATAGCAGTGTTGATGACTCCTTCCAACACTTTGCTGATGTTTGAAAGTAGGCTGATAGGGTGGTATATGCCCGGGTTGGAATTGTTCTGCTCTGTGTGGACAGGACATACCTAGACAATTCTCTACATTGTCGGGTAGATACCAGTGTTGTGGATGTACTGGAACAACTTGACTAGAGGTGCTGTTACTTCCAGAGCACAGATCTTCAACATTAAAGCCAGAATGTTGTCGAGACCGATAGCATTTGCTGTGCCCAGTGCATTCATTTGTTTCTTGATATTGAATTGCCTTGGGACTAGGCTTTAAATCTCCCACCTACAGTACATTCTGCACTTTTTGGTACCTTTAGTGCTTCCTCCAAGTTGTGTTCAAAATGGAGGAGTACTGATTCATCGGCTGAGGGAGGATGGTAGGTGGTAATCAGCAGATGGTTTCCTTGCACATGTTTGACCTGAAGTCATGAGATTTCATTGGCTCCGGAGTCAATGTTAATGATTCCCAGGGCACTTGTATCTGAGGGTATATCACTGTGGTCCACCACTGGTGGGTCTGTCCTACCGGTGGGACAGGAAATACCGATGAATGCTGATGGAGGTGCCTGGAACGTTGGCTAATAAATATGGTTTTAAAAGTATCATTACGTCACACTGTTGTTTGACTAATGTGTGGTCCACTGCGCCCTACTTTGGCACCAGTCCCCAGGTGTTAGTGAGGATGGCTTTGCAGGGTTCCCTGCGCTGGGTGTTCCGTCATCGTGTCCGAATCCAATGCCGAAGCCGAGCGGGCCACCTGGTTTTATTCTTCTATATCTTTCTAGAGGCTTTCTCCACCATTTGAGAGGCCACCGCATTGGTGAAGGATTGGAGTCATGTATAGACCAGACGTAAAGGACATTAGATTTTCCGGCAATCTTTACTAACATCAGCTATTTCTTTCGAAATATTTCAAGTTCGAATATAAATTCAAATTCATGAAACGTCCATGATGTGATTTGAACCATTGTCTCTGGATTACTCATCCAATAATATAACCACCACGTTCTTGTTCTCGACATCTTGCCGTCTCTATATAGTTACTGGCCCAGTAATATAACCAACATGCTCTCGTTCTCCACACCTCGCCATCTCTATATCGTTACTGGTCCAGTAATATAACCAACACGCTCTGGTTCTCCACACCTCGCTGTATCTATATAGTTACTGGTCCAGTAATATAACCAACATGATCTCGTTCTCCCCTCGCCGTCTCTATATTGTTACTGGTCCAGGAATATAACCAACATGCTCTCGTTCTCCCCTCGCCGCCTCTATATCGTTACTGGTCCAGTAATATAACCAACACGCTCTCGTCCTCCCCTCGCCGTCTCTATATCGTTACCGGTCCAGTAATATAACCAACACACTCTCGTTCTCCCCTCGCCGTCTCTATATCGTTACTGGTCCAGTAATATAACCAACATGCTCTCGTTCTCCCCTCGCCATCTCTATATTGTTACCGGTCCAGTAATATAACCAACACGCTCGTTCTCCACACCTTGCCATCTCTATATCATTACTGGTCCAGTAATATAACCAACATGCTCTTGTTCTCCACACCTCGCCGTCTATATCGTTACTGGTCCAGTAATATAACCAACAAACTCTCGTTCTCGACCCCTCGCCATCTTTATATCGTTACTGGTCCAGTAATATAACCAACACACTATCGTTCTCGACCCTGCGCCATCTCTATATCGTTACTGGTCCAGTAATATAACCAACACACTCTCGTTCTACCCTCGCCGTCTCTATATCGTTACTGATCCAGTAATATAACCAACACACTCTTGTTCTCCCCTCGCCGTCTCTATATCGTTACTGGTCCAGTAATATAACCAACACGCTCTCGTTCTCCCCTCGCCGTCTCTATATCGTTACTGGTCCAGTAATATAACCAACACGCTCTCGTTCTCCCCTCGCTGTCTCTATATCGTTACTGGTCCAGTAATATAACCAACACGCTCTCGTTCTCTCCTCGCTGTCTCCATATCGTTACTGGTCCAGTAATATAACCAACACGTTCTCATTCTCCACACCTCGCCGTCTCTATATCGTTACTGGTCCAGTAATATAACCAACATGCTCTCGTTCTCCCCTCGCTGTCTCTATATCGTTACTGGTCCAGTAATATAACCAACACACTCTCGTTCTTCCCTCGCTGTCTCTATATCGTTAGTGGTCCAGTAATATAACCAACACGTTCTCGTTCTCCACACCTCGCCGTCTCCATATCTTTACTGGTCCAGTAATAAAACCAACACGCTCTCGTTCTCCCCTCGCCATCTCTATATCATTACTGGTCCAGTAATAAAACCAACACCCTCTCGTTCTCCCCTCACCATCTCTATATCATTACTGGTCCAGTAATATAACCAACATGCCCTCGTTCTCCACACCTCGCCGTCTCTATACCGTTATTGGTCCAGTAATATAACCAACACACTCTCGTTCTCCCCTCGCCATCTCTATATCGTTACTGGTCCAGTAATATAACCAACACGCTCTTGTTCTCCCCTCACCATCTCTATATCATTACTGGTCCAGTAATATAACCAACACGCCCTCGTTCTCCACACCTCGCCGTCTCTATATCGTTACTGGTCCAGTAATATAACCAACACACTCTCGTTCTCCCCTCGCCATCTCTATATCGTTACTGGTCCAGTAATATAAGCAACACGTTGTCGTTCTCCCCTCGCCATCTCTATATCGTTACTGGTCCAGTAATATAACCAACACAGTCTCGTTCTCCCCTCGCCATCTCTATATCGTTACTGGTCCAGTAATATAACCAACACACTCTCGTTCTCCCCTCGCCATCTCTATATCGTTACTGGTCCAGTAATATAACCAACATGCTCTCGTTCTCCCCTCGCCATCTCTATATCGTTACTGGTCCAGTAATATAACCAACACACTCTCGTTCTCCCCTCGCCACCTCTATATCGTTACTGGTCCAGTAATATAACCAACACGCTCTCGGTCTCCACACCTCGCCGTCTCTATATCGTTACTGGCCCACTAATATAACCAACACGCTCTCGTTCTCCCCTCGCCGTCTCTATATTGTTACTGGTCCAGTAATATAAGCAACACATTCTCGTTCTCCCCTCGCCGTCTCTATATCGTTACTGGTCCAGTAATATAACCAACACACTCTCGTTCTCCCCTCGCTGTCTCTATATCATTACTGGTCCAGTAATATAACCAACACGCTCTCGTTCTCCCCTCGCCGTCTCTATATTGTTACTGGTCCAGTAATATAACCAACACGTTCTCGTTCTCCCCTCGCCGTCTCTATATCGTTACTGGTCCATTAATATAACCAACACACTCTCGTTCTCCCCTCGCCGTCTCTATATCGTTACTGGTCCAGTAATATAACCAACACGCTCTCGTTCTCCCCTTTCCGTCTCTATATTGTTACTGGTCCACTAATATAACCAACATACTCTCGTTCTCCCCTCGCCGTCTCTATATCGTTACTGGTCCAGTAATATAACCAACACGCTCTCATTCTCCCCTCTCCGTCTCTATATCATTACTGGTCCAGTAATATAACCAACACACTCTCATTCTCCCCTCGCCGTCTCTATATCGTTACTGGCCCAGTAATATAACCAACACACTCTCGTTCTCCACACCGCGCCGTCTCTATATCGTTACTGTTCCAGTAATATAACCAACACGCTCTCGTTCGCCCCTCACCATCTCTATATCGTTACTGGTCCAGTAATATAACCAACACGCTCTCGTACTCCCCTCGCCGTCTCTATATCGTTACTGGTCCAGTAATATAACCAACACACTCTCCTTCTCCCCTCGCCGTCTCTATATCGTTACTGGTCCAGTAATATAACCAACACGCTCTGATTCACCCCTCGCCGTCTCTATATCGTTACTGGTCCAGTAATATAACCAACACGCTCTCGTTCTCCCCTCGCCATCTCTATATCGTTACTGGTCCAGTAATATAAACAACACGTTCTCGTTCTCCACACCTCGCCGTCTCTATATCGTTACTGGTCCAGTAATATAAACAACACGTTCTCGTTCTCCACACCTCGCCTTCTCTATATCGTTACTGGTCCAGTAATATAAACAACATGTTCTCGTTCTCCACACCTCGCCATCTGTATATCGTTACTGGTCCGGTAATATAACCAACACACTCTCGTTCTCACCTCGCCATCTCTATATCGTTACTGGTCCAGTAATATAAGCAACACGTTGTCGTTCTCCCCTCGCCATCTCTATATCGTTACTGGTCCAGTAATATAACCAACACACTCTCGTTCTCCCCTCGCCATCTCTATATCGTTACTGGTCCAGTAATATAATCAACACACTCTCGTTCTCCCCTCGCCATCTCTATATCGTTACTGGTCCAGTAATATAACCAACATGCTCTCGTTCTCCCCTCGCCATCTCTATATCATTACTGGTCCAGTAATATAAACAACACGCTCTCGTTATCCACACCTCGCCGTCTCTATATCGTTACTGGTCCAGTAATATAACCAACACACTCTCGTTCTCGACCCCTCGCCATCTCTATATCGTTACTGGTCCAGTAATATAACCAACACACTCTCGTTCTCGACCCCTTACCATCTCTATATCGTTACTGGTCCAGTAATATAACCAACACACTCTCGATCTCCCCTCGCCGTCTCTACATCGTTACTGGTCCAGTAATATAACCAACACACTCTCGTTCTCCCCTCGCCGTCTCTATATCGTTACTGGTCCAGTAATATAACCAACACGCTCTCGTTCTCCCCTCGCCGTCTCTATATTGTTACTGGTCCAGTAATATAACCAACACGATCTCGTTCTCCCCTCGCCGTCTCTATATCGTTACTGGTCCATTAATATAACCAACAGACTCTCGTTCTCCCCTCGCCGTCTCTATATCGTTACTGGTCCAGTAATATAACCAACACGCTCTCGTTCTCCCCTCTCCGTCTCTATATCGTCACTGGTCCAGTAATATAAACAACACGTTCTCATTCTCCACACCTCGCCTTCTCTATATCGTTACTGGTCCAGTAATATAAACAACACGTTCTCGTTCTCCACACCTCGCCATCTGTATATCGTTACTGGTCCGGTAATATAACCAACACGCCCTCGTTCTCCATACCTCGCCGTCTCTATATCGTTACTGGTCCAGTAATATAACCAACACACTCTCGTTCTCACCTCGCCATCTCTATATCGTTACTGGTCCAGTAATATAAGCAACACGTTGTCGTTCTCCCCTCGCCATCTCTATATCGTTACTGGTCCAGTAATATAACCAACACACTCTCGTTCTCCCCTCGCCACCTCTATATCGTTACTGGTCCAGTAATATAACCAACACGCTCTCGGTCTCCACACCTCGCCGTCTCTATATCGTTACTGGCCCACTAATATAACCAACACGCTCTCGTTCTCCCCTCGCCGTCTCTATATTGTTACTGGTCCAGTAATATAAGCAACACATTCTCGTTCTCCCCTCGCCGTCTCTATATCGTTACTGGTCCAGTAATATAACCAACACACTCTCGTTCTCCCCTCGCTGTCTCTATATCGTTACTGGTCCAGTAATATAACCAACACGCTCTCGTTCTCCCCTCGCCGTCTCTATATTGTTACTGGTCCAGTAATATAACCAACACGTTCTCGTTCTCCCCTCGCCGTCTCTATATCGTTACTGGTCCATTAATATAACCAACACACTCTCGTTCTCCCCTCGCCGTCTCTATATCGTTACTGGTCCAGTAATATAACCAACACGCTCTCGTTCTCCCCTTTCCGTCTCTATATTGTTACTGGTCCACTAATATAACCAACATACTCTCGTTCTCCCCTCGCCGTCTCTATATCGTTACTGGTCCAGTAATATAACCAACACGCTCTCATTCTCCCCTCTCCGTCTCTATATCGTTACTGGTCCAGTAATATAACCAACACACTCTCATTCTCCCCTCGCCGTCTCTATATCGTTACTGGCCCAGTAATATAACCAACACACTCTCGTTCTCCACACCGCGCCGTCTCTATATCGTTACTGTTCCAGTAATATAACCAACACGCTCTCGTTCGCCCCTCACCATCTCTATATCGTTACTGGTCCAGTAATATAACCAACACGCTCTCGTTCTCCCCTCGCCGTCTCTATATCGTTACTGGTCCAGTAATATAACCAACACGCTCTCGTTCTCCCCTCGCCGTCTCTATATTGTTACTGGTCCAGTAATATAACCAACACGATCTCGTTCTCCCCTCGCCGTCTCTATATCGTTACTGGTCCATTAATATAACCAACAGACTCTCGTTCTCCCCTCGCCGTCTCTATATCGTTACTGGTCCAGTAATATAACCAACACGCTCTCGTTCTCCCCTCTCCGTCTCTATATCGTCACTGGTCCAGTAATATAAACAACACGTTCTCATTCTCCACACCTCGCCTTCTCTATATCGTTACTGGTCCAGTAATATAAACAACACGTTCTCGTTCTCCACACCTCGCCATCTGTATATCGTTACTGGTCCGGTAATATAACCAACACGCCCTCGTTCTCCATACCTCGCCGTCTCTATATCGTTACTGGTCCAGTAATATAACCAACACACTCTCGTTCTCACCTCGCCATCTCTATATCGTTACTGGTCCAGTAATATAAGCAACACGTTGTCGATCTCCCCTCGCCATCTCTATATCGTTACTGGTCCAGTAATATAACCAACACACTCTCGTTCTCCCCTCGCCATCTCTATATCGTTACTGGTCCAGTAATATAATCAACACACTCTCGTTCTCCCCTCGCCATCTCTATATCGTTACTGGTCAAGTAATATAATCAACATGCTCTCGTTCTCCCCTCGCCATCTCTATATCGTTACTGGTCCAGTAATATAACCAACACACTCTCGTTCTCCCCTCGCCATCTCTATATCGTTACTGGTCCAGTAATATAACCAACACACTCTCGTTCTCCCCTCGCCACCTCTATATCGTTACTGGTCCAGTAATATAACCAACACGCTCTCGTTCTCCACACCTCGCCGTCTCTATATCGCTACTGGTCAAGTAATATAACCAACATGCTCTGGTTCTCCCCTCGCCATCTCTATATCGTTACTGGTCCAGTAATATAACCAACACACTCTCGTTCTCCCCTCGCCATCTCTATATCGTTACTGGTCCAGTAATATAACCAACACGCTCTCGTACTCCCCTCGCCGTCTCTATATCGTTACTGGTCCAGTAATATAACCAACACACTCTCGTTCTCCCCTCGCCGTCTCTATATCGTTACTGGTCCAGTAATATAACCAACACGCTCTCGTTCTCCCCTCGCCATCTCTATATCATTACTGGTCCAGTAATATAAACAACACGTTCTCGTTCTCCACACCTCGCCGTCTCTATATCGTTACTGGTCCAGTAATATAAGCAACACGCTCTCGTTCTCGACCCCTCGCCATCTCTATATCGTTACTGGTCCAGTAATATAAACAACACACTCTCGTTCTCCACTCGCCGTCTCTATCGTTACAGGTCCAGTAATATAACCAACACGTTCTCGTTCTCCCCTCGCCATCTCTATATCGTTACTGGTCCAGTAATATAACCAACATGCTCTCGTTCTCCCCTCGCCATCTCTATATCATTACTGGTCCAGTAATATAAACAACACGCTCTCGTTCTCCACACCTCGCCGTCTCTATATCGTTACTGGTCCAGTAATATAACCAACATGCTCTCGTTCTCCCCTCGCTGTCTCTATATCGTTACTGGTCCAGTAATATAACCAACACACTCTCGTTCTTCCCTCGCTGTCTCTATATCGTTAGTGGTCCAGTAATATAACCAACACGTTCTCGTTCTCCACACCTCGCCGTCTCTATATCATTACTGGTCTAGTAATATAACCAACACGCTCTCGTTCTCCCCTCGCCTTCTCTATATCGTTACTGGTCCAGTAATATAACCAACACGCTCTCATTCTCCCCTCGCCATCTCTATATCATTACTGGTCCAGTAATAAAACCAACACGCTCTCGTTCTCCCCTCGCCGTCTCTCTATCGTTACTGGTCCAGTAATATAACCAACACGCTCTCGTTCTCCCCTCGCCGTCTCTATATCTTTACTGGTCCAGTAATAAAACCAACACGCTCTCGTTCTCCCCTCGCCATCTCTATATCATTACTGGTCCAGTAATAAAACCAACACCCTCTCGTTCTCCCCTCACCATCTCTATATCATTACTGGTCCAGTAATATAACCAACACGCCCTCGTTCTCCACACCTCGCCGTCTCTATACCGTTATTGGTCCAGTAATATAACCAACACACTCTCGTTCTCCCCTCGCCATCTCTATATCGTTACTGGTCCAGTAATATAACCAACACGCTCTCGTTCTCCCCTCACCATCTCTATATCATTACTGGTCCAGTAATATAACCAACACGCCCTCGTTCTCCACACCTCGCCATCTCTATATCGTTACTGGTCCAGTAATATAACCAACACACTCTCGTTCTCCCCTCGCCATCTCTATATCGTTACTGGTCCAGTAATATAAGCAACACGTTGTCGTTCTCCCCTCGCCATCTCTATATCGTTACTGGTCCAGTAATATAACCAACACAGTCTCGTTCTCCCCTCGCCATCTCTATATCGTTACTGGTCCAGTAATATAACCAACACACTCTCGTTCTCCCCTCGCCATCTCTATATCGTTACTGGTCCAGTAATATAACCAACATGCTCTCGTTCTCCCCTCGCCATCTCTATATCGTTACTGGTCCAGTAATATAACCAACACACTCTCGTTCTCCCCTCGCCACCTCTATATCGTTACTGGTCCAGTAATATAACCAACACGCTCTCGGTCTCCACACCTCGCCGTCTCTATATCGTTACTGGCCCACTAATATAACCAACACGCTCTCGTTCTCCCCTCGCCGTCTCTATATTGTTACTGGTCCAGTAATATAAGCAACACATTCTCGTTCTCCCCTCGCCGTCTCTATATCGTTACTGGTCCAGTAATATAACCAACACACTCTCGTTCTCCCCTCGCTGTCTCTATATCGTTACTGGTCCAGTAATATAACCAACACGCTCTCGTTCTCCGCTCGCCGTCTCTATATTGTTACTGGTCCAGTAATATAACCAACACGTTCTCGTTCTCCCCTCGCCGTCTCTATATCGTTACTGGTCCATTAATATAACCAACACACTCTCGTTCTCCCCTCGCCGTCTCTATATCGTTACTGGTCCAGTAATATAACCAACACGCTCTCGTTCTCCCCTTTCCGTCTCTATATTGTTACTGGTCCACTAATATAACCAACATACTCTCGTTCTCCCCTCGCCGTCTCTATATCGTTACTGGTCCAGTAATATAACCAACACGCTCTCATTCTCCCCTCTCCGTCTCTATATCGTTACTGGTCCAGTAATATAACCAACACACTCTCATTCTCCCCTCGCCGTCTCTATATCGTTACTGGCCCAGTAATATAACCAACACACTCTCGTTCTCCACACCGCGCCGTCTCTATATCGTTACTGTTCCAGTAATATAACCAACACGCTCTCGTTCGCCCCTCACCATCTCTATATCGTTACTGGTCCAGTAATATAACCAACACGCTCTCGTACTCCCCTCGCCGTCTCTATATCGTTACTGGTCCAGTAATATAACCAACACACTCTCCTTCTCCCCTCGCCGTCTCTATATCGTTACTGGTCCAGTAATATAACCAACACGCTCTGATTCACCCCTCGCCGTCTCTATATCGTTACTGGTCCAGTAATATAACCAACACGCTCTCGTTCTCCCCTCGCCATCTCTATATCGTTACTGGTCCAGTAATATAAACAACACGTTCTCGTTCTCCACACCTCGCCGTCTCTATATCGTTACTGGTCCAGTAATATAAACAACACGTTCTCGTTCTCCACACCTCGCCTTCTCTATATCGTTACTGGTCCAGTAATATAAACAACATGTTCTCGTTCTCCACACCTCGCCATCTGTATATCGTTACTGGTCCGGTAATATAACCAGCACGCCCTCGTTCTCCACACCTCGCCGTCTCTATATCGTTACTGGTCCAGTAATATAACCAACACACTCTCGTTCTCACCTCGCCATCTCTATATCGTTACTGGTCCAGTAATATAAGCAACACGTTGTCGTTCTCCCCTCGCCATCTCTATATCGTTACTGGTCCAGTAATATAACCAACACACTCTCGTTCTCCCCTCGCCATCTCTATATCGTTACTGGTCCAGTAATATAAGCAACACGTTGTCGTTCTCCCCTCGCCATCTCTATATCGTGACTGGTCCAGTAATATAACCAACACACTCTCGTTCTCCCCTCGCCATCTCTATATCGTTACTGGTCCAGTAATATAATCAACACACTCTCGTTCTCCCCTCGCCATCTCTATATCGTTACTGGTCCAGTAATATAACCAACATGCTCTCGTTCTCCCCTCGCCATCTCTATATCATTACTGGTCCAGTAATATAAACAACACGCTCTCGTTATCCACACCTCGCCGTCTCTATATCGTTACTGGTCCAGTAATATAACCAACACACTCTCGTTCTCGACCCCTCGCCATCTCTATATCGTTACTGGTCCAGTAATATAACCAACACACTCTCGTTCTCGACCCCTTACCATCTCTATATCGTTACTGGTCCAGTAATATAACCAACACACTCTCGATCTCCCCTCGCCGTCTCTACATCGTTACTGGTCCAGTAATATAACCAACACACTCTCGTTCTCCCCTCGCCGTCTCTATATCGTTACTGGTCCAGTAATATAACCAACACGCTCTCCTTCTCCCCTCGCCGTCTCTATATTGTTACTGGTCCAGTAATATAACCAACACGATCTCGTTCTCCCCTCGCCGTCTCTATATCGTTACTGGTCCATTAATATAACCAACAGACTCTCGTTCTCCCCTCGCCGTCTCTATATCGTTACTGGTCCAGTAATATAACCAACACGCTCTCGTTCTCCCCTCTCCGTCTCTATATCGTCACTGGTCCAGTAATATAAACAACACGTTCTCATTCTCCACACCTCGCCTTCTCTATATCGTTACTGGTCCAGTAATATAAACAACACGTTCTCGTTCTCCACACCTCGCCATCTGTATATCGTTACTGGTCCGGTAATATAACCAACACGCCCTCGTTCTCCATACCTCGCCGTCTCTATATCGTTACTGGTCCAGTAATATAACCAACACACTCTCGTTCTCACCTCGCCATCTCTATATCGTTACTGGTCCAGTAATATAAGCAACACGTTGTCGTTCTCCCCTCGCCATCTCTATATCGTTACTGGTCCAGTAATATAACCAACACACTCTCGTTCTCCCCTCGCCACCTCTATATCGTTACTGGTCCAGTAATATAACCAACACGCTCTCGGTCTCCACACCTCGCCGTCTCTATATCGTTACTGGCCCACTAATATAACCAACACGCTCTCGTTCTCCCCTCGCCGTCTCTATATTGTTACTGGTCCAGTAATATAAGAACACATTCTCGTTCTCCCCTCGCCGTCTCTATATCGTTACTGGTCCAGTAATATAACCAACACACTCTCGTTCTCCCCTCGCTGTCTCTATATCGTTCCTGGTCCAGTAATATAACCAACACGCTCTCGTTCTCCCCTCGCCGTCTCTATATTGTTACTGGTCCAGTAATATAACCAACACGTTCTCGTTCTCCCCTCGCCGTCTCTATATCGTTACTGGTCCATTAATATAACCAACACACTCTCGTTCTCCCCTCGCCGTCTCTATATCGTTACTGGTCCAGTAATATAACCAACACGCTCTCGTTCTCCCCTTTCCGTCTCTATATTGTTACTGGTCCACTAATATAACCAACATACTCTCGTTCTCCCCTCGCCGTCTCTATATCGTTACTGGTCCAGTAATATAACCAACACGCTCTCATTCTCCCCTCTCCGTCTCTATATCGTTACTGGTCCAGTAATATAACCAACACACTCTCATTCTCCCCTCGCCGTCTCTATATCGTTACTGGCCCAGTAATATAACCAACACACTCTCGTTCTCCACACCGCGCCGTCTCTATATCGTTACTGTTCCAGTAATATAACCAACACGCTCTCGTTCGCCCCTCACCATCTCTATATCGTTACTGGTCCAGTAATATAACCAACACGCTCTCGTACTCCCCTCGCCGTCTCTATATCGTTACTGGTCCAGTAGTATAACCAACACACTCTCCTTCTCCCCTCGCCGTCTCTATATCGTTACTGGTCCAGTAATATAACCAACACGCTCTGATTCACCCCTCGCCGTCTCTATATCGTTACTGGTCCAGTAATATAACCAACACGCTCTCGTTCTCCCCTCGCCATCTCTATATCGTTACTGGTCCAGTAATATAAACAACACGTTCTCGTTCTCCACACCTCGCCGTCTCTATATCGTTACTGGTCCAGTAATATAAACAACACGTTCTCGTTCTCCACACCTCGCCTTCTCTATATCGTTACTGGTCCAGTAATATAAACAACACGTTCTCGTTCTCCACACCTCGCCATCTGTATATCGTTACTGGTCCGGTAATATAACCAACACGCCCTCGTTCTCCACACCTCGCCGTCTCTATATCGTTACTGGTCCAGTAATATAACCAACACACTCTCGTTCTCACCTCGCCATCTCTATATCGTTACTGGTCCAGTAATATAAGCAACACGTTGTCGTTCTCCCCTCGCCATCTCTATATCGTTACTGGTCCAGTAATATAACCAACACACTCTCGTTCTCCCCTCGCCATCTCTATATCGTTACTGGTCCAGTAATATAATCAACACACTCTCGTTCTCCCCTCGCCATCTCTATATCGTTACTGGTCCAGTAATATAACCAACATGCTCTCGTTCTCCCCTCGCCATCTCTATATCATTACTGGTCCAGTAATATAAACAACACGCTCTCGTTCTCCACACCTCGCCGTCTCTATATCGTTACTGGTCCAGTAATATAACCAACACACTCTCGTTCTCGACCCCTCGCCATCTCTATATCGTTACTGGTCCAGTAATATAACCAACACACTCTCGTTCTCGACCCCTTACCATCTCTATATCGTTACTGGTCCAGTAATATAACCAACACACTCTCGATCTCCCCTCGCCGTCTCTACATCGTTACTGGTCCAGTAATATAACCAACACACTCTCGTTCTCCCCTCGCCGTCTCTATATCGTTACTGGTCCAGTAATATAACCAACACGCTCTCGTTCTCCCCTCGCCGTCTCTATATTGTTACTGGTCCAGTAATATAACCAACACGATCTCGTTCTCCCCTCGCCGTCTCTATATCGTTACTGGTCCATTAATATAACCAACAGACTCTCGTTCTCCCCTCGCCGTCTCTATATCGTTACTGGTCCAGTAATATAACCAACACGCTCTCGTTCTCCCCTCTCCGTCTCTATATCGTCACTGGTCCAGTAATATAAACAACACGTTCTCATTCTCCACACCTCGCCTTCTCTATATCGTTACTGGTCCAGTAATATAAACAACACGTTCTCGTTCTCCACACCTCGCCATCTGTATATCGTTACTGGTCCGGTAATATAACCAACACGCCCTCGTTCTCCATACCTCGCCGTCTCTATATCGTTACTGGTCCAGTAATATAACCAACACACTCTCGTTCTCACCTCGCCATCTCTATATCGTTACTGGTCCAGTAATATAAGCAACACGTTGTCGATCTCCCCTCGCCATCTCTATATCGTTACTGGTCCAGTAATATAACCAACACACTCTCGTTCTCCCCTCGCCATCTCTATATCGTTACTGGTCCAGTAATATAATCAACACACTCTCGTTCTCCCCTCGCCATCTCTATATCGTTACTGGTCAAGTAATATAATCAACATGCTCTCGTTCTCCCCTCGCCATCTCTATATCGTTACTGGTCCAGTAATATAACCAACACACTCTCGTTCTCCCCTCGCCATCTCTATATCGTTACTGGTCCAGTAATATAACCAACACGCTCTCGTACTCCCCTCGCCGTCTCTATATCGTTACTGGTCCAGTAATATAACCAACACACTCTCGTTCTCCCCTCGCCGTCTCTATATCGTTACTGGTCCAGTAATATAACCAACACGCTCTCGTTCTCCCCTCGCCATCTCTATATCATTACTGGTCCAGTAATATAAACAACACGTTCTCGTTCTCCACACCTCGCCGTCTCTATATCGTTACTGGTCCAGTAATATAAGCAACACGCTCTCGTTCTCGACCCCTCGCCATCTCTATATCGTTACTGGTCCAGTAATATAAACAACACACTCTCGTTCTCCACTCGCCGTCTCTATCGTTACAGGTCCAGTAATATAACCAACACGTTCTCGTTCTCCCCTCGCCATCTCTATATCGTTACTGGTCCAGTAATATAAGCAACACGCTCTCGTTCTCGACCCCTCGCCATCTCTATATCGTTACTGGTCCAGTAATATAAACAACACACTCTCGTTCTCCCCTCGCCATCTCTATATCGTTACTGGTCCAGTAATATAACCAACACACTCTCGTTCTCCCCTCGCCACCTCTATATCGTTACTGGTCCAGTAATATAACCAACACGCTCTCGGTCTCCACACCTCGCCGTCTCTATATCGTTACTGGCCCACTAATATAACCAACACGCTCTCGTTCTCCCCTCGCCGTCTCTATATTGTTACTGGTCCAGTAATATAAGAACACATTCTCGTTCTCCCCTCGCCGTCTCTATATCGTTACTGGTCCAGTAATATAACCAACACACTCTCGTTCTCCCCTCGCTGTCTCTATATCGTTACTGGTCCAGTAATATAACCAACACGCTCTCGTTCTCCCCTCGCCGTCTCTATATTGTTACTGGTCCAGTAATATAACCAACACGTTCTCGTTCTCCCCTCGCCGTCTCTATATCGTTACTGGTCCATTAATATAACCAACACACTCTCGTTCTCCCCTCGCCGTCTCTATATCGTTACTGGTCCAGTAATATAACCAACACGCTCTCGTTCTCCCCTTTCCGTCTCTATATTGTTACTGGTCCACTAATATAACCAACATACTCTCGTTCTCCCCTCGCCGTCTCTATATCGTTACTGGTCCAGTAATATAACCAACACGCTCTCATTCTCCCCTCTCCGTCTCTATATCGTTACTGGTCCAGTAATATAACCAACACACTCTCATTCTCCCCTCGCCGTCTCTATATCGTTACTGGCCCAGTAATATAACCAACACACTCTCGTTCTCCACACCGCGCCGTCTCTATATCGTTACTGTTCCAGTAATATAACCAACACGCTCTCGTTCGCCCCTCACCATCTCTATATCGTTACTGGTCCAGTAATATAACCAACACGCTCTCGTACTCCCCTCGCCGTCTCTATATCGTTACTGGTCCAGTAGTATAACCAACACACTCTCCTTCTCCCCTCGCCGTCTCTATATCGTTACTGGTCCAGTAATATAACCAACACGCTCTGATTCACCCCTCGCCGTCTCTATATCGTTACTGGTCCAGTAATATAACCAACACGCTCTCGTTCTCCCCTCGCCATCTCTATATCGTTACTGGTCCAGTAATATAAACAACACGTTCTCGTTCTCCACACCTCGCCGTCTCTATATCGTTACTGGTCCAGTAATATAAACAACACGTTCTCGTTCTCCACACCTCGCCTTCTCTATATCGTTACTGGTCCAGTAATATAAACAACACGTTCTCGTTCTCCACACCTCGCCATCTGTATATCGTTACTGGTCCGGTAATATAACCAACACGCCCTCGTTCTCCACACCTCGCCGTCTCTATATCGTTACTGGTCCAGTAATATAACCAACACACTCTCGTTCTCACCTCGCCATCTCTATATCGTTACTGGTCCAGTAATATAAGCAACACGTTGTCGTTCTCCCCTCGCCATCTCTATATCGTTACTGGTCCAGTAATATAACCAACACACTCTCGTTCTCCCCTCGCCATCTCTATATCGTTACTGGTCCAGTAATATAATCAACACACTCTCCTTCTCCCCTCGCCATCTCTATATCGTTACTGGTCCAGTAATATAACCAACATGCTCTCGTTCTCCCCTCGCCATCTCTATATCATTACTGGTCCAGTAATATAAACAACACGCTCTCGTTCTCCACACCTCGCCGTCTCTATATCGTTACTGGTCCAGTAATATAACCAACACACTCTCGTTCTCGACCCCTCGCCATCTCTATATCGTTACTGGTCCAGTAATATAACCAACACACTCTCGTTCTCGACCCCTTACCATCTCTATATCGTTACTGGTCCAGTAATATAACCAACACACTCTCGATCTCCCCTCGCCGTCTCTACATCGTTACTGGTCCAGTAATATAACCAACACACTCTCGTTCTCCCCTCGCCGTCTCTATATCGTTACTGGTCCAGTAATATAACCAACACGCTCTCGTTCTCCCCTCGCCGTCTCTATATTGTTACTGGTCCAGTAATATAACCAACACGATCTCGTTCTCCCCTCGCCGTCTCTATATCGTTACTGGTCCATTAATATAACCAACAGACTCTCGTTCTCCCCTCGCCGTCTCTATATCGTTACTGGTCCAGTAATATAACCAACACGCTCTCGTTCTCCCCTCTCCGTCTCTATATCGTCACTGGTCCAGTAATATAAACAACACGTTCTCATTCTCCACACCTCGCCTTCTCTATATCGTTACTGGTCCAGTAATATAAACAACACGTTCTCGTTCTCCACACCTCGCCATCTGTATATCGTTACTGGTCCGGTAATATAACCAACACGCCCTCGTTCTCCATACCTCGCCGTCTCTATATCGTTACTGGTCCAGTAATATAACCAACACACTCTCGTTCTCACCTCGCCATCTCTATATCGTTACTGGTCCAGTAATATAAGCAACACGTTGTCGATCTCCCCTCGCCATCTCTATATCGTTACTGGTCCAGTAATATAACCAACACACTCTCGTTCTCCCCTCGCCATCTCTATATCGTTACTGGTCCAGTAATATAATCAACACACTCTCGTTCTCCCCTCGCCATCTCTATATCGTTACTGGTCAAGTAATATAATCAACATGCTCTCGTTCTCCCCTCGCCATCTCTATATCGTTACTGGTCCAGTAATATAACCAACACACTCTCGTTCTCCCCTCGCCATCTCTATATCGTTACTGGTCCAGTAATATAACCAACACGCTCTCGTACTCCCCTCGCCGTCTCTATATCGTTACTGGTCCAGTAATATAACCAACACACTCTCGTTCTCCCCTCGCCGTCTCTATATCGTTACTGGTCCAGTAATATAACCAACACGCTCTCGTTCTCCCCTCGCCATCTCTATATCATTACTGGTCCAGTAATATAAACAACACGTTCTCGTTCTCCACACCTCGCCGTCTCTATATCGTTACTGGTCCAGTAATATAAGCAACACGCTCTCGTTCTCGACCCCTCGCCATCTCTATATCGTTACTGGTCCAGTAATATAAACAACACACTCTCGTTCTCCACTCGCCGTCTCTATCGTTACAGGTCCAGTAATATAACCAACACGTTCTCGTTCTCCCCTCGCCATCTCTATATCGTTACTGGTCCAGTAATATAACCAACATGCTCTCGTTCTCCCCTCGCCATCTCTATATCATTACTGGTCCAGTAATATAAACAACACGCTCTCGTTCTCCACACCTCGCCGTCTCTATATCGTTACTGGTCCAGTAATATAACCAACACACTCTCGTTCTCGACCCCTCGCCATCTCTATATCTTTACTGGTCCAGTAATATAACCAACACACTCTCGTTCTCGACCCCTCACCATCTCTATATCGTTACTGGTCCAGTAATATAACCAACACACTCTCGATCTCCCCTCGCCGTCTCTACATCGTTACTGGTCCAGTAATATAACCAACACACTCTCGTTCTCCCCTCGCCGTCTCTATATCGTTACTGGTCCAGTAATATAACCAACACGCTCTCGTTCTCCCCTCGCCGTCTCTATATTGTTACTGGTCCAGTAATATAACCAACACGATCTCGTTCTCCCCTCGCCGTCTCTATATCGTTACTGGTCCATTAATATAACCAACAGACTCTCGTTCTCCCCTCGCCGTCTCTATATCGTTACTGGTCCAGTAATATAACCAACACGCTCTCGTTCTCCCCTCTCCGTCTCTATATCGTCACTGGTCCAGTAATATAACCAACACACTCTCGTTCTCCTCTCGCCGTCTCTATATCGTTACTGGTCCAGTAATATAACCAACACGCTCTCGTTCTCCCCTCTCCGTCTCTATATCGTTACTGGTCCAGTAATAAAACCAACACACTCTCGTTCTCCCCTCGCCGTCTCTATATCGTTACTGGCCCAGTAATATAACCAACACACTCTCGTTCTCCACACCTCGCCGTCTCTATATCGTTACTGTTCCAGTAATATAACCAACATGCTCTCGTTCGCCCCTCACCATCTCTATATCGTTACTGGTCCAGTAATATAACCAACACGCTCTCGTACTCCCCTCGCCGTCTCTATATCGTTACTTGTCCAGTAATATAACCAACACACTCTCATTCTCCCCTCGCCGTCTCTATATCGTTACTGGTCCAGTAATATAACCAACACGCTCTCGTTCTCCCCTCGCCATCTCTATATCGTTACTGGTCCAGTAATATAAACAACACGTTCTCCACACCTCGCCGCCTCTATATCGTTACTGGTCCAGTAATATAAACAACACGTTCTCGTTCTCCACACCTCGCCTTCTCTATATCGTAACTGGTCCAGTAATATAAAGAACACGTTCTCGTTCTCCACACCTCGCTGTCTCTATATCGTTACTGGTCCAGTAATATAAGCAACACGCTCTCGTTCTCGACCCCTCGCCATCTCTATATCGTTACTGGTCCAGTAATATAACCAACACACTCTCGTTCTCCCCTCGCCGTCTCTATCGTTACTGGTCCAGTAATATAACCAACATGTTCTCGTTCTCCCCTCGCCGTCTCTATATCGTTACTGGTCCAGTAATATAACCAACATGCTCTCGTTCTCCCCTCGCCGTCTCTATATCATTACTGGTCCACGAATATAACCAACACGCTCTCGTTCTCCACACCTCGCCGTCTCTATATCGTTACTGGTCCAGTAATATAACCAACACACTCTCGTTCTCGACCCCTCGCCATCTCTATATCGTTACTGGTCCAGTAATATAACCAACACACTCTCGTTCTCGACCCCTCGCCATCTCTATATCGTTACTGGTCCAGTAATATAACCAACACACTCTCGATCTCCCCTCGCCGTCTCTATATCGTTACTGGTCCAGTAATATAACCAACACACTCTCGTTCTCCCCTCGCCGTCTCTATTTCGTTACTGGTCCAGTAATATAAACAACACGCTGTCATTCTCCCCTCGCCGTCTCTATATCGTTACTGGTCCAGTAATATAACCAACATGCTCTCGTTCTCCCCTCGCTGTCTCTATATCGTTACTGGTCCCGTAATATAACCAACACACTCTCGTTCTCCCCTCGCCGTCTCTATATCGTTACTGGTCCAGTAATATAACCAACACGTTATCGTTCTCCACACCTCGACGTCTCTATATCGTTAATGGTCCAGTAATATAACCAACATGCTGTCATTCTCCCCTCGCCGTCTCTATACCGTTACTGGTCCAGTAACATAACCAATACACTCTCAATCTCCCCTCGCCGTCTCTATATCGTTACTGGTCCAGTAATATAACCAACACACTCTCGTTCTCCCCTCTCTGTCTCTATATCGTTACTGGTCCAGTAATATAACCAACATGCTCTCGTTCTCCCCTCGCCGTCTCTATATCGTTCCTGGTCCAGCAATATAATCAACATGCTCTCGTTCTCCCCTCGCCGTCTCTATATCGTTACTGGTCCAGTAATATAACCAACACGCCCTCGTTCTCCACACCTCGCCATCTCTATATCGTTACTGGTCCAGTAATATAACCAACACACTCTCGTTCTCCCCTCGCCATCTCTATATCGTTACTGGTCCAGTAATATAACCAACACACTCTCGTTCTCCCCTCGCCATCTCTATATAGTTCCTGGTCCAGTAATATAACCAACACACTCTCAATCTCCCCTCGCCATCTCTGTATCGTTACTGGTCCAGTAATATAACCAACACACTCTCGTTCTCCCCTCGCCGTCTCTATCGTTACTGGTCCAGTAATATAACCAACATGTTCTCGTTCTCCCCTCGCCGTCTCTATATCGTTACTGGTCCAGTAATATAACCAACATGCTCTCGTTCTCCCCTCGCCGTCTCTATATCATTACTGGTCCAGTAATATAACCAACACGCTCTCGTTCTCCACACTTCGCCGTCTCTATATCGTTACTGCTCCAGTAATATAACCAACACACTCTCGTTCTCGACCCCTCGCCATCTCTATATCGTTACTGGTCCAGTAATATAACCAACACACTCTCGTTCTCGACCCCTCGCCATCTCTATATCGTTACTGGTCCAGTAATATAACCAACACACTCTCGATCTCCCCTCGCCGTCTCTATATCGTTACTGGTCCAGTAATATAACCAACACGCTCTCGTTCTCCCCTCGCTGTCTCTATATCGTTACTGGTCCCGTAATATAACCAACACACTCTCGTTCTCCCCTCGCTGTCTCTATATCGTTACTGGTCCAGTAATATAACCAAAACGTTCACGTTCTCCACACCTCGACGTCTCTATATCGTTAATGGTCCAGTAATATAACCAACATGCTCTCATTCTCCCCTCGCCGTCTCTATATCGTTACTGGTCCAGTAATATAACCAACACACTCTCAATCTCCCCTCGCCGTCTCTATATCGTTACTGGTCCAGTAATATAACCAACACACTCTCGTTCTCCCCTCTCTGTCTCTATATCGTTACTGGTCCAGTAATATAACCAACACGCTCTCGTTCTCCCCTCGCCGTCTCTATATCGTTACTGGTCCAGCAATATAACCAACATGCTCTCGTTCTCCCCTCGCCATCTCTATATCGTTACTGGTCCAGTAATATAACCAACACACTCTCGTTCTCCCCTCGCCATCTCTATATAGTTCCTGGTCCAGTAATATAACCAACATGCTCTCGTTCTCCCCTCGCCGTCTCTATTTCGTTACTGGTCCAGTAATATAACCAACGCACTCTCGTTCTCCCCTCACCGTCTCTATTTCGTTACCGGTCCAGTAATATAAACAACATGCTCTCGTTCTCCCCTCGCCGTCTCTATATCGTTACCGGTCCAGTAATATAACCAACACGCTCTCGTTCTCCACACCTCGCCGTCTCTATATCGTTACTGGTCCAGTAATATAACCAACACACTCTCAATCTCCCCTCGCCGTCTCTATATCGTTACTGGTCCAGTAATATAACCAACACACTCTCGTTCTCCCCTCTCTGTCTCTATATCGTTACTGGTCCAGTAATATAACCAACACGCTGTCGTTCTCCCCTCGCCGTCTCTATATCGTTACTGGTCCAGCAATATAACCAACATGCTCTCGTTCTCCCCTCGCCATCTCTATATCGTTACTGGTCCAGTAATATAACCAACACACTCTCGTTCTCCCCTCGCGATCTCTATATAGTTCCTGGTCCAGTAATATAAGCAACATGCTCTCGTTCTCCCCTCGCCGTCTCTATTTCGTTACTGGTCCAGTAATATAACCAACGCACTCTCGTTCTCCCCTCACCATCTCTATATCGTTACCGGTCCAGTAATATAAACAACATGCTCTCGTTCTCCCCTCGCCGTCTCTATATCGTTACCGGTCCAGTAATATAACCAACACGCTCTCGTTCTCCACACCTCGCCGTCTCTATATCGCTACTGGTCCAGAAATATAACCAACACGCTCTCGTTCTCCCCTCGCAGTCTGTATATCGTTACTGGTCCAGTAATATAACCAACACACTCTCGTTCTCCCCTCGCCGTCTCTATATTGTTACTGGTCCAGTAATTTAAGCAACACGTTCTCGTTCTCCCCTCGCCGTCTCTATATTGTTACTGTTCTTGTAATATAACCAACACACTCTCGTTCTCCCCTCGCCGTCTCTGTATCGTTACTGGTCCAGTAATATACCCAACACGCTCTCGTTCTCCCCTCTCCGTCTACATATCGTTACTGGTCCAGTAATATAACCAACACTCTCTCATTCTCCCCTCGCCGTCTCTATATCGTTATTGGTCCAGTAATATAACCAACATGCTCTCGTTCTCCCCTCTCCGTCTCTATATCGTTACTGGTCCAGTAATATAACCAACACTCTCTCGTTCTCCCCTCACCGTCTCTGTATCGTTAATGGTCCAGTAATATAACCAACACGCTCTCGTTCTCCCCTCTCCGTCTCTATATCGTTACTGGTCCAGTAATATAACCAACACACTCTCGTTCTCCCCTCGCCGTCTCTATATATTTACTGGTCAAGTAATATAACCAACACACTCTCGTTCTCCACACCTCGCCGTCTCTATATCGTTACTGGTCCAGTAATATAACCAACAAGTTCTCGTTCGCCCCTCAACATCTCTATATCGTTACTGGTCCAGTAATATAAAGAGCACACTCTCGTTCTCCCCTCGCCGTCTCTATATCATTACTGGTCCAGTAATATAACCAACACACTCTCGTTCGCCACACCTCGCCGTCTCTATATCATTACTGGTCCAGTACTATAACCAACACGCTCTCGTTCTCCCCTCACCATCTCTATATCGTCACTGGTCCAGTAATATAACCAACGTGCTCTCGTTCTCCCGTCGCCACATCTATATCGTTACTGGTCCAGTAATATAATCAACACGCTCTCGTTCTCCCCTCGCCACCTCTATATCGTTACTGGTCCAGTAATATAACCAACATGCTCTCGTTCTCCCCTCACCACCTCTATATCGTTACTGGTCCAGTAATATAACCAATACGCTCTCGTTCTCTCCTCGCCGTCTCTATATCGTTACTGGTCCAGTAATATAACCAACACGCTCTCGTTCTCCCCTTGCTGTCTCTATATCGTTACTGGTCCAGTAATATAACCAACACACTCTCGTTCTCCCCTCTCCGTCTCTATATCGTTACTGTTCCAGGAATATAATCAACACGCTCTCGTTCTCCCCTCACCATCTCCATATCGTTACTGGTCCAGTAATATAACCAACACACTCTCTTTCTCCCCTCGCCGTCTCTCTATCGTTACTGGTCCAGTAATATAACCAACACGCTCTCGTTCTCCACACCTCGCCATCTCTATATCGTTACTGGTCCAGTAATATAATCAACACACTCTCGTTCTCGACCCCTCGCCATCTCTATATCGTTACTGGTCCAGTAATATAACCAACACACTCTCGTTCTCGACCCCTCGCAATCTCAATATCGTTACTGGTCCAGTAATATAACCAACACACTCTCGTTCTCCCCTCGCCGTCTCTATATCGTTACTGGTCTAGTAATATAACCAACACGCTCTCGTTCTCCACACCTCGCCGTCTCTATATCGTTACTGGTCCAGTAATATAACCAACATGCTCTCGTTCTCCCCTCGCCGTCTCTATATCGTTACTGGTCCAGTAATATAACCAACACGCTCTCGTTCTTCCCTCGCCGTCTCTATATCGTTACAGGTCCAGTAATATAACCAACACACTCTCGTTCTCCCCTCGCCGTCTCTATCGTTACTGGTCCAGTAATATTACCAACCCGTTCTCGTTCTCCCCTCGCCGTCTCTATATCGTTACCGGTCCAGTAATATAACCAACACACTCTCGTTCTCCCCTCGCCGTCTCTATATCGTTACTGGTCCAGTAATATAAACAACATGCTCTCGTTTTCCCCTCGCCGTCTCTATATCGTTACTGGTCCAGTAATATAACCAACACGCCCTCGTTCTCCACACCTCGCCGTATCTATATCGTTACTGGTCCAGTAATATAACCAACAAGCTCTCGTTCTCGACCCCTCGCCATCTCTATATCGTTACTGGTCCAGTAATATAACCAACACACTCTCGTTCTCGACCCCTCACCATCTCTATATCGTGACTGGTCCAGTAATATAACCAACACACTCTCGTTCTCCCCTCGCCGTCTCTATCGTTACTGGTCCAGTAATATAACCAACATGTTCTCGTTCTCCCCTCGCCGTCTCTATATCGTTACTGGTCCAGTAATATAACCAACATGCTCTCGTTCTCCCCTCGCCGTCTCTATATCATTACTGGTCCAGTAATATAACCAACACGCTCTCGTTCTCCACACTTCGCCGTCTCTATATCGTTACTGGTCCAGTAATATAACCAACACACTCTCGTTCTCGACCCCTCGCCATCTCTATATCGTTACTGGTCCAGTAATATAACCAACACACTCTCGTTCTCGACCCCTCGCCATCTCTATATCGTTACTGGTCCAGTAATATAACCAACACACTCTCGATCTCCCCTCGCCGTCTCTATATCGTTACTGGTCCAGTAATATAACCAACACGCTCTCGTTCTCCCCTCGCTGTCTCTATATCGTTACTGGTCCCGTAATATAACCAACACACTCTCGTTCTCCCCTCGCTGTCTCTATATCGTTACTGGTCCAGTAATATAACCAAAACGTTCACGTTCTCCACACCTCGACGTCTCTATATCGTTAATGGTCCAGTAATATAACCAACATGCTCTCATTCTCCCCTCGCCGTCTCTATATCGTTACTTGTCCAGTAATATAACCAACACACTCTCAATCTCCCCTCGCCGTCTCTATATCGTTACTGGTCCAGTAATATAACCAACACACTCTCGTTCTCCCCTCTCTGTCTCTATATCGTTACTGGTCCAGTAATATAACCAACACGCTCTCGTTCTCCCCTCGCCGTCTCTATATCGTTACTGGTCCAGCAATATAACCAACATGCTCTCGTTCTCCCCTCGCCATCTCTATATCGTTACTGGTCCAGTAATATAACCAACACACTCTCGTTCTCCCCTCGCCATCTCTATATAGTTCCTGGTCCAGTAATATAACCAACATGCTCTCGTACTCCCATCGCCGTCTCTATTTCGTTACTGGTCCGGTAATATAACCAACGCACTCTCGTTCTCCCCTCACCGTCTCTATATCGTTACCGGTCCAGTAATATAAACAACATGCTCTCGTTCTCCCCTCGCCGTATCTATATCGTTACCGGTCCAGTAATATAACCAACACGCTCTCGTTCTCCACACCTCGCCGTCTCTATATCGCTACTGGTCCAGAAATATAACCAACACGCTCTCGTTCTCCCCTCGCAGTCTGTATATCGTTACTGGTCCAGTAATATAACCAACAAACTCTCGTTCTCCCCTCGCCGTCTCTATATTGTTACTGGTCCAGTAATTTAAGCAACACGTTCTCGTTCTCCCCTCGCCGTCTCTATATTGTTACTGTTCTTGTAATATAACCAACACACTCTCGTTCTCCCCTCGCCGTCTCTATATTGTTACTGGTCCAGTAATATAACCAACACGTTCTCGTTCTCCCCTCTCCGTCTCTATATCGTTACTGGTCCAGTAATATAACCAACACACTCTCGTTCTCCCCTCGCCGTCTCTGTATCGTTACTGGTCCAGTAATATACCCAACACGCTCTCGTTCTCCCCTCTCCGTCTACATATCGTTACTGGTCCAGTAATATAACCAACACTCTCTCGTTCTCCCCTCGCCGTCTCTATATCGTTATTGGTCCAGTAATATAACCAACACGCTCTCGTTCTCCCCTCACCGTCTCTGTATCGTTAATGGTCCGGTAATATAACCAACACGCTCTCGTTCTCCCCTCTCCGTCTCTATATCGTTACTGGTCCAGTAATATAACCAACACACTCTCGTTCTCCCCTCACCGTCTCTGTATCGTTAATGGTCCAGTAATATAACCAACAAGTTCTCGTTCGCCCCTCAACATCTCTATATCGTTACTGGTCCAGTAATATAAAGAGCACACTCTCGTTCTCCCCTCGCCGTCTCTATATCATTACTGGTCCAGTAATATAACCAACACACTCTCGTTCGCCACACCTCGCCGTCTCTATATCGTTACTGGTCCAGTACTATAACCAACACGCTCTCGTTCTCCCCTCACCATCTCTATATCGTCACTGGTCCAGTGATATAACCAACGTGCTCTCGTTCTCCCGTCGCCACATCTATATCGTTACTGGTCCAGTAATATAATCAACACGCTCTCGTTCTCCCCTCGCCACCTCTATATCGTTACTGGTCCAGTAATATAACCAACATGCTCTCGTTCTCCCCTCACCACCTCTATATCGTTACTGGTCCAGTAATATAACCAATACGCTCTCGTTCTCTCCTCGCCGTCTCTATATCGTTACTGGTCCAGTAATATAACCAACATGCTCTCGTTCTCCCCTTGCTGTCTCTATATCGTTACTGGTCCAGTAATATAACCAACACACTCTCGTTCTCCCCTCTCCGTCTCTATATCGTTACTGTTCCAGGAATATAATCAACACGCTCTCGTTCTCCCCTCACCATCTCCATATCGTTACTGGTCCAGTAATATAACCAGCACACTCTCTTTCTCCCCTCGCCGTCTCTCTATCGTTACTGGTCCAGTAATATAACCAACACGCTCTCGTTCTCCACACCTCGCCATCTCTATATCGTTACTGGTCCAGTAATATAATCAACACACACTCGTTCTCGACCCCTCGCCATCTCTATATCGTTACTGGTCCAGTAATATAACCAACACACTCTCGTTCTCCCCTCTCCGTCTCTATATCGTTACTGGTCCAGTAATATAACCAACACTCTCTCGTTCTCCCCTCACCGTCTCTGTATCGTTAATGGTCCAGTAATATAACCAACACGCTCTCGTTCTCCCCTCTCCGTCTCTATATCGTTACTGGTCCAGTAATATAACCAACACACTCTCGTTCTCCCCTCGCCGTCTCTATATATTTACTGGTCAAGTAATATAACCAACACACTCTCGTTCTCCACACCTCGCCGTCTCTATATCGTTACTGGTCCAGTAATATAACCAACAAGTTCTCGTTCGCCCCTCAACATCTCTATATCGTTACTGGTCCAGTAATATAAAGAGCACACTCTCGTTCTCCCCTCGCCGTCTCTATATCATTACTGGTCCAGTAATATAACCAACACACTCTCGTTCGCCACACCTCGCCGTCTCTATATCATTACTGGTCCAGTACTATAACCAACACGCTCTCGTTCTCCCCTCACCATCTCTATATCGTCACTGGTCCAGTAATATAACCAACGTGCTCTCGTTCTCCCGTCGCCACATCTATATCGTTACTGGTCCAGTAATATAATCAACACGCTCTCGTTCTCCCCTCGCCACCTCTATATCGTTACTGGTCCAGTAATATAACCAACATGCTCTCGTTCTCCCCTCACCACCTCTATATCGTTACTGGTCCAGTAATATAACCAATACGCTCTCGTTCTCTCCTCGCCGTCTCTATATCGTTACTGGTCCAGTAATATAACCAACACGCTCTCGTTCTCCCCTTGCTGTCTCTATATCGTTACTGGTCCAGTAATATAACCAACACACTCTCGTTCTCCCCTCTCCGTCTCTATATCGTTACTGTTCCAGGAATATAATCAACACGCTCTCGTTCTCCCCTCACCATCTCCATATCGTTACTGGTCCAGTAATATAACCAACACACTCTCTTTCTCCCCTCGCCGTCTCTCTATCGTTACTGGTCCAGTAATATAACCAACACGCTCTCGTTCTCCACACCTCGCCATCTCTATATCGTTACTGGTCCAGTAATATAATCAACACACTCTCGTTCTCGACCCCTCGCCATCTCTATATCGTTACTGGTCCAGTAATATAACCAACACACTCTCGTTCTCGACCCCTCGCAATCTCAATATCGTTACTGGTCCAGTAATATAACCAACACACTCTCGTTCTCCCCTCGCCGTCTCTATATCGTTACTGGTCCAGTAATATAACCAACACACTCTCGTTCTCCCCTCGCCATCTCTATATTGTTACCGGTCCAGTAATATAACCAACACGCTCTCGTTCTCCCCTCGCCATCTCTATATCATTACTGGTCCAGTAATATAACCAACACGCTCTTGTTTTCCCCTCGCTGTCTCTATATCATTACTGGTCCAGTAATATAACCAACACACTCTCGTTCTCCCCTCGCTGTCTCTATATCGTTACTGGTCCAGTAATATAACCAACACGTTCTCGTTCTCCACACCTCGCCGTCTCTATATCGTTAATGGTCCAGTAATATGACCAACATGCTCTCATTCTCCCCTCACCGTCTCTATATCGTTACTGGTCCAGTCATATAACCAACACACTCTCAATCTCCCCTCGCCGTCTCTATATCGTAACTGGTCCAGTAATATAACCAACACACTCTCGTTCTCCCCTCGCCGTCTCTATATCGTAACTGGTCCAGTAATATAACCAACATGTTCTCGTTCTCCCCTCGCCGTCTCTATATCGTTACTGGTCCAGTAATATAACCAACACACTCTCGTTCTCCCCTCGCCGTCTCTATATCGTTACTGGTCTAGTAATATAACCAACACGCTCTCGTTCTCCACACCTCGCCGTCTCTATATCGTTACTGGTCCAGTAATATAACCAACATGCTCTCGTTCTCCCCTCGCCGTCTCTATATCGTTACTGGTCCAGTAATATAACCAACACGCTCTCGTTCTTCCCTCGCCGTCTCTATATCGTTACTGGTCCAGTAATATAACCAACACACTCTCGTTCTCCCCTCGCCGTCTCTATCGTTACTGGTCCAGTAATATTACCAACCCGTTCTCGTTCTCCCCTCGCCGTCTCTATATCGTTACCGGTCCAGTAATATAACCAACACACTCTCGTTCTCCCCTCGCCGTCTCTATATCGTTACTGGTCCAGTAATATAAACAACATGCTCTCGTTTTCCCCTCGCCGTCTCTATATCGTTACTGGTCCAGTAATATAACCAACACGCCCTCGTTCTCCACACCTCGCCGTATCTATATCGTTACTGGTCCAGTAATATAACCAACAAGCTCTCGTTCTCGACCCCTCGCCATCTCTATATCGTTACTGGTCCAGTAATATAACCAACACACTCTCGTTCTCGACCCCTCACCATCTCTATATCGTGACTGGTCCAGTAATATAACCAACACACTCTCGTTCTCCCCTCGCCGTCTCTATCGTTACTGGTCCAGTAATATAACCAACATGTTCTCGTTCTCCCCTCGCCGTCTCTATATCGTTACTGGTCCAGTAATATAACCAACATGCTCTCGTTCTCCCCTCGCCGTCTCTATATCATTACTGGTCCAGTAATATAACCAACACGCTCTCGTTCTCCACACTTCGCCGTCTCTATATCGTTACTGGTCCAGTAATATAACCAACACACTCTCGTTCTCGACCCCTCGCCATCTCTATATCGTTACTGGTCCAGTAATATAACCAACACACTCTCGTTCTCGACCCCTCGCCATCTCTATATCGTTACTGGTCCAGTAATATAACCAACACACTCTCGATCTCCCCTCGCCGTCTCTATATCGTTACTGGTCCAGTAATATAACCAACACGCTCTCGTTCTCCCCTCGCTGTCTCTATATCGTTACTGGTCCCGTAATATAACCAACACACTCTCGTTCTCCCCTCGCTGTCTCTATATCGTTACTGGTCCAGTAATATAACCAAAACGTTCACGTTCTCCACACCTCGACGTCTCTATATCGTTAATGGTCCAGTAATATAACCAACATGCTCTCATTCTCCCCTCGCCGTCTCTATATCGTTACTTGTCCAGTAATATAACCAACACACTCTCAATCTCCCCTCGCCGTCTCTATATCGTTACTGGTCCAGTAATATAACCAACACACTCTCGTTCTCCCCTCTCTGTCTCTATATCGTTACTGGTCCAGTAATATAACCAACACGCTCTCGTTCTCCCCTCGCCGTCTCTATATCGTTACTGGTCCAGCAATATAACCAACATGCTCTCGTTCTCCCCTCGCCATCTCTATATCGTTACTGGTCCAGTAATATAACCAACACACTCTCGTTCTCCCCTCGCCATCTCTATATAGTTCCTGGTCCAGTAATATAACCAACATGCTCTCGTACTCCCCTCGCCGTCTCTATTTCGTTACTGGTCCGGTAATATAACCAACGCACTCTCGTTCTCCCCTCACCGTCTCTATATCGTTACCGGTCCAGTAATATAAACAACAGGCTCTCGTTCTCCCCTCGCCGTATCTATATCGTTACCGGTCCAGTAATATAACCAACACGCTCTCGTTCTCCACACCTCGCCGTCTCTATATCGCTACTGGTCCAGAAATATAACCAACACGCTCTCGTTCTCCCCTCGCAGTCTGTATATCGTTACTGGTCCAGTAATATAACCAACAAACTCTCGTTCTCCCCTCGCCGTCTCTATATTGTTACTGGTCCAGTAATTTAAGCAACACGTTCTCGTTCTCCCCTCGCCGTCTCTATATTGTTACTGTTCTTGTAATATAACCAACACACTCTCGTTCTCCCCTCGCCGTCTCTATATTGTTACTGGTCCAGTAATATAACCAACACGTTCTCGTTCTCCCCTCTCCGTCTCTATATCGTTACTGGTCCAGTAATATAACCAACACACTCTCGTTCTCCCCTCGCCGTCTCTGTATCGTTACTGGTCCAGTAATATACCCAACATGCTCTCGTTCTCCCCTCTCCGTCTACATATCGTTACTGGTCCAGTAATATAACCAACACTCTCTCGTTCTCCCCTCGCCGTCTCTATATCGTTATTGGTCCAGTAATATAACCAACACGCTCTCGTTCTCCCCTCACCGTCTCTGTATCGTTAATGGTCCGGTAATATAACCAACACGCTCTCGTTCTCCCCTCTCCGTCTCTATATCGTTACTGGTCCAGTAATATAACCAACACACTCTCGTTCTCCCCTCACCGTCTCTGTATCGTTAATGGTCCAGTAATATAACCAACAAGTTCTCGTTCGCCCCTCAACATCTCTATATCGTTACTGGTCCAGTAATATAAAGAGCACACTCTCGTTCTCCCCTCGCCGTCTCTATATCATTACTGGTCCAGTAATATAACCAACACACTCTCGTTCGCCACACCTCGCCGTCTCTATATCGTTACTGGTCCAGTACTATAACCAACACGCTCTCGTTCTCCCCTCACCATCTCTATATCGTCACTGGTCCAGTGATATAACCAACGTGCTCTCGTTCTCCCGTCGCCACATCTATATCGTTACTGGTCCAGTAATATAATCAACACGCTCTCGTTCTCCCCTCGCCACCTCTATATCGTTACTGGTCCAGTAATATAACCAACATGCTCTCGTTCTCCCCTCACCACCTCTATATCGTTACTGGTCCAGTAATATAACCAATACGCTCTCGTTCTCTCCTCGCCGTCTCTATATCGTTACTGGTCCAGTAATATAACCAACATGCTCTCGTTCTCCCCTTGCTGTCTCTATATCGTTACTGGTCCAGTAATATAACCAACACACTCTCGTTCTCCCCTCTCCGTCTCTATATCGTTACTGTTCCAGGAATATAATCAACACGCTCTCGTTCTCCCCTCACCATCTCCATATCGTTACTGGTCCAGTAATATAACCAGCACACTCTCTTTCTCCCCTCGCCGTCTCTCTATCGTTACTGGTCCAGTAATATAACCAACACGCTCTCGTTCTCCACACCTCGCCATCTCTATATCGTTACTGGTCCAGTAATATAATCAACACACACTCGTTCTCGACCCCTCGCCATCTCTATATCGTCACTGGTCCAGTAATATAACCAACACACTCTCGTTCTCGACCCCTCGCAATCTCTATATCGTTACTGGTCCAGTAATATAACCAACACACTCTCGTTCTCCCCTCGCCGTCTCTATATCGTTACTGGTCCAGTAATATAACCAACACACTCTCGTTCTCCCCTCGCCATCTCTATATTGTTACCGGTCCAGTAATATAACCAACACGCTCTCGTTCTCCCCTCGCCATCTCTATATCGTTACTGGTCCAGTAATATAACCAACACGCTCTCGTTTTCCCCTCGCTGTCTCTATATCATTACTGGTCCAGTAATACAACCAACACACTCTCGTTCTCCCCTCGCTGTCTCTATATCGTTACTGGTCCAGTAATATAACCAACACGTTCTCGTTCTCCACACCTCGCCGTCTCTATATCGTTAATGGTCCAGTAATATAACCAACATGCTCTCATTCTCCCCTCGCCGTCTCTTTATCGTTACTGGTCCAGTAATATAACCAACACACTCTCAATCTCCCCTCGCCGTCTCTATATCGTAACTGGTCCAGTAATATAACCAACACACTCTCGTTCTCCCCTCGCTGTCTCTATATCGTTACTGGTCCAGTAATATAACCAACATGTTCTCGTTCTCCCCTCGCCGTCTCTATATCGTTACTGGTCCAGTAATATAACCAACACACTCTCGTTCTCCCCTCGCCGTCTCTATATCGTTACTGGTCTAGTAATATAACCAACACGCTCTCGTTCTCCACACCTCGCCATCTCTATATCGTTACTGGTCCAGTAATATAACCAACATGCTCTCGTTCTCCCCTCGCCGTCTCTATATCGTTACTGCTCCAGTAATATAACCAACACGCTCTCGTTCTTCCCTCGCCGTCTCTATATCGTTACTGGTCCAGTAATATAACCAACACACTCTCGTTCTCCCTTCGCCGTCTCTATCGTTACTGGTCCAGTAATATTACCAACCCGTTCTCGTTCTCCCCTCGCCGTCTCTATATCGTTACCGGTCCAGTAATATAACCAACAAACTCTCGTTCTCCCCTCGCCGTCTCTATATCGTTACTGGTCCAGTAATATAAACAACATGCTCTCGTTTTCCCCTCGCCGTCTCTATATCGTTACTGGTCCAGTAATATAACCAACACGCCCTCGTTCTCCACACCTCGCCGTCTCTATATCGTTACTGGTCCAGTAATAAAACCAACACGCTCTCGTTCTCGACCCCTCGCCATCTCTATATCGTTACTGGTCCAGTAATATAACCAACACACTCTCTTTCTCGACCCCTCGCCATCTCTATATCGTTACGGGTCCAGTAATATAACCAACACACTCTCGTTCTCGACCCCTCACCATCTCTACATCGTTACTGGTCCAGTAATATAACCAACACACTCTCGTTCTCCCCTCGCCGTCTCTATATTGTTACCGGTCCAGTAATATAACCAACACGCTCTCGTTCTCCCCTCGCCGTCTCTATATCGTTACTGGTCCAGTAATATAACCAACACGCTCTCGTTCTCCCCTCGCTGTCTCTATATCGTTACTGGTCCAGTAATATAACCAACACACTCTCGTTCTCCCCTCGCTGCCTCTATATCGTTACTGGTCCAGTAATATAACCAACACGTTATCGTTCTCCACACCTCGCCGTCTCTATATCGTTACTGGTCCAGTAATATAACCAACACACTCTCAATCTCCCCTCGCCGTCTCTATATCGTTACTGGTCCAGTAATATAAACAACACACTCTCGTTCTCCCCTCGCTGTCTCTATATCGTTACTGGTCCAGTAATATAACCAACACGTTCTCATTCTCCCCGCGCCGTCTCTATATTGTTACTGGTCCAGTAATATAACCAACACACTCTCGTTCTCCCCTCGCTGTCTCTATATCGTTACTGGTCCAGTAATATAACCAACACGTTCTCGTTCTCCACACCTCGCCGTCTCTATATCGTTACTGGCCCAGTAATATAACCAACATGCTCTCGTTCTCCCCTCGCCATCTCTATATCGTTACTGGTCCAGTAATATAACCAACACGCTCTCGTTCTCCCCTCGCCGTCTCCATATCGTTACTGGTCCAGTAATATAACCAACACACTCTCGTTCTCCCCTCGCCGTCTCTATATCGTTACTGGTCTAGTAATACAACCAACACGCTCTCGTTCTCCACACCTCGCCGTCTCTATATCATTACTGGTCCAGTAATATAACCAACATGCTCTCGTTCTCCCCTCGCCGTCTCTATATCGTTACTGGTCCAGTAATATAACCAACACGCTCTCGTTCTTCCCTCGCCGTCTCTATATCGTTACTGGTCCATTAATATAACCAACACACTCTCGTTCTCCCCTCGCCGTCTCTCTATCGTTACTGCTCCAGTAATATAACCAACACACTCTCGTTCTCCCCTCGCCGTCTCTATATAGTTACTGGTCCAGTAATATAACCAACACGCTCTCCTTCTCCCCTCGCCGTCTCTATATCGTTACTGGTCCAGTAATATAACCAACACGCCCTCGTTCTCCACACCTCGCCGTCTCTATATCGTTACTGGTCCAGTAAGATAACCAACACACTCTCGTTCTCCCCTCGTCATCTCTATATCGTTACTAGTCCAGTAATATAAACAACATGCTCTTGTTCTCCCCTCGCCGTCTCTATTTCGTTACTGGTCCAGGAATATAACCAACACACTCTCGTTCTCCCCTCGCCATCTCTGTATCGTTACTGGTCCAATAATATAACCAACACGCTCTCGTTCTCCACACCTCGCCGTCTCTATATCGCTACTGGTCCAGTAATATAACCAACACTCTCTCGTTCTCCACACCTCGGCGTCTCTATATCGTTACTGGTCCAGTAATATAACCAACACGCCCACGTTCTACACACCTTGCCGTCTCTATATCGTTACTGGTCCAGTAATATTAACAACACACTCTCGTTCTCCCCTCGCCGTCTCTATATCGTTACTGGTCCAGTAATATAACCAATGCACTCTCGTTCTCCCCTCACCATCTCTATATCGTTACCGGTCCAGTAATATAACCAACACGCTCTCGTACTCCACACCTCGCCATCTCTATATCGCTACTGGTCCAGTAATATAACCAACACGCTCTCGATCTCCCCTCGCCATCTCTATATCGTTACCGGTCCAGTAATATAACCAACACGCTCTCGTTCTCCCCTCGCCGTCTCTATATCGTTACTGGTCCAGTAATATAACCAACACACTCTCGTTCTCCACACCTCGCCGTCTCTTTATCGTTACTGGTCCAGTAATATAACAAACACGCTCTCGTTCGCCCCTCACCGTCTCTACATCGTTACTGGTCCAGTAATATATCCAACACGCTCTCGTTCTCCCCTCGCCGTCTCTATATCGTTACTGGTCCAGTAAAAGAAACAACACGTTCTCGTTCTCCACACCTCGCCGTCTCTATATCATTACTGCTCCAGTAATATAAACAACACGTTCTCGTTCTCCACACCTCGCCGTCTCTAAATCGTTACTGGTCCAGTAATATAAACAACACGCTCTCGTTCTCGACCCCTCGCCATCTCTATATCGTTACTGGTCCAGTAATATAACCAACACACTCTCGTTCTCCCCTCGCCACCTCTATATCGTTACTGGTCCAGTAATATAACCAACATGCTCTCGTTCTCTCCTCGCCGTCTCTATATCGTTACTGGTCCAGTAATATAACCAACACGCTCTCGTTCTCCCCTTGCTGTCTCTATATCGTTACTGGTCCAGTAATATAACCAACACACTCTCGTTCTCCCCTCTCCGTCTCTATATCGTTACTGTTCCAGGAATATAATCAACACGCTCTCATTCTCCCCTCACCATCTCTATATCGTTACTGGTCCAGTAATATAACCAACACACTCTCTTTCTCCCCTCGCCGTCTCTCTATCGTTACTGGTCCAGTAATATAACCAACACGCTCTCGTTCTCCACACCTCGCCATCTCTATATCGTTACTGGTCCAGTAATATAACCAACACACTCTCGTTCTCGACCCCTCGCCATCTCTATATCGTTACTGGTCCAGTAATATAACCAACACACTCTCGTTCTCGACCCCTCGCAATCTCTATATCGTTACTGGTCCAGTAATATAACCAACACACTCTCGTTCTCCCCTCGCCGTCTCTATATCGTTACTGGTCCAGTAATATAACCAACACACTCTCGTTCTCCCCTCGCCATCTCTATATTGTTACCGGTCCAGTAATATAACCAACACGCTCTCGTTCTCCCCTCGCCATCTCTATATCGTTACTGGTCCAGTAATATAACCAACACGCTCTCGTTTTCCCCTCGCTGTCTCTATATCATTACTGGTCCAGTAATATAACCAACACACTCTCGTTCTCCCCTCGCTGTCTCTATATCGTTACTGGTCCAGTAATAAAACCAACACGTTCTCGTTCTCCACACCTCGCCGTCTCTATATCGTTAATGGTCCAGTAATATAACCAACATGCTCTCATTCTCCCCTCGCCGTCTCTATATCGTTACTGGTTCAGTAATATAACCAACACACTCTCGTTCTCCACACCTCGCCGTCTCTATATCGTTACTGGTCCAGTAATATAACCAACATGCTCTCGTTCTCCCCTCGCCGTCTCTATATCGTTACTGGTCCAGTAATATAACCAACACGCTCTCGTTCTTCCCTCGCCGTCTCTATATCGTTACTGGTCCATTAATATAACCAACACACTCTCGTTCTCCCCTCGCCGTCTCTCTATCGTTACTGGTCCAGTAATATAACCAACACACTCTCGTTCTCCCCTCGCCGTCTCTATATAGTTACTGGTCCAGTAATATAACCAACACGCTCTCCTTCTCCCCTCGCCGTCTCTATATCGTTACTGGTCCAGTAATATAACCAACACGCCCTCGTACTCCACACCTCGCCGTCTCTATATCGTTACTGGTCCAGTAATATAACCAACACACTCTCGTTCTCCCCTCGTCATCTCTATATCGTTACTGGTCCAGTAATATAAACAACATGCTCTTGTTCTCCCCTCGCCGTCTCTATTTCATTACTGGTCCAGGAATATAACCAACACACTCTCGTTCTCCCCTCGCCATCTCTGTATCGTTACTGGTCCAGTAATATAACCAACACGCTCTCGTTCTCCACACCTCGCCGTCTCTATATCGCTACTGGTCCAGTAATATAACCAACACGCTCTCGTTCTCCACACGTCGGCGGCTCTATATCGTTACTGGTCCAGTAATATAACCAACACGCCCACGTTCTACACACCTTGCCGTCTCTATATCGTTACTGGTCCAGTAATATTAACAACACACTCTCGTTCTCCCCTCGCCGTCTCTATATCGTTACTGGTCCAGTAATATAACCAATGCACTCTCGTTCTCCCCTCACCATCTCTATATCGTTACCGGTCCAGTAATATAACCAACACGCTCTCGTACTCCACACCTCGCCGTCTCTATATCGCTACTGGTCCAGTAATATAACCAACACGCTCTCCATCTCCCCTCGCCGTCTCTGTATCGTTACCGGTCCAGTAATATAACCAACACGCTCTCGTTCTCCCCTCGCCGTCTCTATATCGTTACTGGTCCAGTAATATAACCAACACACTCTCGTTCTCCACACCTCGCCGTCTCTTTATCGTTACTGGTCCAGTAATATAACCAACACGCTCTCGTTCGCCCCTCACCATCCCTATATCGTTTCTGGTCCAGTAATATAACCAACACGCTCTCGTACTCCCCTCGCCGTCTCTATATCGTTACTGGTCCAGTAATATATCCAACACGCTCTCATTCTCCCCTCGCCGTCTCTATATCGTTACTGGTCCAGTAAAAGAAACAACACGTTCTCGTTCTCCGCACCTCGCCATCTCTATATCGTTGCTGGTCCAGTAATTTAAACAACACGTTCTCGTTCTCCACACCTCGCCGTCTCTATATCATTACTGCTCCAGTAATATAAACAACACGTTCTCGTTCTCCCCTCGCCGTCTCTATATCGTTACTGGTCCAGTAATATAAACAACACGCTCTCGTTCTCGACCCCTCGCCATCTCTATATCGTTACTGGTCCAGTAATATAACCAACACACTCTCGTTCTCCCCTCGCCACCTCTATATCGTTACTGGTCCAGTAATATAACCACCGCACTCTCATTCTCCCCTCACCATCTCTATATCATTACCGGTCCAGGAATATAACCTACACGCTCTCGTTCGCCCCTCACCATCCCTATATCGTTACTGGTCCAGTAATATAACCAACACGCTCTCGTACTCCCCTCGCCGTCTCTATATCGTTACTGGTCCAGTAATATATCCAACACGCTCTCGTTCTCCCCTCGCCGTCTCTATATCGTTACTGGTCCAGTAATATATCCAACACGCTCTCGTTCTCCCCTCGCCGTCTCTATATCGTTACTGGTCCAGTAAAAGAAACAACACGTTCTCGTTCTCCACACCTCGCCATCTCTATATCGTTACTGGTCCAGTAATTTAAACAACACGTTCTCGTTCTCCCCTCGCCGTCTCTATATCGCTACTGGTCCAGTAATATAACCAACACACTCTCGTTCTCCCCTCGCCGTCTCTATATCGTGACTGGTCCAGTAATATAAACAACACGCTCTCGTTCTCCCCTCGCCGTCTCTATACTGTTACTGGTCCAGTAATATAACCAACACGTTCTCGTTCTCCCCTCGCCATCTCTATATCGTTACTGGTCCAGTAATATAACCAACACACTCTCGTTCTCCCCTCGCCATCTCTATATCGTTACTGGTCCAGTAAAATAACCAACACGCACTCATTCTCCCCTCTCCGCCTCTATATCGTTACTGGTCCAGTCATGTAACCAACACGCTCTCGTTCTCCCCTCGCCGTCTCTATATCGTTACTGGTCCAATAATATAACCAACACGCTCTCGGTCTCCCCGCACCGTCTCTATATCGTTACTGGTCCAGTAATATAACCAAAACGCTCTCGTTCTCCCCTCTCCGTCTCTATATCGTTACTGGTCCAGTAATATAAACAACACGCTCTCGTTCTCCCCTCGCCGTCTCTATATCGTTACTGGTCCAATAATGTAGCCAACACACTCTCGTTCTCCACACCTCGCCGTCTCTATATCGTTACTGGTCCAGTAATATAACCAACACGCTCTCGTTCGCCCCTCACCATCTCTATATCGTTACTGGTCCAGTAATATAAACAACACACTCTCGTTCTCCCTCTCGCCGTCTCTACATCATTACTGGTCCAGTAATATAACCAACACACTCTCGTTCTCCACACCTCGCCGTCTCTATATCGTTCCTGGTCCAGTAATATAACCAACACGCTCTCGTTCTCCCCTCTCCGTCTCTTTTTAGTTACTGGTCCAGTAATATAACCAACGCACTCTCGTTCTCCCCTCACCATCTCTATATCGTTACCGGTCCAGTAATATAACCAACACGCTCTCGTTCTCCACACCTCGCCGTCTCTATATCGCTGCTGGTCCAGTAATATAACCAACACGCTCTCGTTCTCCCCTCGCCGTCTCTATATCGTTACTGGTCCAGTAATATAACCAACACGCTATCGTTCTCCCCTCGCTGTCTCTATATTGTTACTGGTCCAGTAATATAAGCAACACGTTCTCGCTCTCCCCTCGCCGTCCCTATATCGTTACTGGTCCAGTAATATAACCAACACACTCTCGTGCTCCCCTTGCCGTCTCTATATCGTTACTGGTCCAGTAATATAACCAACACGCTGTCGTTCTCCCCTCGCTGTCTCTATATTGTTACTGATCCAGTAATATAACCAACACGTTCTCGTTCTCCCCTCACCGCCTCTATATCGTTACTGGCCCAGTAATATAACCAACACACTCTCGTTCTCCCCTCGCCGTCTCTATATCGTTACTGGTCCAGTAATATAACCAACACACTCTCGTTCTCCCCTCGCCGTCTCTATATCGTTACTGGTCCAGTAATATAACCAACACGCTCTCGTTCTCCCCTCGCCGTCTCTATATCATTACTGGTCCAGTAATATAACCAACACGCTCTCGTTCTCCCCTCTCCATCTCTATATCGTTACTGGTCCAGTAATATAACCAGCACTCTCTCGTTCTCCCCTAGCCGTCTCTATATCATTACTGGTCCAGTAATATAACCAACATGCTCTCGTTCTCCCCTCGCCACCTCTATATCGTTACTGGTCCAGTAATATAACCAACACACTCTCGTTCTCCACACCTCGCCATCTCTATATCGTTACTGGTCCAGTAATATAACCAACAGGCTCTCGTTCTCCCCTCACCATCTCTATATCGTTACTGGTCCAGTAATATCAACAACGTGCTCTCGTTCTCCCCTCGCCACCTCTATATCGTTACTGGTCCAGTAATATAACCAACATGCTCTCGTTCTCCCCTCGCCACCTGTATATCGTTACTGGTCCAGTAATATAACCAACACGCTCTCGTTCTCCCCTCGCCGTCTCTATATCGTTACTGGTCCTGTAATATAACCAATACGCTCTCGTTCTCTCCTCGCCGTCTCTATATCGTTACTGGTCCAGTAATATAACCAACACCCTCTCTTTCTCCCCTTGCTGTCTCTATATCGTTACTGGTCCAGTAATATAACCAAAACACTCTCGTTCTCCACACCTCGCCATCTCTATATCGTTACTGGTCCAGTAATATAACCAACACGCTCTCGTTCTCCCCTCACCATCTCTATATCGTTACTGGTCCAGTAATATCACCAACGTGCTCTCGTTCTCCCCTCGCCACCTCTATATCGTTACTGGTCCAGTAATATAACCAACATGCTCTCGTTCTCCCCTCGCCACCTGTATATCGTTACTGGTCCAGTAATATAACCAACACGCTCTCGTTCTCCCCTCGCCGTCTCTATATCGTCACTGGTCCTGTAATATAACCAACACCCTCTCTTTCTCCCCTCTCCGTCTCTATATCGTTACTGGTCCAGTAATATAACCAACACACTCTCGTTCTCCCCTCACCATCTCTATATCGTTACTGGTCCAGTAATATAACCAACACACTCTCGTTCTCCCCTTGCCCTCTCTATATCGTTACTGGTCCAGTAATATAACCAACACGCTCTCGTTCTCCCCTCGCCGTTTCTATATCGTTACTGGTCCAGTAATATAACCAACACGCGCTCGTTCTACCCTCGCCTTCTCTATATCGTTACTGGTCCAGTAATATAAGCAACACGCTCTCGTTCTCCACACCTCGCCGTCTCTATATCGTTACTGGTCCAGTAATATAACCAACACGCTCTCGTTCTCCCCTCGCCGTCTCCATATCGTTACTGGTCCAGTAATATAACCAACACACTCTCGTTCTCCACACCTCGCCATCTCTATATCGTTCCTGGTCCAGTGATATAACCAACACGCTCTCGTTCTCCCCTCGCCGTCTCTATATCGTTACTGGTCCAGTAATATAACCAACACACTCTCGTTCTCCCCTCGCCGTCTCTATATCGTTACTGGTCCAGTAATATAACCAACACACTCTCGTTCTCGACTCCTCGCTGTCTCTGTGTCCATTGTCTGATTGCACCTCTGTGAAGTGCCTTTCGATGCTTTCTTTTCTGCCTTAAAGGCGTTATATAAACATAAGCTTTGATGAAGAAAGTCCTGACTACACCAACCCCATTGCCGAATATCTGTTCCCGGTTACGGAGGTTTCATACTGGCAGCGGGTGTGTCAAATAACGAGTGTCAAACATTTAAATTACTGAGGGAACAAATGATTAAACGTTTCATCTTTATTTTAATTGGTCGATTCTCCGGCCCTATACATCAACAGTGGTTGTTTCAATTAGTCAGCGATAATTTCTCAGGCAGGCTTCAAGCTGCTTCTCTCACTTCAGATTCGTTCCTTCCCTTTAACTTGAGTTCTGATTCGCTGCTGTTTTATTTCTAAGTAAATCACAAAGTGGGGCAGCAGGAAGTAAGTGAGAGAAACGAGTGTATCATATCGTCAAACAGTAATCTGATGTCATGTTGGGCTCTGAAGGACAGAGAAAACTAATCATTTTAAAACTGCTGCAGATTCTCAGTGACTCCTCGCTGTCCAAGAACTATAATTCATTCCAATTCTTTGCCATTAATGACTGAATCAAGTTGCTTACAGAATATTCTGCCCATGTTCAGAATGGATCAGTATCCGGCCCAGTGATTGCTTTCCCTGCTCAAAACAACTGGGAGATCCCATCACTGTGCAGATCATTTCCTTCTCATTCTCAGTGTTTGTCTTTCACTCCGCTCCTCAATATATTCATTATTATTCTTTACAGAAAGTCACTGATCTTGCGGAGAAGGGAAAACGGGCGGAGAATTCCAAGCTTCTCCTAAATCTGGTGATGGAGAAAGGCTCTGGGGCCCGAAGGGTGATGTGGGAATCCTTTGTGAAAATGCGCCATGGGGTGCCAAAGCTGGACAAAATACTGAGAGAAATGCTCGAACTTGGTACGGAATAATTACTCACTGAATTCAATTTCACATTCGAATAAACCATGATTTGCTGTAATATTACACAGATCTGATTTCATATACGCTCATTAATTTAAACAGGTTCTGATCCATTTGATTATATAAACATCGCACGAGGTTTATCCGAAGTACCCAGTCAACTGAAAGGTAAGTGATGACCTGGAGATTTCAAACCGTTTATTTTATATCTGAAAATCAGAATGATTGACAGCACCCGTTTGTTTAGAGTTTGTCAGAATCTGGGAATCAGAAGTTCAAAGCCTGGAAGCATATGATTGAAAGTCATTTAGATTTATTATCAATTCAAAGCTAGTCTGTATAGGTTCAAATTCAAATTCAGACAATTTTTGATGTTTCGTGTATAATGCGGACGGTGCAGTATTTCATTAACTCCAGCTGCTGATCTCTATTACTTGTGAGGTCTTCTAAACACCTGGCAGAATCCTGATACACTGTGAATCCCCATACACACCTGGCAGAATCCTGATACACTGTGAATCCCCATACACACCTGGTAGGATCCAGATACACTCTGAAACCCCATACACACCTGGCAGGATCCTGATACACTGTGAAACCCCATACATACCTGACAGGGTTCTGATACACTGTGAAACGCCATACACACCTGGCAGGATCCTGATACACTGTGAAATCCCATACACACCTGGAATTATGCTGTTACACTCTGAAACCCCATACACACCTGGCAGGGTCCTGATACACTGAGAAATCTGCATACGCACCTGGTAATATTCTGATATACAGTGAATCCTAATACAAACCTCCTCTGTGTCACGCAGGCATTCTGGGATCAAAAAGTGCCTTTAGCCAGTTATTCAGGGTTTTCTGCGCCCCTGGAAATCTGTTCCCCCATAAAGTACAGGGTAAGTTCTGGAGACATGCGTAATAGAATAATTTTATCACTTCTCAGCACACAATAACATTTCGGAAATTGCTATATCTGATCTGAGAAGATATACAGGTGTTCACACAATATAACATTATTCCATTCCGTGTAAAAATGTACAATGTTCACGGTGACGAGGAAGTTATTGGTTATCTTCATAATGGTATTGAATGAGAGGCACTCATTCTACTCAAATTATATTTCTTAAATCACATGTATGTTTACCAGTGTAATGACTAATGGAAACACATTTGTAATTTCCCAAAACTACATTGTAGGAAACTTATACCAAATTGAAAAAAAAGGGAGTAAAATTATTGGTAGAACAGTTCAAATCGACGGTGAATGTTTTCTGCTCTAACATTAAACTGGGTGAAGTAGGCGGCCATTCTATTTCTAATCTAAAGCAAAATACTGCGGATGCTGGAAATCTATTTCAAATTCTAATCGGTGATATAACCGGACTGTTATAAAAACATATATTGATTGTATGTGTAAAACTGCTTGAAAACTTGTTTGCAATTTCGGAGATACAATGTAACCGGAGAATGATTAGGGACAGGAAAATACCATTCGGGTCAATCAAGTCATCCCTGTGAGAGAGATAAAGCCACCTAACCCTCCTCTCAGAATATCCACAATAATATCTTCAATTGTCTCTAGACCCCACTTACACTGCCCTTTAGTGCCCTTCCCTGGTAACTGGTCCACCCGCTCTAATACCCCTTGGGTGAAAAATATACCCCGATTTCCATTTTTACTTCTGATTTTCAATTTTCTCCATTACTATTTATTTTGCTATTTGTTTCCTGCACTAATGTTGTGAATTCCATTAAAATATTTCAATACTGATGTCGCTTGCCCAAAGCAAAATGCATAAAACACCCTCAACATAAACTCCTAAAACCTTAAGTCATGTTCCTGATTCCCCTCTGTACCATCAGAATGCCAGTAACATTTACCTGTGTTCAGGTAACTATAGCAGTGCAGGTAACACCCCAGACAACTGTCAATTCACAGTCTGCCCCTCTCTCTATACACAATACACCAGATAACCTGTCCGAGTCCTGATATAATACCAGTGGAACTTCTTTTAAGAGGCGGAAATGATAAGGGAGGGAATTCCAGAACTTCGGGCCCCGGAAGCTGAAAGGGCATCCGCCAATGGTGGAGTGATGAAAATCGGAGATGCACAATAGGCCAGAATTGCAGTAAGGCAGAGATCTCTGAGGATGCTAGTGCTGGAGGTTACAGAGATAGGGAGGGACAAGACCATGAAACAATTTAAAAATAAGAATGAGAAATTTAAAACCAAGGCGTTGTTGGATCAGGAGCAAATGTAGTTCAGTGACCGCAGGGGTGATGTTTGAACGGGACTTGGTGCAAGTTAGAATATGGACAGTAGGGGTCTGTATTAGCTCAAGTTTACGGAGGGTACATCGTGGGAGGCCGACCAGGAGAGCATTGGAATAGTTGAGTCGGGATGTAACAAAGGCATTGATGAGAGTTTCAGCAGCAGATGAGTTGAGGCAGTGGCGGAGATGAGCAATGTTTTGGAGGTTGAAGTAGGCGGTCTTGGTGATGGGCAAGATATCAGGTCGGAAGATCAGATAAGGGTCAAATAATCCTCCGATTCGATCTTCTGACCACTTAGTCTGTTTCACACACAGCTCACACAATACCCCAGCTAACATACAGGAACAGTGGACCTTCTGACCATTTAGAGTCTGTCCCTCTCCCAGTACACACAATCCTCCAGATAACCATCCCATGGTCAGATACAATGACAGTGGGACTCCTGGCCATTCACAGTCTGTCCCTCTCTCAGTGCACACAATCCTCTAGATAAACATCCCATGGTCTGATACAATTACAGTGGGACTTCTATCCATTAACAGTCTGTCTCTCTCTCAGTGCACACAATCCTCCAGATAACCATACCACGGTCTGATACAATTACAGTGGGACCAGTGGTCATTCACAGTCTGTCCCTATCCTCCTTCTCGTGTCTTCTAGCTGCTCCCTTTGAAGATTGATCAATGAGAACTACTACTGTTGTATAACCAGGATCACGGGTGGATTTATAATGAGATGTCTGTAGTACAAGGCAGGGCTGATTGCATTAACCATCAGAGGGAAAATATCACCTTCATAGAAATCTCTATGTTCAGTGAATATTAGAATCAAGTGAGAATTTGATACATTTTTTGGCCATTGTTCACTTTCCAGCGAGGTTTCCATTAACAGTTTTAATTTCTACATGCACATCTATTGAAGCTGTGAATTAAATCTTGCAATAATTTACTGAATAGTGCAATGGTATTGAGGAGTTGTTTTATGTCAATGCAATTAACATTGTGAACCACTTTCGATCTGTTCTCATTGAAGATGTTAAACAGAAACACAAGGAAACACTTCGGATACAAACAGAAACACTGAGAGTGAACACTATCCTAATAAAGGAGAAGGTTAGGATTTTCCAACTGGTTGATCGATACGCTGAGCTAACGGTCATTTCTACTGTTCGAGACCGGACGCTTGTTGAACATGAACTGCTGGCAAGAGGCCGAGACCATGAAGAGTGGAGACAGAAACATCTCCGGCGAGAACTGGAAAAAATCCGAACAGATCAATTGTTCCACAGCAGTTTTTCCCGGAGAAAATCCAAATCTGGCAGTTCAGCAGCAGTGAGCGGAGTCCCGGGGATTGGAAAAACAACAATGGTACAAAAGATTGTTCATGACTGGGCAACTGGGAAAATATACCCACACTTTCAATTCGTTTTCAGTTTTAAATTCCGGGATTTGAATGCTATTAATTGTAGAATAAACCTGAGGAATCTGATAATGGATCTGTATCCTTACTTTGGGAATATTCTGGGAGAGCTTTGGAAGAACCCAGAGGGATTGCTGTTTATATTCGATGGTTTGGATGAATTCAAGGACAGAATCGATTTTGCTGACAATCGGAGAAATACAGAACCTCAGCACATGTGCACAGATCCCGAAGACTGGTGTGAAGTGTCTGACATTGTGTACAGTTTAATACAGCACAAGCTGCTCCCAGGATGTTCAGTGCTCATGACCAGCCGCCCCACTGCATTACATTTATTGGAAAAGGCTGAGATAAGTGTCTGGGCTGAAATCTTGGGGTTTGTTGGCGAAGAGCGGAAGGAATATTTCAACAAGTTTTTTGAAGATCAGACAGTAGCAGCAGCTGTTTTCAAACATGTGGAGGAGAACGACATCCTGTACACCATGTGCTACAACCCTTCCTACTGCTGGATCCTCGGCCTGTCACTGGGTCCCTTCTTTACACAAAGAGACAGGGAACAGCAGCGAGTTCCCAAGACCATCACCCAACTATATTCCTACTATATTTACAATATTCTGAAAAACCATGGCCGAGAGATTAAAAGCCCCCGTGATGTGATACTGAGGCTTGGTGAGATGGCCGTCACAGGAGTCTCCGAGAAGAAGATTGTGTTTAGAAATGGAGATTTGATCAAGTACAATCTGCAACCTTCCCAGTTCCTGTCTGGGTTCATGATGGAACTGTTGGAGAGAGATCATTCTGCCCAGAGCGTGGTGTACTCATTCCCGCACCTCACCATCCAAGAGTTTGTAGCCGCACTCGCACAATTCCTGATTCCAGATCCCGGCGACATCCTGAAACTCCTCAGAGAATCCCACAGCAATGAAGATGGGCGATTTGAGATATTTCTCCGTTTTGTTGCTGGTCTCTCCTCCCCACGGGCAGCTCGGCCCCTGGAGGAGTTTCTGGGTCAATTTCTTCATCAAAGCACCCGCCGAGTGATTGACTGGGTGAAGGAGAAGGTTGAAGGACAGATTAAAAACACAGGGAGTGAAACTGGTAAAAGGAACCTCCTGAACACATTCCACTACCTGTTTGAGTCTCAGAATAAAGCACTGGCTCGGATCACAGTGGGATCTATTGAATCCCTTACCTTTAGTGGATTGACATTGACCCCGATTGACTGTGCGGTTCTGTCTGATGTCATTGGGCTCTGTGATACAATAAAACACCTGGATCTGGGGAACTGCCACATTCTTTGTGAAGGTTTCCAGCGGCTGGGACCCGTACTGCACAAATGCCGGAAGTTGAGGTAACTGTTTATTGTCTCTAACTGTTGGCCGAATTGTAGAACAGTCATGGATTGTGTTGTTGCTCCGTAATAAAGGGAAACAAACAGTTCAGTTAAACCAGACAGAATCAGATTCAACAAAAATATGAGCAATAATAAGAGGATCAGTTCGTAATTCCCTCAGGACTGAATCATAAGATAGGATCCTTGTGAACAAGTAGGAATTTTACAGTCTTTATCAGATCAGCAAATACAGGTCACAGAGTCTGATAATTTAATAACAAAAAATCATATTTAATGAGGCTGGACAGCGGAATGTAAACATAAAATACAATCCGGCAGTACACATAAAATTAATTTAAAATGTTTTCCACATCCAACATTTCAAGTAGAAATAGGGCAGAAACCCGAATTTAAATCACTAACAGTTCAATATTTACTCCAATACTGTGCAGGGTTTGTTTTGTTGAGGGGGAAGTTTCCTGGATGGGGAATATTGGGGAACCAGGAACTCTTTTAGCTGTAAATGTTTACAACTACACACAATCCTGAACATTGAGAAAATATTGATTTTCAGGATCTTACATCTGCCGGTAAAAGGTTCCAATCTAACGTGTTGTGGGGTATTAGCCCCGGAGTACAGACACACACCGGCCAGTGGTGGGGCCTCGCACACAGCGGGCGGCTCCTGGGTAAACCGGGGGCAGTGAACCTGGGAATTCCCCATAATCGGCCCCCTGTGTGTGAGGCCCCGCTCGGGGAGGGAACTTCCGATAATTCCCCAAAAACTGTCGGTCCAGTTACACCTGAAATAAAGGTAGAACCTTTTTAATGAGAATAAAGTGAAAGACTCCCCTCCCCTAGAAACTAGGAACACAGGGACATTTAATACTTGTAACGGGACAGAACAAACTCTGTTGCTGCTGTTGACAAACATTCACTATAAGCCCTCTGACTTCCACAGCTACCTGGAATATACTTCCTCCCACCTCGCTTCCGATAAGGCCGCTAGTCGATTCTCCCAGTTTTTCTGTCTCTGCCCCTTCTACTCTGATGATGCCACCTTCCATACTAGTGCTTCCGACATGTCTTCCTTTTTCTTCAACCGAGGGTTCTCCTCTACCGTGGTTGACATGGCTCTTGACCATGTCCGTTCTATTTCCCACACTTCTGCTCTCACCCCTTCCCCTCCCTCCTGGAACCACGATAGGGTTCACCTTCTCCTCACCTTTCACCCCACCAGCCTCCGTATTCAACAGATCATCCTCCACCATTTCCTCCACGTCTAGTGCGATCCCACCACCAAACATATCTTCCCTTCACCTCCCCTTTCAGAATTCCAAAGGGAACACTCCCTCCCCCACACCCTGATCCACTCCTCAATCACCCCCAACACCCCTTCCCCTTCCTATGACACTTTCCCATGCAAGCACAGGAGATGCAACACCTGCCGTTTTACCTCTTCCCTTCCCACTGTCCAGGGCCCCAAACAATCCTTCCATGTGAAACAGCGATTTACTTGTTGTACTTGCAATTTAGTATACTGTATTCACTGCTCACGATGCGGTCTCCTCTACTTTGGGGAGACAAAATGCAGATTGTGTGACCACTTTGTGGAACACCTCTGCTCAGTCCATAAGTGTGACCCCGAGCTTCTGGTACCTATCACTTTATTTCTCTGCTCCACTCCCACTCTGCTCTCTCCATTCTTGGCCTCTTGCCCTCTTCCAACAAAGTACAACATAAGACCAAGGAACAGCACCTCATCTTTCAATTAGGCACTTTACAGCCTTCTGGACTCAACATCGAGTTCAACAATTTCTGAATTTAAACTCGGCCCCTATTTTATTTTTTTCATTATTGTTTCTCCTTTCCCTTTTTTTCATCACATGACAGCTGTTGATGATTCTGCCATTGCCATTCACACCTCATCTAGATTCCTATTTTGTTATTAACTTGTCCCATTAACATCTCCTTTTGCTTTCACCAGCATCCCTTTTGTCTTTTAATCTATCCTGTCTTCCACCCTGTCATAGACCTTTGTAGGAATCAACGAATTCCTATCTAAATCACTGAGGTCGAGGCAGTTCACCAATGTAGGAATCAACGGATTCTGATCTAAATCACTAAGGTCGAGGCAGTTCAGTAAATTAACCGAATTTAATTAAACTGGTGAACAAAACAAAAACATGCAGGAGCAACAGCAAACAGGTCTACACAGTAACTAGTTCCACGAGGTCTGAACCCAGAACCTCCCACCTCTGACGTCATGACATCATCACGTTTCCCGCCACTCGGGGCACCACGTGACCAACGTGACGACGTCATCACGTTGTTTCAGGGTTTTTACAGAAAGCTTGTTTACACTCAGCAAACGGACCTAGGTGCTGTAACATTGTTTTAAAGACAGTTATTCATTTGTTCAGGAGTTCATTGGTGGTTTTACCACACCTTCCCTTTTGTTCTTTCCTCCGCTCCCCCCCACATTTCCCTGCTCCTACACTTGCTTAAAAATCTGTTACATCTGTAACTTTTTCCAGTTCTGTCGAAGTGTCCGCGACCTGAAACATATAACTCTGTTTCTCTCTCTATAGATGCTGCCTGATTTGCTGGGTATTTCCAGCATTTTCTGTTTTTATTTCAGTATAAATTCTCCTTGTTATATAAAATCCGGGGGGACGGATTTGACAGCAGCTGTTAGCGTTTCAAAATATAACTCACCCCGAGATATTATACAGATTAATATAATGTACATATAAAGTGCAGGAAATCACCACTTTATCATTTAATTAAGGACAATTTGCCCCATTCCCATAAAATCCGGGATTGAAGGAGCAGCAGAAAAGAGACTAGTGTTCCCTAAACATGACGAGGCTGGTCACTGAGCTCCAGGAGGGTAATTCTGACCATCAGGGAATGAGACCGGACTGAGGGACATTTAAAGGCTTCACACAGACAGCACTTTATTTAATAAATACATTTACTGACAGTCCCTGAATATATGGGGAGTTGGGCAGAGTGAGATTCATTCCCAGTGACAGGAATGGGGCAAATTTTCCGAGGGGTTAGTGGGCACGATCGGTGGCGGGTCGGGTGTGAAACTGTATTTTTCCCCAGCGGGTCAGGAGCCCGCTGTGAAACCGCTGCCACACGCCTTTTCCAAATGTTGGGTCTGTCAGCGCTAAGCAGACCCGACCCACAGCTGTGGAGGTGGCAGTTCAGGTCATTATGACCTTGTTAACAATTAACAACTATTTGAGTGAACCTTCAGAGTTTACCAGTTGCCCACGTGGGCTACACTGCTCGGGGATCACGTCAGGTAAGCAGGGCGGGAGTTCAATGGCCATGGACCAATCTCATTAATTGACAGCTGGAAATGTGCTACAAAATCTCCCGTCTCACAGCTGTTCACTTTCAATGCGCATAAGCTAATATTTACTGCATTTTAAGACAGGTTGAGCTTTCTGCAGGTTGCAAGTGTTTGGATCAAACTCTCTATCCAATGTCTCCTCATTGGAACAAAGTCTCTCACCATTGACAGATTGCTTCTGTCATGTAAAGTTCACCTGCCATCTATCACATCACCATGGGTATGGTTTATGCTGTCTCACCTTGGGCCTCAGAACATAAGAACATAAGAAGTAGGAGCAGGAGTAGGCCATACGGCCGCTCGGGCCTGCTCCGCCATTCAATAGGATCATGGCTGATCCGAACCTAGACTCACGTCCACTTTCCTGCCCGCTCCCCGTAACCCCAAATTCCCTTATCAGCTAGGAAACTGTCCATCTCCGTTTTAAATTTATTTAATATTGCAGCTTCCACAGCTCTCCGAGGTAGCAAATTCCATAGATTTACTACCCTCTGAGTGAAGAAGTTTCTCCTCATCTCAGTTTTGAAACGGCAGCCCCTTATTCTAAGATTATGCCCCCTAGTTCTAGTCTCACCCATCAGTGGAAACATCCTCCCCGCATCCACCCGATCAAGGCCCCGCACAATTTTATATGTTTCGATAATATCGCCTCTCATTCTTCTGAATTCCAATGAGTAGAGGCCCAACCTACTCAACCTTTCTTCATAAGTCAACCCCCTCATCTCCGGAATCAACCGAGTGAACCTTCTCTGAACCGTCTTGAGAGCAAGTATATCTTTTCTTAAATATGGAAAACAAAACTGTACGCAATATTCCAGGTGTGGCCTCACCAGTACCCTGTATAACTGAAGCAAGACTTCCCTGCTTTAATACTCCATCCCCCTTGCAGTAAAAGCCAAGATTCCAATGGCCTTCCTGATCACCTGCTGTACCTGCATACTAACCTTCTGTGTTTCATGTACCAGGACCCCCAGATCCCTTTGTACTGTAGCACTTTGCAGTTTCTCTCCATTTAGATAATAACTTGCTCTTTGATTTTTTTCTGCCAAAGTGCATTACCTCACACTTTCCAACATTATATTCCATCTGCCAAATTTCTGCCCACTCACTTAGCCTGTCTATGTCCTTTTGCAGGTTTTTTATGTCCTCCTCACTCACTGCTTTCCCTCCCATATTTGTATCATTGGCAAACTTGGATATGTTGCACTTGGTCCCCTCCTCCAAATCGTTAATATAGATTGTAAAGAGTTGGGGTCCCAGCACTGACCCCTGCAGAACACCACTAGTTACTGATTGCCAACCCGAGAATGAACCATTTATCCCAACTCTCTGTTTTCTGTTAGATAGCCAACCTTCCAGCCATACCAGTATATTACCCCCAAATTATGTGATTTTTTATCTTGTGCAGGTATCTTTTGTGTGGCACCTTTCAAATGCCTTTTGGAAGTCCAAATACACCACAGCCACTGGTTCCCCTTTATCCACCCTGTTTGTTAAAAGAATTCAAGCAAATTTGTCAAACAGGACTTCCCCTTCATAAAACCATGCTGACTCTGTCCGACTAAATTATGCTTATACAAATGTCCTATTACTGCTTCCTTAGTAATGGACTACAACATTTTACCAACCACAGATGTTAGGCTAACTGGTCTATAGTTTCCAGCCTTTTGTCTACTTCCCTTTTTAAATTAGGGCATTACAGTAGCAGTTTTCCAATCTGCTGGGACCTTTCCTGAATCCAGGGAGTTTTGGAAAATTACCACCAATGCATCCGCAATCCCTACCGCTACTTCTCTCAAGACCCTAGGATGTAAGCCATCAGGTCCAGGGGATTTATCCGCCTTAAGTCCCATTATCTTACTGAGTACCATCTCCTTAGTAATTTTAATCGTGTTTAGCTCCTCCCCCCCCCCATTGCCCCCTGTTTGACCAGTGTTGGGATATTTTTAGTGTCCTCTACTGTAAAGACTGATACAAAATATTTGTTCAGCCTTTTGGCCACCTCCATGTTCCCCACAATAATTTCCCGGTCTCGTACTCTAAGGGACCAACATTCACTTTAGCCACTCTTTTTTTCTTTTTATATAACTGTAGAAACTCTTGCTATCTGTTTTTATATTTTTTGTTAGTTCACTTTTATAATCTATCTTCCCTTTCTTAATTAATCTTTTAGTTATTCTTTGCTGGCTTTTAAATGCTTCCCAATCTTCTATCCTCCCACTAGATTTGGCTACTTTATATGCCCTTGTTTTCAGTCAGATACTATCCTTTATTACTTTACTTAGCCACGGATGGCTGTCTTTTCTTTTATGCCCCTTTTTCCTCATTGGGATATATTGTTTTCTTGAAAGTTGTGAAATATCTCCTTGAATGTACACCACTGCTCATGTACCGTCTTACACCTTAATCTATTTTCCCAGTCCACTTTAGTCAACTCTGCTCTCATACCTTCATAGTCTCCTTTATTTAAGCATAGTATGTTGGTTTGAGATCCAACTCTCTCATCTTCCAACTGAATTTGGAATTCAACCATGTTATGGTCACTCATTCCAAGGGGATCCTTTACTATGACATTTTTTATTAATCCTGTCTCATTACACAGGACCAGATCTAAGATTGCCTGCCCCCTGGTTGGTTCAGTAACATACTGCTCAAGGAACCCGTCCCTAATGCACTCGATGAACTCTTCCTCAAGGCTGCCCTGCCCAATTTGATTTGTCCAGTCAATATGAAAGTTAAAATCTCCCATGATTATAGCTGTTCCCTTATTACAAGCCCCAACTATTTCCTGTTTTATACTCCGATCAATAGGGTTGCAACTGTTAGGAGGTCTATAGACTACGCCCACTAGTGACTTTTTCCCCTTATTATTCCTTATCTCCACCCAAACTGTTACACTATCCTGATCTTTTGACCCAATATAATTTCTCACTATTGCAGTGATTCCATCCTTTATTAACACAGCCACCCCACCTCCCTTCCCTTCCTGTCTGTCCTTCCTAATAGTCGAATGCCCCTGGGTGTTTAGTTCCCAGTCATGGGCACCCTGCAGCCATGTCTCCATAATGGCCACCAGATCATACCCAAGTGTAGTTATTTGTACCGTCAACTCATCTATTTTGTTACGAATGCTGCGTGCATTCAGATAAAGAACTTTTAAATATGTTTTGTGACAATTTATTCTTGCTTTTACCCCCTTTACTACTTTACCTTTATCTTTATATATTCTGTCCCTTCCTGACACGCTCAGGGTCGCACCATGATCAGCCCCAACACCTGCAGCACCAGGCACACCAGCAGCAACAACACCAACCTGCTCCACAACTCCTGATGCTGCACAGCACAGAGGGCATCACCACCAGAACACACTGCTGACCGGGATGCCAGGGATGGTGTCACCATGGGCAGAGTTTCTTCACTTGATGCTGGATGCCACATGATGCGCCAGGTTTGCACCAGCCCACACCAACAACATAAAGCATCATTACAGTGCCCAAGCCATTCCATTCACACTCATCAAAATTGCGGGGTGTACCGTTATGTCTTACCAGTCACTGCAACTCACTAAGCCACATCCAAAGGTGCACACAAACCTATCGAAGAATTGAAAGTGTTGAAAATAAAGATTTCAATGTTTGATACCACATTAACAGAAACTTCACATGAACATTGGCTAAAACACACAATTGCCTACCCTTGTGTGTTAGTTGGTATGATTGGATTAGGATGAGGGTGAGTGTGAGGGGTGGTTAGTGAGATGGGGATGTGATAATATAGCTAGATAGGGATGGGCGGTGGTGCAAGGTAAGTTGTGTGTAAGAATGTGCAGCAGTAGGGTAAGGGAGGCAGAGTGATGAGGATGTGATGAGTGGCACAGCAGGATGAGGTTGTGTGTGGCTTTGCAGTGACGTTTCGTGGTCTACTGAGATCATTGATAGCTTTGCACGACTACAGCCTGTTCCCCCTGAGGCCATCCCTGCTTGAGACCCACTGCAATGTGCAACAAGGCTGCATTGGTCTGGGGAGGTCTATTCCGTCACTGGATGAGAAGAAAGCCTTTCTGCCTGCTGTGACACCCTCCACAAGTATATGTATGGAGTCATGCGAGAGCCTGTGTGCAGCCCTGCACCTCTGTGCAGTGCTCGTCAGTGTTGCAACAGCTCAATGCTGTAGAACACTGACAGCACAAATGTCAAAATCAATTTGTGCATGGAGCGTTTAAGGAACGAGCTGCTGACGCATCATCAATTGACGTCATCAGACCCACTTCCACTAATTGGCCGGGAAACACGATGGGCCGGCTTAACCAACCAATCAGGGGAACGTCCTTCGACAGGTCGGGACCATGACCCGCCACCAACCCCGGCTGTATCGGACCCGCCCGGGTAGGGGAATGGCGGGGGAAACCGGGTTATTAATTCCCTAAAGTACTTTCAATGATTGCTGTAATATCAAAGAGTGAAATATATCAGATCCGTGGTTTGATTCAGTTTGTTTCTCATTCTCTGTCTGTTTGTGTTTAGATTAAGTGACAATGAATTGGGAGATTCTGGAGCGAAACTATTGTCTGCGGCTCTGAGGAATCCGGACTGTAAAATACAGGAACTGGAGTAAGTATCAGACACTGTGAGATTGTGTTTACAATAACTGGATGTCTGACACTGAACATTATTATTAGTATCAGTAATAGTGTTATTAATAAACACTGGGGATTTACTCTGAATACTGTTATTTCTCTTTCTGATTCCCAGGCTATGGGGTGCCGGTCTCACAGCTTCTTGTGCCCAAGATCTCACCTCCGCTCTCAGTACAAACCAGTCACTGACGGCTCTAGACCTGAGTGATGATAAACTGGGAGATTCAGGAGTGAAACTATTGTCTGCGGCTCTAAGGACCCCGGATTGTAAAATACAGAAACTGGAGTAAGTACCAGACTGTGTGAGATTGTGTTTATAATAACTGGGTGTCTGACACTGTTCATTATTATTAGTATCAGTAATAGTGTTATTGATAAACACTGGGGATTTACTCTGATCCCCAGGTTGGAAGGAGTCGGTCTCACAGATTCTTGTGCCGAGGATCTCGCCTCTGCTCTCAGTACAAACCGCTCACTGATGGATCTGGACCTGGGATCAAACTCCTTCACAGACCGATCTGTCCCCGCTCTCCGCCGCCTCATACTGACCTGCAGGAGTCTGGAGCTGATCCGGTGAGTGTTTCTGTTAATGTAAATGTAATAAATAAATTATAAATGGGATTCAGTCACTTATGGGTAATATTTGTCTGTAATTATTATTGAAATATTAACCCCAGTCTCACTGTTATTTACACTGTAGTTCAATCTGTTATTTTCCTGTTTAATCATTAATCTGTTTCAGGCTGGGGGCGAATCAGTTCAGTTTAAACGGAAAGAGACACCTGGAGTCGCTGCGGGAATGCAGACGCGGGTTGAGTGTGGATGTGTGAACATTTCAATTGATGACCATCACTGCTCTCATTATATGATCATTTTTGGCCGATTTTCTGCCCCTCCCCTTTAAGCGGCCATGCTCCAGGTTTGAATCATAATATGATTGAATTTTACATTCAGTTTGAGGGAGAGAAGAGTGGGTCCAAGACTATTATTTTAAACTTAAATAAGGGCAATTATGAGGGCATGAAAGCAGAGCTAGCTAAAGTGAACTGGCAAATTAGGTTTAGGGATAGGTCAATAGAATTGCAGTGGCAGACATTTAAGGGGATATTTCAAAATACACTGAATATATACATTCCAACAAGAAAGAAACATTCCAAGGGGAGGACCCACCATCCGTGGTTAACTAAAAAAGTTAAAGATAGCATTAAACTTAAAGAAAAAGCATATAATTGCACAAAGATGGGTGGCAGGTCAGTAGATTGGACAGAATATAAAAATACGGCAAAGAATGACAAAAAGATTAATAAGGAGAGAAAAATTAGAGTACAAGAGAAAGCTAACTAGAGATATAAAAACAGATAGAAAGAGTTTCTATAGATATTTTAAAAAGAAAAGTGTTAACAATGTGAGCGTTGGTCCGATAAAGCATGAGTCTGGGGAATTAATATTGGAAAATAAGGAGATGGCAGTTGAATTGAACAGGTATTTTGCATCGGTCTTCACTATAGAGGATACAAGTAACATCCCAGAAATAGCTGTAAATCAGGAAATGGAAGGGAGGGAGGAACTCAAGAATATTACAATCACCAGGGAAGTGGTATTGAGCAAATTGTTGGAGCTGCGAGTTGAAAAGTCCTCGGGTCCTGATGGACTTCATCCTAGGGTCTTAAAATAAGTGGCTAGTGAGATAGTTGATGCGTTGGTTTTAATTTTCCAAAATTCCCTAGATTCGGGGAAGGTTCCATTAGATTGGAAAAGAGCGAATGTAACTCCTTTATTGAAAAAGGGAGGGAGACAGAAAGCAGGAAACTATAGGCCAGTTAGCTTAGCATCTGCAATAAGGATGATGTTAGAAGCTATTATTAAATACGTTATAGCAGGGTACTTAGAAAAGTTGAAAGTAATCAGGCAGAGTCAACATGGTTTTGTGCAAGGAAAATCAATTTAACCAATTTATTGGAGTTTTTTGAGAAAGTAACGTGCTGTGGACAAAGCGGAACCAGTAGATGTACTGCACTTAAATTTCCAGAAGGCATTTGATAAGGTGCCACGTCAAAAGTTATTGCGGAAAATAAAAGCTCATGATGTAGGGGGCAACAGAATGGCATGGATAGATATTGGCTAGCTAACAGGAAACAAAGAGTAGGCATAAATGGGGCAGTTTTTGATTGGCAAGATGTAACCATTGGTTTGCCACAGGGATCAGTGCTGGGGCCTCAACTTCTCACAATTTATATAAATGATTTGGATGAAGGGTCTGAAGGTATAGTTATTAAATATGCACCTGACTCAAAGATATGAAGGAAAGTAAATTGTGAAGAGGACATAAGGAGGCTACAAAGGGATACACAGGTAACTCTTTGGTGTCCGGCACCGACATAGTGCCAGTTGATTAAAAATTCTGGGTAACGAAGAAGGGACATGGAGTGACAAAGGCCCGAGGTACGGGAGCCCCGTTCCACCAGCACAGGGGCGGGAGCCCCGTTCCACCAGCACAGGGGCTGGAGCCCCATTCCACCGGCACAGGGGCTGGAGCCCCATTCCACCGGCACAGGGGCTGGAACCCCATTCCACCAGCACAGGGGCTGGAGCCCCGTTCCACCGGCACAGGGGCTGGAACCCCGTTCCACCAGCACAGGGGCTGGAGCCCCATTCCACCAGCACAGGGGCGGGAGCCCCGTTCCACCGGCACAGGGGCTGGAACCCCGTTCCACTGACACAGGTGCTGGAGCCCCGTTCCACCAGCACAGGGGCTGGAGCCCCATTCCACTGACACAGGTGCTGGAGCCCCATTCCACCGGCACAGGGGCTGGAACCCCATTCCACTGACACAGGTGCTGGAGCCCCATTCCACCGGCACAGGGGCGGGAGCCCCGTTCCACCAGCACAGGGGCTGGAGCCCCATTCCACCGGCACAGGGGCTGGAGCCCCGTTCCACCGGCACAGGGGCTGGAGCCCCGTTCCACCGGCATAGGGGCTGGAGCCCCATTCCACCGGCACAGGGGTGGGAGCCCCGTTCCACCAGCACAGGGGCTGGAGCACCGTTCCACCAGCACAGGGGCTGGAGCCCCGTTCCACCGGCACAGGTGCTGGAGCCCCATTCCACCGGCACAGGGGTGGGAGCCCCGTTCCACCAGCACAGGGGCTGGAGCCCCGTTCCACCGGCACAGGGGCTGGAGCCCCATTCCACCGGCACAGGGGCGGGAGCCCCGTTCCACCGGCATAGGGGCTGGAGCCCCATTCCACCGGCACAGGGGCGGGAGCCCCATTCCACCAGCACAGGGGCTGGAGCCCCATTCCACCGGCACAGTGGCTGGAGCCCCGTTCCACCGGCACAGGGGCTGGAGCCCCGTTCCACCGGCACAGGGGCTGGAGCCCCATTCCACCGGCACAGGGGCTGGAGCCCCATTCCACCAGCACAGGGGCTGGAGCCCCGTTCCACCAGCACAGGGGCTGGAGCCCCATTCCACCGGCACAGGTGCTGGAGCCCCGTTCCACCGGCACAGGGGCTGGAGCCCCATTCCACCGGCACAGGGGTGGGAGCCCCGTTCCACCAGCACAGGGGCTGGAGCCCCATTCCACCAGCACAGGTGCTGGAGCCCCATTCCTCCGGCACAGGGGCTGGAGCCCCGTTCCACCAGCATAGGGGCTGGAGCCCCATTCCACCAGCACAGGGGCTGGAGCCCCGTTCCACCGGCACAGGGGCTGGAGCCCCGTTCCACCGGCACAGGGGTGGGAGCCCCATTCCACCGGCACAGGGGCTGGAGCCCCATTCCACCGGCACAGGGGTGGGAGCCCCGTTCCACCAGCACAGGGGCTGGGGCCCCATTCCACCAGCACAGGTGCTGGAGCCCCATTCCTCCGGCACAGGGGCTGGAGCCCCGTTCCACCGGCACAGGGGCTGGAGCCCCGTTCCAACTGCACAAGGGCTGGAGCCCGGTTCCAACGGTACAGGGGCTGGAGCCCCGTTCCACCAGCACAGGGGCTGGAGCCCCCTTCCACCGGCACAGGGTTGGAGCCCCGTTCCACCGGCACAGGGGCTGGAGCCCCATTCCACCGGCACAGAGGCGGGAGCCCCGTTCCACCAGCACAGGGGCTGGAGCCCCATTCCACCGGCACAGGGGCTGGAGCCCCGTTCCACCAGCACAGGGGCTGGAGCCCCGTTCCACCGGCACAGGGGCTGGAGCCCCGTTCCACCGGCACAGGGGCTGGAGCCCTGTTCCACCGGCACAGGGGCTGGAGCCCCGTTCCACCGGCACAGGGGCTGGAGCCCCGTTCCAACGGCACAGGGGCTGGAGCCCCATTCCAACGGCACAGGGGCTGGAGCCCGGTTCCAACGATACAGGGGCTGGAGCCCCGTTCCACCGGCACAGGGGCTGGAGCCCGGTTCCACCGGCACAGGGGCTGGAGCCCCTTTCCACCGGCACAGGGGCTGGAGCCCCTTTCCACCGGCACAGGGGCTAAAACCCGGTTCCACCGGCACAGGGGCTGGAGCACCATTCCACCGGCACAGGGGCTGGAGCCCCATTCCACCGGCACAGGGGCTGGAGCCCCGTTCCACCGGCACAGGGGCTGGAGCCCCGTTCCACCGGCACAGGGGCTGGAGCCCCGTTCCAATGGCACAGGGGTTGGAGCCCCGTTCCACCGGCACAGGGGCTGGAGCCCCGTTCCAATGGCACAGGGGCTGGAGCCCCATTCCACCGGCACAGGGGCTGGAGCCCCGTTCCAATGGCACAGGGGCTGGAGCCCGGTTCCACCGGCACAGGGGCTGGAGCCCCGTTCCACCGGCACAGGGACTGGAGCCCCGTTCCACCGGCACAGGGGCTGGAGCCCCATTCCACCGGCACAGGGGCTGGAGCCCGTTCCAATGGCACAGGGGCTGGAGCCCCATTCCACCAGCACAGGGGCTGGAGCCTGTTCCAATGGCACAGGGGCTGGAGCCCCGTTCCACCGGCACAGGGGCTGGAGCGCCGTTCCACCGGCACAGGGGCTGTAGCCCCGTTCCACCGGCACAGGGGCTGGAGCCCCGTTCCACCAGCACAGGGGCTGGAGCCCCATTCCACCGGCACAGGGGCGGGGGACCAGCTTCCACAGACACAGGTACAGGGGAACAGGTTCCACAGACAGAGGGCCTGGAGCCCCATTCCACAGGCACAGGTACAGGGGACCAGGTTACACAGGCACAGGGGCGGGAGCCCCATTCAACTGGCACAGGGGCGGGAGACCCGTTCCACTGGCACAGGGGCAGAGCCCCATTCAACTGGCACAGGGGCGGGAGCCCCATTCCACTGGCACAGGGGCGGGAGACCCGTTCCACTGGCACAGGGGCGGAGCCCCATTCCACTGGCACAGGGGCGGGAGCCCCATTCCACTGGCACAGGGGCGGGAGCCCCATTCCACTGGCACAGGGGCGGGAGCCCCGTTCAACTGGCACAGGGGCGGGAGCCCCATTCCACTGGCACAGGGGCGGGAGCCCCGTTCCACTGGCACAGAGGCGGGAGAGCCGTTCCACAGGCACAGGTACAGGGGACCAGGTTACACAGACACAGGGGCGGGAGCCCCATTCCACAGGCACAGGTACAGGGGACCACGTTACACAGACAAAGGTGCTGGAGCCCCGTTCCACAGACACAGGTACAGGGGACCAGGTTACACAGACAAAGGTGCTGGAGCCCCGTTCCACAGACACAGGTACAGGGGACCAGGTTACACAGACAAAGGTGCTGGAGTCCTGTTCCACAGGCACAGGTACAGGGGACCAGGTTACACAGGCACAGGTGCTGGAGCCCCGTTCCACAGACACAGGTACAGGGGACCAGGTTACACAGACACAGGGGCGGGAGCCCCGTTCCACAGGCACAGGTACAGGGGACCAGGTTACACAGGCACAGGTGCTGGAGCCCCGTTCCACAGACACAGGTACAGGGGACCAGGTTACACAGGCATAGGCGCTTGCGCCCCGTTCCACAGGCACAGGTACAGGGGACCAGGTTACACAGACACAGGGGTGGGTGCCCCATTCCACAGGCACAGGCACAGGGGACCAGGTTACACAGACAAAGGTGCTGGCGCCCCGTTCCACAGACACAGGTACAGTGGACCAGGTTACACAGACACAGGGGTGGGAGCCCCGTTCCACAGACACAGGTACAGTGGACCAGGTTACACAGACACAGGGGCGGGAGCCCCATTCCACAGACACAGGTACAGGGGACCAGGTTACACAGACACAGGGGCGCGAGCACCGTTCCACAGACACAGGCACAGGGGACCAGGTTACCCAGACACAGGCGCTGGCGCCCCGTTCCACAGACACAGGTACAGGGGACCAGGTTACACAGACACAGGGGCGGGAGCCCCGTTCCACAGACACAGGTACAGGGGACCAGGTTACACAACCAGAGGTGCTGGAGCCCCGTTCCACAGACACAGGTGCAGGGGACCAGGTTACACAGACACAGGGGCGGGAGCCCCGTTCCACAGACACAGGTACAGGGGACCAGGTTACACAGACACAGGGGCGGGAGCCCCGTTCCACAGACACAGGTACAGGGGACCAAGTTACACAGACACAGGGGCGGGAGCCCCGTTCCACAGACACAGGTACAGGGGACCAAGTTACACAGACACAGGGGCGGGAGCCCCGTTCCACAGACACAGGTACAGGGGACCAGGTTACACAGACACAGGGGCGGGAGTCCCGTTCCACAGACACAGGTACAGGGGACCAGGTTACACAACCAGAGGTGCTGGAGCCCCGTACCACAGACGCAGGTGCCGGGGACCAGGTTACACAACCAGAGGTGCAGTTGCATGAATACATGGCAAAAGTACGAGAACCCCGGCTAGACAGCCACAAATATACAGTATACGGAAGCCTCAAAACCTACTCCAGAATTTTGCTGGTTTTTAGAGAATTCCAGAAATTACGTGCCATTTAAACAAGAGTTTCCTGTGGATAGGTTACCTGAGTGGGCAATGATCTGGCAAATGGAGTATAACAGCGGAAAATGTGAAGTTGTCCATTTTGGCAGGAAGAATAAAAAAGAAGCATATTATCTAATTGGTGAGAGATTGCAGAGCTCCAAGATGCGGAGGGATCTGGGTGTCCTAGTGCATGAATCACAAAGGTTACTATGCAGGTACAGCAAGTAATTATGAAAGCTACTAGAATGTTATAGTTTATTGCGAGGGGAATTGAATGCAACAGCAGAGAGATTGTGCTTCAGTTATACAGGGCATTGGTGAGTATTGTGTACAGTATTGGTCTGGAGTACTGTGTACAGTATTGGTCTCCTTATTTAAGGATTGATGTAAGTGGGTTGCAAGCAGTTCAGAGAAGGTTTACTAGACTAATACATGGAATGGGTGGGTTGTCTTATGAGGAACGGTTGGACAGGCTAGGCTTGTATCCGCTAGAGTTTAGAAGAATAAGAGGTGACTTGATTGAAACATTTAAGATCCTGAGGGGACTGGACAAGGTGAATGTGGAGAGGATGTGTCCTCTTGTGGGAGAATCTAGAACTAGGGGTCACTGTTTAAAAAATAAGAGGTCGCCCATTTAAGACAGATGAGGAGAATTTTTTTCTCAGATGTACCCGAGCCTTTGGAACTCTCTTCCTTAGAGGGCGGTGAAAGCAGAGTCTTTGAATATTTTTAAGGCAGCGGTAGATAGATTCTTGGTAAGCAAGGGGGTGAAACGATATCGGGGGTAGGCGGGAATGTGGAGTAATCGGATCACTCATGATCTTATTGAATGTCGGAACAGGCTCGAAGGGCCAAGTGGCCTACTCCTGCTCCTAATTCGTATGTTCGTATGTCAGAGGCCCAGACACGGCCCCAAGTCCCAGCCGCCCGGCCCCACAGCGCTGCTTCTGCAGGATATCCAGGGCTGAATGTTCCCCAATGGGGCACTGGGGAAATGCACAGTCAGGAAGGGCCCAGGGTGGGGCTCAGTCTGGGCTGTAGTGGGACACTGACAGTTGCAATCTGTATTCCTGGGTGTCTTTCCCAGGGAGGGGTCAGACCCTGTAACAAGTGTCCCTGTGTAGAGTGTGTGTCTCTCCCAGTGAGGAGTCAGACTCTGTAATAAGTGTCCCTGTGTACAGTGTGTCTCTCTCCCAGGGAGGAGTCAGACTCTAATAAGTGTCCCTGTGTACAGTGTGTGTCTCTCCCAGTGAGGAGTCAGACTCTAATAAGTGTCCCTGTGTACAGTGTGTGTCTCTCCCAGTGAGGAGTCAGACTCTAATAAGTGTCCCTGTGTACACTGTGTGTCTCTCCCAGTGAGGAGTCAGACTCTGTAACAAGTGTCCCTGTGTACAGTGTGTCTCTCTCCCAGGGAGGAGTCAGACTCTAATAAGTGTCCCTGTGTACAGTGTGTGTCTCTCCCAGTGAGGAGTCAGACTCTAATAAGTGTCCCTGTGTACAGTGTGTGTCTCTCCCAGTGAGGAGTCGGACTCTGTAACAAGTGTCCCTACAACCCTCTGAGATCTCTCCACTCCTCTGACCTGTTACACATCCTCTATTTTCATTGCTCCACATTGGCGCCATGACTTCAGCTACTAAGGCCCTCTATTATTCCCTCCCTAAAGCTCTTTGCAGCTTTACCTCACTCTCCTCCTCCTTTAAACGATTTTAAAACTTTCCTCTGTTACTGAGCTTTAGGCCATCTCTCCTAAAATCACTTTATGTGGCTCAGTGTCAAATTTTGTCTGATAATTGCCTTGTGACGTTTCATTACATTAAAGCTGCTATGTTATTGCAAGTTATTGTTGTTGTCCCTGTGTTGTGTTAAAAAAACTCTACCGCTTACTTCAGCTCACGCCTGGTCTCACTATTTTCATAAAAACTAGCTTCATTGTTTAAATTAATTAAATAAAGTTTCCTCATAGTACCTCCTGCCTTCTCCAAACGACACTGTAGACGTGACCTGTCGGTCTATTGAAGCGGGTGGGTCTTACTCAGGAGGCTGGACATACAATTTACACAAGATGGTGAGACTGAGTGTCAGCAAAAGAGCGCAGCTGGGACCCTAACAATGGTGCCCCAGAGGCAACGGGAAATGGCCGCCATGAACTTGTTGCAAAATGGCCAACATCACCCTGCAGCAAAATGGCCCCCATCAATCTGCAACAAATCATAGAATCATACAGCCCATTCGGTCCATCCTGCCTGTGCCAGCTCTTTGAAAGTGCGATCCAATTAGTCCCTCTCTCTGCCCATAGCCCTGCAAATTGTATCTTTACAAGTACATTCTGCCTCCACCACCCTTTCAGGCAGTGCATTCCAGATCAGAACAACTCGCTGCAGAAAAAATCCTCCTCATCTCTGCCCTGGTTCTTTTGCCAATTATTGTAAACTTGTGTCCTTTGGTTACCCACCCTCCTGCCCCGGAAATAGTTTCTCCCTATTAACGCTATCAAAACCCCTCCAGTGGCATCCATGTCCCCTCAAAGTTGTCGCATTGCTCCGAAGCACGAGCATTATTTTGAAATGTCCACTCATGGGTTCACGTGTCCAACTTTAATTTCCTCTCAGCCCCTGCTCATCACACAGTGAGTTAACATGCATTCGTCACATTGCAGGATGGGCTACTTTAACCCCAGGATTAAAACTCTTTAAAACACAAGGGCCACAATCGAACAGCAACTTTTTAACCCAAGGCAACAAAACCAGGACCCAGAGGAAATTGTATGAGGAGCTGTCCATCAGTCCCCTCTGGAGGAGGTCTCGGTCAGTCCACTCTGGAGGAGGTCTCGGTCAGTCCACTCTGGAGGAGGTCTCGGTCAGTCTCCACTAGAGGAGGACTCGGTCAGTCCCCTCTGGAGGAGGTCTCGGTCAGTCTCCTCTGAAGGAGGTCTCGGTCAGTCTCCTCTGAATGAGGTCTCGGTCAGTCTCCTCTGGAGGAGGTCTTGGTCAGTCTCCTCTGGAGGAGGTCTCGGTCAGTCTCCTCTGGAGGAGGTCTTGGTCAGTCTCCTCTGGAGGAGGTCTCAGTTAGTCTCCTCTGGAGGAGGTCTCAGTCAATCCTCTCTGGAGGAGGTCTCGGTCAGTCCCCTCTGGAGGAGGTCTCGGTCAATCTGGTGGGGTGAAAGGTGAGGGCAAGAGGAACCCTATCGTGGTTCTGGGAGGGAGGGGAATAGATGAGAGCAGAAGGGCAGGAAATAGAACTGACACGGTCAAGCGGCGTGTCAACCACAGTAGAGGGGAATCCTTGCTTGAGAAAAAAGGAAGACATGTCAAAAGCACTATTAAGGAAGGTGGCATCATCAGAGCAGATGCGGCGGAGATGGAGAAACTGGGAGAATGAAATAGAGTCCTTACAGGAGGAGGGGTGGGTGGAAGTGTAGTCCAGGTAGCTGTGGGAGTCAGTGGGCTTGTAGTGAATGTTTGTCAATAGTCTAGCCCCAGAGATGGAGACTGAGAAGCCGAGGAAGGGAAGGGAAGAGTCGGAGATGGTCCATGTGAAGGTGAGGGAAGGGTGGAAATTGGAAGCAAAGTGAATGAAATTTTGTTGTTCAGAGTGATAGCAAGAAACAGCACCGATAGACATAAACGTACTGCAAAAAACAGCTAAAGGAGGGGACCTGAGTAGGACTGGAACAAAGAATGTTCCATATGTCCCACAAAAAGGCAGGCATAGCTGGAACCCATGCGGGTTCCCATAGCAACACCTTTAATTTGGAGGAAGTGAGTGGAGTCAAAGGAGAAGTTGTTCAATGTGAGAACAAGTTCAGCCAGGTGGAGCAGGGTTGGTGGATGGGGACTGCTTGGTCCTCTGTTCAAGGTAGAAGCGAAGCGCCCTCAGGCCATCCTGGTGGGGGATGGAGGTGTAAAGGAATTGGGCGTCCATAGTGAAAAGGAGACGGTTGGGGCCAGGAAATTGGAAAATGTTAAAGTGGCGGAAGGCGTTGGAAGAGTCGAGGATGTAGGTGGGGAAAAACTGGACAAGGGGAGAAAAATAGAGTCGTGATAGGAAGAGATAAGGTCCATGGGGCAAGAACAGGCTGAAACGATGGATCTACCAGGGCAGTCCTATTTGTGGATCTTGGGAAGGAGGTAAAAGCGGGCTGTGCGGGTTTGGGGAAATATGAGGTTGGCGGCCGTGGAGGGAAGATCCTCAAAGGAGATGAAGTCAGTGATGGTCTGGGAAACGGTGGCTTGATGTTCGGTCGTGGGTTCATTGTCTAGTCGTAGGTAGGAGGAGGAGGTGTCGGAGAGTTGGCATTCAGCCTCCACTAGATAGAGGTCAGTACGCCAAAGAACAAAAGCACCACCCTTTTCAGCAGGGTTAATGACAATGTTGGGTTTGGATCTGAGAGAATGGAGTGCTGCAAGTTCAGAGGTAGTTAGGTTGGAGTGAGTGAAGGGTGCAGAGAAATTGAGATGGCCGATATCACGCTGGCAGTTTGCAATGAAAAGATCTACAGAGGTTAAGAGGGAGGGGTCCAGGTAGAACGAGAATTCTGAAAATGGGAGAAAGGTTCAGCTGTGTGGTGGCGAGAGTCCTGGCCAAAGAAGTGGGCACGGAGACAAAGGCGATGGGAAAGAGCTCAGCATCGTGCCAAGCTCGAAAGTCATTGAGATGGGGGCGTAAGGGGATGAAACTCAGGCCTTTGCTAAGGACTGATCGTTCAGGGTAAGAGAGGGGAAGGTCAGAGGGGATAGTGTAAACGTAGCAGGGGGTGAGATGGGAAGAAGGGATGGGGTCAGAGGAAAGTGAAGGGGAAGAATTTTCCAGAGTGGTGTTGGTGTCCAAGAGTTGTTGAAGCTGTCTCCAGGTGACATCACGAAGGTGCCAGGAGCCAATCACACAGCAGCCAGTAACAACGTCACAAAGCAGCCGGAGCTCCGCCCAGTCGAGGTGTCACAGGGTCACATGACCAAGCCCTGCTCCTGGCGTGCAGTCTCGCTGGAGATGAACACTTGTTGTACATTCAGTCCTGTCTCCGACCCCGTTCTCATGTACCGCAGAGTACCTTCACCACGCAGACTGCAGCGGTTCACCACCACCTTCTCAAGGGCCATTAGGGATGGGCAATAATGCTGGCCTTGCCAGCGATGCCCACAGCCCATGAACGGAACAATAATAGGCATGGAGAACAACTGAGCAAAATTGCCCCTTACGAATTCTCCCTCCCACCCTCCAAATATGAGGACCCAATGTTCAATGGCCCAAATGTCCACCTTTTGGTTTATACACCCTAAAGCTTCCCTCACATAATATCAGGCAGTTTGTCTCCTCCTGCCTTGGCAGTGAAAGGCAGTTTGTGGTAATGGTGCTTGGATGATGATGTAACAAACATATCGGTGTTCTAAAACCAGTCCATTCCCTGTAACAGGAAGGGGCGACAGAGCCATATTGAAGGGAGCATTGCGCTATTAATGGCTGGGGCAACTGGAGCCATAATTAGACTGGAAATCATGGGCAATGATACTTAGAGCTTCTTCTACATTGTCCCATCAAACACTCCCAGGTCAGGTACAGCACAGGTTAGATACAGTGTGAAGCATATTTAAACTGCCCATCAAACACTCTCAGGTCATGTACAGCACGGGGTAGATACTATGTGAAGCTCCCCCTACAAGCTCCCATCAAACATACCAAAGTTAGGTACAGGAATTGGTAATTACAGAGTAAAGGTCCCTCTACAAATTCCCATCATACACCCCCAGGGCAGGTATAGCACGGGTTAGAATCAGAGTAAAACTCCCTCAACACCGGCCCGTTAGATACAATGTAAATCTCACTGTATAGTCATTCATTAAGCCCAGTGAAGTCAGAAACAACATGTGGGTAATGCAGCATACAGCTCCTCTTACACTACCCAAGGATGCTCACCATCTCACGTGCAGCATTTTATGAATACAGGAGAGAAATCCCTGTAGATGTAAGCATCCCACACTCTCAAGTGAGGTATGAGCGAGCTTTACATCCCATTGAATTCACAGGCAAATTATCGCATCAGCTGCCGAGTCTTTTCTCAGATGCTGTTTAACCAGGGCTGTAAACCTGTCTCCAAGTGACATTACAAATGAGCCAGGAGCCAATCACAGAGCAGCCAAGACAATTGTCACACAGCAGCTGGATGCCCTCCAACATGAGGTTGTACTTCTTGCAATTTAGTAAACTGTATTCGCTGCTCAGGGTGCGGTCTCCTCTACACTGCGGAGACCAAACGCAGATTGGGTGACCGCTTTGCGCAACACCTCCGTTCAATCCGTAAGGGTGACCCCGAGCTTCCGGTCGCCCATCACTTTAATTATCCTCCACTTCCACTCTGATCTCTCGGTCCTCTGCCTCTTACACTGTTTCAGTGAAGATCAATGTAAGCTCGAGGAATAGCACCTCATCTTTCGATTAGGCCCTTTACAGCCTTCGGGACCAACATCGAGTTCAACTTTTTCAGACTACAAGATCGGCCCCAATATTTATTTCTATCTCACATGGCAGCTGTTCATAATTCTGCCATTGCCATTTACACCGCATCTAGACTAATCTTTTAGTTATTTATCTTGTCCCATTACCATCTCCTTGACGTGCACAATCATCCCTTATATCTATTAATCTCTCCGGCCTTCCATCCTATCACAGACATTCCCTGTTGTTCTTTCCTCCCCTCCCCACTTTCCCTGCCCCTACACTTGCTTTAAATGCTGTTAATTCTCTAACTTTTTCCAGTTCTGACGAAGTGCCATCGACCTAATACGTTAACACTGCTTCTCTTTCTACAGGTGCTGCCTGACCTGCTGAGTGTTTCCAGCATTTTCTGCTTATATTTCAGATTTCCAACATCCGCAGTGTTTTGCTTTTGTATCAGAATAGTGGAAGAATCCGCTCCCCACATGAGGGAGGTAATTCGTGTGAGACCCTGGTAGCAGCCGAGCTTGCACTGCCTGGAGTCCCAAGTGTACGGGTGACCTGATCTAGATACAGGGCCTTTTAGAAACTCATTTAGAATCAACTTAACTGGACTTCGATACGAGATCACCATTGACTGTATAATAACGGATGATTCCAGTTCTATTGCTGCAGACTGCCTCAGTGATTTATTATTCAAGTGAAATTGCTGAATTCTGGGATTTGAAATACTTTCTGACCGTTGACATTGTGTTTATTTTTGAAAAGCTTATCAAAGTCGAGTGGAATCAGTTCAGTGGAGATACAAATAAAGATCTGAGATCGCTACCTGAATCCAGCCCCGGGCTGGCCGTGCTCGTCTGGTTCCAGATTGAAGGAGCGCGCCAGTGATGCGATTAGCATTGAGCGTACAAACTCTGTGCTTTGTATTGGGAGTTAGTGAGAGCTAGTCAGCGCTTGCACAATAAATTGATATAGGAAAGTTGTTAACTTTAATTTCACTGTAAAGTGACTCAGCGGGATGTAATACTTGTGTTCAAGGTGAGTGGACGAACTATCTACGGCCAAATTGGTTGTAAATACAGCAGAAATTTTGAATTTGTTTTGATAACGAGATGCATTGCAGTTAGTGTTTCACAGTATTCTCAGTACAATAGAAATGCTGCCTGGTGGAGTCCGTGTTCCATGTTTATGTGGAATGTGAAAGATTGCAGAACCTCTTCCATTATTTGATGGGGCTGCTCCTCGTTATTTGGCTGCAGTTCAGTCCTACTTTCCTGATCTTTGATCACCCGGTGCAGAGGGGAGCGGGCGGGTCGGGGGGACCTCCTCGTAAGACTGCTCCTGGGCCTGGCCAAAGTGGCCATTAACTGGTCCAGGCAGCGGGCGGTCGAGGGGGTCATTCGGCCCGACTGCCTGCCTCTTTTCCACGGCCACGTTCGCACCTGGGTGGCCCTGGAGATGGAGCACGCGGTGTCCACCAGCACGCTCGAGGCCTCCCGAGACCAGTGGATACTGCAAGGACCGGAGTGCATCATCACCCCCGGCAACAGCATTTTAACTTAAATTGTTAAGTTTCCTTTAATTTTTTTTTAAGTTACAGTTTATTTGTTTATTGTTTCCACCAAAAGACCTACAATAGAAATGCTGCCCTTGTATGATTCATTATTTGCACCAAATAGACACGGTCTCTAAACTGTCAGACAGCTTGTCCGACATCCAGTACTGCATGAACAGAAATTTCCTCTAACTAAATATTGGGAAAACCGAAGCCGTTTAAAACCTTCTAATTAAACTGGTTCTTGGACTTATTTCACAGATCAGCATTTGTTTATTTTTCATCAAACTCACAATTTAATAGTCCCTATCTTTACAACTTCTTGTGTTGATGCTCACTAAAGGACTAACAAGGTTTTATACCTCCTACAAGTAATGTGGCTGAACTTCAGAAAGAGATTCCCAGCCATATATTCAATGTTAATTTTCAGGATTAAAATATATAATTTATAGAGGTAATAGGAACAACTCTTTTCCTTCTTTATAGATGCGTTATTTTGTTTGTTACGTTGTTAATTTTTGAGTTGAAAGGACAGAATTGGTCTCTGAAATCTCTCAGATGTTCACGTTATTTAACATTCTTATTCAACTTCCTGAGTAATTCAAATGAAACTCGGTCGACGGAAAAAAGTATCCTCCACCTACACCTGCAGAATGTAGTTCTGCTATTAATAAATCAGCCTCAATCCGTCTAACCGTCTGTGTGCTGGGTTCCTTGTTATAAAAAGCTTTATTCATCACACACAAATCTCTCAGGATGAACGAGATTATTGTCCTCTCTATCTGCATCAAATCAATTCAAACAGATCTGCCGTCAGCTACTTTTAAGCGAATAGTTTGTTTGTCACATTTTCTCCACAAATATTCATGAACCTTTTTTATTGGAAGAGACAGATATTTTCTGATTGCTTTTTTCCCCTAAAATTGCTTTGTAGCATTGGTAAGAAAACATGTAAGGGCGGATTAATAAATTCCTAATCAAAATTGACTGAAAAGGTTGTAAACGGCGCTATCCCATGTTTGTTTTGTTTAGGGGGGAATGTAAAGTGATGATTTTTCCACTGCAGGTCTTCTTTTACAATGGCGGGGATCGGTTCGGCTTTGCTCAGAGTGGCCGGGGATCATTGAATTCGGCGAAGAGAGTCTGGGACCAATTGATTCTGTCACTGAATTTACATCATTCGAGGCCCCATTCAGACTCCAGGAGCTGTGCGCAAATGTCCTGAATTTCTGGGACTTACCCGTTGCGCATAATGATTTGTCGAGAATTTTTTCTCTCTTTAAAGAGCCGGAAAAGAATCCCTCAGCAGCTTGCATGGTCTGTGGGATCTACAGCCCGAACCTCTGCAAGGATCCAGTGCCCCATCGCACGGGAGCAGTCACAACCACCGAGGCCTAACTCATAGTTTTACTCCTATGCCCTTAACCCTATATGTTTAATTCTATAAAGAGTAAGTTCAGAAATCAACTTATTTTTAAACAGTAGTATCTCTCTATTTGGATTTCCAGCTCCTACTCACTCCCCTAGTTTACCGGGAATTCAATGATCAGGTGTCTCTTCGTTTCTTTGCGATGGTTGTTATTTTCACCATTCTGTGATCCCCTGGTCTGCAGCAGCGGTCGCGGTATGTGGTTATAATGGAATGGACAGAGATTGGAAAGACTGTAATTCTATATCTGCCCTTCTGTCTGTTTCCTCTGACCTGCACAGCTGTAAGAGCGGGACGCATTTCCACTTCCAGGAGCACAGCCATTGGTCACTCTTAACCTCCTGGCCATAATTCCTCACAGATGATTCATCAAGTTCCCTCCAAAGTCTCCAGGGCTCTGGCATTATAATGTGGTACAAAACACACTACAATGCCTCGTGTTTAACTCATCTGTGCCCTTAATGTGAATCATTACAAGCCAGAATGGAGGGCAGTTACACCCTGATCTACACGGCTGCGATTGCTCCTGGGTGCTGTTTTCTCAACAGACCTGTTTTTGTCTATTCAGCAATGTTCCCTCACCAGTCTGAAGTTGCATTCCCGAGGGACTTTGGCTTGGTATGGCTGCATTAGAGAAGGAGGGAGCCTGTCAGGTAAAGATGATAGAGAGATGGAGGAAAGGGAGAGTGGGACAGACGGATAGAATATCAGTGTCATTGAGAGAGCTGGTAGATCGGGAAAAGGGAACAAAAAAATCCAAAAGAGTGAAATAGATAGAGAGGGAGAAGTAGGCAGAGTGATTGAGGAAGGAGGTGACAGGAGAGAGGGAAGTCGACAGAGAGAGAAATGGTAATATCCAGAATTTTCTCCGACCCCATTTTGGCTTTCTAGAAATTACAGACTGTTTCTTTCGTGGCATCAGTGCGGCTCAAAGTGCTCAGTTAGGAAAGTATCCCTTATCCCTTCTTAACCACCTTATCTACCTGTCCTGCTCCATTCCGGGATCTGGGGACATGCACTCCAGGTCCCTCTTTTCCTTTAAATAAGGAGCATAATGGGGGTGTGTGGGATTGCATCTCACCATAGAACCAGCCACACACTATCTCTTTCGATTTCCATTTTTGGCAGATAACCAACGAGAAACTATTTCTAGCACTTGCTCCAGCACGATGCTGATGCCGTTGGCAGACTGCATAATTTGAGATGTCCAGCTGTGACCTCACATCACTGGGCGAACTGACCCCTGGGTCTGTACCTGTGCACCTGCAGTTCCGCTTTTCCTAACCTGCCACTTACTGTCACTATGCACTGGTTTAGTTCCGAGCACTGAAACTGGGATCTTCCCCGAGATCACATGCTGTCACTGAGCTGTTGGTGTACATTGTACCCACAATCTTATTCATATCTTGACATCTGTAGCACGGCTCATTCATACAGATGGCTTGAGATTTAATTCCATACCCGTGTTAGCTGTGGCTCAGTGGCAACACAATCACTTCTGAACGTTGTGTTATAACCCCTGTTAGACGCTGGTATTCATTGTCCCAAGCGATATATGTCAAGGGAGCAGATTAACCTTTAACCCTTTCACCTTACCTCCTCACTGAGGAACCGTCTGTGTTTTACCTCCCAGCCTATGTCTAGAAGTGAATGATGCCTAAAGTTGCTCGCTGAACTGTCTTTATCTCCCAGTTCCGATTGAATATGAGTTCACCACACCGACCCTCAATAGGATCCCACAAGCAGCTGAGTGAATTTATTAACGCTTTCTTGCCAATTTTTCAAAGAAGTCAGACAGTAAATCGTCAACTGATAATCGTTTATTGACTTCAAAATCATAACCATCATAAATTAAGCATTGAGTATACCAACAATTAGTAAATAAAAAAGATGTAGACGGGTCGCCTAGCAGTTTTAATAACACAGAATTAATAGGCAGACAATTAATAGAATGAATAAGATATATATTACAATCAGCTCCGTGCATCTTCATAATTCAGCATTAGCTGGGTCGCTGATTATCAAATTATAGTTGACATCAGTGTCTGAGATGACTGCAGGTTAGGTAGATTACGTTCGGATTGACTATTTGAGGATCTGATGAATTAACAGCATTAGATCGCCAGACTGTGCAATAGATTGGGGGAGAAACAGACCTTGGGCGTTAGAGCAAAACAGCCGAAACTGATTCGGCAGCTCATTGTGCACTCGGCCCGATACTCTTTCCCATTGACTGTTGCTTTCACCGAATTGGCGGGTTATTGTGCACTCGGCCCGTTTCACTTTCTCATTGACTACCGTTTTCACCGATGAGATGTTAATCCAGGGCCTCCTGTGAATGTTCAAGTGGAACTAACAGATCCAACAGCACTGATGCAAGACATGGGGAGCGTGGACCTCTGTCCCTCAACTTGCTGCTCGAATGTGAAACTGGCGTCAGAAATCGATAGCCTCACAGAAAAAGTTCAATATCCATTTCAATGATCCGAAACACCAGTTTTACTTCAGATTGGTAAATCTTTCCCATCCATTCTCGAGCTGTGGGTGTCCCTGGTAAGGCCCCATTAATTACCCACTCAAATTGCCCTGAGAAGGTGTTGGTGGGCAGTCTTGCTGAACCGTTAACCTAGCTGTTTGCTACAATTGAGTGTCTCACTGGGGCACTTCAAAGACAGGTAATATAACAGTCAGCCACATTGGTAAGGGACTGGGGTCATATTCAGGCCAGTGCAGGTAGGGGCGACAGGTTTCCTTCCCAAAAAAACATTGGTGAATTGCGTTCCAAATAAAAATCGGGGAAAATAATTGACACTGATTTTTTTTGAAATTCCACTTTCTTTTAAACTGATTTTAAATTATCAAACTGCCATCTGAACTCATGTTCTCTAGGTTGTGAGCACGGCCTCTGGATAACTACACCAGTAACATAACCGCCACACTACCCTACCCTGATAGTTGAAATCTACTCCATTGAATAGACATTTATATTTATCCCATTGCAATGTGTGGGCTATGAGGGCTAATTTGTTGCTGGATTTACCTACATTACAAAAGTGGCAATACCTCAAAAGTACATGAATTGTGTTATGAGATGCAAGTTTTTTCCTCCTCCGTTTACCTGTTCCTCCCACTATATATGTATTATCCCCTAATTAATTTATGATATTAATTTGACATTTCTGACTTGTGATATTTTCATTAAACCATAGAGTCAGGTCCCTCGGCCCCTCGATCTATCAGTCTGTGCCCCAAGCAATATCGAACACAGGGTCATTATCGTGTGTGTGTTTGCCCATTTAATCAGGCCATTACCAATTATAATGGATTATTGGTTCAAATCACTAGATCTTTGATGTCTAATGAATAAAGATGAATTTCGCTATTTATTATACCTGAGTGGGGAGAGAACGGAACAAACTGCATCTGTTGGGGAAATGTAAAATAAAACAGAGAAAAATATAATGTACAGCAGGTCCATCAGTGCCTGGAAAATCGTTTCAATACAAAATAGTTACATCACAAGTAACATGACCCGTAACATCAACTTTCTCTCCGTTCAACGTCTGATGATCTTGCTCTGTATTTAGATCAGTGTCTGTTTTTAGGCCCAGAGTGGTTCAGATTGTGGGACTTTACATGGGCCCTGTCCATTTACTGCAGTGCAGATTCCACTGGCTCACTGAACGTTCACAACTTGTTACTCTTTGATGCTTGGGTAAATTTGCCACTTCAACTTCTTTATTTGGCACTCTGCAGTACCTATGTGTAATGCCAGCTGTTTAGAAATTCACCCTTCAATGTGCGATTTATAGGAATAGCAAGGGAACAGATTCTGCACAAATTACATTGTTTCAGCAATTGTTTCCTCATTTTGGGGAGCCAGAAAAACATTGATAATTTCAGTCCAATTCCACGGGTGCTCCAGCCACAGGAATCTCCCCAACAGGATAAACTTTCTGGGTGACTCCAGCCATTGGTCGCTATTGGATAGTTGGACCCATCCCACCTAAAAAGACACTGTTCCCATCCTCAACCCACACAGGTTCAATTCCCCGAAGGGCAACTGAGCGCTGGCACTGAGCGGGAAACCTGGGAAATGTTAACCTCAAACGCAGTAATACTGAGTGCAATTGTCAGTGTCCCACTTTGGCACAGACGGAGCCCAACCCTTGGCCCTTCCTGTCAGTGCATTTCCTCAGTGCCCCATTGGGGAACATTGAGCCCCGGATATCCTGCAGAAGCAGCGCTGTGGGGGCTGGGCGGCTGAGTCCCGTGACCCTGTGGCTGGGCCTCTGACCTCACAACGGGAGATGACGCTAGCTCAGCTCGAGCTGTAAACCCTTAATGGGCCGCTGAAAGGGGAGGGGCAGAAAATCGGCCAACAATGGTCACATAATGAGAGCAGTAATGTTTATAACTTAAAATGTTGATACTTCCACTGTCAGTCCAAGCCTGGATTCCCGCAACGCCTCCAGGTGTCTCTTTCCAGTTGAACTGAACTGATTCTCCCTCAACCTGAAAAAAATTAAAGATTACACAGGAAATGAACAGATTGAACAACAGTGTAAACAGCAGGAAGACTGGGATTAATATTTTAATAATAATTCCAGACAGATATTACCGATAAAAGTGACTGAATCCCATTCATATTATATTTATTATATTAAACATTTACACAAACACTCACGCGACCCGCTCCAGACTCCTGCAGTTTAGTATGAGGCGGCAGAGAGGGGACAGATTGGTCTGTGAAGGAGTTTGATCCCAGGTTCAGAACCGTCAGTGACCGGTTTGTACTGAGAGCGGAGGCGAGATCCTCGGCACAAGAATCTGTGAGACCGACACCCCATAGCCTGGGGATCGGAGATGAGAAACAACAGTAATTAGTGTAAATCCCTAGAGATTAATAATAGCACTATTACTGATACCAATAATAAAGTACAGTGTCAGATATCCAGATATTATAAACACAATCTCACACAGTCTGGTACTTACCACAGTTCCTGCAGATTACACTCCGGTTTCCCCAGAGACGCAGACAGAAGTTTTACTCCTGAATCTCGCAATTTGTTGTTACCCAGACACAGAACCGTCAGTGACCTGTTTGTACTGAGAGCGGAGGCGAGATTCTCGGTACACAAATCTGAGATCCCGACATCCCATAGACTGGCGATCAGCAAGAGAAATTACAGGACTCAGGGTAAATATCCAGTGTTTTTTAATAACACTATTATTGACACTAACAATAATGTTCAGTGTTTATTAATAACACTGCTACTGATACTAATAATAAAGTAGTGTTTATTAATAACACTGTTACTGAAACAAATAATAGTGTTCAGCATTTAATAATATCACTGTTACTGATACCATTGATACTGTTCAGTGTTTATTAATAACACTGTTACTGACACTAATAATAATGTACAGTGTTTGTTAAAAACACTGTTACTGACACTAATAATAAAGTTCCGCATTTATTAATAACGCTATTACTGATACTAATAATAATGTTCAGCGTTTATTAATAACGCTATTACTGATACTAATAATAATGTTCAGCGTTTATCAATATAACTGTTACTGATACTAATAATAATGGTGAGTGCTAATTAATAACACTATTACTATTACTAATAATATTGTTCAGTGTTTATTAATAACACTCTTTCTGACAGTAAAACTAGTGTTCAGAGTTTTTTAATAACACTATTACTGATACTGATAATAGTGATCAGAGTTTATTAATAACACTATTTCTGACAGTAATAATAGTGTTCAGTGTTTCTTAATAACACTATTTTTGACAGTAAAACTAGTGCTCAGAGTTTATTAATAACACTATTCCTGATACTGATAATATTATTCAGTCTATATTAATAACACTATTACTGATACAAATAATAATGTGCAGAGTTTATTAATAACAAAATTACCGATACTATTAATAATGTTCAGTGTCTATTAATAACAATTTTACTGATATTAATAATAAAGTTAAGAGTTTATTAATAAAACTATTACTGGCTCTAATGTTGATGTACAGAGACATCCAGTTATTATAAACACAATCTCACACAATCTGGTACTTACTCCAGTTCCTCTATTGTACAGTCCGGCATCCTCAGAGCTGCAGAAAGTAGTTTCACTCCTGAATCTCCCAGTTTATTGCCTCTCAGTCTAAACATAAGCAGACAGAGAGAAACAAATTCAATCAAACACCTGAACTGATACAATTTTTTCTCTCGGATATTTAAGGAAACACTGAAAATACTTTTCGCGATGAATAACCCGGTTTATTAAATAAAGTGTTGTCTGTGTGAAGCATTTAAATGTCCCTGAATGCAGGCTCATTCCTAATGATCAGAATTACCCTCCTGGAGCTCAGTGACTAGGCCCCGTCATGTTTGGGGAAACTTGTCTCATTTCTGCTGCTCTTAAATCCTGGATATTAAGATAAAGGGCGATTTTTCTGGAATCAAATGATAATGCGGTGATTTCCAATTCTTTATACACCATACATTTGATGAATCATTTCCTTTCCTACACCCGCTGACAGTCCGTTAACTGTCACTTGCCTCCACACATTGGGAAGAGTGTTGCATACTCCGACACATGGGCTGCTGCAGTTAGTCTCGGCCTACGTGAGTAACAGTGAGAAGAAACCTCTTCAATTGACATATCTCAGGCAGTGAGAAAAACAGGAGTAAATATGATTTATTGCCATTAAATTATCAGACTCTCAGTCATCTGTATTTGCTGATCTGATAGAGATTGTAAAATCCCTGCTTGTTTACAAGGATCAGTTCCAGATTCTCCAGACCTTAGGGAATTACTAACCAATCCTATTATTGGTCATATTTGTGTTGAATCTGATTCTATCTGGTTTTAACTGAACTGTTTGTTTCCCTTCATTACTAAGCAACAACACAATCCGTGACTGTTCTACTGTGGTGTATGTGCCTTTAAGAGCAATTATGGTGTATGTGCCTTTAAGAGCCCCAGGTGTGCATAATACCGGTAATTGCCACTTGGGCTATATAAGCCTGTGTATTGTGTATATCCTTTAGAAACCCCCCCCCAGACTTGCTTAGTAAATACCTATGAACCAACTCCTGTCTTCAGTGTCTTTATCTACACACGGACACTACAGTGGCGACGAAGTGGAAACGGACTTACCTGCAATTCGGCAGCACCTCAAGGACATCGATTCCTCCAGCGTCCAGAAGACTGAAGGAAGTAAGAGAAACTGTGGTTTCACCAGCTGGCCAGGCTGGTGACAGGTACTGCACTAATCCTTCCTGGGCGTCAGGCTGCTGCTCCAGCGGCGGGCTCTACAGCTGAGACAGGCAGCGAAATCGGAGGCAAGCAATAACGGACTGGGAGGGTGCACTCGAGAGATGGCTGGCGCGGCAAGCAGGTCAGCGTTTAGACCTCCGTCGGGAATGAGTCTCCTACAGTGAATAAACGGAAACCACAGTAAAACAGCGTTGTTATCGGTAGCAGCGGCGGGAAAGCGCGGGAAGCGCCATATCTTTGCTACAGAGAGAAAAAAAAAAGCGCGGGAAGCGCCATATCTTTTCTGAAATGCCTAAATCTGGTAATATTGAGGCTTTTGATGGCGAAATAGAAGATTGGACCACATACGTGGAAAGAGTAGAGGTTTATTGCACTGCAAATGGAATAACAGATGAAAAAAAAGCTTCAGTACTTCTGAATTTAATGGGCGCGAAGACATACGGGCTGTTACGAAATTTAATCACTCCAGCCAAACCAAAGGACAAGACTTTTAAAGAAATTGTTGAAACCCTGCAGGAGCATTTAAACCCAACACCGCTGCTGATAGCGGAACGATTCAAGTTCTTCAAGAGAAATCAACACAAGAATGAAAGTAACGCTGATTACCTAACCGAATTAAGAAAGCTATCAAAGTACTGCCAATTCGGAGCAGGACTATCGGATTATCTTCGAGACAAATTTGTTTGCGGTCTCTTAAGTGAAGGAACACAAAAAAGACTGCTTTCTGAAAAAGATTTAACATTGGACAAAGCTTTCAGTATGGCTGTATCATACGAAGCAGCAGCAAAAGGAGCTGCAGAGATACAACAAGAGACACAAGACTTCGGCACCCATAAAATGACACAGGAGTTCGGAAGATGTTATCGCTGTGGCAGATCCACCCATAACCAGAGGGACTGCTGGTTCAAGGGCAAAGCATGCAGGCAATGTGGTAAGATTGGACACATTGCACGGGTATGCCAATCTGGACAAAATAAATCCTCTGACAGAAAACAAAAAATCAATAAAGAAAAGTACAGGAAGGTACAAATGCTGACGGACAATAGCTCCGAAGACCAGAATAGCGATAGCGACTCTGGAAACAAGAGGCTAAGCTGTCTCAAATTACATAATGTACTTGCCAAAGAGGATTACCAAACCATTTGGGTTACCCTCACAATAGCAGGGTCCCCAGTTAAAATGGAGCTAGATACAGGATCAGATCTAACCGTAATAAATCGATGAGATTACGAGAGGCTATTTTCGCATATACCTCTAAAAGACACATCCATTAACTTAAAAACATATACGGGGCAGAAAGTCTACCCCAAAGGAAAAATAAGGGTGCCTGTGGTATACAACGGCAAAGAAATACAAAAGTTGTATTTATACATTCTACAAGATGGTGGTCCACCGTTGTTGGGACGTGAATGGATAAGGAAGATACGTTTAGACTGGCACTCCATTCAGGCACTGACGGTGACCAGTAAGGAAAAAAACAATGATGACATCATACCTGAACGATTAAAAGACATCTTGGCCAATGCCAAAGAAGTGTTTCAAGAGAAACTAGGAACCTTGAAGGGCATCACCGCCTCAATAAAAGTGGAAGATACAGCAATTCCAAAATTTTTAAAGGCAAGGCCGGTGCCTTACACAATACGTCCGGCAGTCGAGGCAGAGCTGAAGAATTTGGAAAAGGCAGGCGTATTATCCAAAATAGATTGGAGCGAATGGGCAACACCCATCATTCCAGTCATGAAAAAAACATTGAAAAATAACTCTGAGGAACAGAAAAAAATTCGCATCTGTGGGGACTTTAAGGTGACTGTAAACCCGGTCCTTCACATGGTACAGTATCCTCTTCCGAGGATTGAAGATATTTTCGCCTCACTATCTGGAGGGAAACGTTTCACAAAAATTGACTTGGCACAGGCATATCTACAGACGGAGGTTGAGGAGACCTCTAAAAAGTATCTCACAATAAACACACACAAAGGCCTGTACCAGTACAATCGACTGGTTTTTGGAATAGCATCAGCTCCAGCTAACTGGCAAAGAGCTATGGAGCAAGTCCTGCAAGGGATTCCGGGGACTCAATGCTACCTAGACGACATCCTTATAACAGGAGAAAACGACAACGAGCACCTTGCCAATTTGGAGCAGGTGCTCGCTAGGCTGAAAGAACGGGGCCTACGAGCAAATCTCCCCAAGTGTGAATTTTTCCAAAATCAGATATCATATTTTGGCCACATAATTAATAAGGAAGGGTTGCATAAGTCACCTGAAAAAATTGAAGCAGTTATAAAAGCCCCAGCACCTGAAAATGTTTCACAATTAAGGTCATTCCTGGGATTAATAAATAACTATCATAAATTTTTACCGAACTTATCAACTATTCTATACCCTCTCAATGATCTTCTACAGGCAGGAGTGATTTGGAAATGGAACGAAGACTGTAAACGTGCCTTCCATAAATGTAAAGACTTAATCACATCCGAGAAAATTTTGGCTCATTACAACCCATCACTACCAATCAGACTGGTGTGCGATGCATCCTCTTATGGCATAGGAGTGGTATTGTCCCATAGATTCCCTGATGGCTCGGAACGGCCGATAGCTTTTGCGTCATGCTCATTGAACTCAGCTGAGCGTAACTATGCCCAGATAGACAGGGAAGCGCTCAGCCTGCTATGGGGAGTGAAGAAATTCAACCATTACCTACACGGACAAAAATTTACCTTGCTGACTGACCATCAACCCCTCATCTCCATATTCAACCCTAAAAAAGGTGTCCCCATTATGACGGCACAAAGACTACAGAGGTGGTCCCTTTTTCTAGGGGCACACCAATACAACATTGAATACAAAGGGTCAAAACAGCATGGGAATGCTGACGGTTTATCACGCCTACCGTTGCCAATGATAGAAGAGGCACCTACAGTAGACCCAGTAGAGATATTCCACTCTACCATTGTGGAATATCTACCGGTGACAAATTCTGCCATTGAAAGGGAGACAAGAAATGACCCTACTCTCTCACGGGTCTACGATTTAACAGTGAAGGGATGGCCAGCACATGGCGAACCACTGTTGCCAGCATTCTCGCAAAGAAGAGAACAGCTGTCAGTGTGCCGAGGAACCTTGATGTGTGGATCCAGAGAGGTGATTCCACCCAAACTCCAGGATAAAGTGCTAAAGGAGCTTCACGAGGGGCATCTGGGTGGAGTGAATATGAAGAACCTAGCTCGGGCGTTTGTATGGTGGCCAGGTATCGATGGAGACATCGAAGACATGACCAAGAGCTGGCTAGGATGCCAGAAGGTCCAAAATGCTCCGCCACAGGCCCCTCTACATCCATGGGAGTGGCCCTCCTCTCCCTGGCAAAGGGTGCGCATCGACTTTGCTGGTCCATTTTTGGACTCAATGTTCTTAATCGCAGTTGATGCACACTCCAAGTGGCCGGAGGTAATAAAGATGTCCTCCACCACCACGGAAAAAACCATCACAGAATTAAGGACCATATTTGCCAGGAATGGGCTGCCGGAGCAGATATGTTCTGATAATGGACCGCAATTTGTGTCCGAAGAATTCAGAAAGATCTTAAAGAACAATGGTGTAAAGCACTACACGTCCGCCCCATACCATCCCGCCACCAATGGATTGACTGAAAGGTTTGTCCAGACCTTCAAGAAGGCCATCAAGGCCATGGGTAATGAAGACATAAAACTTCAGCACAAGGTGGATAACTTCTTATTTGCATATAGGAATGCAATGCATATGGTTACTAACCAAACTCCCGCCATGATGTTCTACAATAGAAACCTAAGATGCCAGCTGGATTTGGTCAAGCCCAACATCCGAAGGGACGTGGAGGACTGGCAGTTTCAGGGCATGAATGAAAGGCCAACTAGGGCCTTCCAGATAGGCCAACCGGATTTGGCCCGGGACTACCGTACCGAGAAATGGCAGCCTGGAACTATCTGCACACGATTCGGACCACTGATGTATACCGTGGACATTGGAGACAGCATAATAAGGCGCCATGCTGACCAAATCATCAAGTCGTCCGAAAAGGGACAACCTACACCACCGCTCTATACATCTAACGATGAAGTAGAGATACCCATATCTACCTCCGATCCGGTGATACTGGAGCCCGATGAACCCGACACTGGCATTCAAGCCGAATCAGCCTTGCCAGAAGAACCTACTACACCACCAGAAACTACTACACCCCCGAGGCGTTATTGGACCGAGTCAGGAAGCCTCCTGAGAGACTAACTTATAATTAACTAGCTGAAGTGCCCGGCGGTGCCGAGGCTTTTTCGAGGGCATGTTGTTGTTGGAAGAGAGAGAGAGAGAGCGACTGGGGGGAAGAGAGAGAGTGACTGGGGGGAAGAGAGAGAGCGACTGGGGGGGAAGAGAGGGAGGGGAGGGGTGGGGGGAAGAGAGGGAGGGGAGGGGAGGGGGCAGGGAGGGGAGGGGGAGGGGAAGGGAGGGAGGGGGAGGGCGGGAAAGGGAGGGCGGGGGGAGGGGAGGGGGGAAGGAAGGGAGGGAGGGATGGCAGGGGAGGGGAGGGAGGGGAAGGGAGGGCGGGGAGGGGAGGGCGGGGAAGGGTGGGCGTGGGGAGGGGGAGGGGGAGGAAGGGAAGGAGAGGGAAGGGAGGGTGGGGGGGAAGGGAGGGCGGGGGGGAAGGGCGGTGGAGGGGAGGGGTGATGGAGGGCGGGGGGGAGGGAGGGGAGGGAAGGCGGCGGGCGCCACCCCGAGGGTCGCGGCCCCCGAGGGTCGCGCCCCCCCCCCGGAGGTGAAGACCGCCGATTGCGCGCGCAGCAGGTGCTGAGACGCGGCGTCTCTCTCGGCCGGCGGGCCCGGTTGCCAGGGCAACCGTGACGCTGACCAAGTCAGAGAGAGAGACGCCGCGTCTCAGCTGCTCCTGCTGCGCGCGCGGTCCCCCCCCCCCCGAGGGTCGCGGCCCCCCCGAGAGTCGCGCCCCCCCCCCCCGTGGGTCGCGGCCGCCCCCCCCTCCCCCCGAGGTGAAGAGCGCCGATTGCGCCCGTTGCCAGGGTAACGCTGGACGCTCAGCAAGCCCCGGCAGAGAGAGACGTCTCAGCTCCTGCTGCGCGCGCACCCTAGCGGCGCTGGGCTGAGGCTCGGCCCTCCAGCCTTCGAGTTGGGCCGGGAGGTGCCTAGCTCGGGCGTGGGTGCGGAGGAGACGCCGAGGCTTCTAGCCCTACCTGGAAAAACGGGGAAAGGTAGGAAAATTAATGAGATTAGATAAGTTAATTACTTTCTAAATCATTTTTTTAAAAAACAATATGTGTTTTAAAAGCAACGTTTTTTTTTTAAGACGAAAGCGGGAAAAAGAAAGGAAAAGTTTGGAATCAAGATGGCGGCGACTCACCTCGGTTCAGAACGATAAAGCCCGGCCACACGTGCACCGATTGGCCCGGCGGCACACGCCAGCAACCCGGCGTACGATTGGTCGAGCTCGAGGTCACTCTGTCGCTAATGAGCGGATAATGAGATGCTAATGAGCGGAATGTTGAAGGTTTTTGGGATACCGCGGGCGCAATTTTAGCCCGGCCGAAACGTAAATACGCTTAAAACCGTCTCGGAAGTGTAAGCTTTCTTTGGAGGTAACGCGCGCGTAGGTACGCCCTGTAACTTTCGAGTGCATACCCGCAACGCACATGCGATGACAGACAGATAGACAGATAGACAGAAAGACAGAATGACAGAAGTACCGATTTATATATATAGATTAATAGAACAATGTATATTATTTTGCATATAACATGTAATTAATAATTACTTAAAATATGATGTACTAGTTAGCTAGAAGGGGAGGAATTGTGGTGTATGTGCCTTTAAGAGCAATTATGGTGTATGTGCCTTTAAGAGCCCCAGGTGTGCGTAATGCCGGTAATTGCCACTTGGGCTATATAAGCCTGTGTATTGTGTATATCCTTTAGAAACCCCCCCCAGACTTGCTTAGTAAATACCTATGAACCAACTCCTGTCTTCAGTGTCTTTATCTACACACGGACGCTACATCTACAATTGCCAAAACAGTTACAGTTACATAAACAGTTACCTCAACACCCGGCATTTGTACAGTACGGGTCCCAGCCACTGGAGACCTTCACACTCAATGTTGCAGTTCATTACATTGAGGTGTTTTATTGTATCACAGAGTCCAATCACATGAGACAGAACCACACAGTCAATCGGGGTCAACCTCAGTCCACTAAATCCAAGTGTTTCCACAGAACCCACTGTGTTCCGAGCCAGCACTTTATTCTGAGACTCAAACAGGTAGTGGAATGTGTTCAGGAGGTTCCTTTTACCAGTTTCACTCCCTGTGTCTCCAATCTGTCCTTCAACCTTCTCCTTCACCCAGTCAATCACTCGGCGGGTGCTTTGATGAAGAAATTGACCCAGAAACTCCTCCAGGGGCCGAGCTGACTGTGGAGAGGAGAGACCAGCAACAAAACGGAGAAATATCTCAAATCGCCCATCTTCCTTGCTGAGGGCCTCATGGAGGAGTTTCCAGATGTCCTCGGGAGCTGGAGTCAGGAATTGTGCGAGTGCGGCTACAAACACTTGGATGGTGATGTGTGGGAATGTGTACACCACGTTCTGGGCAGAATCATCTCTCTCCAAAAGTTCCATCATGAACCCAGACAGAAACTGGGAAGGTTGCAGATTGTACTTGACCAAATCTCCATTTCTAAAAACAATCTTCTTCTCAGAGAATCCTGTGAAGGCCATCTCCCCAATCTTCAGTAACACATCACGGGGGCTTTCAATCTCTCGACCGTGGTTTTTCAGAATGTTGTAAATATAGTAGGAATATAGTTGGGTGATGGTCTTGCGAACTTGCTGCTGATTCCTGTCTTTTTGTGTAAAGAAGGGACCCAGTGACAGACCGACGATCCAGCAGTAGGAAGGGTTGTAGCACATGGTGTACAGGATCTCGTTCTCCTCCACATGTTTGAAAACAGCTGCTGCCACCGTCTGATCATCAAAAAACTTGTTGAAATACTCCTTCCTTTCTTCACCAATAAATCCCAGGATTTCAGCCCAGACACTGATCTCAGCCTTTTCCAATAAATGTAAAGCAGTGGGGCGGCTGGTCACTTGCACTGAACATCCTGGGAGCAGCTTGTGCTGTATTTAACTGTACACAATGTCAGACACTTCACACCAGTCTTCGGGATCTGTGCACATGTGCTGAGGTTCTGTATTTCTCCGATTGTCAGCAAAATCGATGCTGTCCTTGAATTCATCCAAACCATCGAATATAAACAGCAATCCCTCTGGGTTCTTCCAGAGCTCTCCAACAATATTCCCAAAGTAAGGATACAGATCCAATATCAGATTCCTCAGGTTTATTCTACAGTTAATAGCGTTCAAATCTCGGAATTTAAAACTGAAAACAAATTGAAAATGTGTGTAAATTTTCCCCGTGGCCCAGTCATGTACAATCTTTTGTACCATTGTTGTTTTTCCAATCCCCGGGACTCCGCTCACAGCTCCTGACCTCCCAGAATTGGATTTTCTCTGGGAAAAACTGCTGTGGAACAATTGATCTGTTCGGATTTTTTCCAGTTCTCTCCGGAGATGTTTCTCTCTCCACTCTTCATGATCTCGGCCTCTTGCCAGGAGTTCATGTTCTACAAGTTTCTGATCTCGAACAGTAGAAATGACCGTTAGCTCAGCGTATCGATCAGCCAACTGGAAAACCTTAACCTTCTCCTTTATTAGGATAGTGTTCACTCTCAGTGTTTCAGATTGTTCCCGGAGTGTTTCCTTGTGTTTATGTTGAACATCTTCAATTAGAACAGAGAGAAAGTGGCTCTCAATGTTAGTTCTATTGACATAAAGCAACTTCTCAATACCATTTCACTATTCATTGAAATACTGCGAGATTTAATTCACAGCTTCAATAGATATCCGTGTAGAAATTAAACTCAGTTAATGGAAACCTCGCTTGAAAGTAAGCAATGGCCCAGAAAATTTTCTAATCCTCATTTGTCTCTAATATTTACTGAAGATGGAGATTTCAAAAAAGGTGATATTTTCTGTGATAGTTAATACTATCCAGCCTTACCCTGTACTACAATAATCATGGGTGACTTTAATCTACATATACACTGGCCAAACGAAATTTGCAATAATACTGTGCTGGCCTTCATTGCAAGAGGATTTGAGTACAGGGGCAAGGATATCTTACTGCAGTTGTGCAGGGCTTTGGTGAGACCACACCTGGAGTACTGTGTGCAATTTCGGTCTCCTTAACAAAGAAAGGATATACTTGCCATAGAGGGAGTGCAGCGAAGGTTCACCAGGCTGATTCCCGTGTTGGCAGGACTGTCATATGAGGAGAGATTGGGTCGACAGGGCCTCTATTCACTAGATTTTAGAAGAATGAGAGTTGATCTCATTGAAACGTATACAATTCTGAAACGGCTAGACAAACTGGATGCAGGGAGGATGCTTCCCCTTGCTGGGGGGTCTAGAACGAGTGGTCACAGTCTCAGGATACTTGGTCGGACATTTAGGACTGAGATTAGGAGAAATTTCTTCACTCAGAGTGCGGTGAACCTGTGGAATTCTCCAGCACAGATGTTTGTGGAGGCCAAGTCACTAAATATATTTAAAAAGGTGATAGATGATTTTCTATACACAAAAAGCATCAAGGGGTTTGGGGAGAGAGTGGGAATAAAGTATTGAGATTGAGGATCAACCATGAACATATTGAATGGTGGAGCAGGCTCGAACGGCCGAATGGCCTAATCTTGCTCCTATTTTTCTATATTTCTATGTCTATGTTCATAGAATCATAGAAAATTACAGCACAGAAGGAGGCCATTTCAGCCGATTGTGTCCGTGCCAGACAACAAAGAGCTATACAGCCGAATCCCACTTCCCATTTCTTGCTCCGTATCCCTGCAGGTTAGAGCATCGCAAGTGCACATCCAAGTACTTTTTAGATGTGGTTAGGGTTTCTGCCTCTACCCCACTTTCAGGCAGTGAGTTCCAAACACCAACCACCCTCTGGGTGAAGAAAGTTCCTTACAAATCCCCTCTAAACCTTTCATCAATTACTTAAAATCTGTGCCCCTTGGTTTTGGCCCCTCTGCTAAGGGAAATATGTCCTTTCTGTACACTTTATCAAGGTCCCTCATAATTTTATATACCTGAATATGGTCTCCCCTCAGCCTCCTCTGTTCCAAGGAAAACAAACCCAGCCTATCCACTTTTTCCTCATAACTAAGATACTCTACTCCCGGCAACATCCTTGTAAATCTCCTCTGTACCCTCTGTAGTGTAATCACATCTTTCCTGTAATGTGGTGACCAGAACTGCAAGCAGTACTCTAGCTGAGGCCTAACTATTGTTTTATGCAGTTGAAGTTCATGTACTCTATGCCATGGCTAATAAAGCCAAGCATTCCGCATGCCGGCTTAACCAACTTATCTACCTGGCCTGCTCATTTACAATCGCTTTCAAGGGCTTTTTTACATAGGCCATTGTCCAGAGCGGTGAGAGCAGAGTTTCAGTGAGTATTTAAACTCACTTTCACGGGCTTTTTTACAGAGTCTTACCAACCTCACAGACCGGTGGCGGCATTCCAGAACTATGTCATGATTCAAAACGTGATGTGGGCAGGAGGGAGCAGCTGATTGGAAGAGTACTTTAAATACTCTATAGTCTGACAGTTTAGGTTCTTAATTTATAAAATTTATACGGTCTTAATTTTTTGGTTATAATTTCTAACGTCTCCGTTGTGTAGCAGGGAGTGATAGGAAAGAAGCACACTTGAGTATATCATTTAAGTGTAGTATAATTGGTGGTATTGATTTAATTTAAATTAATTAAAGGGGAATTCATGTCAGCAAAGCTCGGCTCCTTGGCATGCTCCTCCTGCACTATGTGGGAAATCAGGGACACTTCCTGTGACCCTGACGACCATGAGTGTGGGAAGTGTGTCCAGCTGCAGCTACTGGCAGATGGCATTGCAGCGCTGGAGCTACGAATGGACACATGCTGGAGCATTCGCGATGCTGAGGACATCAAGGCTGAACAGGCAGGAAGGGAATGGGTGACCGCCAGTCAGAGTAGTAGGCACAGGCAGTGCAAGGGTCCACTGTGGCCATCCAAACTCACAAACAAATATACCGCTTTGGAGATTGTTGGGAAGGATGGCTTATCGGGGGAAGGCAGCAACAACCAACTTCCTGGCACCATGGGTGTTTCTGCTGCACGGGACGAGAGGAAAAAGTGCGGGAGAGCTATAGTGATAGGGGATTCTATTTTAAGGGGAATAGATAGGCGTTTATGCGGCCGCAAACAAGACTCCAGGATGGTATGTTGCCTCCCTGGTGCAAGGGTCAAGGGTGTCTTGGAGCGGCTGCAGGGCATTCTGGAGGGGGAGGGTAAACAGCCGGTTATGGTGGTGCATATAGGTACCAAAGATATAGGTAAAAAAGGGGGTGATGTCCTTAAAGCTGAATATAGGGAGTTAGGAGGAAAATAAAAAAATAGGACCTCAAAGGTAGTTATCTCAGGATTGCTACCAGTGCCACGTGCTAGTCAGAGTAGAAATAGAAGGATATTTCAGATGAATACATGGCTAGAAGGATGGTGCAAGTGGGAGGGATTCAAATTCCTGGGACATTGGAATCGGTTCTGGGGGAGGTAGGACCAGTCAAAACTGGATGGTTTGCACCTGCGCAGGACCGTGGCTGAAGTCCTAGGTGAATTGTTTGCTAGTGCTGTTGGGGAGGGTTTAAACTAAAATTGCAGGGGGTTGGGAACCTGTGCATGGAGACAGAGGAAAGGGAAGCAAGGATAGAAGCAAAAGAGACAAAGGAGAAAAGCAAAAGTGGAAGTCAAAGAAATCAAGGGTGTAAATCAAACATGGCCGCAGTAAACAACAATTCTAAAAGGTCTAAGAGTGTAAAAAAAACAAGCCTGAAGATTTTGTGTCTTAATGCGAGGAGCATTCGTTATAGGGTGGATGAATTAACTTCGCAAATAGATGTAAATGGATATGATATAATTGGGATTACGAAGATATGGCTCCAGGATGACCAAGGCTGGGAACTCAACATCGAGGATTATTCAATATTCAGGAAGGTCAGGCAAAAATGAAAAGGCGGTGGGGTAGCATTGCTGGCAAAAGAGGAAATTAACACAATAGTAATGAAGGATAATAGCTCTGATGATGTGGAATCTGTATGGGTAGAACTGAGAAATACCAAAGGGCAGAAAACGTTAGTGGGGTTGTATTCAGACCCTCAAACAGTACTGCTGAGGTTGGGGATGGCATTAAATGGGAAATTAATGATGCGTGCAATAAGGGCACAGCAATTATCATGGGTGACTTTAATCTACATATAGATTGGTCTAACCAAATTTGTAACAATACTGTGGAGGAGAAATCCCTAGAGTGTATACGGAATGGTTTCCTGCACCAATATATCGAGGAACCAACAAGAAATCTGGCCATATTAGACTGGGTATTATGTAATGAGACAGGATTCATTAGCAATCTTGTTGTGCGAGGCCCCTTGGGGTGGAGCGATCATAATTGAATAGGATGTTTCATTAAAATGGAGAGTGAATTAGTTGACTCAGAGACGTGGGTACTGATTTTAAATAAAGGACACTACGATGTTATGAGGCGCGAGTTGGCTAGGATGGATTGGGGAATGTTTGTTAAAGGGTTGATGGTGAACAGGCAATGGCAAACATTTAAAGATCGCATGGATGAACTACATAATTTGATCATCCGTGTTTGGCATAAAAGAAGGTGACTCAACATTGGCTAACAAGGGAAATTGGGACAGCATAATATCCAAGGAGAGGACATATAAATTGGCCAGAAAAAGCAGCAAACCTGAGGAGTGGGAGCAGTTTAGGATTCAGCAAAGGAGGACAAAGGGATTAATTAAGAGGGGGAAAATAGAGTATGAGAGTAAGCTTCAGGGAACATAAAATCTGACTATAAAAGCTTCTATAGATATGTGAAGAGAAAAATAACTGGTAAATTCAAGCGTAGGTCCCTTGCAGTCAGAATCAGGGGAATTCATAATGGGGAACAAAGCCATGGCAGGCCAATTAAATACCTGCTTTGGTTCTGTCTTTACAAAGAAGGACACAAATAAACTCCCAGAGATGTCGCGAAAATTTGGTCGAATGAAAGGGTGGAACTGAATGAAATCAGTATTTGTATGGAAATGGTGTTAGGGAAATTGACGGGATTGAAGGCCGATAAATCCCCAGGGTCTGATAATCTACATCCTAGGTTACTTAAGGAAGTGGCCCTAGAAATAGTAGATGCATTGCTGGTCATCTTCCAAAATTCTATAGACTCTGGAAAAGTTCCCATGGATTGGAGGGTAGCTAATGTAACCCCACTATTTAGAAAAGGTGGTAGAGAAAAAACGGGGAATTATAGACTGGTAAGACTGACACCAGTAGTGGGGAATATGCTAGAGCCCATTATAAAAGATGTAAAGCAGAGCACTTGGAAAACAGTGACTGGATCGGTGCAAGTCAAAATGATTTACAAAAGGTAAACCATGCTTGACTAATCTACTGCAATTTTTTGGGGATGTAACTGGTAGAATAGATAAAGGAGAACCAGTGGATGTGGTGTATTTGTACTTTCAGAAGAATTTCGATAAGGTCTCGCATAAGAGACTAGCGTGCAAAGTTAAAGCACATGGGATTAGGGGTAAGGTACTGACTTGGATAGAAAACTGGTTGGCTGACAGGAAGCAAAGAGTTGGATTAAACGGGTCTTTTTCCGAGTGGAAGGCAGTGACAAGTGGGGTACCACAGGGATCGGTGCTAGCACCCCAGTTATTCGTAATATAGAATAATGATCTTGACGAGGGAAGTAGATGTAACATCTCCAAAGCTGGGTGGGCATGTTTGCTGTGAGGAGGATGCATAGAAACTCCAAACGATTTGGACAGTTTGGGCGGTTGGGCAGATGCATGGCAGCTGCAATATAATATGTATACATGCGAGGTTATCCATTTTGGTGGCAAAAACAGGAAGGCAGATTATTATCTGAAAGGCGATAGATTGGGAAAATGGGAAATGCAACGAATTGTGCACCAGTCACTGAAGGTAAGCATGCAGGTGCAGCAGGCGGTTAAGAAGGCAAATGGTATGCTGGCCTTCATAGCGAGAGGATTCGAGTACAGGAGCAAGGATGTCTTGCTGCAGTTGTACAGGGCCATGGTGAGTCCACACCTTGAGTATTGTGTGCAGTTTTTGTCGCCTTATCTGAGGAAAGATGTTCTTGCCATGGAGGGAGTGCAGCGAAGATTCACCAGACTGATACCTGGGATGGCAGGAATGACGTCTGTAGAGAGCTTGGGTCAATTAGGCTTATACTTGCTAGAGTTTAGAAGGATGAGAGGGGATCTAATTGAAACTTATAAAATTCTAACAGGACTAGACAGGAAAGCTGTTCCCGATGGCGGTGGATTCCAGAACCATGGGTCACAGGCTAATGATAAGGGGTAAGCCATTTTGGACTGAGATGAGGAGGAACTTCTTCACCCAGAGATTGGTGAGCCTGTGGAATTCCCTGTACAGAAGACAGTTGTGGCCAATTCATTAAATATATTCAAGAAGGATTTAGATATATTTGTTCAGTATAAGGGAATGAAGGGGTATGTGGAGAAAGCAGGGACAGGGTACTGAATTTGGATGATCAGCCATGATCGCAGTGAATTGCAGAGCAGGCTCTTGGGGACGAATGGCCTACTCCTGCTCCTATCTTCTATGTTTCTATGTTTCTATTCTGCCTTCAGGGAACTGTGGACATGCACTCCAAGTTCCCTTTGTTCCTCTACACTACTCAGTGTCCTACCATTTAATGTGTATTCCCTTTCCTTGTTAGCCCTCCCCAAATGCATTACCTCACACTTCTCCGGATTGAATTCCATTTGCCACTGTTCTGCCCACCTGAACAATGTATTTATATATTCCTGCAGTCTACAACTTCCTTTTTCAGTGTCAACCACACAGTCGATTTTAGTTTTATCTCCAAACTTCTTAATCATACCACCTATATACAAGTCTAGATCATTGATATATAGCACAAAAATAAAGGGACCTAGTACTGAGTCCTGCGTAGCCCCACTGGAAACAGCTTCCAGTCACAAAAACACCCATCAACCATTACTCTCTGCTTTCTGCCTCCAAGCCAGTTTGGAATCCAACTTGACACTTTGCCCTGGATCCCGTGGGCTTTTAACTTCGTGATCAGTCTGCCATGTGGAAGCTTATCAAAAGCCTTGCTAAAGTCCATATACACTACATCAAACGCACAACCCTCATCTACCCTCCTTGTTACCTGCTCAAAAAATTCAATCAAGTTCGTCAGACACGACCTTCCCTTAACAAACCCGTGCTGACTATCCTTGATTAATCCCTGTCTTTCTGAATGAAGATTTATCCTGTCCTTCAGAATTCTTTCCAATAATATTCCCACCACCGAGGTTAGGCTGACTGGCCTGTAATTACTCTGTCTATCCTTTTCTCCCTTTATAAACAAGGGTACAACGTTAGCAGTCCTCCATTTCTCTGGCACCACACCTGAAGCCATAGAGGATTGGAAATGATGGTCAGGGCCTCTGCTATTTCCTCTTTTGCTTTGCTTAACGGCCTGTGATAGATTTCATCCGGGCCTGAGGATTCATCCACTTTTAAAGCTGCCAAACCCCTTAATATTTCCTCTCTCATTATGTTTATTCCCTTTAGTATTTCACACTCCTCCTCCCTGATAGCAATGTCCGCTTCACCCCTCTCCTTTGTGAAAACAGACGCAAAGTATTCATTAAGCACCCTTCTGACGTTTGCCGCCTCCGCACACAGATTACCCGCATGAACCCTAATAGGCCCTATTCTTTCTTTAGTTATCCTCTTAATATATTTATAAAACCTCTTTGTGTTATCCCTGATTTTACTTGCCAAGAATTGTTCTTGCTCTCTCTTCACTTTCCTAATATAATTTTTAATTGCAATCCTGCATTTTCTGCACTCCTCTAAAGTTTCTGCAGTATTTAGCCCTCAGTATCTGTCATACGCCTCCCTTTCTTTCTTTATCCTATCCTGGATGTCCCTAGTCAACTAGATATGTCATTCCCACCTTTTTTCTTTAAGGGCACATATTTTGTCTGACCCTCCGGATATCCTCCTTGAATGCCTCCCACTGCTGTGACATTGATTTTCCTTCAAGTAGCTGCTCCCAGTCCACTATGGCTAAATCCCCACTGAGCTTAGCAAAATTTGCTTTTCCCCCAATTTAGAAATTTTATTCCTGGTCTATCCTTGTCCTTTTCAATAAGTACCTTAAATCTAACTGAATTATCGTCACTAGCACCAAAATGATTCCCCACTGATATGCCTTCTACCTGTCGATCTTCATTCCCTAAAACAATGTCCAGAACCGCCCTCTCCCTTGTTGGGCTTACTACATACAGGCTAAAAATGTTCTGCTGAATGCATTTTAGTAATTCACACCCTCTATACCCTTCAGACTTTTTATCTCAGTTAATATTGGAGTAGTTGAAATCCCCTACTATTACTGCCGTACAATTTTTGCACTTCGCAGAAATTTGACTATATATTTGTTCTCCTACCTCCCTCTCAATGTTTGGGGGTCTACAGTACACTCCCAAGCAGTGTGATTGCCCTTTTTGTTTCTAACCCATATGGCCTCATTTGATGACCCTTCCAACATGTCATCCCTGCTCACAGCTGTAATAGTTTCTTTAATGAATATCACGACCCCCCTCCCCCTTCTTACGCCTCTCTCTGTCCCATCTGAAAATCCTGCAAACAGGAATGTTGAGCTGACATACCTGCCCTTCTTTCAGCCACGTCCCTGTATTAGCTATAATATCATAGTCCCAATTATCTACCTGTGCCCTAAGCTCATCTGCCTTGTTTGCTGTACTCCTTGCCTTGAAGTATATAACATTTAGTAGAGGCAAACCTCCTTGTTGACTGCTTGATTCCTCTGTCCTTCCAATTTACTTTCTACGTTTTTGTTGTCAAATTCCAGATTTTTTCCCTCCCTACAGACTCTATACTTATGTTCACATCCCCCCACCAAGCTAGTTTAAACCCTCCCCAACAGCATTAGAAACCCCCCCCGCCCCCGCACCCCCAGCGAGGGTATTGGTCCCAGCCCTGCTGCGGTGCAACCTGTCCAGCTTGTACAGGTCCCACCTCCCCCAGGAACGGCCCCAATGCCTCAGCAATCTAAAGCCCTCCCTCCTGCACCATCCTTCCAGCCACGCATTCATCTGCACCGGGAGTAGTCCGGAGATTATTACCTTTGATGTCCTGTTTTTTAATCTGACTCCTAGCTCCCTAAACTCTGCCTGCAGGACCTCATCCCTCTTTCTACCTATGTCATTGGTATCGCTATGGACCACGACATCTGGCTGTTCACCCTGTCCCCCCAGAATGCTCTGCAGCAGTTCGGTGACATCCTTGACCCTGGCACCAGGGAGGCAACATACCTTCCTGGAGTCATGCCTCCGGCTGCAGAAATGCCTGTATGCCCCCCTCACAATTGAATCCCCAACGACTATTTCTCTTCCACTTTTTTCCTCCCCTCCCCCCTGTGCAGCGGAGCCACCCGTGATGCTGAGGACTTGGCTCTGAGTGCAGCCCTCAGAGTGACCATAGCCTCCACCAGTACTCAGAATAGAACACCGGTTGGAGAGCGAAATGCCCTCCGGGGCCTCCTGTACTGCCTGCCTGGTCTTCTTCTGTCTGGTGGTCACCCATTTGCTCTCTGTCCGCTCTCTCTTAGGCTGCGGGGTGACCATCTCATTAAATGTGCTATCCACGTAGCTAACAGCCTTGTGGATGCACCACAATGACTCCAGTCGCCGCTCAAGCTCCGTAAACTGTCGCTTGAGGCATTGCAGCTGGTGATAGATACTGCATAAGAAGAAGAGTCATCCATGCAATGTGAAGCGTCCATAGTGTGTCAGACCATTGGCAGGTTATAGAGTGGGCACTGGGAGAGGGAAAGGCTGTGAATATACAGAAGTTCCACCGTTAGTGGGTCAGGCCTGGGTAGATTATCTGGATTATTGTGCACACTGAGAGAGGGATAGACTGTGAATGTAGAGAAGTTCCACCGTTAGTGCATCAGGTTCTAGGCAGGTTATCTGAGGTAGTGTGTGCGCTTGGAGAGGGACAGACTGAATGTACAGAACTTCCACCGTTAGTGTGTCAGGTCCTGGGCAGGTTATCTGGGGTAGTGTGCGTACTGGGAGAGGGACAGACTGTGAATGGACACAAGTTCCACGTTAATGTGTCAGATCCTGGGCAGGTCATCTGGTGTAGTGTGGGCTCTGGGGGAAGGAGAGATTGTGAATGTACAGACCATCCGCTGTAAGTGTGTCAGGTCCCCGGAAGGTATTGTGTGCACTTCTAACCACCTAATCACAGGAAGAATGTTATTGAAATGGTGAAGGTGCAGAGAGATATACGATGATTATGTGCATCAGGAAGTAAGACAGAGTAAAGAGTGCGGTGTTAGATTGTTTTATTTGGAAGAGACTTCGAGTAATGAAATATTGATCAGAATTTCTTACAGAATTCACAAAATTAATGCAGGAAAGTAAATCTCAATGAGCACAATTAGATAACAGAGAAAACATACACTAAGAAGCCAGGAGGAAGAATGGAGAGCAGCATAACCTTTTTCACGAAAGGGTATTAGAGCGGGAGACCAGTTACCAGGGAGGGCAATAAGGGGCAGTGTAAGTGGGGAGAAGAGACAATGGTGGTTTATCTGTGGATGCATTGAGAGGAGTGGCAGGTGGGTTCATCTCTAACAGGACAGACTTGTTCGGATCAAAGTGAACTTTCGATCCCCTAATCATCCTACTGTATTGTTTCAAAAAAATGCGAATAGTTTTGCCGTGATTTTACACTTAAATTATTTTCTTCATATAACAGTCTCATCTTGAAACCGATTAGAATCAGAAATAGAACTACCGCCCACTACACATAGTATTACATTAGGGAAGAAAAGATTGAGAGTTCCTATCAAGTGATAGAATAATTGCATTCCATTGGTGCATTTCTATATGAGTTTTCTATAATATAGTTTTGAAAATCAAAAATATGTTTCTGATAATCAGTAAATTGTCAATTAAAATCCTCCTAAATGAAAGGACGTTTCTTTCAGTACGACTAGATTCTCTGTGACTAGTTTTTCTGTTTCACTGCCAGTGGGAATCGGTCCAATCAATTTCTAATCACCCATAATATGACAGTTTCCTCATGTTCCTCCTCGTTAAATGTTTGATTGTGGAAACATCTGTACATCTTCAGGTTAGATTGAAAATGATCAGACGGTTCATGACGTGATGTAGAATGGCAATACTAAACTTTATCCCATTTCTCGACCACTGTTCCTACAGTTTGTGCTGGATAAGAAGCCCAGTAGCACAGGTAACTTCCATATCAGGTTCAGAGACTTTCGTTACAGTGTATAATGATCCTGCCAGGAGTGTATGGGGGTTTTACGGTATTTCAGAATCCTGCCAGGTGTGTATGGTGTTTCACAGTGTATCAGGATCCTGCCTGGTGTGCATGGGGTGTCAGTGTATCAGGATCCTGCCAGGTGTTAATGGGGTTTCAAAGTGCATGAGGATCTCGCCAGGTGTGTATGGGGTGTCACAGTGTATCAGGATCCTGCCAGGTGTGTATGGGGTTTGACAGTTGATCAGGATCCTTCCAGGTGAGTATGGGGTTTCACAGTGTGTCAGGATCCTGTCAGGTTTGTATGGGGTTTCACAGTGTATCGAGATTCTGCCAGGTGCGTATGGGGTTTAAAATGTTCACAGGATCCTGCCTGTATGTACGGGGTTTCAGTGTATCAGTATCCTGCCAGGTGTGTATGGGGTTTCACATTGTATGAGGATCCTGCCAGGTGTGTATGGGGTTTGACAGTGTATCAGGATCCTTCCAGGTGAGTATGGAGTTTCATAGTGTATCAGGTTCCTGGCAGGTGTGTATGGGGTTTCATAGTGTATCTGGATTCTGCCAGATGTGTATGGGGTTTAACAGTGTATCAGGATCCTGCCAGGTGTGTATGGAGCTGCACCATATATCAGGATCCTGCCAGGTGTGCATGTGGTTTCACAGTGTATCAGGATCCTGCCAGGTTATAATGGGGTTTCATGGTGTATTAGGATAATGCCTGATGTGGATGGGGTTTCACAGTGTAATAGGATCCTTCAAGGTGTGTATAGTGTTAAACAGTGTATCAGGGTCCTGCCAGATGTGTATGGGGTTTCACAGTGTATCAGGATACTGCCAGGCATGTATGGAGTTTCACTGTGTATCGGGATCCTGCCAGGTGTGTATGCGGATTCACAGTTCATGAGGATCCTGTCAGGTGTTTATGGCGTTTCACAGTGTATCAGGATCCTGCCAGGTGTTTATAAGACTTCACAAATGATAGAGATCAGCAGCTGGATTAGTGAAATGATGCCACTTCTGCATATTTACAGGAAACGTCAGAAATGCACTGAAATGTATTTTGAACCTAAATAGGTTAGTTTTGGATTGATGACAAATCTAAATGACGTTCAGTCTCATTTCTCCAGGTTTGAGCAGCTGATTCCCTGATTCTGGCAACCGCTAAACAAAGGGCCACTGTCAAGCATTCTGATTCTCAGATGTGAAATAATAGTTTTTAAATCTTAATTTCCTCACTTACCTTTCAGTTGACTTGATATTTCAGATAAACCTCGTGCGATGTTCATGTAATCAAATGGATCAGAACCTGTTTAAATCAATTAACTTTGATGAAGTCAGATCTGTGTAATATTATAGTAAAGTCTTCAGTGATTAAATTAATATTTGAATTCATGTGTGTGATTTTACCGTACCAAGTTCCTGTATTTCTTTCAGTATTTTGTCCAACTTTGGTACCCCATGGCGCATTTTCACAAAGGATTCCCACATCACCCTTCGGGCCCCAGAGCCTTTCTCCATCACCAGATTTAGGAGAAGTTTGGAACTGTCCAACCTGTTTCCCTGCTCCACGAGATCAGTGACTTTCTGTAAAGAATAATAATGAAAATATCGAGAAGCAAAGTGAAAGATAAACACTGAGAGTGAGGGGGAAATGATCTGCTCAGTGATGGGATCTCCCAGTTGTTTTGAGCTGAGAAAGCAATCATTGGGCCGGGTAGTGAACCATTCTCAACATGGGCAGAATATTCTGTAAACATCTTGATCCACTATTAACGGTAAAGACATGTGATGAATTATAGTTCGAGGAGAGAAAGGAATCACTGAGAATCTGCAGCAGTTTTAACGTGATTAGTTTTCTCTCTCCATTCGTGTCCAACATGACATCAGCTTACTGATTGACGATATGATACACTCGTTTCTCACATGTTTTCCTGCTGCCCCACTTTGTGATTTAATTAGAAATAAAGCAGCAGCGAGACTGAACTCCAGTTACAGGGAAGGAACGAATCTGAAGTGAGAGAAGCAGCTAGAAAACTGCCTGAGAAATTATCGCTGATGAATTGAAACAATCACTGTTGATGTATAAAGCCGGAGAATCGACCAATTAAAATAAAGATGAAAAATCGAATCATTTGTTCCCTCGGTAATTGAAATGCCTGTCCCCCATTATATGACACATCTGCTGCCGGTATGAAACCTCACTATCCGGAAGCATATATCCAGCAGTATAGTTAGGACTTACTTCATCAAAGCTTAGTTTGATAAAGTGCCTTTAAAGCAGAATATAAATCGTCGAAAGGCACTTCCAGAGGTGCTATCAGACAATGGACACAGAGACGGTGAGGCGCCAAGAATGATAGCGTGCTGGTTATGTTATTGGATGAGTAATCCAGAGATAATGGTTCAAATGAATTCGTGGTCGTTTCCTGAATTTTAATTTATATTCAAATTTGAAATAATTCGAAATAAATAGCTGATATTAGTAAAGATTGTCGTAAAACCTAATGTCCTTTACATCTGGTCGGTACACAACTCCAGTGCTTCACCAATGTGGTGGCCTCTGAAATGACGGATAAATACTCAAGAAAGATGTAGAAGAATAAAATCGGACGGGCCGCTCGGCTTCAGCATTAGATTCGGAAACAACAATGGAATACCCAACCCAGCCAACCCTGCAAAACCCTCCTCACTAACACCTGGGAACTGGTGCCAAAGTAGGGAGAAGTGGAACACACATTAGACAAGCAACGTTTTGATGTATTGATACTTATAAAATCATATTTATTAGCCAATGTCGCAGGCACCTCCATCAGCATTCATCGGTATTTCCTATCCTATCAGCAGGACAGACCCACCAGTGGTGGGGCACAGTGCTTTACACTCAGATGCAAGTGCCCTGGGTATCATTAACTTTGATCGGTATGTCCTGTCCCACCTGCAGGACAGATCCGCCAAAGGTGGTGCACGGTGATAGACACTATCGTGCAAGTGCCCTGGGAATCATTAACATTGATCGGCATTTCCTGTCCCACCGGCAAGACAGACCCACCTGTGGAGGGGCACAGTGATATACCCTCAGATGCAAGTGTCCTGGAAATCATTAACAATGACTCCGGAGCCAACAAAATCTCATGCCTTCGGATCAAATATGGGCAAGGAAACTTCCTGCCGATTACCACCTACCACCCTCCCTCAGCCGATTAATCAGTACTTCATTTTGAACACAACTTGAAGGAAGCACTAAATGTACTAAAAGGTGCAGAATGTACAGTAGGTGGGAGATGGAATGCCTAGTTCCCAGCTAATTTGATATCAAGAAACAAATGCACTGGGCACTGCAAATGCTCCAGGTCCCGACAACATTCTGGTTGTAGTGTTGAAGATCTGTGCTCTGGAACGAACCACGCCTCTAGTCAAGTTATTCTATTACATCCACAACACTGGTATCTACCCGACACTGCAGAGAATTGTCCAGGTATGGCCTGTCAACAAAGAGCAGGAACAATGCAACCCACGCAATTACCACCCTATCAGCCTAGTCTCAATCTTCATCATCAAAGTGTTGGAGGGAGCCATCAACAGTGTTATCATGCAGCACTTATTCAAAAAAAAGCTGCTCAGTGAGGCTCAATTTGAGTTCCACCAGGACCAATCGACTTCAAACAAGGACCAAAGAACTGTATTCCAGCTGTGAGGTGAGAGTGAATGCGTTTGACATCAAGGCAGAGTTCGACATATGTGGCACCATGAAGTGTGGTTGTTGGAGGCGAATCATCTCAACACCAGGACACCACTGCAACAATTCCTCAGGGCAGAGTCTTCGGACTAAGCATTTCAGCTGCTTCGTCAATCACCTTCCCTCCATCATAAAGCCAGGAGTGTGGATGTTCTCTGATGATTGCAGTGTTCAGCTCCATTTTCAGTTCGTCAGATAATGAAGCGGTCCATGCTTGCATGCAGCAAGTCCTGAACAAAATCTAGGTTTGGGCGGACAAGGGGCGAGTAACATGTGCGCCCAAAAGTGTCAGGCAATGCCAATCCCCCACAAAAGAGTCCAACCGTGTCCCTTTGTCATTCACTGGCATTGCCATCGTCAAATTCCTACCATTGGATAGTCACAAAAAAACTCGTGGCTGCTAGAGCAGGAAAGAGGCTGGGTGTCCTGGCCACCCAGGAGCCTCTCCTGCACCTATCAGGTGCAACTGCGGTGTGTGATGGAAAACTTTCCACTTGCCTGGAGAGGTGAAGCTGCAACAACCCTCAAGAAGCTCCACGCAATCCAGAACAGAGAAATACGCTTAATTGGCAGCCCACCCACCACCATAAACATGCAATCCCTCCACCAACGGTGCACCATCGCTGCCGTGTGTGCTATTTACAGAAAAAACTGCAGCAGTTCGCCAATGCTTCTTTGACAGCACCTCTCAAACCGGCGGCCTCTGGCACCTAGAAGGACAAGAGCAGCATCCGCCTAGAAACACCACCACCTCCAAGTTGCACTTGAAATAACACACGATCCTGACTTGAACGTTCCTTCATCATCAGTGTAATTTAGAGCCAAAACGCCCAGCGCCCTCTACAGGGGGAAAAGGAGAAGCAACTGTATGTTTCCTTTACCAATCAGCTTGAAGAATCCTTACGCAGTCTGAAACAGGAATTTTTAGTTAGAATATAGAATGCAATGTCAAATCACATGCAGAAAGTGAAATAAAGAGAAGGCAAGAAAGATTGGATTCAGAATGCATCTCACTGAAACATACAACATTTTTACCTTGCTTGACATGGTAGATGCAAGGAGGATGCTTCCCCTGGCTGGGGAGTCTGCAACCAGGGGTCACAGTCTTAGAAAAAGGGATCAGCCATTTAGGACTGAGGTAAGGAGAAATTTCGTTACTTAGAGGGTGGTGAATCTTTGGAATTCTCTCGCCCGGAGGGCTGTGGATGCTCAGTTATTGAATGTATTCAAGACAGAGATCGATAGATTTTTGAATCTTCAGGGATTCAAGGGATATGGGAATATTGCAGGAAAGGGGAGATGAGGTAGAAGATCAGCAATTATATTATTGAATGTGGGTGCAGGCTCGAAGGGACAAATGTCCTACTCCTGCAATTATTTCTTATCTTCTTATGTTCAGAGGGAGCGAAATAAAGACAGAAAGAACAGATACAAACATTATTGAATTTTTTGATTGTACAGCTCCAACAATAATTAAAATCTGAAGGAATGAGGTTCCACACTTGCAAAAGTTTATTTTCTGTGTCAGAGAGGTTGATTGGCATTAGTTAAGACTGATCACGCAGTTAAACAAATAATTACACTGGAATAGGCAAGCCCTGACTTTTCCTGGCGAGTTCCGTGTGTATCTATCAGGTAACTACAGTAATCTAATGCCGTTCCATGCATTTCAATGGCGAGTCTCTCTGTGAGATAACAGCCCAGAAATTAGGTTCGGGGGCTTGCCGCGCGTGCAAGCCCCCGATGTGCACTCACCCAGCACGCCGACATCTGAAGCCTGGGCCTGCTTTGAATTCCTGTCACTGGTCCGGCTCAGATGTCGGTGCACTGTGCTTGCCTGATCCAGCGGTGTAGTTAGTTCGATGTGCCGGCTGGGATCAGGTGAGCACTGTGCAGCCAATCAGGGGAGGGGAAACTTCATTCATGAGTTTGAAAGTAAGAACTGTCAAACTCATGAAAAGTACGGGCGCCCAAAACACTAGTTAAACTTTAAATAAAATTTAAAAAAAAGCCCACTAATTAAATGAACTATAAATAACTTTAAAAAACAATTTTAAACAATTAATCAAATTTTTGAAAAAAATAATTTTTTTAAATATCGGGTCTAAAACTACACTTACCTTACTGTAAAGTCCTTAAAAACAATAAAGCTGTGGAATTTTTTTTATAATTTTAAGTAATAGACCACTTACCTTAAAGAATGAAGCCCTTATGTCTCGTTTTTACATTCATAAAAAGGAGAGGCCCTAACACATATGCAAACGTGTGGAAAAAAAATTTCAGCGTTCACGCGCAGAATCCTGCACGCACGCGTTCGCCCTCTGAACCCTTTGGTTCAGTGGGCAAGAAATGCCGGTTTTCCATGCATGCGCTGTGCATGCTGAAAACCGGCACTTCCATCGGGCCAACGCGTGAGTACCCAGTCCATACTCACGTGTTGGGCCCGGAATTACTGGGCCAATATTCTCGCGCTGCTTTTGGAGCACCAAGGCAACTCGGACACAACCTTCCTGATTTTCGTGTTAAACACCGCATGTGTGGTCGCTGGAAGTTACTGTCCAATTTACCCTTTAGTAACAGTGAGCGCTGTTAGCCCCACCATTATTTCTACCCCAAAATCTGGCCTATTACATAAATATGAAACTACAACTATTTCATCCCCCAATCACCCACTCCGTGAACAACCAATAAAGTGAGCGGATGGAAAATGACAGTCTGAATAATCTCAATTTGCTCATGTTCCTCCCTAAGGAGTGACGTCCCACACCCAGTGCACAGCGGCAGGTAATTACAGACTGAATTTTTGAGCTCGATTTCATGATATTCTCGTGGGGAGTGACGTTGCACTCCAAGAGCAGAGAGGCTGATAATTTACCCAGTTGTGTACAGGTTTGGACTCTCCATTTATAGGATGTAAAAGCAATGGAAAAACTGGCATGCAATTGCAATAGGATGTTACCAGGGATGTGGAGTTACTGTTAGAGAGTGCGATTTCAGAACGTTGGGCTCATTCCACTAGAGGTGAGCAGATTAAGTGAGGATTTCTGGAAGTCTTCAGAATCTGAAGAGTTATGATCAAATACATAGTTACTGATAGTTTCCACTGATTGCCCAGAGTGCACATAATTAGGCTAATTCGAAGAATTGTGGTGAATGTTGATAAATTTATTTACACACGAGGTGGTTAGAAAGCATAATTCAATCGCACAGACTATTGTGGAAGCAAGTCGACATGTTTTGATAAAATCTATTTCTATTGCTTCGTGGATAGAAATGAATGGTGGAGTATGGGGCGTGAACAGAAGATAAAACCTGAATTAATTGGGATACTAAGCATAATGCGGTCAGCAGGAGGTTGTAATTAGACTCGGTGGGATATTAACAGTAATGGGCAGTTAGCAGGAGGTTGTGATTTGAATATGTGGGATATTAACAGTAATTGGTAGTGAGCAGGAGCTTGGGATTTGACTAGGTGGGATATTAACAGTAATTGGTAGTGAGCAGTAGGTTGGGATTGGAATAGGTTGGATATTAACGGTAATGCGTAGTAAGCAGGAGATAGCGATTAGACTAAATGGGATATTAAGTAATAGGTAGTGAGCAGGAGATTGCGATTAGACTGGGTGGGATATTAACGGTAATGCATAGTGAGCAGAAGGTTGGGACTAGATTAGGTGGGATATTAGCGGTAATGCATAGTGAGCAGGGGGTTGAGATTAGACTAGGTGAGATATTAAACTTAATAGATAGTGAGCAGGAGGTTGGGATTAGACTAGTTAGGTTATTAACAGTAATGGATATTGAGCAGGTGGTTGGGCTTAGATTAGGTTGGATATTAACAGTAACGGGAACTGAACAGGATGTTGGGATCACACTAATTGAGATATTAATGGTGACGGTAGTGAATAGGAGGCTGGGATTAGATTGGTGGGATATTAACAGTCATGGGTGGTGAACAGGAGGTTGGGATTAGACTAGAAAGGATATTAACGGTAATGGGTATTGAGCAGGAGATTGGGATTAGACTAGGTGGGATATTAACGGTAATGGGTAGTGAGCAGGAGGTTGGGCTTAGACGAGGTGGGATATTAACAGTAATGGGTAGTGAAGAGCAGGTTGGGATTAGACTAGGTAGGATATTAACAGTAATGGGTAGTGAGCAGGAGGTTGTGCTTAGACTAGGTGGGATATTAACGGTAATAGGTAGTGAGCAGAAGGTTGGGATTAGAGTTGGTGGGATATTAACAGTAATGGGTAGTGAGCAGGAGATTGGGATTAGACTAGGTGGGATATTAACAATAATGGGTAATGAGCTGATTTAGGATGAGAGTAAATTTCCTAGATTATCAACTTGGACAGTTGAAAGCAGGTCGACCGTCCATTATACCCCCTGCCCGATTATCATTTCCATTTAGTTCTATGCCATTAAAGGTAACTGACAGAACAGTTCAGGCTGCTTGCTTTAATTTCCTGAAGTGCTGTCCAGGGGATTGACGCTCGACTGCAGGTTCTACCGCCCGTATTGCGTCTCTGCCAAAGTTGGCATTGACCACTGTTGATGCAGGGGGAGAAAAAACCTGCACAGCGTCGGGTTTACAATTCTCATTTTTTGGGGGTTAGATTTATTGTGCAGGTCTCATACATTTTAATCATTTTACTATTTTGTTTTTGTCCTTGTAATGGCTCTCATTTACTCCACAGATGATTTTTGTCATCTCTTGGTTCCTTAATTTACGTTAAGTAGCTTCAAGGTCAGTAAACTCAGGACCTTCCCTTTAAATCCTGTCTGTTGCTTCTGGTCTCTCCTTTTCCCAGTCCTACTAAAACGGTTTCCCTTTGTTTTCAGTCCACACAAGAGTTATACCCGAACCGTTCCCCTGTCCTTTGTACAGATACGGACGGACCCACTGGGTATTTTCACCTCTTCATACCATTGTTTCTGATTCACAATAATTTCAGTTTCATCCCTTTCTTTCCTATTTGCCGTGTTTCTCTTCTGTAACATTCTGTGATTCCAAGATCTGATATCCTGTCAGTTCTGTGATGTTTAAATTATCCAAACTCATTCTGCGTCCCTCCTACTTACCCGGTGTTCTTGTCCACTGAAATGCCACTCGTATGTTAACAACGAGCTGACACCATCCACACCTCCTTCAATCGCCTGTTCCAGTCTGTCCCGGTAGAATTTCGTGAACTGGAACAGCTGGTAATCGTCGCACTTTGTCAAGAACTCAGTGATTGTAGAATTCGGATCTGTGTTTACATTATCCACTTTCTACCCAGGCGGCTACATTTTATCATATAGCAAATGGCTAAAGCTTCCTGTGAGCCACATTATCAAAAACCTTCTGATAACCCATATACACCGCATGTGATACATTCCATGGTGTCATTGAGGAGCAGGCTGAGCCCATGAGCTGCGCACCCAATAGATGTAATATGACTGTAGGCATCCTCCACTTGAGCCCAAGCAGCCTTCATATTCGCAACATTGTCAGTAACTACTGCAAAGACCTTTTGTGATCCAAGATCGTTGATGACCACTTTCAGCTCATCAGCAATGTATGTGCCTGTGTGTCCGTTGCCCTTTGTGTCTGTGCTCTTGAAGAACACTGGCAGAGGATTGGAGCCGATGTAGTTTATGATGCCATCCCCTCATACATTTGAACACCCATCTGAGATAACTGCAACACAATCTGCCATCTCTATCGTTTCTTTGATCTTTCCTTGGACTCTTATACTCAGCCTCCAGCAAATAAGTAGACAAAGAATGTCTGGTGGGAGGACAGCATGCAGGGCGAATAACATTGAAAAATCTCTTCCAGTACACATTGGCTGTGAGCATGAAGGGTGAGCCTGTCGCATATACAGCTCGAGCAAGGCACCCATCTGCATTCTTCTGGCTATGGTTATCTATTGTATCAAATAAAGTTCCCAGTGGGCCAGGAGCTGCTGTAGATAAGGAGCCTCATGTTGAATGTGAACCATCATCTTCTTGAATGGAAGCAGAGGAACTCTGGGTTGACTGATGTGAGCTTTGAGTGAAGTTGTTGCATTTGGAAAAACGCTGCTGCATCTTTGTGGCATTCTTTACATATGGCTTTGTACAGTATTTCCACATGTACACATTCTTTCCATCTTTAATGCCTGGGGTAAAATGCTCCCACACATCCGACGGTAAATGTGGCATTGTCCTTTGCAGAGAAATAAAGGACATTCATCCCTGTGTCAAAGTGCGGTTGATCAGCACGATTGCAACAGGGTGAGTAATTTTTTTCTGAAGCCCCATGTAATGGAAGCATGACCTCTGCACGCACGACGCTACATCACCAATAGAGGGAGCTAATCGCTCATCCACTCATCCAACCAATCAAAACACATTTGTTCACAGTCACACACAAAACTTGTACTTATTAAAACAAGCCAAGTAAGAAGATAACCATATATCGATTATGAAATTCCTTAATAATTAAGATTCCATCTCTGTTAGTAATTTTAAGAGTGGAACTGTGAACAAAATTGAAAGAAATACAAAAAAATATTATGTTAGCATGTGCTTTTTTTGGACAAAATCCCAAAATTCCCAAGCTAAACCTCCTGTGGAAAATTTCCAGAAATTTCCCGTAAATTTACCAGAAACTTTCCAGCACTTTGCAGCCCTAGCCTCATTATTAAAAATCTCCTGATAACCCACATATACAGTGCATGTACTAAATTCCAAAACATGTATAGTCACCTCTCAACAAAACTGCATTTAACGTGTTGGGAGATTGGGCTCATGATTGGCAAATGATGTTTAGCTTGGATAAGTGTCATGTTATGCCTGCGGGCAGTGCAAATGCTCAACATCCATACACCCTCCATGGCATTAAATGAGGGGGAGAAAGGAAGATCCGGGCTTTCTAGTGCATACATCTCTAAAGGTACAGGAGTAATGCCGTGAAGCAATAGCTACAAAAAAGAGGGTGTTGGGGTCCATTCGTAGGACAGTTAGGTTTAAGACGACCTATTTTGTCCTAGTACAAGGCCTTGGAATACTGTGTCCAGTTTTGGTCCCTCGCATGGTGGGTGACATTGAGGCTTTCAAACTGTTGCAGAGGAGGGACATTAGACTAATTCCCAGTATAAAGCAACTTAGTTATCAAGATAGGCTAAGAACTTTAATCTGCACTTTAGAGAAGCAAAGACTTAGCGGTGATCGGATTTGCAGATTTGCAGATTTGTTGGAGTTTCTACAAAATGGTCTCTGGTAACCAGGTTGATCCTCTATCCACATTATAACAGAAACATCACTGGGGCTCATTCAATCCACCTGTATAATTTTGATATCAAACGTGTGTTGAAATGAATTGGCCAGTCCCTCCTATCTCCTCTCTGACTTCCTTTAACAGTCTGGGCTGCATTATTTCTGAGCCCAGAGACTTCTCCACCTCGGCTATTTTACTCAGAGCCAAATCCTTCTCTACATTGATCTCTAGCTATGGACCCACATCGCCCTCTATTACATCAACATTCTCAGTTCAACCATCATATTTAGAAAGTAAAGGAGATATTTTGTATTTCCCCAAAATTGCATTCCTCCACAACTACTTCCTCAGTCCCACCTCTACCTCACCGCCACTGCTTGCTGGCCTGCAAAGCCCACTGAGAATTGTGCTATTTACCTTCCTATTGCAAAACTGCGAGCATGTGGATTCCATCTTAGCATATCTCTCTGGACCACCCTTTTGTTCTAAACCTCTCCGCCTCTTTCTCTCTCGCTCTCCTCCTTTCAGACGTTCTTTGAACCTTGCCTCTTTGAGGAAGCTTTTGCTCACCTAAGCTAATGTGTCCTTATGTGAGTCGGTATAATTTTTTATTGATAACGCTCCTGTGAGACAACTTGAGACATTTTAGTACATAAAAGGCGCTATATAAATGCCAGTTTCTTCTTGTTGTTGTTACTGTTCCGCTGTCATAGAACGCTTTATTAATACTGGTGTCCACAAATGTTTTGCTCTTCCCTCAAAATGTTGTCACCATAAATATTTCCCTTTGCATCCTGTGAAAACCTAGGCCCTGTCTTATAGATACTTTATCACATCTCAAGCTTCTGAATGTTCGGAATGATTTGTACACTCATATACTTAATCAGCAATCTTGTTTTGCGAGGCCCCTTGGGGAGGAGCGATCAAAATATGATAGAATTCTTCATTAAGATGGAGAGTGAAGTCGTAGATTCAGAGACTTGGGAACTGAATTTAAATAAATGACACTACGATGGTATGAGGTGCGAGTTGGCTAGGATAGATTGGGGAATGTTTCTAAAAGGGTTGATGGTGAATAGGCAATGGCAAACATTTAAGGATCGCAAGGATGAACTACAGAATTTGTTCATCCCTGTTTGACATAAAAATAAAACAAAAAAGGTGACTCAACATTGGCTAACAAGGGAAATTAGGAATAGCATAAGGTCCAAGGAGAGGACATATAAGTTGGCCAGACAAAGCAGCAAACCTGAGGATTTTGAGCAGTTTACGATTCAGCAAAGGAGGAAAAAGGGATTAATTAAGAGGGGGAAAATTGAGTATGAGAGTAAGCTTTCAGGGAACATAAAAACTGACTGTAAATTCATTCTATATATATGTGAAGAGAAAAATATTGCTAAGGTCATGCGTAGTTCCCTTGAAATCAGAATCAGCGGAAATTATAACGGGGAACAAAGACATGGCAGACCAATTAAATACATACTTTGGTTCGGTCTTTACAAAGGAGGACACAAATAACCTCCCAGAGATGTCGGGGAACATAGGTTCTAATGAGAGGCTGGAACTAAATGAAATCAGTATTTGTAGGGAAATGGTGTTAGGGAAATTGCCGGGATTGAAGGCCGATAAATCCCCAGGGCCTGATAATCTACATCCTAGGGTAATTAAGGAAGTGGCCCTAGAAATAGTAGATGCATTGCTGGTCATCTTCCAAAATTCTATAGACTCTGGAACAGTTCCCATGGATTGGAGGGTAGCTAATGTAACACCGCTATTTAAAAAAGGAGGTAGAGAAAACATGAGGAATTATAGACTGGTAAGGATGACATCGGTAGTGGGGAAAATGCTAGAGTCCATTATAAAAGATGTAATAGCAGAGCACTTGGAAAACAGTGACAGGATCGGAGAAAGTAAACATGGATTTATAAAAGGTAAATCAGGCTTGACTTATCTACTTGAACTTTTTAAGGATGCAACTGGTAGAACAGATAAGGGAGAACCAGTGGATGTGGTGTATTTGGACATTCAGAAGGCTTTCGATAAGGTCCTGCATAAGGGACTCGCATACTAATTTAAAGCACATGGGACTGGGGTAAGGTACTGACTTGGATAGAAAACTGGTTGGCAGACAGGAAGCAAAGAGTTGGAATAAACGGGTCTTTTTTTGAGTGGAAGGTAGTGACTAGTGGGGTACCACAAGGATCGGTGCTAGGACCCCAGTTATTCACAATATATATTAATGATCTAGACGAGGGAAGTAGATGTAATATCTCCAAGTTTGCAGACGACACAAAGCAGGGTGGGTGTGTGTGCTGTGAGAAGGATGCAGAGAATCTCCAGTACGATCTGGACAGGTTGGGCGATGGGACAGATGCATGACAGATGCAGTATCATGTGGATAAATGTGAGGTTATCCACTTTGGTGGCAAAAACAGGAAGGCAGGTTATTATCTGAACGGCAATAGATTGGGAAAAGGGGAAGTGCAACGAGACCTGGGTGCCCTTGTGCACCAGTCGCTGAAGGTAAGCATGCAGGTGCAGCAGGCAGTTAAGAAGGCAATTAGTATGCTGGCCTTCATAGCGAGAGGATTCAAATACAGGAGCAAGGATGTCTTGCTGCAGTTGTACAGGGCCTTGGTGAGACCACACCTTGAGTATTGTGTGCAGTTTTGGTCACCTTAACTGAGGAAGGATGTTCTTGCCATGGAGGGAGTGCAGCGAAGATTCACCAGACTGATACCTGGGATGGCAAGAATGACGTATGAAGAGAGATTGGTTCGATTAGGCTTATATTCGCTAGAGTTCAGAAGAATGAGATGGGATCTCATTGAAGCTTATAAAATTCTAACAGGACTATACAGACTAGATGCAGGAAGGCTGTTCCCAATGGTGGGAGATTCGAGAACCAGGGGTCACAGTCTAAGGATAAGAGGTAAGCCATTTAGGACTGAGATGAGGATAAGTTTCTTCACCGAGAGAGTGGTGGACCTGTGGAATTCTCTACCACAGAAGAAAGTTGAGACCAATTCATTAAATATATTCAAGAAGGTGTTAGATATATGTCTTAATGCTAAGGGGATCGAGGGATATGGGAGCAAGCAGGCAGAGGGTACTAAATTTGGATGATCAGTCATGATCGCATTGAATGGTGGAGCAGGCTCATGGGGCCAAATGGCCTGCTCCTGCTTCTATCGTCTATGTTTCTATGTTTCTATACACAACACTCAATACTACCTCCAGTGTTCGAAATGCTGGCTGGTCCCCATTCGTTATTTAATAAAATAAACAAGTGACTTTATCTCTCACTACTTCAAATCCTCCTTCCTTTATCTTGTCAATAACATTCCATTCACCTTTTCTGTAAAAACATAACTGTTTTTCAGTACAGAACGTGGCCTTCCCTTCGCTTCAGCCTCATATTTCCCTCCTTAAGCAGCCCAGTGCAAAACAATACAGAATTCAACAGCTTGAGGCATTGTTGCGTGGTTAATGCCTAAGTGTTAATATCCTATAAACGTATTTCTATCCGTGTTACTGGTTCCAACCACGGCTATTTTCTGCTCTCCTTTCCCCCCAGAGGTGGTCCCACCCGTTCAATGATGTTCTTCTCTCTGGCACCAGGGAGGCAACTAACTATTCCGGGCCTGCTCAGGGCTGCAGACGAGATTGTTTATTCCATAGAATATACAATCTGCTACAAGTATCGTTCTGCTATTGCTGTGCCCTACCTGCCTCTCACTCTCGCACCACTGGGTGGCCTCCGGCTCCACCATACCTTTGCTCAGGAAGACCCTCCTCTGAGTCACTGTCTCTATCCACATTACAGTCCACAATACCAGTTATCTATTGGACAGATCCAGTACTCAGGGGCTCCCTCCAGCTGTGACTGCGATGCCTTCGAGATGGTCAGTTACTTCCCACTTTGTACTCAGCCCCTGTCCTATTCCCTCTTCCTGTGAGAGCTGCAGGTCCATGCATTAGATCTAGCCATTTTGCCAGGACAGAAATTATACTTTAAAGTATGTTCTGAACCTACCTGTGTCCATTCTCATTCTTTTTGAAGATGTTGCATCTTCTCCCCTGTTTGGATCTTCATCCATGGTGGTGAAAGTCGTTCCCAGATTCTGATGCTCCGTAACAAATATAATATTAATAGAAATGTTAGATAGAAATATTATAATGAGAAGGAGAACGCTGCCTTGTTAATCATGCTATAAAATCCCTCCTTCTCCATCAGTACAGCAGCTGTTAGCTCTGGGATCTCAGAAAACACCACTAATATACAAGTGGTGGATTTGACAGCTATTTTACAATCATAATTCTCCATTTGTGTGTGTGCCCGTGCACGTGCATCCTTGGAAACTATCGATCAGCATCCTTTCCTTTCCCCACTGTGGAAATGTAAAAGCGATTCAGTTAAGTTATAAATCCTTTGAGACTTTGTAAAATTCAACACTTTGCTCTTTCCCTAATGCTGCCACTAGTGTAATAAATACACAACAGCACCAAGAGAGGGGCAAGGAGGTTGTATGTGAATTTATTAGCAGTAATGTAAAAGGGAACTCTAACGCCTTTTATAAACATATAAACATTGAAAGAATAGCCCAAGAAAAGGTAGGGCCGATTTGGGATGAAAAAGGCAATCATCTTGTGGGAGCAGATGACATGGCTGAGGTACTAAATTAACACTTTGCATCCGTATTCACTATATTGCTGCCAATCGTACAGTAAAGGAGGAGGTGGTTGAGAAATGGGAGAGGATATCAATAGATTAGGACGATGTACTAAAACGGATTGCAGGGATAAAAGTAGAAAGTCACCCGCTCTGACACACACTTCCAATCCTTGGTTATGGAAGAGGTGCCAGAGGACCAGAGGGTTGCAAACGTTACTTCCCTCTTTAAAAATGGAGAGAGTGATGAACCAAATAAGTACAGGCAACTCAGCTTAACATCGGTATTGAGGAAGCTTCTAGGGACAAAAATCCGAATAAAAATTAATTGTCACTTGGAAGAACATGGGTTAATTAGTAACAGCCAAAATGGGTCTTTTTTTGAAAGGCAAATCAAACCTGCCTCACTTGATTGAGTTAATCAATGAAACAAGAGAGGATTGATGAAAGTAGTGCACTTGATTTTGTGTCTATAGACTTTCAGAAGGCGTTTGCTGAAGTATCTCATAATAGACTGGTTCACAAAATTGAAGCCAATGATATTATAAGAGTAGTGGCAGCATGGATTCTAAACTGGAGAAGGGACAGAAAGCAGAAAGTAGTTGTGAACAGGAGGAAAGTATACCGTGTCCCCAGGGGCCGGTATTAGGAGCACTGCTCTTTTTGATATCAATTATTGACCCGGACCTGGGTATATAGGGCATAATTTAAAAGTTTGTAGATGACATGAATCTCAGAAAAAGTCGTAAACCGTGAGCAGGGTAGCAGAAGACTTCAGGAGGAAATAGACCATCTGGTGAAATGGGCAGACACATGGCAGGAGAAATTTAGTGCAGAGAAGTCTGAAGTGCTGCATTTTGGAAAGAAGAATGAGGCAATGCAATATTAACTAACTGATACAATTTAAAGGGGTTGCAGGAACAGAAAAACTTGGGGGTATATTTACAGAAATCATTGAAGGTGGCAGGACAGGACGATAAGGCTTTCAGAAAAGAATACAGAAAGAGTTAAAGTTTCAGGTCAATGACCTTTAGTCAGAACCTGAAATGTTAATTCTGTGTCTCTCTCCAGATGCTGTTTAACCTGCTGAGTGTTTCCATATGATTTTATTTTTATTTCAGATTTCCAGCATTTGCAGTATTTTGCTTTAATATTTAATAGCTAATTGAAGTACAGCATAATCCAAACCCATCCCATGTTCTCTGCACCAAATGTTGTTACAGACTCGTGAAATGTTACCCAAAATAATGGACCTATATTAACCAGCTGGATAATATTCCTCTTCAACAGTTTTTTGTGTTATCACACACCTCCATGTTAAAAATTCCCATTGTGGTACGATGGCACTGTGGTACAGGGGGCCCTCCAAGCGGGGGTAGAAGGAAGGAATGTGGTAGTAGTAGGAGACAGTAAATAGTGCATTAGATAGGGAATTAAACTAAAAAAGGTGGGTCAGGTGAGGGGAAGTTTATAAATTTAAAGACAAGGGTGAAGGCAATAGAGCAGCGTAACGATTTGGGTAAAATAAGCAGAGTGTGACAGGAAGGGACAAAGAGTTTAATGGTAGCAGTACAGCAGAGAATAAAGTCAAAGCAGGGAGTAATGGTAAACAAAAGAATTAAAGGCTCTCTATCTGATTGCATGAAGCATTCGTATAAAGAAAGACAAACTAATGGCAGACATAGAAATAAATTGGTTTGATGTAATAGCCATTACAGCAGAAACATGGTTGCAAAGTGGCCAAGGTTGGGAACTAAATGTTCCAGGGTACTTGACGTTTCAAAAAGACAGGCAGATTGGAAAAGGGGGGGAGTAGCCCTGATAATAAAGGATGGCATAAGGACAGTAGTGAGAAAGGATCTCAGCTCCGAAGATCAGTAAGTTGAATCAGTATGGGTGGACATAAGGAATAACAAGCGGCAGAAAATACTGGTAGGAGTAATATATAGGCCACCTACAGTAGCTATACCATTGGATAGAATATTAATCAAGAAATAGTAGTAGCTTGCAACAAAGGTAATGCAATATTCTTGGGGTACTTTCATCTTCATATAGACTGGAAAAATCAAATTGGCAAAAGTAGTCTGGAGGACGAATGCATTCGGGACAGTTTCCTCGAACAATTTGTCATGGAACCAACAGGGAACAGACTATTTTAGATGTTGCATTGTGTGATGAGACAGGGTTAATTAGCAATCACATAGTAAAGTATCCTCTGGGGCAGAGTGATCATAATATGATAAAATTTTACAGTAATTTTGAAAGTGACTGCCTAAGTTGGAAACTAGCGTCTTAAACATAAATAAAGCCAATTATATAGGTATGAGGGGCGAGTTGGCTAAGGTAGAGTGAAAAAATAGACTGAAAGATGTTGCGGTAGATAAGCAGTGGCTAGCATTTAAAGAAATATTTCAATTCTCAACAAAAATACATTATATTGAGAAACAAAAACTCCAGCAGAAAAGTGATCCGACCGTGGCTAACTAAATAAGTTAAGGATAGTATTAGATTGAAAGAAGAAGCTTATAATGTTGCAAACAATAAGCCTGAGGAATGGGAGAGTTTCAGAAACCAGCAAAGGTTGACCAAACAATTGTTAGAAAGGGAAAAAATAGAACAAAATAAAACTAGCAAGAAATATAAAAGCAGATTGTAAGAGTATGTAAAAAGGAAAAGAGTAGCAAAAGTAAACGTTGGTCACTTAGAGGCTGAGAAATGAGAAATTATAATGGGGAATAAGGAAATGGCAAAATGTTAAACAAATATTCACAGTAGAAGACACAAAAAGCATACCAAAAATGGTGGAGAACCTAGGGTCTAATGAGGATGAGAAACTTAACGTAATTAATGTAAGTAAAGAAAAAGTATTAGAGAAGTTAAGGGGACTAAAAGCCAACAAATCCACTGGACCTGACGGCCTACAACACAGAGTTCTAAAAGAGGTGGCTGAAGAGATAGTGGATGCGTTGGGTTTGATCTTCCAAAATTCCCTAGATTCAGGAATGGTCCCAGCGGACTGGAAGCTCGCAAATATAACCCTGCTATTCAAGAACGGGGGAAGAGAGAAAGCATGGAACAACAGGTCAGTGAGCCAGACGTCGGAAAATGCTGGACTCCATTATTAAGGGAGTGGTATGAGGGCATTAGATTATCATAATATGATCAGGCAGAATGGTAAGGATCTGGAACCCATTGCCAATGGAAGTGGTAGAAGCGGAGACACTCACTATATTCAAGCCAAGACTGGATAGGCACTTGAGGGAAATAAACTTGCAGGGCTATGGGGATAGAGTGGGGGAATGGGATTGACTGGTGCCGTGGAATTGATGGGCCGAATGGTCACCTTCTGTGCCGTTATGACTCTATTAGCATCGATAGAGGATTGGTTAATGGACAGCAAATAGAGAGTAGGGATAAACAGGTCATTTTCAGCTTGGCAGGCTGTAACTAGTTGGGTGCCACAAGGATTATAGAAGCATAGAAACATAGAAGATAGGAGCAGGAGTAGGCCATTCTGCCCTTCTAGCCCGCTCTGCCATTCAATGAGATCATGGCTGATCATCCAAATTCAGTTCCCTGTCCCTGCTTTATCCCCATATCCCTTGATCCCTTTAACCTCAAGAAATATATCCAGCTCCTTCTTGAATATATTTAATGATTTGTCCACAACTGCCCTACGTGGGAAAGAATTCCAGAGGTTCACCACTCTCTGGGTGAAGAGATTCCTCCTCATCTCAGTCCTAAATGGCTTACCCCTTATACTTTGGCTGTGACCCCTGGTTCTGGACTCCCCCACCAGTGATTGGACATCTGCTATTTACAATCTATATTAATGACGTAGATGAAGGAACCGAGTGCAATGTATCCAGGTTTGCTGATTATACAAAGCTAGGTGGGAAAGTAAGCTATGAGCACGAAGAGCAGACAAAGAGGTATTGTCAGAAATTAAACAAATACTTTGTGTTTGTCTTCACAGAAGACGATGGAAATAAATTCCCAGAAATAGTGGAGAACCAAGTCTCTAGGGAGAATGAGGAATTGAATGAAATTTGTATTCGTGGTATTGTACCCTGTAAGTTTGGATCAACTTTTCATGTATATTATAGTTGTGTCAGAAGCCAAGCTATTAAAATGTTACTGTAACTGCAAGGCATGATGGGATGCTTGACCAAAACCAGACCAAAGCATGGTGTCAGCATTTAGCAGCAGCAGTAGTTGTAATAAAGTTTCTTCACGAAACCTTGAATCATGAACAATGAACAAAGATAATGGTAACTGGAGACTGGATAAGATAAAAAATACTGCAGAAAGGCAGAAGTAAGGACCTTGGGTCTGGGACAGTTGAGATAGCGGGAAGCATCTGCCAAAGCCTACGTAAACGGTAATTAACAGTTGATTATTTATAAATAAACTGCCATGACCATTGGAAATTTGTGAGACTTCTGTACGCTGAAGGCGCTCCCCTGCATGCTTGTAATAAAGCTTTCTCATATCACAGCCTACCCGGGACTCTGAGTGGTTTCTTTCCACAACAATTAGTAAAAAAAACGTACTGGAGAAATTAATGGGACTGAAAGCCAATCAGTCCCCTGGACCAGATGATCTACATCCTAGGGTTTTATAAGAGGTGTCTATGGAGACATTTGATGCATTGGTTGTCATTTTCAAAAATTCCAGATTCAGAACAGTTCCCACGGATTAGAAAGTAGCAAATGTAACCCGACAATTTAAGAAAGGAGGAAGAGAGAAAAGGGTGAATTACAGACTAATTAGCCTGACGTCAGTAGCAGTGAAAATGCTAAAATCTATTATTAAGGACGTGGTAACAGAGCACTTAGAAAATAATAATAGGATTGGGCAGAGTCAACACGGATTTATGAAAGGGAAATCCTGTTTTACAAATCTGTTAGAGATTTTGAGGTTATTACTCGCAGAAAAAATAAGTGGGAACCAGTGGATGTGGTGTATTTGGATTTTCAGAAGGCATTGAATAATATACCACACAAGAGGTTATTAAACAACATTATGGCTCTTAGGATTCGGGGTAATATACTAGCATGGCTGGATGATTGGTTAACTGTCAGAAAACAGAGTGTAGGAATAAACGGGTCATTTTCGGGTTGGCAGGCTTTAACTATGGCGGCAGCACAAGAATCACTGCTTGGGCCTCAGCTATTCAAAATCTACATCAATGATTTGGATGAGGGGACCAAATGTTGGATACCCAAGTTTGCTGACGATACAGAGCTGGGTGGAAGTGTAAGTTGTGAGGAGGATGCAAGGAGGCTTCAAGGAGATATAGACAGATTAAGTGAGTAGGCAAGAACATGGCAAATGGAATATAACGTGGAGAAATGAAAAGTTATCCATTTAGTAGGAAAAATAGAAAAGTAGATTATTTTTAAACATGAGAGATTGGGACATGTTGGTGTTCTGAGGGACCTGGGTTTCCTTGTACACCAATCACTGAAAGTTAACATGCAGGTACGGCAGCCAATTCGGAGATCAAATGGAATGTTGGCCTTTAACACAAGTGGATTTAATTATGAGTAAAGCCATCTTACTGCAAGTATATAGGGCTCTGGTAAGACTACACCTGGAATATTGTGCATACTTTAGGTCTCCTTACCCAAGGAAGGATATACCTGCCATAGAATCATAGAAATTTACAGCACAGAAGGAGGCCATTTGGACCATCTTTCCGTGCCGGCTGACAAAAAGCTATCCACCCTAATCCCACTATTCAGCGCCTGGTACATAGCCTTGTAGGTAACGGCATTTCAAGTGTTTATCCAAGCACTTTTTAAATGTGATGAGGGTCTCTGCCTCTACCACCATTTCAGACAGTGAGTTCCAGAACACCCACCACCCGCTGGGTGAAAAAGATTATCCTGCAATCCCCTCTAAACTTTAAATGTACGCACCCTGGTTAATGGCCCGTCTGCTAAGGGAAATAGTTCTTTCCTATCCACTCTAGCTAGGCCGCTAAAAGAAAACAACCCCAACCTCTCCAATCATTCTTCATAGCTAAACTTCTCCAGTCCGGGCAACATCCTCGTAAGTCTCGTCTGTACACTCCCTAGTGCAATCACATCTTTCCTTTAGCGATCTGTGGACATGCACTTATCAATGTCCTACCATTCATTGTGTATTTTCTTGCCTTGTTAGCCCTGCGCAAATGCATTACCTCGCACGTGTCCGGATTGAATATCATTTGACACTTTTCTGCCCACTTGCCCAGTCCATTCATATCGTCCTGTAGTTTGCAGCTTTCTTCTTCATTATCCATCGCACTGCCAATTTTTGTATCACCTGCAAACTTCTAAATCATACCCCCTACATTCATGTCTAAATCATTGATATATATCACAAAAAGCAAGGGACCTAGTACCGAGCCCTGCAGAACCCCACTGGAAACAGCCTGCCAGTCACAAAAACGCCCATCAACCATAACACTCTGCTTCCTACTTCTGAGCCAATTTTGGATCCAACTTCACACTGTGCCTTGGATCCCATGGGCTATTACTTTTCTGATCAGTCTTCCATGTGGTAATTTATCAAAAGCCTTGCTAAAATCCATCTACACTACATCAATCGCACAACCCTTATCAACCCTCCTTGTTACCTCCTCCAAAAATTCAATCCCCTTAACAAATCCACGCTGACAGCCCTTGCGTAATCTGTGTCTTTCTAAATGAAGATTTATCCTGTCCCTCAGAACATTTTCCAATATTTTTCCCACTAGCGAGGTTAGGCTTACTGGCCTGAAATTACTCTGACTATCCCTTTCTCCTTTTTTAAACAACGGCCCCACTTTAGTAGTCCACCAGTCCTCTGGCACCATACCTGTATCCAGAGAGGATTAGAAAATGTTTGTCAGAGCCTCTGCTAGTTCTTCCCTTTGAGGGAGTGGAACGAAAGTTCACCAGAGTAGTTCCTGGGATGGAGGAATTAGCCTATGAGGAGAGATTGAGTAGACTAGGCCTATATTCTCTAGAGTTCAGAAAAATGAGACGTAATCTCACAGAAACATACAAAATTCCTACAGGGCTTGACGGGGTAGATGCAGGGAGAATGTTACCCCTTGTTCGAGACACTAGAACCAGAGATCACAGTCTCAGAATAAGTGGTCGGCCATTTAGGACTGAGATGAGGAGAAATGTCTTCACTTAGAGGGTGGAGGAGGCTCTGTCGTTGAATATATTCAAGACAGAGATCGATAGGTTTTTGAATATTAAGGGAATCAAGGGACATGGGGATAGTGCAGGAAAGTGGAAATGAGGTAATATATCAGCTGTGATCTTATTGAATGGCAGAGCAGGCTCGAAGTGCCAAATGGACTCCTCCTTCTCCTATTTCTCATGCTCTTAAAGAATTGTGTTTTAGGCAGCTCCTCCAGGAGCAGAGGGCGACAGAGATGTTTAGGTATGGAATTTCAGAGCCGGGACAGCTGAAGGCACGGATGGGGAGAGGGTGAAATGCACAAGAGATCAGAATCGGAGAAACAGAGAGATCTTGGAGGTGGGGGAGTGTAGGACTGGAGAAGTTTACAGAGACAGGAAGGGACAAGACCATGAAGGTGTTTAAATGAGGATGGGTGCTTTATTTTGGAGGTGCTGGGGGACCGGGAGCCAATGTAGGTTCACAAGGACAGGGGTGAGCGGTGAGCACGGCCTTGATGCATTAAAGTTTATGGAGGGTGAAAGGATCAAAGCCGACCAGGAAAGCATTGGAACATTCAAGTCTCCAGGTGACAAAAGACACTGATTGGGACGGGGAGCAAACAGAATTCCTGGCAGGGGCTGAAGACCCTGTCTTCGGTCTTTCCCAATGTTTAATTGTAGAAATGTGCAGTTCATCACAGATGGATGTCAGACTAGCAGCGTGACAAAGCAGGGGCAGTGGAGGGTTCGCGTGTGGCCTGTGATGGTGTTTATGCTCCACCTGAGCCTGCTGCCAGCGCTCTTCATCTAAACCCGTCAGCATAACCTTATATTCCTTTCTCCCTCATACCTTTATCAAACATCTCATTCAATGATTTTGTTTTGCCGTGAGGCTCTGCAATATGGCACTTGCCTTCTGACCGACCATGTACAATTCAAGTGATATTGTTCCTCCACCCACACTGGCCCAGCTCCCCCTCCCCCCCATTGGCCCAGCCCCCTGCCCCTCCCCACTGTCTGAGGGGTTGGGCGTCCAGCGGGCAAAGGGGTTGTGTCAGTGCAGTTTGGGTAGAGGCAGAGGAAAGGGTGGGAGTGGCATTGGGGAGCGTGGGCACAGGAATGTATTGCACTCTGGACAGTCTTTCCTTGACTTTAATGGACAGTGTATAAGGGATAAAACATGCATCTCTTTTAATATCCAAACCAACTCCTAATATTATTACTAACAGCAAAATACTGGAGGTGCTGGGAATTTGATATAAAATCTGAAAATGCTGGACACACTCAGCGGGTGAGGCAAGGTCTGTGGGGAGGGAAACGGTGGGGTTAACGGTTCAGGTCAAATACCTTTCCTGAGATCAGGTTCAGGATCTGAAACATTAACCCCACCTTCCTCTCCCCACAGTCGCTGCCTGACCCGCTGAGTGTTTCCAACATTTTCAGCTTTTATTTCTAATATTTTACTCATCCCCATTTCAGACTATATTCTGTGTTTTACTTGATTTTTTTATTAGCATTTCAGAATATATTGGGAATCTGATGCTCGCTGTGTACCTGACGTTGATTTTGGAAGCACATTCCCTGCTTGCTTTGACCAGTGTTGTTCTACTTCTGTATTGTGAATGTCTGTGACCATTGAAACAGGAGGCAAGCACTCACCCGGCGTTTAATGGATTTCACTGTCCTCAGTACTAAACACTGGGAATGCCCAAAGTTAATGAAGCTGTGGTCACCATTCACTATCTGACAATGCTCCATACCCGCTGGTCACAGGCCACGCTCATCTTTGAGGGTTGTCTCTGCACCGTGTTCAATGAATTGACTATCATTAGTTTCTCTGTTCAATCTTTCCCCTTGGTTAGTCACCAGATCTGAGCTATTTTAACACTGAGATCTGATGGTTTTGGTGTGAGTTCGGCCCCGCCTAATAATCAGACCCATGTCCATCTGTTGAGCTCTGCCTTAGTCTGGAGTCACCTCTTAGATCAAACCTCTTTACTCTAAAATACACACAAAATTCACAGTGACTGGGTGTTTAGAGAGAGAAACTGACCTCATCACATTCAATTGCACAGCCTCACGCTGGATAACTGTGCTCGGTGGTCAGACTCTCCCAGTCTCATCCTCACGGTTTCCTGCCTTTCCCTGTAACCTTTGTGTCCTGTCTACAGAACTAGTGTGTATCTGAGTCAATGGGCCTCTCTGTGACCGTTCACCCAACTCCAGCTCCAGCACCAGTGTGTATCTGAGCCAATGGGGCTCTATCAAACATTTCGTCCCAACCCATCTCCCGGAACAGTGTGTATCTGTGTCAATGGGACACTCTCTGACCGTTCTCCCCAGTCCACCTCCAGGACCAGTGTGTATGTGTGTCAAAGGGGCTCTCTCTGACCTTTCTCCACAGTCCATCTCTAGGACCACTGTGCATCTCAGTCAATGGGACTCTCTCTGACTTTTCTCCCCAGTCCATCTCTAGGACCAGCGTGTGTCTGAGTCAAAGGGACTCTCTCTGACCTTTCTCCCCGGTCCATCTCCAGGACCAGTGTGTATCTGAACAATGGGACTCTCTCTGACATTTCTCCCCAGTCCATCACCAGGACCAGCGTGTATCTGAGTCAAGGGGACTCACTCTGTCCTTTCTTCCCTGTCCATCTACAGGACCAGTGTGTATCTCAGTCAATGGGAATCTCTCAAACCTCTGTCCCCGGTCCATCTCCTGGCCCAGTGTGCATCTGAGTCAATCGGACTCGCTCTGTTTTTTCTCCCCGGTGCATCTCCAAGAGCAGTGTGTATCAGAGTCAATGGGGCTCTCTCTGACCTTTCTCCCAGGAGAATCTGCAGGACATATGTGAATCTGAGTCAACGGGACTCTCTCTGCCCTTTCTCCCCAATCCAGCTCCAGGAACAATGTGTATCTGAGTCAATGGGACCCTCTCTGACCATTCTCGCCAGTCCATTTACAGGACCAGTGTGTACCTGAATCAACAGGAATCTCTCTGAACTTTCTCCCCAGTCTAACTCCAGGACTAGCTTATATCTGACGCAATGGGACTCGTTCTAATATTTCACCCCGATCCAGCTCCTGGCCCAGTGTGCATCTGAGTCAATGGGACTCTCTCTGTTCTTTCTCCCCGGTCCATCTCCAGGACAAATGTGTATCTCAGTCAATGGGACTCTCTCAGACATTTATCGCAGGACCATCTCCAGGACCAATGTGTATCTGAGTCAATGGGGCTCTCTCTGACCTTTCACCAGGGTCCATCTGCAGGACCAATATGAATCTGAGTCACTGGGAGTCTCTCTGAACTTTCCCCCAATTCCAATCTCCAGGACCAGTGTGAATCTGAATCAATGGGTCTATCTCTGACGATTCCCCCCAGTCCATCTCCAGGACCAGTGTGTATCAGAGTCAATGGGAAGCTCTCTGACATTTCTCCCCAGTCCATCTCCAGGGCCATTGTGTATCTGAGTCAATGGGACTCTCTCTGACCTTTCTCCCCAGTCCATCTCCAGGACCAGTGTGTATCTGAGTCAATGGGGCTCTCTATGAATTTCGCCCCAGTCCATCTCTAGGACTAGCGTGTGTCTGAGACAATTGGACTCTCTCTGACCTTTCTCCCCGGTCCATCTCCAGGACCAGTGTGAATCTGAGTCAATGGGACTCTCTCTGACCATTCTCCCCAGTCCATCTCCAGGACCAGTGTTTATCTGAACAATGGGACTCTATCCGACATTTCTCCCCAGTCCATCTCCAGGAGTGTTTATCTGAGTCAAGGGGACTCACTGTGACCTTTCTTCCCTGTCCATCTACAGGACCAGTGTGTATCACAGTCAATGGGAATCTCTCAAACCTTTGTCCCCGGTACATCTCCTGGCCCAGAGTGCTTCTGAGTCAATCGGACTCGCTCTGTTTTTGCTCCCCGGTGCATCTCCAGGAGCAGTGTGTATCAGAGTCAATGGGGCTCTCTCTGACATTTCTCCCAGGACCAACTGCAGGACATATGTGAATCTGAATCAACGGGACGCTCTCTGCCCTTTCTCCCCAATCCATCTCCAGGAAAAATGTGTATCTGTGTCAATGGGACCCTCTCTGACCATTCTCTCCAGTCCATTTGCAGGACCAGTGTGTACCTTAGTCAACAGGAATCTCTCTGACCTTTCTCCCCAGTCAATCTCCAGGACCAGCGTATATCTGAGTCAATGGGACTCTCTCTAATCACAGAATCACAGAAACCCCACAGTGCAGATAGAAGCCATTTCGGCCCATCGAGCCTGCACCGACACATATCCCACCCGATCCCCGTAACCCCTACCCCAACACATATCCCAACCTAACCCCGTAACCCCACGTATTTAATCCCCCTAACACTAAGGGTCAATGTATCATAGCCAATCAATCTAACTCGCACATCTTTGGACTGTGGGAAGAAACCGGAGCACCCGGAGGAAAACCACGCAAACACGGGGAGAATGTGCAAACTCCACACAGACAGTCGCCCGAGGCCGGTTTCCAACCCGGGTCCCTGGCGCTGTGAGGCAACAGTGCTAACCACTATGCCACCGTGCTGCCCATTTCTCCCCAATCCATCTCCTTGCCCAGTGTGCATCTGAGTCAATGGGGCTCTCTCTGTTCTTTCTCCCCGGTCCATCTCCAGGACAAATGTGTATCTGAGTCAATGGGACTCTCTCAGACATTTATCGCAGGACCATCTCCAGGACCAATGTGTATCTGAGTCACTGGGATTCTCTCTCAACTTTCCCCCAATTCCAACCTCCTGGACCAGTGTGAATCTCAATCAATGGGTCTATCTCTGACGATTCCCCCCAGTCCATCTCCAGGACCAGTGTGTATCAGAGTCAATGGGGCTCTCTGACATTTCTCCCCAGTCCATCTCCAGGGCCATTGTGTATCTGAGTCAATGGGACTCTCTCTGACCTTTCTCCCCAGTCCATCTCCAGGACCAGTGTGCATCTGAGTCAATGGGACTCTCTCTGACCTTTCTCTCCAGTCCATTTCCGGGACCAATGTGTATCTGAGTCAATGGGACTCTCTATGACTTTCGCCCCAGTCCACCTCCAGGACCAGTGTGTATCTGATTCAATGTGTCTCTCTCTGACCTTTATAGTGTCATAGAGTCATAGAGTTATATAGCACAGAAAGACGCCCTTTGGTCAATCATGCCCGTGCCAGCCATCAAACCATGTGTCTATTCTAATCCCATTTTCCAGCACTTGGTCCATAGCTGGAAACTATAGACCAGTTAGCCTAACATCTGTGGTTGGGAAAATGTTGGAGTCCATTATTAAGGAAACAGTAACAGAGCATTTGGATAAACATAATTTAATAGGACAGATTCAGCATGGTTTTACGAAGGGGAAGTCATGGTTGACAAATTTGATGGAATTCTTTGAGGCTGTAACATACAGGGTGGATAAAGGGGAACCAGTGGATTGAGTGCATTTGGACTTCCAAAAGGCATTTGACAAGGTTCCACACAAAAGATTACTGATCAAGATAAAAAATCACGGGATTGGGGGTAATATACTGGCATAGGTGGAAGATTGGCTATCTAACAGAAAATAAAGAGTTGGGATAAATGGTTCGTTCTCTGGCTGGCAATCAGTAACTAGTGGTGTTCCGCAGGGGTCAGTGCTGGGACCCCAACTCTTTACAATCTATATTAGCGATTTGGAGGAAGGGACCGAGTGCAACATATCCAAGTTTGCCGATGATACAAAGATGGGAGGGATAGCAGTGAGTGAGGAGGACATAAAAAATCTGCAAAAGGACATAGACAGGCTACTTGAGTGGGCAGAGATTTGGCAGATGCAATCTAATGTTGGAAAGTGTGAGGTTATGCACTTTGGCAGAAAAAATCAAAGAGCAAGTTATTATCTAAATGGAGAGAAACTGCAAACTGCTACAGTACAAAGGGATCTGGGGGTCCTGGTGCATGAAACACAAAAAGTTAGTATGCAGGTGCAGCAGGTGACCAGGAAAGCCAATGGAATCTTGGCTTTTATTGCAAAGGGGATGGAGTATAAAAACAGGGAAGTCTTGCTGCAGTTATACAGGGTATTGTTGAGGCCACTCCTGGAATACTGCGTGCAGTTTTGGTTTCCATATTTAAGAAAATATGTACTTGCTCTCGAGGCGGTTCAGAGAAGGTTCAATCGGTTGATTCCAGAGATGAGGGGGTTGACGTATGAGAAAGGTTGAGTAGTTTGGGACTCTACTCATTTGAGTTCAGAAGAATGAGAGGTGATCTTATCGAAACATATAAGATTGTGAGGGGGCTTGATCGGGTGGATGCAGTGAGGATGTGTCCACTGATGGGTGAGACTAGAACTAGGGGGCATAATCTTAGAATAAGGGGCTGCCCTTTCAAAACTGAGATGAGGAGAAACTTCTTCACTCAGAGGGTAGTAAATGTATGGAATTTGCTACCCCATAGAGCTGTGGAAGCTGCAACATTAAATACATTTAAAATGGAGATAGACATTTTCCTAGCAGATAAGGGAATTAGGGGTTACGGGGAGAGGGCAGGGAAGTGGACGTGAGTCTAGATTCAGATTAGCCATGATCCTATTGAATGGCGGAGCAGGCCCGAGGGGCCGTATGGCCTACTCCTGCTCCTGTTTCTTATGTTCTTATTCCATCCACCCTCTGAGTGAAAATGCTTTTCCTCAAATCCCCTCTAAACTTCCTGCCCCTTATCTTGAACTACGCCCCCTGGTTATTGACACCTCTACTAAAGGGAAACGTTCATTTCTATCTACCCTATCTATGCCCCTCATAGTTTTGTACACCTGAATCAAGTCTGCCCTCAGCCTTCTCTGCTCTAACGAAAACAATCCCAGCCTGTCCAGTCTTTCTTCACAGCTGAAGCGCTCCAGCCCAGATAAAATCCTAGTGAATCTCCTTTGCACCCTCTCCAATGCAATTACATCCCTCCTATAGTGTGGCGACCAGACCTGTACACAGTATTTAAGCTGTGGCACAACTAGCGTTTTGTACAGCTCCATCATATCTTCCCTGCTCTTATATTCTATGCCATGGCTAATGTTGGCAAGTATCCCATAAGCATTTTAACCACCTTATCTACCTGTACTGCTGCTTTCAGCAATCAATGCACATACACACCAAGGTCCATCTGATCCTCTGTCCTTCCTAGGGTCCTACCATTCATTGTGTATTCCCTTGCCTTGTTATTCCTCCCAAGATGCATCACCTCCCACTTTTCAGGGTTAATTTCCATTTGGCACTGTTCTGCCCATCTAACCAACCCATCTATATCGTCAGGTAGCCGGCGGCTTCCCTCCTCGCTATTTACCACTCCTTCAATTTTTGTATCATCTGCGAACTTACTGATCATACCTACTACATTCATATCTAAATCATTAACGTACACTACAAACAGCAAAGGACCCAGCAACTATCCCTCTGCCTCCTCCCACTAAGCCAATTTTGGATCCAATGTACCAAATTGCCCTGGATCCCACGGGCTCTTACCTTGTTGACCAGTCTCCCATGCGGGATTTGTCAAAACCTTACTGAAGTCCATGTAGACTACATCAACTGCACTACCCTCATCCAGACACCCGAGTCCATCTCCGAGTCCAGTGTTTATCTGGGTCAATGGGACTCTCTTTGACTTTTCCCCACAGTCCATCTCCCGGACCAGTGTGTATCTGTGAAAATGGGACTCTTTCTGACCTTTCTCCCCAGTTCATCTCCAGGACCACTGTCTATCTCAGTCACTGGGACTCTCTCTTACATTTTTCCCCAGTCAATCTCTGGAAGCTCTTTGAATCAGAAGAGTTCTCTCTTGTTGGTGCTCTCACAATCTTGTGCTGGTCCAGCTGCTGTTGTTCCTCAGTCTACAATCCCTGTTTACTTCCAGCTGTGGACCTTCCTCAATCACTCAGACATTCAGCGAGAGATCTAATTATGGTAGGACAAATAATAACAGTTTGAAAAGTGTTAAGTAATATAATGTAGACTTTTCTTCTGCTTAATAAAAATAAAAGTTTGTGTGCGAATATTTCTCTCTGATATTGTCCCTATTCTCAGAACCCCGTCATGCCCGCCTGGGCTTCCAGCAAATCACCATTTTCTGAATGGAAATGTACTATTTACTCTATGTGCATTAAAATATTAAGCACTATTGCAGAGATGTTTGGTGCAGAAGGAAAGATGTAAGCAGGAGTTTGTGGACCTTATTATAGAAACCTTTAGCCTGACTGAACGGTCTGTTTATTCAATATTTGTAAGTAAAGGCTGGATCTCTCTCTTTCTGAAGGGTATAATTACGTTAATTTTGTTAAAACTTTTATTTTGTAGCTCTAGCAATGCAGGAATCATGGATGGGTTTATGAGGCGGATCATTTCACATTTGTAACTTATAGTAGATCAGGAGTGGAGCGAGCGGTGGCCTGCAGGACCACAATGTCATTGTGGAGCCAGGAGGCTCCTGCTCGTCCCGCTTCACATTCAGTTAAGTGAAACATTTCTTAAACTTACATTCTTGGTAGCAGTCTCCAATAGTTCCTTTATAAATGGGTGATTTGGTTGTTTAAGGCCAGAGAAAATGAACCGCGGCATGCACAGCACATGATATGGTCAGACGCAAACCAATTTAGCAAATGAGACCTTAAACAAACGTTACATCATACATTTGCATAGGCAATGGGCCTAATGCTTGTTTTTTCTGCATATCGAAGCTTCCTGATCTCACTGGGGCCGTCTTTCCCAGGTAACACACTGCCTCATATCACTGGACCCATCCTTCCACGATAGATAATGTATGATTTCACTGGGGCCATCCTCCCCGTGTTGCACACTGCCTGAGCTCACTGGAACCATCCTTCCGGGGTTACAGTGTGTCTGATCTCACTGGGCCCATCCTCCCCGGGTTACACACTGTCTGATCTCACTGGGCCCATTCTCCCCGGCTTGCACACTGTCTGATCTCACTGGGCCCATCCTCCCCGGGTTACACACTATCTGATCTCACTGTGCACATCCTCCCCGGGTTACACACTTTCTGATATCAGTGAGCCAATCCTCCCCGGATTACACTCTGTCTGATGCCACTGGGCCCATCCTCCCCGGGTTACACACTGTCTGATCTCACTGGCCCCATCCTCCCCGGGTTACCCACTGTTAGATCTCACTTCACCCATCCCCCCGGGTTACTAACTGCCTGATCTCACTGGACCCATCCTCCCCGGATACCACAATGTCAGATCTCACTGAGCCGATCCTACCCACGTTACACACTGTCTGAACTCACTGGGCCCATCCTCCCCGGGTTACACCCTGTCTGATCTCACTGGGCACATACTCCCTGTGTTAAACAATGTCAGATCTCACTGGGCCCATCTTCCTCGGTTTACACACATTCTGATCTCAATGGGCCCATCCTCAATGGGATACACATTGTCTGATCTCAATGGGAACATCCTCCCGAATAAAACATTCTTTGATATCACTGGGCCCATCCTCAACGGGGTACACACAGTCTGATCTCACTGGGCCAATCCTTCCCGGGTTACACACTGTCTGATCTCACTGCGCCCACCCAACCCCGAGTTACACACTGTCTCATCTCACTGGGCCCATCCTCCCCCCGTTCACTTTGTCTGATCTCACTGGACCCCTGTTACCCGATTTCCACACAGTCTGATCTCACTGGAACCACCCTTCCCGGGTTACAGATTGTCTAATCTTACTGAGACCATCCTCGCCGGGTTATACACTGTCTGAGCTCACTGCAACTATCCTCCACGGGATACACAGTGTCTGATCTCACTGGGCCCATGCTCCCCGGTTTACACACTGTCTGATCTCACTGGGCCGATCCTCCACAGGTTACATACTGCCTGATTTCCCTGGGCCCATCCTCCCCGGGTTAAACACAGTCTGAACTCATGGGCCCACCTTTCCCAGGTTACGCACTGTCTGATCTCACTGGAAACCTGCATCCCAGGGCTACACACTGCCTGATGTCACTGGGCCCATCCTCCCCGGGTTACACACCGTCTGATCTCACAGGGCTCATCCTCCCCAGGTTACAGACTGCCTGATCTCATTTGTACCCTGCATTCCCGGTCTACACACTGTCTGGTCTCACTGGGTCCATTCTCCCCGGGTTACACACTGTCTGATCTAACTGGGCCCATCCTCCCCATGTTGCACACTGACTGATCTCACTGGGCCCAACCACCCTGGGTTAGATTCTGTCTGATCTCACTGGATCCATGTTCCCCGGGTTACACACAATCTGATCGCACTGGAACCATGCACCCCGGGTTAAACAATGTCGCATCTCACTGGGCCCATCATCCCCAGTTTATACACTGTCTGATCTCACTAGAACCATCCTCCCTGTGTTACGCAATGTCTGAACTCACTGGACCTTTCCACCCCGGGTTACACAATGTCTGATCTCGCTGGGAACATCCCCCCCTGGTTACACTCTGTCTGATCTCACGGGACCCATGTTCCCCAGGTTACACACAGTCTGATCTCACTGGAACCATCCTCCCCGAGTTATACACGGCCTAATCTCACTGGGTCCATCATCCCCGGTTTACACACTGTCTGATCTCACTGGGCCCATCCTCGTCGGGTTACACAGAGTCTGATCTCACTGGGCCCATCCTCCCTGGGTTACACACTGTCTGATCTCACTGGACCCATGCTCCCCGGGTTAAACACTCTCTGATCTCACTGGGCCCATCCACCCCGAATAACACACTGATCTCACTGGACCGAGCCTCCACAGGTTTCATACTGTTTGATCCCACTGGGCCCATCCTCTCCGGTTACACACTGTGTGATAGCACCGGGCCCATCCTCCCCGGGTTAAACAATGTCTGATCTCACTGGGCTCATCCTCCCCGGGTTACATACAGTCTGATCTCACTGGGCCCATCCTCCCTGGGTTACACACTGTCTGATCTCACTGGACCCATGCTCCCCGGTTTACACACAGTCTGATCTCACTGGGCCCATCCTCCCCGGGTTTTACACTGTCTGACCTCACTGGACCCATGCTCCCCGGGTTACACACTGTCTGATCTCACAAGGCCCATCCTCCCAGAGTTAGACAATGTCTGTTCTCAACTGGCAGTTGCATTCTATCTTGCACAGCACTCCAAACCCTCAGCTCCAAGGCTTTGTGTTTAATTTGTTCTTTTCCTCATAGTGAAAGTCCGGCAGACATTGAGTTCTGCGTTTTCCTTCACCAAGCCGAAATATCGTTTTGTTCTCCACACTGCAGAAATTGTCCAATCACTTTGGGCCCATCCTCCATCCCCGGAACATCCCCCGTATCATGAGAGGTTCAATACATTCCTTGGTGTTTTTGGGCCGGAGCATCTCCATGTATTGTGACCCTATTCAATCCATTCTCTGAGGTTTATATCCCCGGCCGTCACCTGTATTATGTCTTGGCTCAGTACCTTCCCTGGGGTTTATATGCCGGGCCATTTCCTGTATTATGACCCGGTTCAGTCCATTCCCTGGGGATTATATCCCGCAGGTGCCCCTTTAATCTGACCTGGTTCAGATCATTCCCTGGGGTTTATATCCCGTACCTTCCCCTGTATTCTGAACTGGTTCAATACATTTCCATGCGAATTATATCCTGAAAGAAACCTGCTACACTTTAAAGTCCCTCACTGTGATCTAAACTCTGGGCTGAGCAGCCGCGCTGTCAGGCCGTGTGCTGAATGGAGCCGAGTTCCCTCAGTCACAGAGCGGGGCGCCTGTAACCCGGGCAACCATCCTGTTTCTTACCATCACTCACACACCGGCCCGCGCCACCCGGCCCCACACACAGCAAACCCCGCCCACTGCACATCCCCGCATTAATGGCAGTGGCACACTGTATCCCAGAGAATGATCCTGCTCCTTACAGTCTCTCACCGATCGCCACACGCCACCCGGCACAACAGGCAAACTGACCCGTGACTGGGAATCCCCGGAATAATGGCAGGGAGCAAGACTGTGCCTGCGTGGGAGCAAGACTGCGCTTGCGCAAAAGAGCCAGGCTCCATTGCCTGCTCTCATGTAATTTATTGGCGGAGCAGGATAGAGGGGCTGAATGGACTCCACTTGTTACTATTTGACTATGGTCTTGTATTGTCCGATAGTACTCGCATCTGTTAATTATTTGTAACCAATATTAAAAGTCTATCACATAAAGGCTCTCTCTAAACAGTTTTAAGATCAATAAACGTGCCTCATGTAATTAGAACTAGCAGATCCACTGCCATTTGGAACGAGTGAAAGGTTTCACTAGAACTGTGATGTCTGAGGTGTAAAAGGAAATTAATGTGACAGGAGATTAAATGGGCCAAAAGTAAATCTGAATCTTACAGGAAGTGTGCTTTAAAAAAGAACATAAGAACTTAAGAAACAGGAGCAGGCATAGGCGAATCGGCCCCTCGAGCCTGCTCCGCCATTCAATAAGATCATGGCTGATCCAATCTTGGTCTCAACACCACTTTCTTGCTCTCTCCCCATATCCATTGTACCCCTTGTGGTTCAAATATCTGTAAATCTACGCCTTGAATATATTCAATTACTCCACCTCCACAGCTATCTGGGATAGAGAATTCCAAAGATTCACGACCTTCTGAGAGAAGAAATTCATCCTTATCTCCGTCTTAAATGGGCGACCACTTATTCTGAAACTATACCACCCTCTTTCTAGATTGCCCCACTAGGGGAATCGTCCTCCTCTCATCCACACTATCGTTCCCCTCAGAATCTTATATGTTTTAATAAGATCACCTGTCATTCTTCTAATCTGCAATGAGTGTAGGCCCAACCTGCTTAACCTTTCGACATATGTCAACCCCTTCATCTCAGGAATCAACCTAGTGATCCTTCTCTGCACTGCCTCCAATGCAAGTATATCCTTCCTTAAACATGGAGGCTAAAACTGTACGCATTACTCCAGGTGCGGTCTCACCAGCGACCTGTAAATTTACATCATAATTTCTGTACTTTTAATAAAGGCCAACTTTCCATTAGCCTTCCTAATTAATTGCTGTACCTGCATGCTAACTTTTTGTGTTTCATGTACTAGGACCCCCAGATCCCTTTATACAGCAGCATTTTCTAGTCTCACTCCATTTAAAAAATAAATTGCTTTGTCATTCTTCCTTCAAAAGTAGATAACTTCAGACATTCTCCCACATTATACTCATCTGCCAAAATTTGACCACTCACTTAACCTATCTATATCTATTTGCAGACTCTTTCTGTCCTCCTCGCAACTTCCTAACCCACCTATCTTTGTATCATCAACAAATTTGGCTACAATACAGTCGGTCTCTTCATCCAAGTTTAGAAACAAGAATTAATTCATTCCTGGTGAATCATAACGGCATTGCACAAACTCAAACTGATGAACTGAAATGTCTTTGCACTGCGTCTGTAGGAAGAGGCCAAGAATGGCGGGCGGACATGGTCAAATGTTGGAACATCTGCGAACACCTGAAGCAATGTTTTCTTTTCAATAAGTGGTTGAAACAGGCGTTATCAATATAAGAAGCATTATTAAACCATGGAAAGAGGAAGTATTACGAATTATGTGTATCCATTTAACCTACTGCTCCAACACAACAGCTTTATAATCTTATGTTAATGTTGTGACAATTGTATTAAAAATATGCAGAAGTTGTCCCTACTCCTGGACTGCCGACTACACAGACAGCAGTTTACACGGAATATTTCACGGTCTTCCGGATATAAGTGGGAGCCAAGGCCTCTTGTGCTGAGATCTGACAGATTGTTACCCTGGCAACAGTGGAAATCACGCACCGAAAAAAACTGAACATGGAAGTAACAAAACCAGCATCACATGTTCGGAGTTTAGTGAAGAACATTAACCCTGAACATTCAGACAATGTTAGGATTTTTACACCACCAGGTCTGACACTGCGGGTTTACTGAATCCACCATCAGTTTCCGCTGTACAGAACATTAAGCTGCACCGCATCTACAGAAATACATCAATAAAGTAGTCATTGTTAGAATTAGATCCCGTCAACTCTGAAAATCTAATTGTCTTAACCCATCTAAATCTGTTACTGTTAACAGTGACCATTTAAATTGCTGCTAAAATATTGAATCTGACGGCAAAACATTTGACAGTCACCTTCTTGAAGCTCCGAATTGCCTACCCCTGCTCCTATCTTCGATGTTTCTTCTATGTTTAAACAGCAGAATGTTGTAACATTTGAATATTCACGTCATTTCATGAAACTCCAGTTCCTGTTTAAAGAACTGAATCATCTTGTTTTTATTTCCTGTTAAAAAAGATTCCCACAATAATCGCGTGAATGTGGCGAAAGAGCAGGGAAGTAAATCCAGAAAGTATGGAGAGAAAAACCGCGCTCAGTTTAATAAAAAGAACCCTCGGCCGAGGCAGGGAGCCGGATCAGAACACCGAGTCCTTGTGTCCGGATCATTCGTCCGGGACTCTGGGATACTAGGACATTAACATAAACACAAGCGACCGGACTCCTAATATTATCATTATGGGTGGGAGATTGGATTCTGTGGTCCTGGATGTGCAGCACCCGAACCCCCACACATCTGTAGCTGATGCTAATCGACAGGCGTAATCTGAGATCAGTGAATTTAAATCAATTACCTGTGCTCCAAGGACCAGTACATGTCGACATGGGAGCTACTTATGCGGCCGGGTTCCTGAATACCCGGGCCAGACACTGAGGGGGGAATTTTTAGGGGGAGTCAGTGGGCAAATTTGGTGATGGGTCAGGTGGGATTTTATTTTCAACTCTCCCCCACACGACTTTCCCAGATGTCTGGTCTGTCATCTCGGAACAGACCAGACAAGCAGCGGAGGGAAAGGAAACTTAGGTCACTATGACTTTGTTCAGAGCCACTTTAAAATAATTTTAAGCTCAACTTCAGAGCCCACCAGGTCGCCCACGGGGTCCACGCTGCTCCTAGATCACGTCAGGTAAATAGGGCAGGAGTTGAATGGCCTTGGAAACATCTCATTACTTGACGACTGGAACTGTGCTATAAAAGCTCCCAGCTCACAGATGCTCACTTTCTTAGCTCAGAATTTGTTGCTTATTGCATTTGGAAGACAGATTGAGCTTTATGCTGGTTGCAAGTTTTTGTAGTAAACTCTGATTCCAGTGTCAACCTTATTGGAACAACCTCTCTCACCATTGACAGATCGCTTCTGTCATCTCAACTTCACCTATCATCTATTATATCAGCATCCGAGGCATCAAAACTAAGTGAACTTGGTCCTCAGATTCCCACCAAGACCAGCCCCAGCGCCAGTAGCACCAGGCGCACCACCAGCACCAGCACAAAACTTCTCCACTATCAACTGATGCTGCACAGGAGAAAGGAGTCCATCACCCCAGAAACTGCTGCCAGGGAGGCCAGAGAAGGCCACACCATGTCCAGATTTAGTTTCTTTAGACGCATTATCCCCTGGCTGCCACATGATGCGCCACACCAACACCATAAAGCATCTCTACAATGCACAATCCATTTCTTTCACACTCATCAGCATTGCGAGGGCTACCGTTATGTCTCTCTATTCACTGCAACTCACTAACCCACTTCCAAATGTGCAGACAAATCTGTCCAAGAACTGAAAGTGTTGAAAGTAAGGATATCAATGTTTGACAGCACATTGACAAAAACTTCATATAAACATTGGCTAAAACACACAAGTACCTACCCTTGCGTGTTGTTGTAAGAACAAAAGAAAATAAGAATTAGGAGCAGGAGAAGGCCATTTGGCCCTTCCGGCACGGCCCGCCATTCAATAAGATCATAGCTGATCTTCTACCTCAACTCCACTTTCTGCACTATCCCCATATCCCTTGATTCCCTTAATATTCAAATATCTATCTCGGTCCTGTAAATGGCCGTTTCCTTATTCTGAGACTGTGAGAACTGGTTCCAGCTTCCACAGCCAGGGGAAACAGTCACCCAGATTCCAGCCTGAGAAGTCCGGTAAGAATGTTGCATGCTTGAATGAGATCACCTATCATTCTTCTAAAATGTAGAGATGATAGGTCTAATCTATTTAGTTTGTTCCTCATAGGACAAATCCCCCCATCCAAGGAATCAGGCTGGTGAAGCTTCGTTGCACTCCCTCTGTGGCAATATATCTTTCCTTAGGTAAGGAGACCAAAACTGTACACAATACTTCAGGTGTGGTCTCACCAGGGCCCTACATAATTGCAGTAAAACGTCTTCAGTCTAATACTCTAATCCACTTGTAATGAAGGCCAACATACCATTTGCTTTCCTAATTGCTTGTTGTACCTGTATGTTAACATTCAGTGATTTGTGTACAGGGACACCCAGGTCCGTCCGATTAACAACATTTCCCAATCTCACAATTTAAAAAATACATTATTTTTCTATTATTCCTACCAAAGTGGATAACTTCACAATTCTCCACCTTATGTTCCATTTGCTATAATCTGGCCCACTCACTTAGCCTGTCTATATCGCCTTGAAGCCTTCTTGCAACCTCCTCACAACGTACATTCCAACCCAGCTTTATATCATTAGCAAACTTGGATATATTTCATTTGGTCTCCTCATCCAAATCATTGATGTAGATTTTGAATAGCTGAGGCCAAAGCACTGGTCCTTGTGGTACTCCACTAGAGTCAGCCTGCCAACCTGAAAAGGACCCGTTTATACCAACTCTCTCTTTTCTATCCATTAACCAATCCTCAATCCAGATTAGTATATTGCCTCCAATCCAATGAGCCCTAATTTTGTTTACTAACTTGTGGGGCATCTTATCGAATGCCAGTTCGCACCCAAGTTATTGGCAGAACAGTATTGAGGGACTGAAAGGACTCCAATTGTTCCTATCTGTATATGGTCTTGTATTGTCTGATATTTTTATGATGTGTTAATTATCTGGAACCAATATTATTAATCTATCACGTATTGACTATCTCTAAACAGCTGTAAGATGAAGAAAAGTTTCTCCCGTAATTAGAACTAGCAGATCCACTGCCATTGGGACGAGTGAAAAGATTCACTGGAACTCTGATGTCTTAGGTGTAACAGGAAATATATATGAGAGGTGATTAGTGGGTCAACAGTAAATGAGAATCTTACAGGAAGTGTGCTTTATAAACAAGAATTAATTAGCTACTGGTGAATCTCGATGGCAATGCTCAAACTCAAACTGATGAACTGGATTGTCTTTTCAATGAGTTTTTTAGGAAGAGGCCAGAACTGCAGGCGGAGATTTGCAAATGTTGGAATATGTGCGAACATATGGAGCAAAAGTCACTTTTCAAAAAAAGGTGGAAACAGGCTTTACCAATATAACAAGGATTATTAAACCATGGAAAGAGGAAGTATTACGAATTGTGTGTATCCATATAACATACTGCTCCAGCACAACAGTTGTTTAATCCCATTTTAAAATTGTGGTCATTGTAATAAAATTATTTGAGGAATCGTCCCTTCTCCCGGAAGGACAAGTACATAGACAGGAGTTTACACTGAATGTTTCACGGTCTTTTGGATATGAATTGGAGCTAAGGCCTCTTGTACTGAGAGCTGACATTTTGTTACCCTGGCAGTAGAGGAAATCACTCAGCGAAAATATAGCAAGCGTGGAGTGCAGTGCGACGATAATGGGACTGAATATCAGGCATGGGGGTGTAGGGCGGCCGATACTCGGACTGAATATGAGTCAGGGAGTGTAGGGCGGCCGATAATGGGATTGGATATCAGGTGGGGAGTGTAGGGGCCGATAATGGGACTGAAGATCAGGCGGGGAGTGTAGGGAGGCCGATTATTCGACTGAATATCAGGCGGTGAGTGTAGGGGCCGATAATGGGACAGAATATCAGGCAGGGAATGTAGGGTGGCCTATTATGGGACAGAATATCAGGTGGTGAGTGTAGGGCAGCCGCTAATAGAAATGACTATCAGGCGGGGAGTGTAGGGGCCGATAATGAGACTGAATATCAGGCGGGGAGTGTAGGGGTCGGCAATGGGCCTGAATATCAGGCGGGGAGTGTAGGGGCCGATAATGGGACTGAATATCAGGCGGGGAGTGTAGGTGTGGCCGATGGGATTCCACCCATGTTGCACTGCTGGCGAAGGATAATCTTGGCCTCAGTGTGGGATAACCAGCGCATGGTACAGTCTCACTCCGGACCTCTACCTCACAGGTGCAGCATTTAAATCATATTTTACCTCTTAGACAGTTCGACTTTGGTAAATTGCTATCAAACAGTCAATCTCCCCTCTGTGTAAAGAGACATACTGCTGGCCTTTTTCCTAAACTCTGCCTTAAATAGAAATTCTCAGTATTCTGTGATATTGGGGTCTAATGAGATGTTAAAAGTGACTCATGGATTCCCCTTCGCAGCAGATTCCCTATAATTGGCTGCCTTATCCTGGCCACTTCCTTCTGAAGTAACCAGACACGGATCTTGCCTGACAGTTGCCAAAGGGGACCCGGCAACCTACTTACCCAATGCAGGAGAGAGGCGCCTCAATAATGGCTCGGCGTCAATCTCCAGTAAAATTAATCCACGGCTGAGAACTTCCCGTCAAGTGGAGCCGATTCATCTCCAGCAATTCGTAGGAACCTGTCAACAGAATATAATTTATAAATCATCAACAATGGAAGCAAGGAACGCCCCACTCAGCAACGGCACTGATGAAAGTAGAATGACAGAAAATCAGACAGACAGAGATATTTCCTTCATGCAGGGCATTTCACGACTTCAGCGATTTACAGCCAATTAAGTACTTTTTTGAAGTGTATTCAATGTTGCAATGTAGGAAACGTTACATCCACTTTGTACACAGGGAGCTCCTCCAAACAGCAATGAGATGAATAACCAGATCATCCGTTTTTCGGATGTTAAAGGATAAATATTGGCGAGGTCACCATGGAGAACACTCCTAATATTCTTTGAAATGGTGGCATTTTTTACTTCCACCTGAGCGAACTTTAGCATTTAATTCTAAGTTCTCTTCAAAAGGTGGTACCTCTGACAGTGCGCCGCTCTCTCAGCACTGCACTGAAGTGTCAGCCTAGAATTATGTGCTCAAGTCTCTGGCGCAGGACTTTAACCCAAGGTTCTGAGTCAAGACTGCTACCAACTGAGGCGCAACTAACAGGCTGAACAAGCCAGCATATTAGGGTCATCTTTCCAATATTTGGAAGCAAATTCAATAGTAACTTTAAATTGGAATTGGATATATACGTAAAGTGGAAAAACTTACAAGACCAAAGGGCAGGTGAATGGGCAAAGACACGATCGGCCATATGGCATATTTCTGTGCTGTACCGTTCTCTGATTCTATGATTAACGTGTAACTTAGTTTAATGAGTGAAACACAAAGATACAAACAGAGGGATAAAGATAAAGGTGTGACTGAGTACAGTGAGTGATACAGAGAGTCACCAGCAGAGGGAGATAGATAGATGTGTGTCTCAGTGATACAGCGCGAGGCACCAAATGAATTACATAGAATGACATGTTACTTTTAACGTAGTGAAACGTCACAAGGTGGTTCACAGGAGCGCTATGAAACTAACTGGGAGACCGAGCCACAGAAAGAGATATTGGGAAAGGTGACCAAACGCTTGTTGAGAATGGTACGATTTTAGGAGCATTTGAAAGGAGAAGAGTGAAAGGTGCAGAGGTTTAAGGAGAGGATTCCGCGGCTTAGGGCTCAGACAGCTGAAAGCACGGCCACCAATGGTGAAGCAGTTAGAATCGGGGATGAGCAATAGGCCTTTATTAGGAGCGCAGAGATCTCGGCGGGCTGTAGTGCTGGAGGATGTTACAGAGATTCCGAGGGGGCGAGGCCATGGGGGATTTGAGACCAAGGGTGAACATTTTAAAATCGAGACATTGCCAGACGGTGTCAATGTTGGTCTGCGAGTCAGAAGCTCATCTCAGTGTCAAATACAAAACCAATCTTGCGAATGATTTAGGTCAGCCACAGAGAGTTGTCAGGGAGAGGGAAGGACTCATTGGCGAGGGAACCAAATTTGTGGCGGGGACTGAAGACAATGGTTTCGGTCTTCCCAAAACTTAGTTGGAGGAAATTTTTTTTCAGAACCAGATTTCAAACATTATCCTATTTCTAGAAGATGAAGATTATTTCCTGTCACTGTTCAGAGCGAAATTGTTAGCACCTGCAGGAAGATCACATGTATGATTTCGCTTGTACTGTTTTAATGACAGTCTCCAATCATGGGCATCGCTAGCAATGCCAAGTTCATTGTCCATCCTAAGTTGCCTCTTGAGAACGTGTGGTGGGCTGCCGTCTTCTTCAATCGCTGCAGTCCATGTGGCAAAGGCACCCCCACTGTCCTGTTAGTTCAGAATTTATAGGATTTTGGCACAGCGGCGAAGAAGATGTGGTGATATATTTTCAAGTCGGTGTGATATGTGACTTTGAGGGAAATTAGAGCTGATGGTGTTCCAATGTAGCTGCTGCTCTTGACCATCTCAGCGATTTGCTTCAGTGCATCCTTTAAATAGTACACACTGCAGCCACGGTGCGCCGGTGGTGGAGGGAGTGGATGTTTGAAGTGATCCACGGGTGTACGTGTCAATCCGGTGATATCATTCACTTTCCAAGGTAGGTTTATTAGTATCGTTCCTTGGTCTTATTGCCCCACTCTCTGCACCCACTCTCTCTCCTCTCTCTCCCTCTCTCTCCCTCTTTGTCTCTCTCTCTCCCTCTACCCTCTCTCTCCCTCTTCACATTCTATCTGCACCCACTCTCTCTTCTCTCTCTCCCATTTATTTCCCTCTCCCTCCACCTTACTCTCCCACTCTCTTTCGCCCATATCTCTCCCTTCCCTTCCTTTCCCCTGTCTCCCCACTGTACCCCTTACCCCAACTCTGCCCGTCCCTCCCCTATTCGTCCTCTCTCCTCCCCCTCACGTTCTTCCCACCCCTCTCTCTCCACTCTCTTTACCCCTCTATCCCATCCCTCTCTCCCCCTCTCTCACCACCTCTCTCTACCCCGCAATCCCATCCCTCTCTCACCCTCTCTCACCCCCTCCCATTACCCCTCTATCCCCTCTCTCTCCCCCTCTCTCTCCCCTATTCCTCCCAGTCTCCCACCCATATCTCCCTCATTCTCTCTCCCACCCACTCTCTCTCTCTTCTCTCACTCCCATCTCTCTCTCTTCCACTCTCCCTCTCTCTCTTCTCTCGTTCCCTTCCTTCTCACTTTTATCTCTCTCTTTCTCCACCCTCTCCACTCATTCATGGGATCGTGGGGTGGGGGGGAGTTCGAGTGACCGTGGGCAGAGAAATGGGATCGGGGGTGAGAGATGGATTGTGGTGGGGGAGAGATTAGATCGAGATGGCGAGAGATCTGCTTGTTGTTGGAGTGATCTTACCACGGGGAGTGGATGGTTTGGATGGGGGGGAGGGAGAGACCAGTTCGGGGGAGGGTATTAATTGCAAAGGTTTGACTCCAGTTCAGAAACATCCAGGAGTAAATAACTGCGCTTCGTTCCTATTTTTTAAAGCTTGGTTGGTGTCTGTAACCTCGTGGGATACGTTGAGTGCGATCTCTGGCGCATCAGTTATGCAGTGGTCAAATTCGACTTGTGGGCGGAGGGTTTACAATGTTTCGGGATCTTATCTGCCACCCATGAAAGGTCCCGTTCTATTTTCTGTTTCAATTATTTCCAATAACTGCAGAGATGCAGAGATGTCTGTAGCAGAGCCCTCAAGGCCCAGTTATACACATACTGGGTGTTAAACAGAGAAACACACTGCTTTTCTCAGATTAATGTTTCGAAATTGGGAGCTTTATTGATGAAGGAGAATGTATATTTGTGACGTGTTTATTTCTTAAGAACGTAAGAAATAGGAGCTGGAGTAGGATATTTGGCCATTTGTGGCTGATCTGCCATTCAACAAGATCATAGCTGATCTAATACCTCAACTCCACATTCCCACACTCTCGCCATATCCCTTAATTCCCTTAGATCCCAAAAAATTATCGACCTCTGCCTTGAATATATGCTCCACGAATGAGCATCCACATAACCACATAACAACCTTCTTCATAATATTATATGGCGGGAATTTCAGGTGGGTAAAATTGGGGAACTAACAGCGTTTGTCCTTTGTAACCCTATGAAACTAACCACAACTTCAGTATGTAGCGCATGAGCATCAAAGTTGGAAATCCTGAAGTTGCGGTCTGTCCTTCACTGCTCCAGCACTGGCTGCGCTGTGACCTCCCCGCACCCACATAGCCCACAAGCAGTGTAATCAGTGAAACCAGTGCAACTGAAGAAAACATTGATTTTTCCACACTAACATCGCTTTTAAATACCCCATTAAATGTTAGTCCTACTTTGATTGGGGGTATCTGGAGTTTTAGCAGCGTATTTACTGCTAAACAAACGGTCTGACCCTAACAACCTAATTGCCACCCTTTTGCACCCCAATCTATTGTTTCTATTCACGTGAAGTAGTGACACATTGATCTTCTTGTGACACTACAACAGTGTGATGGCACAAATGATGGCATTGTACTCCACATTTACAAACACAGTTGAAAAGTGCTGATACTCCATAGAACCACAGAAGGAGGCCATTTGGCCCATTTTGCCTGTGCCAGCTCTCACCTTCTGTCTCAGAAATGGCATTACTACCCGTAAATCAAAAACTCAATCCTGCCCTCAGTATGTGGCCACTTATCTGATTGCTGCTTGTGGCAAAGGCTAATGGAAATCTGGAACTCTCTCCCAAAAACCTATTGAAGCTGCGGGTCCATCAGAAATTTCAAAATATAGACGGATAATTTTTTTTGGGCAAGGCTATTTAGGGGTACAGAACCAAAGCAAGTAGATGTTGTTCAGGAAGCGATCAGACATGATCTAATTGATTGGCAGAACAGGCACAATGGGCTGAATTTCCGACTCACTTTCCTATAGAGGGAGATAGAGAGACAGTTGCTAAAGAGAGGGGCAGAAAGAGAGAGCGGGACAGACAAAGAGAAAAAGAATGACTGTCAAAGGGAGAGCTGGGAGATTAAAGAAAAAAAACAAGGAAAAAAGAGAAACAGATACTTAGGGAGAAACAGGCAGAGGGAGAACGAAGATAGCGAAGTAGAGAGAGATAAACCAATAGAGAAAGGGAGAAAGTGAAACAGAGAGCACTCCGCCTTTCCCTCCCCCTCTAGAAAGTGCAGACTGTTTCCATCGTAGCATAACTGCGGTTCAAAGTGTTCGGTTAGATCACACAGAGACTATCTTTCTATAATGGGGTTCGGGGGTTCGACTGCATGTTACTATACAGCCAGACACGGATTAATTCATAACCAGATTTGGCAATTGTGCTCTGGTTTAGCAGATAATCAACAAGGAAACATTTTGTTGAATTGATCCAGAAATATTGAGGTTGGGCTGTTGATGCCAATGGAGGTTTGGCTCACTTGAGGAAATGAGCAGCTATTTCCCCTTCTCCTCACTGAGCGGACTGACCCCTGGGTTTGTATCTGTACACCTGCGGTATGGATTTTCCTAACCTGTCACTTACTGTCACCATACACAGGTTTAGTTCTCAGTACTGAAACTGGGGCCTTCACTGAGACCACCTGCATTCAGTCTGAGATCTTTATGTACATTGTACCTAAAGATGTATTCGTATCTTACCATCTGTAGCATGTCTCATTCATACAGGTGGATTTAGATTTATTCCATACCAGTGTTAGCTGTGGATCAGAGATTGCACAATCGCTTCTGAACCAAAGGGTTGTGTGTTATACGCCCGTTAGAAGCTGGTATTCATTGTCCCAACAGACATATGCCAAGGGAGATTAAACTTTAACCCTTTCACCTTACCTCCTCAGAGGAACCGTCGGGATTTTACCTCCCAGCGATGTCTAGAAGTGAATGATGCCTAATATTGCTCGCTGAACTGTCTTATATCTCAAAGTTCTGTTTGAATATGAGTTCACCTCACCGACCCACAATAGGATCCCCACAGATTGCTGAGTGAATGAAGTAGCGATTTCTTGTCAAATCTTTAAAGAAGTCGGACAGTAAATCATCCACTGACAATGGTTTATTCACTTCAAACTCATAACCATCATAACATAAACATTGAGTATATCAATAATTAGTAAATAAAATAGATGTAGACAGGGTCGCCTAGCAATTTTAATAAAAAACAATTAATAGGCAGATAATTAACACCAAGAGGTGTTGTATAATCAGCTCAGTGTATCACCATAATTTAGCATTAGCTGGATCGCTGATTATCAAATGCTAGTTGAGATCAGTGTGTTAGATGACTGCAGATTCGTGAGAATAACTTCGGATTTAGTCTTTGGGGATCTGATAAATTAACAGCATTAGATCGCCAGACTGCAGAATAGATTGGAGGAGGAATTCACCTCAGGTGATAGAGCAACACCAGCAATAGTGAATCAGCGGCTCATTATGCGCTCGGCCCGATTCTCTTTCCCATTGTGTGTGGCTTTCACCCAATCGGCAGCTCATTGTGAGCTCATCCTGATTCTCTTTCCCATTGACTGTGGCTTTCACCCAATCGGCGGCTCATTGTGCGCTCGGCCCGATTCACTTTCCCATTGACTGTGGCTTTCACCCAATCAGCGGCTCATTGTGCGCTCGGCCTGATTCTCTTTCCCATTGACTTTTGCTTTCACCCAATCGGCGGCTCATTGTGCGCTCGGCCCGATTCTCTTTCCCATTGACTGTTGCTTTCACCCAATCGGCGGCTCATTGTGCGCTCGGCCCGATTCTCTTTCCCATTGACTGTTGCTTTCACCCAATCGGCGGCTCATTGTGCGCTCGGCCCGATTCTCTTTCCCATTGACTGCTGCTTTCACCCAATCGGCGGCTCATTGTGTGCTCGGCCCGATTCTCTTTCCCATTGACTGTTGCTTTCACCCAATCGGTGGCTCATTGTGCGCTCGGCCCGATTCTCTTTCCCATTGACTGTTGCTTTCCCCCAATTGGCAGCTCATTGTGCTCTCGGCCTGATTCTCTTTCCCATTGACTGTTGCTTTCACCCAATGGGCGGTTCATTGTGCGCTCGGCCTGATTCTCTTTCCCATTGACTGTTGCTTTCACCCAATGGGTGGCTCATTGTGCGCTCGGCCCAATTCTCTTTCCCATTGGCTGTTGCTTTCACCCAATGGGCGGTTCATTGTGCGCTCGGCCTGATTCTCTTTCCCATTGACTGTGGCTTTCACCCTTTTGGCGGCTCTTTGTGCCCTCGGCCCAATTCTCTTTCCCATTGACTGTTGCTTTCACCCAATCGGCAGCTCATTGTGCGCTCGGCCCAATTCTCTTTCCCATTGACTGTGGCTTTCACCCTTTTGGCGGCTCTTTGTGCCTTCGGCCCAATTCTCTTTCCCATTGACTGTTGCTTTCACCCAATCGGCTGCACATTGTGCGCTCACCCAATACTCTTTCCCATTGACTGTTGCTTCCACCCAATGGGCGGCACATTGTGCGCTCGGCCCGATTCTCTTTCCCATTGTGTGTGGCTTTCACCCAATCGGCTGCACATTGTGCGCTCGGCCTGATTCTCTTTCCCATTGACTGTTGCTTTCACCCAATCGGCGGCACATTGTGCGCTCCACCCGATTCTCTTTTGATATGAGTGATGAAAGCTGCACAACATACTATAGGAATTAAACTACCTGCTGCCCAGGATATCTACCCCGAGAGGTGCGGGGGAAGGCCCTGAGAATCATTAAAGACGCGAGCCACCCCAGCCACAACCTCTTCGCCCTGCTCCCGTCCGGTGAGAGATACCGAAGCATACGGTCTCGTACCAGCAGGTTTCGGAACAGCTTCTACCCCCAGGCCATAAGACTCATGAACGTATAATTTATTATTATTTATTACTGTTGTTTTATTTATTATTACTGCGTTTCTATTAGTATTTTATCATTGTTATGCCATATTTATACAACGTTGGGAGGACTCGTATAAATCAACATTGCATTGTGCAGTGCACATGTCTGCTGCATATATGACAAATAAAATTGAATTGAATTGAATATGACTGTTGCTTCACCCAATCGGTGGCACATTGTGTGCGCACCCGATTCTATTTCCCATTGACTGTTGCTTCCACCGATGAAATGTTAATCCAGGACCTCGTCTGTCTGTTCAAGTGGACCTAACAGTTCCAAGAGCACTGAATCAAGAAGAGTTGGGGAGCTGCCCGGTGGGGGACACTTATTCTGCAACTTGCTGCTCGGGTGTGAAAGTGGCATCAGAAATCTGCGGCCTCACAGAAACCATTCAATTTCAATTTCAATGATTCCAAACAATAGTTTTACGCCACAGTGACAAGTTTTCCCCATCCTTTCTCGAGCTGTGGGTGTCGAGGTAAGGCCCAATTAATTACCCACTCCAATTAGCCTGAGAAGTTTCTTCTTGAACCGTTGATGTAGCCACTTGGTACAACTGAGTGGCCCACTGAGGCACTTCAGAGGGCAGCTAGAATCATAGAAAGTTACAGCACAGAAGGAGGCCATTTTAGCCCATTGTGTTCACGCCGGCCAACAAAGAGCTATCCAGCCTAATCCCACTTACCAGCTCTTGGTCAGTGGCCCTACAGGTTAGAGAATCTCAAGTGCACAACCAAGTACGTTTCAAATGTGGTTAGGGTTCCTGTCTCTACAACGCTTTCAGGCAGCGAGTTCCAGACCCCCACAACCCTCAGGGTGAAGACATCTCCCCTCAAATCCCCTCTAAACCTTCCCCCAATTACTTTAATTCTGTGCCCCCTGGTTTTTGACCCCTCTACTAAGAAGCATAGGTCCTTTCTATCTACATTATCTAGGCCTCGCATAATGCTATACACCTCAGTAAAGTCTCCCCTCAGCCTCCTCGGTTCCAATGAAAACATAGCCAGTTGCTCATAGCTAAGATTCTCTACTCCCGGCAACATCCTTGTAAATCTCCACTGTACCCTCTCTAGTGCAATCACATCTTTCCTGTAATGTGGTGACCAGAAGTGTACGCAGTATTCTAGCTGAGGCATTACCCCCCAGCTCTTGTATTCTATGCCATGGCTAATAAAGTCAAGCATTCCGTATGCCTTCTTAACCACCTGATCTACCTGGCCTGCTATCTTCGGGGATCTATGGACATTCACTCCAATGTCCCTTTGGTCCTCTACACTACTCAGTGTCCTACCATTTAACATGAATCCCCTTTTTTGTTAGCCCTCCCCAAATGCATTACCTCACACTTCTCCGGATTGAATTCCATTTACCACTCTTCTGCCCACCTTACCAATTTTTTGATATATTCCTGCAGTCTACAGCTACCTTCTTCAGTGTCAACCACTCAGTCGATTTTAGTATCATCTGCAAACTTCTTAATCATACCCCCTATAATCAAGACTGGATCGTTGATATATACCATAAAACGCAAGGAGCCTAGTGCTCAGCCCTGCAGAACCCCACTGGAAACAGCCTTCCAGTCACCAAAACACAAATCAACCATTACATTCTGCTTCCTGACTCCGAGTCAGTTTTGAATCCAACTTGACACTTTGCCCTGGATCCCATGGGGTTTTAACTTCTTGACCAGACTGCCATTTGGAACCTTATCAAAAGCCTTGTTAAAGTCCATATACACTACATCAAATGCACTACCCTTATATTCCCTCCTTGTTACCTCCTCAAAAAATGCAATCATATTTGTCAGGCACGACCTTCCCTTAACAAATCCGTGCTGACTATCCTTGATTAATCCATGTCTTTCTAAATGAAGACATATCCTGTCCTTCAGAATTCTTTCCAATAATTTTCCCACCACCGAGGTTAGGCTGACTGGCCTGTAATTACTGGGTCTATCTGTTTCTCCCTTTTTAAACAAGGGTACCACATTAGCAGTCCTCCAGTCCTCTGGCACCACACCTGAAGACAGAGAGAATTGAAAAATTATGGTCAGGGCCCCTGCAATTTCCTCTTTTGCTTCACGTAACAGCCTGGGATACATTACATCCGGGCCTGGGGATTTATCCACTTTTAAAGCTGCTAAACATCTTTTAATTCATCTCTCACCATGTTTATTTCATCTGATATTTCACACTCCTCCCAGAAAGTAATTTCTGATACGCCCCTCTCCTTTATGAAACATACACAACGTATTCATTAGGAACCATCTTTCACCTCCACACACAGGTTACCCTCATAATCTCTAATAGGCCCTATAAGCTACCATAACAATCAACCACATTGGTGAGAAACTGGAGTCATACACAGGCCAGTTATGTAAGCCAGGTCTCCTTCCCAAAACTCGCCCAGAATAATGGTCACTGATTTTTTTTAAATTCCAGTTTCTATTAAACTGAATTCAAATTCGCAAACTGCCATTTGAACTCATGTTTTCTGGATTATTAGCACATTCTCTGGATTACTAGTCCAGTAACCTAACCACAACACTACCCTACCTGATTGGTGAAATCTGCTCCATTAACTGGCCATTTAACCCTTTGCAATTTGTGGGCTTTGAGCACGAATTGTTTGTTGGGTTTCCCTACTTACAAAAGTGACTGTGCCTCAAAAGTAAGTGAAAGGTGTTATAAAATGCAAGTATCTTTCTTCCTCCGATTACCTGTTCCTCTCACTGTGTATAAGTTCTATGTTAGTGAATAGATAATTAGCACATGTCTGACTTAGGATATTCAAATTAAACAGGTGTCTAGTCCCTCGGCCCCTCGATCTGTCAGTCTCTGGCCCAGGTGATATCTAACATCGGATCAATATCGCTGTTTGTGCTTGTTGTTCCAATCTGGTCATTAGCGATTACAATGTATTAGTGGTTCCCATCCCTTGATTTTTAGCATTTGTTGAATACAGTTAAACTTCGCCATTTATTATACTTGAGTGAGGAAAGAAAGAGTAAAACTGCATATGGTGGGAATGTAAAATAAAACAGAAAAAAATATAATGTACAGGAGGTCAGTCTGTATCTGGAAAATAATTTAATTACAAAGAGTTACATCACAATCAGCATGATCCAAAACATCAACCTATCCTCTCTCCGCTTAACTGCTGCTGATCCTGCTTTGTATTTAGACCCCTGTTATTTTTTAGGCCCAGAGTGGTTCACATTGCGGGACCCTAGATTGGCCCTGTCCATTTACTGCATTGTAGCTTCCACTGGTTCACTGAACTTTCACAACTTGTTACTCATTGAGTGGGTGGGTAAATTTGCCATTTCACCTTTATTTGACACTCTCCAGTGTGTATGAAATTCACCCTTCAGTGTGCAAATAACAGGAGTACCGATGGCACTGATTCTACACTAATTGCATTGCTTCAGCAAATATTGTTTCCTTATTTTGGGAAGGCAGAAAACAGTTAAAATACATGTCCGAAACCATGGGTGCAACATGCACAGGAACCTCCCCAATAGGATACTCTCGCTGGTTCACACCGGACAGTGGGCGTTGGTCCCTATTGAGTAGTGGGATCCATCCCAGCTGAACAGATCCTGCCCCATCCTAAATCCACACAGATTTGCTTCCCAGCAGGGTCACTGAGCACTGATATTAAGCGGGAATAATGGGTAATTTTACCCCGAAACCCAGGAACACTGAGTGCGATTGTCAGTGTCCCACTGCAGCCCAGACTGAGCCGCACCCTGGGCCCTTCCTGTCAGTGCATTTCCCCAGTGCCCCATTGGTGAACATTCAGCCCCGGATATCCTGCAGAAGCAGCTCTGTGGGGCCGGGTGGCTGAGTCTCGTGACCCTGTGGCTGGACCTCTGACCTCACAATTGGAGATGACGCTCGCTCAGCTCGAGCTGGACACCCTCAAAGGGGCCGATAGGATTTAAACCCGGAGCACGGCCGCTTAAAGTGGAAGGAAGGAAATCGGCCCATAAATGGTCATATAATTAAACCAGTGATGGTCATTAATTGAAATGTTCACACTTCCACACTCAGTCTGCGTCTTGTTCCCTGCAGCAATTCCATCTGTTTCTCTCCGGTTGAACTAAACCGATTCGCCCACAGCCTGAAACAGATTAAAAATTAAACAGGAACTTAACAGATTGAACAACAGTGTAAATAAAAGGGAGGCTGGGGTTAATATTTCAATAATAATTACAGAAAAATATTATCGATAGTGACTGAATCCCATTTATATTTTATTTATGACTTTCAACATTAACACAAACATGCATACAATCCGCTCCAGACACCTGCAGGTCAGTATGAGGTGGCAGAGAGCGGGGACACATCAGTCTGTGAAGGAGTTTAAATCCAGGGTCAGAACCATCACGACCGGTTTACACTGAGAGAGGAGGCAAGATCTTTGGCACAAGAATCTGTGAGGCTGACAGCATCGAGCCTCGGGATCAGAGAGAGAAATAACAGAAATCAGAGTAAATCCCCGGTGTTTATTAATAACTGTATTACTGATTAATGTCAATTTGCGATGTTTATTAATAACACTATTATTGAAAAGAGAAGGAAGAAAGAAGGAAGATAAAGAAAAGAAAAACAAAGAAAGGATGAAAGAAGGAAGAAAAAGAAAAGAAAAAATAAATAAAAAATAAACTAAAGAAAGAGAAAAAGAAAGAGAGAAAGAGAGAAAGGAAGGCCGGACAGCCATTCTAAAGCGAATTTCACCACCTCAGGAAACCCCGAAGTACTTGACAGATACTGCAGTACGTCTGAAATGCTTCCACTGTTGTAATGTAGGAAACGCGCAGCTTTATTGTGAACAGCAAACTCCCACAAACAGCAACCTAATAATGACCACATTACCTGTTTGTACTGATGTTGGTTCCAGCTTTGTCGGATAGTCCTGCCGTCTTCAAACTATGTACATTCCTATATCTCTCAATCCCTGCACCCACTTTATTATTGTTAGTCTGGTACTTACCGCAGTCTCTGAATTTTACACTCCGTGATCCGCAGAGCCACAGGCAATAGTTTCACTCCTGAATCTCGCAGTTTAATAGTACCAAGGTCCAGCTTCGTCAGTGACCGGTTTGTACTGAGAGCATAGGTGAGATCCTTGGTAGAAACAGCTGAGAGACAATTATCGTACAGCCTAGGGATCATTGAGAAATAAAGAGAGAAATATAAATAACAGAGAGATAATACATATTATATAGAGTGTTTATTAATAACTATTACTGTTATACAGTGTACATTTAAAGATATTAATGGTTTATTAATAATCATACTGATGTTAATAAAAACTCTACATTATTATTAATATAAGTATTAGTCTTAAAGATGAAAACTGTCCATGAAATAAATAATGTGCAGTATTTATTAATAACACTATTACTGATACTAATAATAAAGTACAGTGTTAGGCCTCCAGTTATTATAAACACAATCTCACAGTCTGGTACTTACTGCAGTTTCTGTATTTTGCAGTCCGGGTTCCTCAGAGCCGCAGACAAAAGTTTCACTCCTGAATCTCCCGGTTTGTTATTGCCCAGATCCAGAACCGTCAGTGAGCGGTTTGTACTGAGAGCGAAGGATAGATTTCTGATACAAGAACCTGTGAGACCGACACCAGTCAGACTAGGGATGAGAGAATGACAGCGAGAGAAAGAAAAGAGGAAGGAGAAAGAAATCAAAGTGAATCAGAGCGTTTTATTAATAACACTGTTACTGATAATAATAATAATGTGCAATGTTTATTAATAGCACTATAACAGATACTAAAAATGATATGCAGTGCTTATTAATAACACTATTACTGATACTAATTATAATATACAATGTAATATTCCCAGTAATTAAAAACACAATCTCTCACAGGCGGATAATTTACAGAGATTTTATTTTTTACAATCAGGGTTCCCGAGAGCCGCAGACAGTTTTCTCCCTCCTGAATCTCCCAGTTTATTATTACACAGGTTCAGCTCCATCAGTGAACATGTTATACTAAGAGTGGAGACGAGATCCTCGGCACATGAATCTGTGAGACCGACATCAGGCAGCCTGGAGATCAGAACAGAGATACAATATAATTCAGGATAAATACCAGTGTTTATTATTAACACTATTATTCATACTAATAATAATGTTCAGTGTCAGACATCCAGTTATTATAAACACAATCTCACACAGTCTGGTACTTACTGCAGTTTCCGTATTTTACAGTCCGGGTTCCTCAGAGTCGCAGCCATTAGTTTCAGTCCTGAATCTCCCAGTTTATTATTACTCAGATTCAGATCCGTCAGTGAGCGATTTGTACTGAGAGCGGAGGCGAGATCCTCGGCACAGGAAGCGGTGAGATCATTTTCATCCAGTCTGGAGATAAGAGAGGTAGTGGAAATGATAACCAGGTGGTCTCAACGACTTTAAATTCGCAAATAGGGGAGGGCTCAAGTGGAAATTGTGGTACCAATAATAGTTATAAAAAAACAAAGGAAAGGGAAGAGAGTATAGAACAGTCAGAAATAGTACATTATAAAGGGGAAATCTAAAATATATAAATTGATTAAACCAGGAGACAGAGGTAAGAAACATGTGAGTATAACATTCGAGCTGAAGGAAAGGTATGGGAGGGTGGTGCAAAAAAGCGGTCATTATACAAATGCACGGAGTATAAGCAATTAAATGACTGAACTGAAAGTTCAAATTAATCTTGGAGGTTATGACATGGCTGCAAGACGGTCAGGATTAGAAAGTAAAATATACTTGGTTATAAGCTCTACAGCAAAGACAGGGAAAATAGTGGAGGAGGTGTGGTAGCCTTACTGATTAAGGATGAAATCATATCAATGAATAGAGATGACTTAACGAGAGGCCAGCAGACACTGGGGACTTTATGGGAAGAATTAAGACATAGGAAAGGATTTAAAACTGTAGTGGGACTTGTGTATAGTCCCCCTGGTAGCAGCTGTGAAGTGCTAGATTGTATAAATGCAGAGATAAGCGCACGTAGAGCAAAGGCAGAGTGTTTTTAATGGGGGATTTCAATTTTTATATAGATTAGAATAAGCAGACTGCCGCTGTCAGAAAGGTAGTGAATTTCTTGAGTGTGTCTGGGATAGTTTTCTACAACAAGATGTTCCAGAACCAAAAAGTGGACAGGCCATATTAGATGTATTAATGAGTTATGAGACAGATAAGTTAACAGTCTAATGGAGTGTGATCATTTATCCAATTGCAATCATAACCTGATCGAGTTTAACGTAGTGTTTGAACGGAGAAACGTCAAACAGCTACTATAATTCTAGGTTTAGATGAGGCCGAGATGAACGGGAGGATACCGAGACTCTCCACAGTAAACTGGACAGATCTGTTAATGGTTAAAATGACAGAGGCTCAGTGGGGACATCTTAAAAATAATTTAACATGATGCAGAATCAGACTACACACATGCGGGGCAAGGGATCTAAAGAGGTAAGAGACAGCAAACTAAAATAAAACACATACAATAATGCAAAAAAACCCAGGTCCTGGCGAATGTGAAAGATACAAAGAACAGCAAAACAGATAGTAGGAGCTACAAAAAGAGATTATGAAAAGAAACTTGCAAGGGATATCAAAATCAACACAAATCATTTTTACAATTACATCATTTGCATTTATGTAGCGCCTTTCACGAACACCGAATGTATCAAAGCGCTTTGCAGGTAATGAAGTGCTATTTTAACTACAGTCACTGTTGTATTGTGGGAAAGCCACCTGAGGGAGCAAACGGGGCCTCGGTTTAACGTCTCATCTGAAAGATTGCACCTCCGACAAGGCAGCTCTCCGCTGGAGTGTCAACATAGATTGATTGTGTTCTTTAGAATGTCTTCAACCCCGGGACTTCTAAATCAGAGGCCAGTGCGCGACCCACTGAGCTGCAGCTGACACTGCCAATGTTGATGCTTAAATTCGCTAGATGGATGAATATAAATAGATGGAAGAAATGTTGAGACAGGGTGGTTAAAGTGATTGGAACTATTTGATCAGGTGGAGTGTAAAGGCCGACAAAGACTGGTTGGGTCTAACAATAGGTTCCCCTGTTATAGCATTACAACATAATAATGACCAGTTGAGGTTTTCAGTAAATATCAGTGAACAAAGATATCTAAAGTCAAATTGACGAGTCAAGTTCCTACTGTCTCCATCATTAGTTACTGATCAGGAGACAAGTCCCGTTCTATTGGTCCTGGAGACAATGGGGGGCTGAGTCTGATGGGAAGACCAGCACCTGCAACATTCACACCAAGATTACAGAATTATAAATAACCACCATTGTACCACATTGTTTCTACACTAAAGTAAACTATCTATTAATTAAATTGGGGCATCTCATTCAAGTACCTGCGGTGTGAGACAGTTAACGCTAACGCACACATGTTCTACTCCAATCTAGGAAAGATGTGTACCTGAAAGATTTGGTAAAGTTTATTAAGATTCTATAACCATTATTTCAGAACTATAATATTTGAAATTCTATGTTAAAAACCTAAAAAGCCTGTATAAAATGACGAATGGCTGAGACAAAAGCATGATGGTAACATTAAGCCAATGTTAACTGCGAGAAGAGTGCTGAGTAATGTAGATTTTCTGTTATGATAAAATCAAAAAGATAGTGGAGGACAAAACATAGATAATGGGCTATGGGTAAGGCAAACGATGTAAAAGTTTTCAGAGAAAGGCTCACAGCAGAAAAAGTGAGGGAAACATAGACCGTACTTTTGAAGGTCAGAATGGTGAGATAGCCCAAGCTGCTGCAAATTGCTATGTATTATGAAGGGGGAAATGCAATAAAGCAACAGCTATTGAACACTGAATGCAGCGCGAAACCAGAGGATGAGAAGCTTCAGTCAACAGAAGACAGCAAGAGAATGAACGCCGGGTTTCAACGAACAGGTTGTGACTATTGTATTGTTAAATATTACTTTCACTGTACTGGATGTTAAATGCTTAATAAACCTATTTTACTGATACACAATATACCTGCACCCAGAATGGGTTGTGTAGTCACAGACAAATTATTATGACGAGCTTTAAAAGGCTACAAATTGGTGCCAAACGTGGGGTTAGTGACTATTAGCTGTAACCAGGTCTATTGTGCATAAGGCAGGCGCTTGTATTTTGGCTTGGATTCTTCGTCTGATCAACGAAAGTTCTTGTGGAAAGTTAGGTTATCTAACAGATAGTGTCTCTTAACGTACAGCATAATGTCGAGTGACAATTTTCTTGTAGACTATACAGCGAATTTAATGATGACGTGCGAGGATACACAGTTATAGACGTTTGTACTGAGATGTCTAACAAAGTGTGAGAGAGTATTCTTTGAGGACATTGCTGCGTACATTGGAAGACAAGCTACGGCTAATGCGGCAGTGCATTGTGTAGAGCAAGATAGAAAGACCTTCCTAGAGATGGAAGATAATCAGGATAAATTTAAATGCAAGAATAAAGCTCTTCATAATCAAGTTGAGGTTCTACAGGGCCAGGTCGGTGCGTTGGCAGCAATAATACAACAGATTATTAATGCAGTTCACGCCAGCGCTGTAATGCAAAACCTTGAGGAGGCTAGGTGTCAGGTAGCCTTCTTAAGAAAAGACAGTGACCGTTTTACCAGCCAATTAAATAATTCACGAGGAACCCTAAGAGAGGCTCTTCAGCGCCCCCAAGAGACCGACCACTGACAATGTAACATCACTGTACAACAATTAGAGAAATTAGGGTAAACAATGGGCTGTAATAGCGGCAGTCACGGGAGTAGAACTCCCCGCGAGTTAAGATAAACAATGTAAGGGGCTAAGCTAGAGCTATATTCTCCCTTGGTTTCTGCTTCCCGAGAGGCCCCCGTTTCGTATGCTACCAGCGACTTGGTTGAGAGGCCCCCTGCCTATGCTTCTAACACTAGTATAAAGACCTCAGTGGACGAGCCTGCATACTTTAAAGCCCCAGTTAATGTTCTGACCAACCCACAAGTGATTCCTGACGTGCCACCAGCACCAGCTGTGGTCGCTGAACAGGCACAAGCAGGACAACAACAACCAGCGGCAGCCTCCGTAGCCTATGTCAGCAGTGACATGGAAAATACCCCGCTGGACAGTTCCACATACATTGAGAAACCAGTTAATGTCCTAACTAGAACTCAAGTAACCACTAAGTTGCTGAGATGCCGATTTAAAAAAAGGAAAAGCAAGGGAGAGAAATCTAAAGTTTTACCGACATAGAAGTTATTTACGCCTGTGCCAAGACAAATAAAGCACAAGCTTGCTGAGTTAAGGAGTCTTAATAAAATGCAGGAATTTCAGCTTGTGTGAAAGTGTGTGTTAACGTGTAAAAGTTTTCCTGACTATAAAATGTTTAAGATGTTACAGTATTCCTTCTGTCTGAAAGTCTGTCTTTAAAGCTACACCCACTTCTCTGTGTTAAAAGCGTTTAAAACTTCTGACTTATCTTGGATTTTGGAAGTTTTAAGAATGTGCGAATGAGGTTGGCACCAAGAAATGAAAAAAATAACTTTGAACAATTTTATTTCAGCTGGTGTGCAACAACTGAGAAGAACAACACAAAGTTAGTTTAACAAACATTACGTTTCGGCCTAAGAGTTGCGGTTTGTATGGTGAAATTTTCCAAAGCAGTTTGTTTTGATTCGTTTAAATGTGAAAAACTAATTTTCCCCCAGTTATATTCAATGTTTTAACAGTATTTTGGAAAGGCATCTGAAGAAAGGACAATTAGAAATATGACGTATTATACTGTTTTCTGCATGCATGTGCTATTTTGTTTGGCGTTATCTATTCTGCTTGTGTTTAGTTAAAGTCTTTTTCGAGCAGGAAAATGTTTCCAAATTTATGTGAAGTGACGCAATTGCATGCGCCTCACAATGTTTTGCTCCACCTTCTTAAAAACCTGCATAGGAGTTAACCCTTTCCACTGACAGCTGTTTAAGTTCACCAAGCAACAACTTTAGTATTGCTGAATGTAATTTAAAGATATTGGACATTATTACATTTAAGTTTCTTAATTTAAATTAATATTTCCCCACAGTAACAGAAGAAAAATTATGATTTGGTAAATTAACCCCTTGGGCTCTTAAGCAGGGCAGAAATTCTCTTCTTTCTTTTGTTATATGGAAGTTACCTTGTAAACTAATTGGGGCACCTGTGTCTCTAATGTTCAAATACCATGTAAGCCACCTAGCCTGGAAATCACTTCTTTCTGAAATTGGAATTGAAAAGATAAATTGATAGAAATGAAATTGAACATTGACAAAACCAGTCAGTCCAACAATACTGCTGTATGGATTTGGGGATACGTTTGAAATGACAAATTAACTTGGACCAAGTGAGAACGTTTGATCTATGTTTTCTAAGTGAAATATTGTACTGGACAGTAAAGTTCCTCCAGGGCTCATGAATGAGATATGGAACGTAACTAAAGGGAACTGATTGAGGGTGTAAGTTTGCAACAGGAGAACTACACCACCAATTGGGAATTTTCCAAACTTTCTAGTGAAAGTTAGGAATTTGTCGTTAAGAATAGTAAATTGATAACTTTCTCTTGGAAACATGTGTGTCCCCACCTATAATGAACCTTTCAAGTAAACTAAATCCGATAGTCCGGCCTCTAGCAAGACATCGGGACCCTATAGAGGAAGATGAACAAAGACCTCCAGACAATCTTTTAAATAGATCTCCTGAAAGCCCGAGAAAGGCTTATATCGGTGGCACGTGTGGCACCATATTGAGATACCGATGAGTATGCAAATGTGGTTTGTTAGTATGAAGAAATTACCAGCCGGAAATGCATGGTGATTTTGCACTGAAGAACATGTCACAGACATGTTCAGTTACTTGACAACAGCAAGACATGAAATGGTTAATGTTGCTCAGGAGAGCGAGACAACTTTTAAAGCATTGACACATATTCCATCGAGAAACTATCTAATTAATGAAACAATCAGAATAGAGTTAAACACACTGGTACATGTTAGAGGGATTGAAATTGAAATTGAAGTGGAGAGTTATTTGGAATCTGGATTGGGACAATTGAGGGCCAAGGAGAAATCATGTTTAGTAAGAATTATCCACAAGATGGATATGAGTAAAAGAGACATCTGGAGAGTCTTTTATGTGCATGACATGTTAATTAGATATTAAGCTGTAATGTCACTTGAGATGATCGTAAGACTGAATTTAACTGTGAATGTAATAATTGTGTTTTGTAGGTAACAGAGCATGGGAAAAACCAGTACGAATCCATTATGAGGTGGTTATGGTGGTGCCTCCTGTGTCACTATACCGCGATGACCATGCCTTACGGGTCTATCAGGACCTGTCCCATCAACCAACACGTTTTACTCAATATCAAAACCTATGCTCAAGTGAAACTGACAGTAAATGAGATACTTAATAATAATAATAATCAACTTTATTGTCATTGTTAGTGCACAAGTGCAGTACAACGAAATGTAAGCTTGCGGCTCTCGAGAGTGTACGTTTTGATTAGGACATTTAACATACATTTGGCTTGTAACATAAACATAAACATAAACATAATAAATGCATTGACATGTGCAGGCTTTAGAGTTTATTAGCAGAGTTCAGTAGGATGACAGCCCTGGGAAAGAAGCTGTTCCTAAATCTGGTCGTGCGGGTGCGAATGCATCTATAGCGTCTCCCAGATGGCAGGGGGCGAACAAACTGTGGCTGGGGTGGGTAGGGTCTTTGATGATGGTCAGTGACCTCCGTAGACAGCGTTTCTGGTAGATGTTCTCAATGGTCGGTAGCCAGGTGCCGGTAATGCATTGGGCAGTTTTGACTACCCGCTGCAGGGCTTTCCGGCCATAGGAAGTACAGCTGCTATACCATATTGTGATACAGTTCGTCAGGATGCTCTCTATTGTGCAGTGGTAAAAGGTAGAGAGGATCCGGGGTGACTGGTTGCATCACTTCAGCCTCCTTAGGAAATATAGGCGCTGCTGGGCCTTCTTCACCAAAGAGGAGGTATTGAGCGACCAGGAGAGGTCTTCCGTGATGTGGACTCCGAGGATCTTAAAGCTGCCCACCCTTTCCACCACAGCCCCTTGGTATGAGCTGCGGAATTATGTGGCACAATTCGGATGCTGCATTCCCCTGTTGTCCGAGGGCTTCAGTGAGCTCATGACACGACTGAATTCCTCCCTAAAGCATTTAAATGTTTTGGAGCAAGACAACTCGAGAGCAGATATTGAAATTGACAGCATAAGTAAAAACGATTCACACTGGTGGGATATTTGGCTTAATACATCAGCACACCCTTAGGCTCGTTTTATTTCACACGTTCTGGTAGTTGTCCAGCTTGTAATGATTTTGTATTTGATATATGTAACCGATGTAGTTAGACTTTGAGCTATGTAACATCAGAAGTTTGATTAAGTTTTACCCAGTTAAACATAAATGCCACAAGGTAGGTTGTCAAAAATTGTTAGGACTAATAATACAACATAGCGACATAGAAATTCCTCCTTGGATTAGGATAATTTCCCATGTACTGGTCATCACTCAACTTGTAATAATGATATGCTTACTATTCTACACCTGCTACCTGAAACACCTAATGCACGAAACCCGATCGCGTTTAAATATGATCTCAGCCCAGAATATCTTAGAGTTACATAAATGTGGGAGAATAAACCCATAGGTAAGATTTTACTTTTGAGGTGTCGGCAAAATGCCTGGCCCTCAAGGTAGAGATCTGTAGGGCACTGGTTTACCTCTAGGAATAAGTAAACATTATTAAGATTCTATAACCATTATTAAATAACTATAATATGTGAAATTCTATGTTAAAAACCTAAAAAGCCTGTATAAAAAGGCGAATGGCTGAGACCAAAGCATGATGATAAAATTAAGCCAATATTATGTTATCGGCGAGAATAGTGCTGAGATAGTGTAGATGTTCTGTTATGTTAAGAACAAAAAGACAGTGAATGAGAAAACATAGATAATGGGCTACGGGAAAGGCAAAAGATGTAAAAGTTTGCAGAGAAAGGCTCACAGCAGAAAAAGGGAGGGAATCATAGACTGTACTTGTGAAGGTCAGAATGGTGAGATAGCCCAAGCAGCTGCAAATTGTATGTATTTTGAAGGAATATAAAGGCATAAAGCAACAGCTATTGAACACTGAAAGCAGCGTGAAACCAAAGGATGAGAAGCTTCAGTCAACAGAACATAGCAAGATCATAAAGAGACCGCACGACAGGCACTCGGAAGGAACGCTGGGGTTCAACAAACAGATGGTGACTATCGTCTTGTGAAGTATTACTTTCTCTGTACTGGATGCTTAATGCTTAATAAATCTGTTTCACTGATACACAATACACATAGACCTAGAGTGGGTTGTGCAGTCACGGACTGTTTCACTGATACACAATACACATAGACCCAGAGTGGGTTGTGCAGTCACGGACTGTTTCACTGATACACAATACACGTGGACCCATAGTGGGTTGTGCAGTCACGGACTGTTTCACTGATACACAATACACATAGACCCAGAGTGGGTTGTGCAGTCACGGACTGTTTCACTGATACACAATACACCTGGACCCAGAGTGGGTTGTGCAGTCACGGACTGTTTCACTGATACACAATACACATAGACCCAGAGTGGGTTGTGCAGTCACGGACTGTTTCACTGATACACAATACACGTGGACCCAGAGTGGTTTGTGCAGTCACGGGCAAATTATTAGCTGTAAAATCGAGTCGGTGATGCCCGGCCAGGTTGTTAACTACAGAACTCACGGCAGATGTCAGCCACAACAATATAAAACTGCCCGACACAATGAACAGTAAAATGATAGATTTCCTTCAGTTCTCCATCTCAGGATCGCTCTGATTTTCACTGCTGTGACCCCGGAGTTCCCTGCGGGCTCTACTGGCTACTAAAATACGTCTGACTGTCAAACAATTAAACAGTAATATCAAAGCAAAAGGAAGATATTTAATTAAAATATTTTCTAACTGGGAGTAGGCTACACCTGCAGGCGATGAAAAAAAGGCCGCATTGGGAAGGAAAGCCCAGGGAACATTGTTGATTATTTCTTTGTGTTCATAGGCAAACCAAAAGGGGATGTTCTCTAAATAAACTAGGAAAGACAGCGTTGTTATAACCACAGCCGCAGCTCTCACCGTGCAATACTTTGTTTTAAACTTCTGACAACATATAGCTACAAATCGGTCAAATGTGAAGGAGACTGTAAACCACACCGACATATATAGGCGGACACTACACATATATATCATGAACTTACAAACGGCAGTGTAGGACAGAAATGAATATGGGAAGTGTTTACTCAAAATGTGATATAGGATTACATTGAAGATCATGACCAGTAGATCTGCTGTTGCCATGGCCCCCATGTAGACAGAGATACATTTGGAAAGGCCGCATTTTCCATTGGAGAGAATCATCATTGTCAATAAGTTCGCTGTAAGAAAGAGGGACAAGCGTAAGTAATGGGGACACTCAGCTAAATATTATAGTGTATTGGGCCTGAATTTTGATCGGTTGCTTCCTGCGGACGGAGGCCTCCGATCGAAAAAATATACGAATTTAATTGCTGGCTCTGTAGGTCCCGAGGCTTCCGATCCTGGGCCTCTCCACTACGAAATGCGCAAAGGCCCAGGTATCCCAGGGGCCCATGGGGTTAGCAAGCATCCCTGTGATCCCATGGGTCATTGGGAACCAATCAAAGGGGATTTTCCTTTCCCACTTTTGACAGGACTGTACGGATATATCTGTCAAATGTATGAATGGGGATCACTTAAAAAACACACTGAAACTTTAAATGTATATTTTATAATCACATATTTAAAATGAATGAAAATAACATTAAATTAATATTTAAAATAAAAATATAATTTTTGGGGAAATAAATTAAAATTTGTTACGGGGCTAAACATTAACTTACCTTATTTAAAAGTATTTATAAATTATAAATCAGTGAAAAGAAACATTTTTTATTTCTTAAGACTCATGCTGTTAAAAGCAGTCCTTACGCATGCTTTTACCAGGCATAAGATGTTTAAAGGGTTTTCAGCGGGCGGGAGTAGTGCAGAAAGCAAAAATTTCTGCCTGCGGAGGCCCTTCTCCGGGACAGGCGGATGATCTGTCAAGAGGATTCTTGACTGATTGCAAGTGCCGGGTTTAAGAGCATGCGCTTCGCATGCCTAAACCCAGCTCTTGCGTGGCCCCGATGGATGCGTATAAACATAGAAACATAGAAGATAGGAGCAGGAGTAGGCTATTCAGCCCCTCGAGCCTGATCCGACATTGAATGAGATCATGGCTGATCATCCAAGTTCAGTACCCGGTCCCTGCTTTTTCCCCATACCCCTTGAGCCCTTTAGCATTAAGAAATATATCCAACTCCTTCTTGAATATATTTAATGTATGTATTGGCCTCTACTGCCTTCTGTGGTAGAGAATTCCACAGGTTCACCACTCTCTGTGTGAAGAAATTCCTCCTCATTCAAACCTCATACACACTCGTGGGTTCGGAAAATCTGGCCTACTGTAGGGAGATGAACCGATGGGCCGGATTTTGCAAGCACTACGCATGCGCTGAAAACCGGCACTTGCGAATTGTCAATACTTCTCTTGACAGATCATTCCCATGTCCAAGAAAAGTGCATCTGCGGGTAGAGAGTTGCACCTTTTGCACAACTACCGCCCACTGAATAACTGTCAAATTATTACACCTGGTATAAGCAAGTATAAGGCCTGCAGTTACCCGCTTAAGAGCTATAAAAAGTAGAAACTTTAAATTTGACAACTGATTTCTAAATTAAAAATGCTCTTCAAAAAGGTAAGTTTATTTTAGCCTCATAAAAACATTTAATTTTTTTCTCAAAAAATACATTTTTGTATAAAATATTTAATTAATGTAATTTTAATTAATTTTAAATATGTTAAATAATGTATTTAATGTTTTAACGTGTTTTTAAATGTGATCCCCATTCATACTTTTGACAGTTCAGTGCGAGCATAATAATTGAGGCTCCATTCACAATTGAAATGTGCGGTAACCAGGTCAAACCGCAGTACCTCATAAGGGCAGTTCAATTGCAGATTAAAGTCTCTTAAACGGCAACCTTGGATGGTTCTATAACCTGTTCATATTCAGAGAGAATTAAGTAGCGGATTCACTTAGATACATCCAAACACATATTTCATTGCAGTGTGGAGCGCTGGAACCATCCCGGCATGAGGCTGGGACCATGTGATGCACCGAGCCAATTTGATGAATAACTACAGCGGGCCCAGGGAGCAATCGGTGGAATTTTACATTTAATCTCATCGGTTTAATTGGCGAGGGGGATCTCGGGAGCGGCATCAGATGTCAGCTCTATTCAATATAGTTTTAACACAATTACGGGAAAGATATGAATTCAAATATTACATTCAGCTGAGACACAAACATTCGATGTAGGTGGAAAATCTGCGCTTTATCTATTTCTAATGGCCTGGAGAGAGCTGCTTGGTAACAGAGTGGGAGCTGGTGGAGCCGCGAAGGGTCTTTGCAGCCGAGGGGAGGGGAGCAGCTCCCTGAGCGGCTACTATTGCTCCAAATATCTTTCACAGCCCTCTGATGGGAGGAGGTGTCTGCAGGCCGAGCAATTATCAACTTAAATAGACAAGTAACAACGGTATAGATATAATGATTACCATGGACACTAAGCAACACATTCTTTAATGAAGGGGCCGGAGATTCATGCTCGCCCTCCCTCAGTAAACGGTGTTGGGTGCCGATAATCTACCAACCAGAACAGCGCCTCAGCCGCCGCGATGACTAGTTGTATTCCCCCTGATATTCACCGACTGATCCCGGTGGATCAATGACTCTACAATGAGGACATTCTCGGAATATTTTACATCAACACAGAGATAGTCAACAGCTATTAAACAACAGAATACATTGACTTACCGGGAGCACCAAAGGCTGCGAAAGTAGGGTAGTAAAATCTCTTTATCTGCAGAATTGTTAGCCGCTCCATTTTTTTAGACGTATGTGCAAATTGTGTCCAGCTTTACGATTCCGACTGAGTGTATCTGTGATAAGTAAATGATCCCCTTTTATAGAACAATCGGCGCCCGGCGAGAAAACAGGTTGCACAATGAGTGGCGTTAGTTACAGTCACTTAACAAACAAGGGGAGATTTTCCGCTTCAGTGCGCCGGGACGCCAATGGGGAAATTGTAAGGATAGTAATCCCAAAGGGAATGTGCCCTGCGCATGGTCCCTGAACACTGAATGGAACAAAACTCATGGAAAAAAGCAAAATACTGCGGATGCTGGAAATCTGAAATAAAAACAGAAAATGCTGGAAATAATTAGCAGGTCTGGCAGCATCTGTGGAGAAAAACAGATTTAACGTTTCAGGTCGATGAACCTTCGTGAGAACTTCTGGACTCTGCGGTAGGCACTTGGGGACTCATATTCATTTGGAGAATACTTCACTCATCCATTGCATAATTTAAATTTGTTCTTTACAGTAATGATAACTAGAGATGACTCCTCTTTAATATTACTGGCGATGAATCACGTCCAACATTGTTGGTGATGATTCACTTCATCATTGCTGGTGATGGCTCTAATCTAACATGACTGGTGGTGATTCTGTTCTAACATTACTGGTGGTGACCCTACTGTAACATTACTGATGGTGATTCTACTATAACATTACTGGTGGTGATTCTACTCTAACATTACTGGTGGCGACCCTATTGTAACATTACTGGTGATGAACCTACTCAAGCATTATTGGTAGTGACCCTACTCAAGCATTACTGGTAGTGACCTTACTTTAGCATTACTGGTGGTGATTCTACTTTAAAATTACTGGCGGCGACCCTATACTAACATTACTGGTGGTGACCCTACTCTAACACTACTGGTGGTGACACTACACCAACATTACTGGGGTTGACCCTACTCTAACATTACTGGTGATGACCCTACTCTAACATTACTGGTGGTGACCCTACTCTAACATTACTGGAGGTGACCGTAATCTAACATTACTGGTGGTGACCCAACTTTAGCATTACTTCTGGTGATTTTACTCTAAAATTACTAGTGGTGACCCTTCTCTAACATTACTGGAGGTAACCCTAATCTAACATTACTGGTGGTGACCCTACTCTAACATTACTGGTGATGAATCCTCACTAACATTACCGGTGATGACTCTACTCTACCATTACTGGTGGTAATACTACTGTATAATTACTGGTAGTGACCCTACACTAACGTTACTGGCGGTGAGCCTAACACAACATAGAAACATAGAAGATGGCGGAGCACGAGTAGGCCATTCGGCCCCTCGAGCCTGCTCTGCCATTTAATGAGAACATGGCTGATCATCCAAATTCAGTAGCCTGTCTCTGCTTTCTCCCCATATCCCTTGATCCCTTTAGCCTTAAGAAATATATCTAACTCCTTCCTGAGTATATTTAATGAATTGGCCTCCACTGCCTTCTGTGGTAGAGAATTCCACAGGTTCACCACTCTCTGGGTGAATAAATTCCTCCTCATCTCTATTCTGTATGGCTTACACCTTACACCATGGTACTGGACTCCCCCACCAACGGGAACATCCTTCCTGCATCTAGTCTGTCTAGTCCTGTTAGAACTGTATAAGTTTCAATGAGATCCCCTCTCATTCTTCTGAACTCCAGCAAATATAAACTCAATCGATCAATCAGTCCACATACGTCATTCCTGCCACCCCACGCATCAGTCTGGTGAATCTTCGCTGCACTCCCTCCATGGCAATAACATCCTTCCTCAGATAAGGAGACCAAAACTGCATACAAAACTCAAGGTGTGGTCTCATCAAGGCCCTGTACAACTGCAACAAGACATACTTGCTCCTGTACTCGAATCCTCTCGCTATCAAGGACACCCAGGTCTCGTTGCACTTCCCCTTCTTCAAATCTATTGCCTTTCAGGTAATAATCTGCCTTCCTTTTTCTGCCAAAAAGAGGAAAACCTCGCATTTATCCAGATTATACTGCATCTGGCTTGCATCTGCCCAATCACCCAACCTGTCCAAATCATACTGCAGTTTCTCGGCATTCTCCTCACAGCACACATGCCCACCCAGCTTTGTGTCGTCTGCAAGCTTGGAGATATTAAATCTAGTCCCCGCGTTTAGATCATTAATATATGTTGTGATTAGTTGGGGTCCTAGCACTGATCCCTTCGGTCTCCCACAATCACTGTCTGTCACTCGGATGAAGGCACGTTTATTCCAAATCTTTCCTTCCTGTCTGCCAACCAGCTCTCTATCCAAGTCGGTACCTTACAACCAATCCCATGTGCTTTAAATTTACACGCCAATCTCTTATGTGGGACCTTATCTAAAGCCTTCTGAAAGTTGAAATACTCCACATCCACTGGTTCTCCCTTATCTATTCTACAAGTTACATCCTCAAAAAATTCCAGTAGATTATTCATGCACGATTTATCTTTTGTAAATCCATGTTGACTCTGTCCGATCCTGTCAGTGTTGTCCAAGTGTTCTGCTATTACATCTTTTATAATGGGCTCTAGCATTTTCCCCACTACCGATGTCAGGCTTCCTGGTCTATAATTCCCCGTTTTCTCTCTACCACCTTTTTGAATAGTGGGGTTACATTAGCTACCCTCCAATCCATGGGAACTGTTCCAGCATCTGTAGAATTTTAGCGGATGACGAGCAATACATCTAATATTTCTAGGGCCACTTCTCTATGTACCCTAGGATGTGGATTATCAGGCGCTGGGGATTTATCGGCCTTCAATCCCGTCAATTTCCCTGTCTCCAATTCCATACAAATACTGAGTTCATTCAGTTCCTCCCTCTCATTATACCGTATGTTCCCTGATATCTCTGGGAGGTTATTTGTGTCCTCCTTTGTGATGACAGAACCAAAGTATGTATTTAATTGGTTAGCCATCTCTTTGTTCCCCATTATAAATTTCCTTGATTCTGATTGCAAGGGACCTATGCTTGACTTCACCAATCTTTTTCTATTCACACATCTATAGATGCTTTTACAGTCAGTGTTTATGTTCCATGCAAGCTTACTCTCATACTCTATTTTCCCCCTCTTAATTAATCCCTTTTTCCTCCTTTGCTGAATCCTAAACTGCTCCCAACCCTCAGTGTTGCTGCTTTTCTTGGCCAATATATACATCTGCTCCTTGGATTTTATGCTATCCCTAATTTCCCTTGTTAGCCACGGTTGAGTCACCTTTTTTTGTTTTATTTTTATGCCAAACAAGGATGAACAAATTCTGTAGTTCATCCATGCGATGTTTAAATTTTTGCCATTGCCTATCCACCATCAACACTTTAAGTAACGTTTCCCAATCCATCCTAGCCAAGTCGCGCCTCATACCATACTAGTTTCCTTTATTTAAGTTCAGGGCCCGAGTCTTTCAGTCAATTACTTCACATTCCATCCTAATGAAGAATTCTATCATATTATGATCGCTCCTCCCCAAAGGGTCTCGCACAACATGATTGCTAATTAATCCTCTCTCATTATGGATACCCAGTCTAAGATGGCCTGATCTCTAATTGGTTCCCCGAAATATTGGTCCAGGAAACCATCCCGTATACACTCCAGCAATTCCTCCTCCACAGTATTGTTACTAATTATGTTAGCCCAACCTATAAGTAGATTAGAGTCACCCATGATAACTGCTGTGCCCTTACTGCACACGTTTCTAATTTCCCGTTCAATACCATCCCCAACATCAGCAATACTGTTTGGGGGACTGTATACAACTCCCACTAATGTTCTCTGCCCCTTGGCATTTCTCAGCTCTGCCCATGCACATACCGCTTCATCAGAGCTAATATCCTTCCTTACTATTTTTTAATCTCCTCTTTAACCAGCAATGCTACCCCAGCTCCTTTTCCTTTTTGCCTGTCTTTCCTGAATATTGAATACCGCTGGATGTTGAATTCTCAGCCTTGGTCACCCTGGAGCCATGTTTCCGTAATCCCAATCGTATCATATCCATTTGCATCTATTTGTGCTGCTAATTGATCGACATTATTACGACTGCTCCTCGCATTAAGACACAAAGCCTTCAGGCTTGTTTTTTTTAACAATCTTAGACCTTTTCGAATTTGTATTTACTGTGGCAATGTTTGAGTTAAACCCTTGATTTCTCTGACTGCCACTTTTGCTTTACTCCTTCCTGTCTTTTGCTTCTATCCTTGCTTCACTTCCCTCTGCCTCCCTGCACGGGTTAGCAACCCCCTGCCATTTTAGTTTAAACCCTCCCCAACAGCACTAGCAAACAATCCCCCTAGGACATCAGTCCCGGTCCTGCCCAGGTGTGAACCATCCAGTATTTACTGGTCCCACGTCCACCAGAACCGGTTCCAATGTCCCAGGAATTTGAATCCCTCCCCCTTGCACTATTTCTCTAGTCATGTATTCATCTGAAATATCATTCTATTTCTACTCTGACTAGCACGTGGCACTGGTAGCAATCCTGTGATTACTAGCTTTGTGGTCCTCTTTTTAAATTTGCCAACTAACTCCCTATACTCAGCTTTTAGGACGTTATCCTGGTTTTTACCTATATCCTTGGTACCTATATGCACCATGACAACTGGCTGTTCATCCTCCCCCTCCAGAAAGCCCTGCAGTCACTCTGAGACATCCTTGACTCTTGCACCAGGGAGGCAACATACCATCCTGGAGTCTCGTTTGCGGCCGCGGAAACGCCTATCTATTTCCATTACAATAGAATCCCCTATCACTGTAGCTCTCCCGATCTTTTTCCTCCCGTCCTGTGCAGCAGATCCACCCATGGTGCCAGGAAGTTGGCTGCTGCTGCCTTCCCCCGATAAGCCATCTCCCTCAACAATATCCAAAGTGGTATATCTGTTTGAGATGGGGATGGCCACAGGGGACCCCTGCACTACCTGCCTGTGCCTACTACTCTGCCTGGTGGTTACACATTCCCTTCCTGCCTGTGCAGCCTTTATCTGCGGTGTGTCCAACTGATTAAGCATGATATCCACGACGTCCTCAGCATCGCAAATGTTCCAGTATGTATCCATTCGCAGCTCCAGCACCACAATGCGGTCTGCCAGTAGCTACAGCTGGATAAACTTCCCGCACACATGGTCGTCAGGGACACAGGAAGTGTTCCTGATTTCCCACCTAATGCTGGAGGAGCATGCCATGGAGCCGAGCTGTGCTGTCATGACTTACCCTTCAATTAATTTAAATTAAATTAAATCAGATCAATACCACCGATGACACTGCAATTAAATGATATACTCAAGGGCCCTTGGTTACTAGCACTCCCCGATACATGACAGAGACCTTAAAAACTGTAACAATAAAAATTAAGAACATCTAAACTTTATAAACTATTAATCTTAACTGTCAAACTATAGAGTAGTATTAATACCCACTTGGCCATACTCACCCAATCAGCTGATTACTCTTGCCTGCATCACTTTTTGAATTGAGGCGTGGTTCTGCAACGCCACTGCCAATCTGCGAGATTGACGGGCCTTTGAAAAAAAGCCCACGAAAGTGAGTTTAAATACTCAAAACTCTCCTGCTGCTCCCGACACCAGCCTCTTCCTACAGGGTGAAAAGTTAGGAAAAGCAAAAGCGAAGGAAGGCAGCGCCTCCTTCCATTCCTCACCTAACTCCGGCTCACCCAACTCACAGCAGTCTGTTGAACTTTACTGGTGGTGAATCTACTCTAAAATTACTGGCGCTGACCCTATCCTAACATTACAGGTGGTGACTCTACTCTAACATTACTGGCTTTAAACTAACATTACTTCTGGTGACTCTACTCTATAATTACTGGTCAGGGCACGGTCTAACATTTCAGCTGGTAATCTTACTCTATAATTATTGGTGGTTATTCTACTCAAACATTACTGTTTGTGAACCTACTCTAACATTACTGGTGATGACCCTACTCTAGCATTACTGGTGGTGACTCAATTCTAACATTACTGGTGGTGACTCAACCCTAGCATAGGTTGTGACCATACACTATAATTAGTGGTCTTGCTCCTATTCTAACACAATTGTTGTAAATCCACACTAAAATTAATGGCAGTGAATTTTATCTAGCATTATTGAGGTAACTCTAGTGTAAAATTACTAGTGAGCCCCCTATTCTCACATTAATGGTGATGGCCCTACATTAACATGCGTTTTGAGGACTCTACTATAGCATTGCTCGTAGTTATTTACATTACTGATGAAGAAAAGCTCTAGAATTACTGGTAGTGCCACCAAGCTAACATTGCTGCTGGTGCCATTATTCTCATTCAATGGTGGTGCCCTTAATTTAATTACTTGCAGTGAGCGAACTGTGAAAGTACCGATGTCGAGTCTACACTATCATTACCAGTGGCCCGTCAATTCTAACATCTTTGGCGGTAACCCGATACTAACATTATTGACCATGATTGCACACTAACATTAGTGATAATGACGAAACTTTAACATTTCTGATGGTCACCCTACTCTACATAAGAGCATACGAATTAGGAGCAGGATTAGGCAATACGGCCCCTTGAGCCTGCTCCGACATTTAATCAGATCATGGCGGATCTTCAATCTCATCTTCAATTTCCCACTCGATCCATATAATTCCTGATAACCTCTATGGTCCAAAAATCTCTCTATCTCAACCTTGAATTTATTCAACGAAAGTGCCAGAGATAACTTTGTCGGTGCAACGTTTTTATCGAGTCATAGAATGATACAGCACAGAAGGAGCCCATTTGACCCATAGTGCCTGTACAAAGACAGCGGATTCTCCAGAATTATGTCAATGGCCTGCAGATTCTCCTGGTTCCACTCCGGGGAACATCCTGTCCTCACTGAGTTACACATTCTGGCTCTACCGGTGGAACTCACTGCGGGAATTGGCACCTGGACATTCTGTCACCTCACACTGCATCTTCATTCATCTCAGAACATGGACAATCCCTACATATCAGAGCAGGTGCAAAGTAAAATTATCGCAACAGTAATTAGTAGTTTGAGGAGCTTTAAGCAGTTAAATTCCAACACCAAAATATCGTTTGCAACTAAAAATCTGTTTATTGTGTTCGACTAAGTCCAGATACACACATGTTTTCTTAACTTTTCCACATAATTAGAACCTTACTCTAAAGTCTCTCTCGCTATTTCCCCAGTGTCATGGAGAGAAGCGCCTGGTGTCCTCGGTTATTCAATGCAATTGACAAAAACTTTCCAAATCAGCCTGCAGGAGGCCACACACAGATAAACAAAACCAAAGATACAGAGAGTATCGGGAAACACTGGGAAATAGACAAGAGATATGGACAAAGGTCATCAGAACATTGCCTGAACCCCTGTGGTCAATGAATGGTTTAAAAGTTGACTTCCTTATACACCTTGGAATTCAGGGGGACTTGGTCCATGGTTTGTGGAACAAGTTGAACCCGTGGGGTGGAGCCAACAGCCGCCGTGCTGTAATAAGCGACATGGCCGGAAAGTTTAACTAGGCCCGGCTAGTTCAGTCGGAAGAGCATCAGACTCTTAATTTCGGAATATTTGGTTCGAGCACTCCGTTGGGTGAATATCGTTTCAACCTTTCATGTAGATTTCATGGCGAACCCCAGTTCTGAATTCTTGCGGCAGTGTCACCACGCTGAAAACGCGGCTCCTTTTGCTTCATATTATAATTGTTGGTTTAAGAGTGAAAATTGGCCTCCGCTTCACTGTAAGTGCCAGAGACAACATTGTAATTGGCAGGTAATCCTAGAATTATAGAATAATACAGCACAGAAGGAGGCTATTCGGCCCATCGTGCCTGTGTCGGCTCTTTGGCATAGCTATCCCATTAATTCCACTCCCCTGCATTTTCCCCTTAGCCCTTTATTTTCCGCTTCAAATAATGTACAATAAAATGTAAATGGTTTAAAAGGAAGATAAAGTATTAGCGATTCCGATACACAAACATTTCTGAAGTGCCTCAGATTTTCTCAGAGGTTACAACCTCCCCTGCTTCATTGTTCTTTGTGAGGCAGGTTTGACGTTCCAGTCAAAACTCTGTCCGAACAAGACTGGCTACAGACACAGAATTTGAATGGCCACGTCCTGGGCACCAATACCAGCCGGCCTACGTCAAAGAAGAACCAGAGACGGCACTTTTTCTACACAGCAAGTTGTTGAGATCTGGAATGCATAGTCTGAAACGGCGGCGGAGCAGATTCAATAGTAACATTCAAAGGAGAAAACTTGATAAATAATTGAAGGGAGCATTTACAGGGCTATGGGGAAATAGCAGGGGACTGAGATTAATGGGATAGCTCTAACAAAGAACCAGCACAGGCACAAGCGGCCGTATGACCTCCTTCTGTGCTGTACTATTATGTCATTCTGTGATTCTTTTAAAAGGATCCCGACGAGAATTATCTGAATCAGGAGATTATGGGAGGACAATTAGGGATCTCCTTCACAACAATAATCACTTAAAAAAGATCAATTTCCTGTGCGACCTGTGCGGTTTCGATCAGTGAAATGTCTGTAAAAGGCAACGGAGGAGCAGGATTGAGAGTTTTTAGTCTTTAGGAGGAGAAATTCAAAATTTGGACATCTATTTGAACAGCACTAATTAGCAGTGTTGTGGGGAAATAGCTGGGGTCTGGGACTGAAGTGGACAGTTCTTTCAAAGAGCCAGCACAGACAGGACGGGCCGAATGGCCTCATTCTGTGCTGTAAGATTCTATGATCCTAGGATTCCATGATTCTATGTCTCCGGCCTCTTGTGCAGCCAGCTTTCTCTTCACACTATAGATAGTCTGCCATACCCTGTGCCTCACTGCCTGGAATTCCCTTCCTAAACACTCCCATCTCCCAAAAGACGCTCCTTAAAACCCTAAGCTGTGAGGAGTCTTTTGGTCAAACATCTTAATAGTTTGATAGCAAAATACTGCGAATGCTGGAAATCCGAAATAACAAAGAGATTTGCCTCCTTAATTTTGAGCACACTCTTCTGAAGCGCATTGGGAGAACTCTACAAGTGGGGAGGGCCTAGGTTTTATCAAGCTGTGTGGAACACTTTACTAAACACGTGTGATTGTGTCTTTTTGTTACATTAAATAAATGAAGGCATCTGAGGCTTCTCTCCCTGACACCGGGGAACTAGTGAGAAAGACTTTATAGCGAGTTTCTGTTTATTGAGAAAAAGCAAATAAAATATACATCCAGAATTGTTCAGACTCCAATCAATGCTGAAAAATGTTCTGACTCCGACGTGATTCAACAACGCAGCTTTCTGATCAGGAATTAGACACGCTATCATTGCACCACAAGGTCATCACATCACGCCAAAAGGAACTAACAAACTGCTCAAAATACACAGCAGGTCAGCCAGCTTCATAAACAAATAACATTCGACGTGTAGGCAATTGTTAGTACTACAAACAAGTCCATATGAAAATATATACTGTGGGTGTGTATATATAGAATCATACAAACCCAAAGCACAGGAGCAGGACATTTGGACCATCGTGTCTGTTCTAGCTTACTAAGAGCAGCCGTGCTTAGTGCCAGCCCCACCGCTTTTTGTCTGAAATCCTGGAAGCTTCTCATCCTCAAGTACATGTCCAACTCCCTTATAAAATATTGATGGAATCAGCTTCCCCCATTTTTCAGGTAGAACGTTCCAGATCCCGACAAATCTCTGAGTGAAAACAAATTTAAGGTGATTGGCAGAAGAACCAAAGGCGACATGAGAAAAATCTTTTTTACTCAGCGAATATTTATGATCCGGAATGCACTGCCTGAAAGGGTGGTGGAGGCAGATTCAATCGTGGCTTTCAAAAGGGAATTGGTTAAGTAACTGAAGGGGAAATAAATGCCGGGCCTGGGGGAAAGCGTGGGGGAGTGGGAATAACTGAAGCGCTCTTGCAGAGCGCCGGCACAGGCTCGACGGGCCGAATGATCTCTTTCTGTGCTGTAGCCATTCTAATATCCTATGATTCTAAATCTCCTCATCTCCCCTCTTTTGCCAGTGATTTTTAATCTATAACCTCTGGTTATTGAACCTCTCGGCAGAGGCAATCATTGTTTTCTCGATCTACTCTATCAAAACCTCTCATCATCTTGAAACACTCAATTAGCTCACCTCTTCAACTTCTCTGTTCCAAGGAGAACAGTCCTAACTTTAACAACCACTCCTCATAACTGAAGTCCCTCATCCCTGGTAACATCCTGGTAAACCTCCTCTATTCCCTTCTTAAGGCCTTTACATCGTTCCTGAAGCGTGTTGCCCAGAATTGTCCACAATACTCCAGCTGAGGCCTAACCAGTGAATTATAAAATCCAAGCATGATCTCTGCTTTTATATTCCACGCCCCTATTTATAAACCCAGGTAATCCATTTGTTTTTAAAGCACATTATCAACTTGTCCTGCCACCATTAAGGGTTTGTGTATATGGACACCAAGGCCTCTCTGCTCATCTACACTTTTCAAAATCGTTCCATTTCTATGATACTTTCGTTGCATTTTAGTCCTCCCAAAGTGCATCACGTCAGACATCTCCGCATTGAACTCTATCTGCCATGCTTCTGCCCATTTCAGCATCTTGCCTATGTCATCCTGGAGTCTACAACTGTTCATATCAATATCTACAACGTTCCCGAATTTTGTAACATTCGCAAACTGAAGAATGTTGCTCCCTACAGCCGAGGCAAGGTCGTTTATAAAAATTGCAAAGAGTACTGGACCAACAACTGATCCTTGGGAACACCACTGCAAACCACCTCCCCGTCTGAAAATCACCCATCCATCACCACACTTTGCTTCCTGTCACTAAGCCAATTCAGTATCCATACCATCACTTTTCCCTTATTTCCATTGGGTTTACGTCTTCTTAACAGGTCTTCTGTGAGGGTCTGATGCGTGTATATAAAGTTAGTGATTACGTGATGATTGTAATGCTTTATATGTGTGCCAGTTTAAAGTTTATTTTGCTAATAGGAGATTTCCTACATAAATTATAAATATATATAACTGCATCAGTGATACTTCTAAACTTACTTGGGTACATTATGTACTAGTTATAAATATATTTTCGTGTATCTGTGTTTTATTTCTCATTGTATTTGTGTGTGTGTCTTATATAAATGTATACGTGTGTAATTTGAAATTACCATATTGAGAAATAAATACTTACAAAATACATTTGGATGAAGACAGATGCCCAATAAATGAATCAATATCAGATATACAGGGAAACACATTTGGAATGAAGACAGATTCCCCCCCAATAAATGAATCAATATCACAGATACAGGGAAACACATTTGGAATGAAGGCAGGTGCCCAATAAATGAATCAATATCACAGATACAGGGAAACACTTTTGGAATGAAGACAGATTCCCTCCAATAAATGAATCAATATCACAGATACAGGGAAACACTTTTGGAATGAAGACAGATTCCCCCCAATAAATGAATCAATATCACAGATACAGGGAAACACTTTTGGAATGAAGACAGATTCCCTCCAATAAATGAATCAATATCACAGATACAGGGAAACACTTTTGGAATGAAGACAGATCCCCCCCAATAAATGAATCAATATCACAGATACAGGGAAACACTTTTGGAATGAAGACAGATTCCCCCCAATAAATGAATCAATATCACAGATACAGGGAAACACATTTGGAATGAAGACAGATTCCCCCCAATAAATGAATCAATATCACAGACAGGGAAATACATTTGGAATGGAGACAGATTCCCTCCAATAAATGAATCAATATCACAGGTACAGGGAAATACTTTTGGAATGAAGACAGATTCCCTCCAATAAATGAATCAATATCACAGACACAGGGAAATATATTTGTTTGCGGCAAAGTCATGAAATGTATTTACATTTAAAACAATCACAAATAAATTTGTTCCCTCAATGGATAGACCCAATTGTATTTAAGATTATCGCATTACTTTATTTCAGTGATGGGCCAGTAGTTATGATTTCGATGCTTTTAGCGCTGGGTATCCGAGATTGATTCGGCATCAGGGAAATAAGAAATAAAATTAAAGCTTTAAAAAAATTACTTCATGCATCTAATATGAGAAATATTTTATTAATCACCATTAGTGAACTGATGACCTTCTTTTGCTGAATGAAAGAAATGCTGACTAACCCAGAGTCGATACTTCAATATTTTTGTGATGAACTGTTACCCACTTCTCATTTCACACATGGTAGTCTGGTTTAAAATGTTCATTGCTTCTGACACCAGGAATCTGGTGCAGTTTTGTTAAACTTAACGGAATTGGTTAGTTCTCAGACAATAATATTCCCTGATACAATGTTGCCGCCCAGTCCCGGGACATTCCACGCTTGAGGCGATGGTGATAATAGCTTTAGCCCAGAAATCAGCACTTCACCGAACACACACCGTTCAGCGAGATGCTCAATTCCTCTTTCTGCAAATTCATCAATGTTGAACCGACAATCGCAGGGAGCTGGTTTTCAGATTGACATCAGTAACCTTTTCAATAAAGGGAAAGAATTTCACAGTGAAAATGTTTGGAAAGTGGGTGTTACTTGTATTTGTGTCTTTCTTTGTTAACATTACAGGTGCTGAACCTGCTCTAACCTAACATTAATAATGTGGTGACTGTACACTAACGTGTGTACACGGTGGCAGCATGGTGGCATAGTGGTTAGCAATGTTGCCTCACAGCGCCAGGGACCCGGGTTCAAATCCGGCCTCGGGTGACTGTCTGTGTGGAGTTTGCACATTCTCCCCTTGTTTGCGTGGGTTTCCTCCGGGTGCTCCGGTTTCCTCCCACAGTCCAAAGATGTGCGGGTTAGGTTGATTGGCCACGATTAAAAAAAAGATTTAAAAAAATTGACCCTTAGTGTTAGGGGGGATTAAATACGTGGGGTTATGGGGATAGGGCTTGGGTGGGATGGCTGTCGGTGTAGGGACCGGGTGCTAGGGTTTGGATGATCAGCCATGATCTTGTTGAATGGCAGAGCAGGCTCGAAGGGCCGAATGGCCTACTCCTGCTCCTATCTTCTATGTTAATGGTTTTGAATCTATTCACACATTAATGGTGGATACCCGACTCTAACATTAGTGGTGGCGACACTTCTCTATCGTTACTGGTGTTGACTCTATTCTATTGTTACAAGTGGCGACTCTACACTAACATTACTGTTGATGGCCCTACACTAAAACTGCTGATGGTGACCCTACTTTAACATTATTTGTGGTGGTCCTACTCCGACATTATTGGTGATGACCCAACTCTAACATTATCTGTGGTGCACCTAATATAAATTTACTGGTGTTGATGTACATTAACAGTACTGGTCGTGACTCTGCTGTAACATTACTGGTGTTGTCTAACATTACTGATGGTGTTCCTGCTCTGACATTACTGCTGGTGACTCTACTCTAACATTATTGACGATGAATCTGCTGTAACTTTACTTGTTGTGAACATGCCCTATCATTACTCATTGTGACACTATTCAAACATTACTGGAGATGAAACTAATCTAACATTACTAATGGTGACCCTACTCTAACATTATTGGTGGTGACTCTACTCTAAGTTAACTGCTGGTGACCCTACTCTAATCTTAAAAAGTGGCGATAGTACGCTAACATTACTAGTGGAGAACCTATTCTAACATTATTGGTGATGAACCTACTCTAACATTACTGATGGCGACCCTACTCTAACATTACTGGTGGTGACCCTATCATCAGTGGTGGTGATCTGACTCGAAGCCCACTGGTGATGACCCTACCCTAACATTATTAGTGTTGCACCTGATATAACATTACTGGTGGCCACACTACTACAAAATCACTGGTGGTGTCTCCACTCTAATATCACTGATGGTGAATCTACAATAACTTTACTGATGGTGGACCTACACTAACGTTATTGTTGGTGACACTAATCTAAGATTACTGGTGGTGACTCAAGTCTAACATTACTAGTGATGAACCTACTCTGACTTCACTGGTGGTGAATCTACTCTAAAATTACTGGTGGGAACGCTACTCTAACGCTACTGCTGGTGACTCTACTCTGACCTTACTGTCTGTGGTCCTACGCTAACATTATGGTGGTTACCCTACTCTAACATTACTGGTGGTGACTCTATGCTAACATTAATGGTGCTGACCCTACACTAATATTACTGGTGATGACCCCGCTCTTACATTAGTGAAGGTGAATCTACTTTAATTTTACTGCTATTGACCCTACTGAAGCGTTAATAATATCAGCGCTACTGTAACTTTAATCTTGATTATGCTACTCTAACATTACTGGTGTTGACTCTTCTCCAAAATTACTGGTGGTCACCCTGCTCTAACATTATTCGTGGTGCTCCTAATATACTATTGTTGGTGTTGACTCTACACTATCAGTTATAGTTGTGTCTCTACAGTAAAATTACTGGTGATGTATCTTCTCGATTATCACTGGTGGTGACTGTACTCTAACATTACTGGTGATGACCCTACTCAAACATTATTGGTGGTGACCCTACTCTAACATTACTGGTGGTGAATCTACTCTAACATTACTGGTGGGGACTCTACTCTAACGTTGCTGTTGTGGATTCTATTCTGACCTCACTGGCTGAGGTCCTACGCTAACATTATGGCGATTACCGTACTCTAACTTTACTAGTGATGACCCCGCTCTTACATTAGTGATGGTGAATCTACTTTAATTTTACTGCTATTGATCCTACTGAAGCATTAATGGTACCAGCGCTACTGTAAGCTTATTCTTGATGATACTACTCTAACATTACTGGTGTCGACCCTTCTCCAACATTAATAAATGTGTGACTGTACACTAACATTAATGGTTTTGAATCTATTCTTACATTACTGGTGGTGACGCTACTCCAGCATTAGTGGTGGTGACCCGACTCTCACATTAGTGGAGTTGCCTCTATTCTAACGTTACTATTAACGCTTCAGTAGGGTCAATAGCAGCCACATTACTGTAGATTCACCATCACTAATATAAGATCTTCTGCTCGAACATTACTACTGATGGCCCTACACTTAAATTGCTGATGTTGACCCAACATTACTGGTGATGTCCCTACTTTAACATTATTCGTGGTGCACCTAATATAATATTACTGGTGTTGACTCTACATTATCAGTTACAGTGGTTTCTCTACTCTAACATTACTGGTGATGTATCTTCTCGAATATTACTGGTAGTGACACTAATCTAAATGACTAGTGGTGACTCTACTCTAACATTACTGGTGGTGACCCTAATATAGCATTAATGGTGGTGTCTCTAATCTAACATTAACGGTGGTGACTCTACTGTAACATTACTGGTGGTGACCCCACTCTTACATTAGTGATGGTGAATCTACAGTAATGTGGCTGCTATTGACCCTACTGAAGCGTTAATGGTACCAGCGCTACATCAACGTTATTCTTGATGATCCTACTCTTACATTACTGGTGGTGACCCTTCGCTAACATTACTGGTGGCGATCCTTCTCTAACATTATTGGTGCTGCACCTATTCTAATATAATTGTGTCAACCCTAATTTAGCATTACTGGTGAGGGTCCTCTCTAGCATTAATGGTGATGTGCATACACTAAAATGCTGGAATACATCCGATTCCAACATTCCATTGTGAAAAGTGCTGACTCCCTGGTTTCTGCACTGGTTTTTTCACCATATTTATTAATTATTTCGATGAAACAATAGACCACCATTTATCCAAGTTTGAAATGACACTAAGTTATTATGAAGCATAAGTAGTGCTAATAAGATCGGGAAGTTACAAAGAGACATAGAAAGATAAAATGAGTTAGCAAACCTATTTCAAAACGTATTCAATGTCGGTAAGTGTGAATCATCCACAATAAAGCCAAGAAACATAACTCGGCGTATATTCTAAAGGCTATTAGGCTGGAAACAATAGGTGATTCGAAAGTTCATGTTATTAAATCACTGAAAACAACAACATCAGACCAAAAGAAATAGGAGCAGGATTCGGCCATTTGGCCCTTCCAGCCTGCTCTGCCATTCAATAAGATCATGGCTGATCGTGTACCTCATCTCCACTTTCATGAACTTTCGCTATATCCCTTGATTCTCTTAATATTCCAAAATATATCATTCACTGTCTTGAATATACTCAAAGACTGAGCCTCCACAACACTTTGGGTTAGAGAATTCCAGAGATTCATACCCTCTGAGCGAAATTTCTCCATAGCTCAGCCCTAAATGAACGACCTCTTATTCTGAGATGGTGATCCCTGGCTCTAGACTCCCCAGCCAGAGGAAACATCCTCCCTGCATCTACACTGTCAAGTCCTGTAAGAATTTTGTATGTTTCAATGAGCTCACCTCTCATTCTTCTAAACTCCTGAGAATATAGATCTAGGGTACTCAATCTTTACTCATAGGACCATTCCCCCAACCCAGGAACCAGTCTGGTGAACCTTCCTTGCACGCCCTCTATGGCAATTTTATCCTTCCTTAGGCAAGGGGACCAAACTGTAAAACTCCAGGTGTTGTCTCACCAGGGCCCGATATATTTGTAGTAAGACTTCCTTACACTTATACTCAAATCCGATTTTAATACCATTTGCATTCCTAATTGCTTGCTGAACCTGCATGTTAACTTTAAATGATTCGTCTACAAGGACACCCAGCTCCGTCTGAACACCAACATTTACCAATTTCTCACCATTTAAAAAATACTCTGCTTTTCTATTTTTCCTACCAAAGTGGATAACTTCACATTTTCCAACATTATATTCAATTTGACATGTTTTTGCCCATTCACCTACACTGTCTATATCCCCTTTAAGCCTCCTTGCATCCTGCTCACAACTTACAATCCCACCCAACTTTGTATCATCAGCAAACTTTGATATGTTACATTTGGTCCCCTCATCCACATCATTGAAGTTGATTGTGAAAAGCTGGGGCCCAAGCACTGATCTTTGCGGTAGCCCACTAGATACAGCCCACCAACACGAAAATGGCCCGTTTATTCTTACTCTCTGTTTTCAGTCCGTTAACCAATCTACAATCCATGCTAGTATATTACTCCCAGTCCCAAGAGCCCTAAGTTTGTTAAATAACCTCTTGTGTGGCACCTTATCGAATGCCTTCTGAAAATTCAAATAAACCACATCCACTGGTTCCCAAATATCTATTCTGTCAGTAATAAACTCAAGAAATTCTAACAGGATTGTCAAACACGATTTCCCTTTCATAAATCCTAGTTCACTCTGCCCAATCCTATTGTTATTTTCTAAGTGCCCTGTTTTCACGTCCTTAATAATAGATTCGAGCGTTTTCCTTAGTTCTGATGTCAGGCTAACTGCTCTGTAGTTCCCCGTTTTCTCTCTCCCTCCTTACTAGGCATAAACAAAATACAATGGAAAAAGCAAATTTAATATGGACCTATTTCTTCAGGGCACTGGAATGCAATGGAGGTGATGCTTCAGTTGTTTGGAACCTCGATCATTCGCAGTCATTAATTGAGATTTCTGCAGCCCTTCCCAGGAAGGGTATATTGGCAGAGGTTCCAGCACATATTCAACAGAATGACACCGGAGCTTAGCGGATTACATTATGAGGACACCTCACGTATGCCTGGTTCTTTTTCCATTGAGTATAGAAGATTGATGAGTAATCTGATCACGGTGTTAAAATCTAAAAGTGATTTGATACAGCAGATGTACGGAGAAACTATTTATCTGGCGGCCGAATCACAAAGCAGCGGGAAATAATCTTAAAATTAGATCTAGACCATTTTGTAGCGATGTCCTGCAGCAGTTTTTCACACAGAGTATCTAGGAATCTGGAATCTGTAACTCAGTCCTCAAATAGACCGTGGAATCTGGGACACTTGGAGCTTTCAAGACGAGAAAGAACCAGGCTGCCTTGCAATGTTTCGAAATATATTCATCTGTTTTGTTCAGATGGCAGGAAATACCATTGTGAATTGCTCATGTATTTTGGTGCTGCATGAAATTGGGAATTGAGAAAAAGCATTGCCCGGACAGCGACATGAAACCTGGGCCTCAGATTAAAAATCTAATGGCTGAGCTGGCGAGTATTTGCTTTGCGGGATTCACACAGCGAACTTCCTGGCTGATGTTGATGATACACCCTGCACATTTAGCAAATTCCTGCTGTTGTAACACCACCTATCCCGAGCATTTCAATCACACACTGCCTCCCACACACAAATACTCTCCCTCTCACGTCCCACACTCTCTTTAACAACTGCATCTGATCTGACAAGTGCTGTTTCCCAGAGATCTGTAGTGGGGCCTCAAATTTTGGCCATTTTATTAATGACTTGGATGAAGCAATACTAAGCTGCATATCCAAATTTGAAGAACACACTTACTTATGAGGGAAAGTAAGTAGCTATAATGCGAGTGGGAAGTTTCTAAAGGGCTTAGTCAGATAAAGTTAGTTGGTAAAACTATATAAACAGGAGCTTGTTGTCAGAAAATGTGAGGTCATCTACTCTGAAACCAAGAATGCTAAATCGGAGAATGTTCTAAAAGGTGGAAAGCCAGAAACTGTAGCGGAGCAAAGTGTTTTGGAAGTCTGAGTTCTTAAACCATTAAAAGCTAGTAGACATACAGAAAAAATAAAGAAAAACGGTAATGGAATTTGCTACTCTTTCGGAAATACACTGGAATACAAAGGAAGTTATGTTTCGATTGTACCGCACTCATTGTAATGCTCACCATAAAACCAGTTGATTATCGGACTATAAAAGGGACCGCATTCAGTTTCGGGCACTACATGTCATGAAGGATATACTGGATTTGGAGGGTTTACAGCATAGATTCGCCAGAATCATAGCATTGTTTAGCGAGTTAAGTTCCGAGGACAGGTTGCATAAACCTGGTTTGTATTCCCTAGAGTATAGAAGGTTGATTGTTGATCTGTTCACAGTGCTACAATTTAAAAACATGATTTGATGGGGAAGATGTAAGGAGAACATAGTTAGATAGGATTACGTAGGATTGTATAGGATATACGGCACAGAAACAGGCCTTTCGGCCCAACCAGTCCATGCTGGCGTTTATGTTCCACTCGAGTCTCCTCCCGTCTTTCCTCATCTAAATCTATCAGATTAATCCTCGATTCCCTTCTCCCTCATATGCTTGTCTAGCCTCCCCTTAAATGCATTTACACTGTGCGCTTCAAAAGAGTGGAAATGATTTAAAATTCGATCGAGGCCATTATGGAGCGAAGACATGAAGCAGTTTTTCACACAAAGCGTATTTAGAAATCTGGAACTCAGTCCTCAAAAAGATTGAAAGCTGGAACAACTGGATCTCGCAAGACTGAAAAACGTCAGGCTCTCTTGCAAAATTTCGAAATATATTGATCTGTTTTGTTGAGACAGCAGGAAATATCGTTGTGAATTGCTTGTTTCGTGGGTCCAAATGTACTTTTCTCAAGTGCGCTCCGGTCCATTGGGGAGGAAGTTATGTAAAGGACGTTGATTAGACCCATCGGGAGTACGGCGTTCAGTTTTGGCCATCAAAATATGTGACTGGGCAAAACTAGGGCAATTGGAGTTCAATGTGAGCTATTGTGAAGTCATCTACTTTTCAACAAAGAACGCTCTAGCATCAAAAGCTCTGTCACAGAACAAGTCTCAAAGGGATGATCTCAGGGACATAAGAGGGCAAATATCCGCGGGGCTTCATCGATTGTCCGCGATAGCTTGGCAGATGATACACGGAAGTCTTGGGGGTAAATGCCATTTACAGCAGATGCCCAGGAAAACCTCCAGAGAACCCACATTGAATTTTTTGTATTATGATCTGAGGGCACGGAGGCAAAACTTCAATCAAGTCAGTACAACATGGTGGCGATGCTAATGGATAGTGGCGAATTTACACACCTCCCTCATTTTTTGAATATGGACATTATCCTAAATGATATCACCAATATTAATTGTTAAAAGAAATAAAAACTTGCATTATTTTAGCGCCTGTCACGACCACAGGATGAACCAAAGCACTTTACAGCCAATGAAGTATTTTTTGAAGTGCAGTCACTGTTGGAAATGGGCAGCCAATTTGCGTCCAAAAAGCTCCCACAAAGAGCAAAGTGATAATGCCAGATAATCTGTTTTTAGTGATGATGACTGAGGGAAAAAATATTGGCCATGAGAAAGTATTAATTGTTCGTCATGTTATTCAAAGATCTCACCCTGTGAAGGTGATCAGGGTGGGTATTATGTCACTGGAAAAGAGAAGGTTGAGAGGTGATATGATCCCTCTTTTTAGGATCCTAATGGGACTAGATAATCTATGACCATGAGAAGCCAGTTCACCTTGTTCTAAAACAGCAGAGCCACAGCATATGACCTGCACTTGAAGGGCTTAAATTCAAAACTACTCTGTGCAATCAACATTTCAGTGAGCGAGTGGTCAATCTATGCAACAGGCTCCCTGGGGAGACCGAGGGAGAAATCAGTATTGATACATGGAAATGAAAATTAGGTAGATATCTTCCAGAAAATCACATTTTGGGATAGAGTACATGTGTAATTTGAGCCATGACATGTGGTTCGCGCAGCATGCTTGGGAGAAACAGGTCATATTTTGGACCTATGATACCCAAAGCTCTCCACCACTGAGGGTTTTCCTCACCTCATGTCTGGGTCTGTTGTGGGGTAATTGATAAAGATCGATTGCAATTATAAGTCAACAACTCCTTTATCGCTGTATCATGTGACTAACTGGATGGGAGAAGGCGAGCTAGATGGCCCTTAGGGCTAGATTTTCAGTCGCTTGCGCCAGCAGTTAGCGCCTTAAGAGAAGTGATTTCCGGGCGCTATGCGTGTAGCGCCCGGGCGCAGCGCAGTTTGCGCCCCGCCCCAAATTAAGTTGCCCGTTAGCGCCGGCGCAAAGTTTAGCGCCCGCCCGGATGCGCGCGCAGAAAATGACAACACATCCTCGTGCAACGCCCTTTGGCCGCCCCGATTGCAAACTTCAGCCGGACCGCCCCATTGTGCGGCGGGCGGCCGGAGCGTTTGGAAAAAGGAACGCAACACAACCAGCGCGGGCCCCGGGGGGCGCTAATTAAAGGGAACGTCCTCTCCAGTATAAAGGCCATCCTTTTTTCAGAAAACAGTCTTGTGCAACGCATTTCTGGAGACACAACAAGGAGGATAGCTAACTGGTTTCAAGCAGCAAGAGCCAGGTATTTTTGGACTCAGGCCATAGCGCTGCAAGTGGCCATTTGGAAATTAGACTGTTTGCCAGGATTTGATGGGGGCTGCATGGGGTGCCAATGCGCAGCTGCAGCGCCATGTCCGTAAGGCTCGCAGATGCATTGTGAGAGGGGCAGCCCTGGCTAGAGGCAGAGGGGGCTACAGGCGTCGGCCACGTAGGCCTTACCCAGTCAGGCTATACCGCCAGCAGCGCTCCTACCTAAACATGAGTGCCGCGCGATGTGTTAGAAGGCTCCGATTCCGAAAGGAGGTGATTGCAGAGATCTGCCACCTGCTTCGCCGAGATCTGCGGCCAAAGCTCAGGTGCAGGACGTCTCTGTCGGTGGAAGTGAAGGTGACGGTGGCATTGAACTTCTATGCCACCGGCTCCTTCCAATACGCTGCTGGGGACATAGCAAACATCTCCCAGTATGGCGTGCATCGCTGCATCCGCCACGTGACCGAAGCACTGTTCAGAAGGAGAAGCCAATTCATCTCCTTCCCCATGGCCCTCGAGGGCCAGCATCAGCGCGCATTGGGATTTGCCAGACTCGGGGAATTCCCCTTGGTGCAGGGCGCCATTGAATGTACGCATGTGGCTTTGCGGGCCCCTCTGGAGCATGGCGAGCAGTATCGCAACAGGAAGGGCTACCATTCTCTGAATGTGCAGCTGGTATGTGACCACAAGCAGCGCATCATGGCAGTCAATGCCAGCTTCCCAGGCAGCAGCCACGATGCCTTTATCCTGCGGCAGAGTACTGTGCATGACATGTTCCAGGCACAGCCTCCCCCAAGAGGATGGCTCATCGGGGACAAAGGCTATCCTTTGTGCACCTGGCTCATGACCCCGCTCCGCGCGCCCAGGACCGCTGCTGAAGAGGCCTACAACGAGAGCCATCAAACCACCCGCAACATCATCGAGCTAACTATTGGGGTCCTCCAGCAGCGGTTCCGCTGCCTTGATCGCTCCGGAGGAGCTCTCCAGTATTCGCCGGACCGGTTCTCCCAACTTGTGGTGGTTTGCTGCATGCTACACAACCTGGCTATCCGCAGGACTCAGGCACTGCCACCTGACGTTGGACCAGCACCTCAGGAGGAGGAGCAGGAGGAGCATGAGGAGGAGGAGGAGGAGGAGGAGCAGGAGTATGTTCCCAGGAGGGAGCGACCAGGGCCAAGGGCCGCATGACACCACCTTATTACACGGTACTTCTAAGCCCCCTGTCAGGGAATGGCCAGGGGCCATGAGGGAAGATGAATGCAGCCGCTCTGCAAGCCCTCAGCCGGCGAAGCCAACAAACACTAAGAAGAACAACCATGGAGACTGCATGAATAAAGATAATTTTTTATTGCACAAAAATGAAAAGCCCTTCCCACATCAATCCCCAAAAACAATAAACGGGCCCCACAAAAAGCCCAACAAACGACTCACTCCCACAAACTGGGGAGGAGCCACTCCACCTTTCTTCAAACCGGGCCTCAACGTCGGCCTAACGCAAAAAATAAGCCCTCCAAAAGCACAACCATGGGCAAAATAAAGATGGCCACCGCCATATTAAAGGAAAGCTGCCCACACCCTCTACTGAGTGGCCCGCGAGGGCGAGACCTTGGCCAGCCTTTTGCCTCCCCTGCCCGGCCTGCTGCTCCTTCGCAAGCTCTGCCCAGTGGCTGCTGCGAGGCTGGGGGAAGGCGCCTGAGGCTCAGATGCCCTTCCGCCAGATGCCGCTGGGGGGCGGCCTACATGACGTTTGGGCCTCGAGGGGCCGTCTGCTGAGTGGCGCACCTCAGCCTGGCCACCATCAGCTGCAGCCGCTTGCCCTTGACGCCCCAGAGGGGGAATGGCGGTGACGGATGGCGCAATGTGGGCCAGCTGGCGTCTGGGATGCGCTGGCTGGTGCTGTGGTGCGGTGGCACACGGCCGGGCCCGCACTGCAGGATCCGCAGCAATCAGCCGACGGGCGGCTTGCTGGGATGGTCCAGCGCGGCGGCTGCCCTGGCAATGCCTGCCTGAGACAGCGCGTGTGGCAGCAGTGAGTGGCCCTGTGGTCCTGGTGTGCGTGCGCATCACATCCGCCAGGGTCTTGACGGCATCAGTCAGCATGCGGCCACTCGCGGCAGTTGCTGCCCCGAACTCGCGCACACTGGTTGCCAGCGACTCGATGGCCTCAGCCATGCGCCCCACCACGCTCATGAGCTCCGTGTGGCGCCGGTCCGAGTCGTCGGCCATCTTATCCAGCTTCCGCACCTCCTCCGAAGTGAAGGTGTCCGGACTGGAGTCGCGACTCTCCCGCTGGGGAGGAGGGGGCCGAACTAGGGGACCCTTGCCGTGTTGGTGATGGCGAGTGTGCCGAGCAGCAGCACTCCCCTCTGATCCTTCCCCCCTTTGGGGGGAAGGCCGCGGGCCACGCGCACGGCTGCTGGGTGGCTGGACGCCACTGGTCCCAGAAGCTGCATTGCCCTGCGACAGTTCCTCCAGGCACTCGTCCAGTGAGGAGGTGTCAAGCATTTCCTCCTCTCCTGCGGGACGTGACTGTTCCCCCGAAGGTCCGGCTTGCTCCCCCTCCTCCTCCTGGTCGGAGGTGCTGTCACTGGCAGCTTCAGGGTCCTGGTCGTCACCAGCTGAAAGCAGGAATGCACAAGAGTAGCTTCAGAGTGAGGAGACGGCGTCAGCGAGGGAGTTAGGACTGGTGGGATTCAGCGCATTGGTGGTACAGTGGCAAAGGAGGTAGCTCGGATGGGCCAGTGCGACGCGAGAGGGCCAAAAGGCGAGGTCCTTACCATTGCCGGGCAGTGGAGGGTCGGATACACCGCACGCTGTGGGGACAATCACACGGGCTCCCATGAGCACACACACGCGCTCCTCCAGCCGAGTGAGCTTCTGCAGCTTGGCGCGGCCACCCCTGGCACGGGCCTGGCGATTAAACGCTACTTTAGCCTGCAAGAGAAAGGACGGGCTGTAAGTGCGCAGTGAAGCCCTGATGTAGTGTGCACTGCCTCCCATGGTGGAATAGCTTGGACAGAGTGAAGCCCTGATGTAGTGTGCACTGCCTCCCATGGTGGAATAGCTTGGACAGAGTGAAGCCCTGACGTAGTGTGCACTGCCTCCCATGGTGGAATAGCTTGGACAGAATGAAGCCCTGATGTACTGTGCACTGCCTCCCATGGTGGAATAGCTTGGACAGAGTGAAGCCCTGATGTACTGTGCACTGCCTCCCATGGTGGAATAGCTTGGACAGAGTGAAGCCCTGATGTAGTGTGCACTGCCTCCCATGGTGGAATAGCTTGGACAGAGTGAAGCCCTGATGTACTGTGCACTGCCTCCCATGGTGGAATAGCTTGGACAGAGCGAAGCCCTGATGTACTGTGCACTGCCTCCCATGGTGGAATAGCTTGGACAGAGTGAAGCCCTGATGTACTGTGCACTGCCTCCCATGGTGGAATAGCTTGGACAGAGTGAAGCCCTGATGCACTGTGCACTGCCTCCCATGGTGGAATAGCTTGGACAGAGTGAAGCCCTGGTGTAGTGTGCACTGCCTCCCATGGTGGAATAGCTTGGACAGAGTGAAGCCCTGATGTAGTGTGCACTGCCTCCCATGGTGGAATAGCTTGGACAGAGTGAAGCCCTGATGTACTGTGCACTGCCTCCCATGGTGGAATAGCTTGGCCAAAGTGTAGAGTGCCGAATGGCCATTTGATGCTCATGACTGTCCCAATGCTGCTGGCTGAGGGCTGGCCAATAGGACTTTCAGGTCCCTTTGCCCATCATGTCAGGTGTACATGCAAGAATGAGGAGGAGACTGGAAAGGCTACTCACCTTCACAATCCTGGTCAGATCGTTGTATTTTTTACGGCATTGTTTGTGGGTCCTGGGGGCCTCGCCGGTGAACGTCACCCTCTGGGCGGTCTGCTTCCAGGCTTTGGTGTAGTCATGGTGGGTTGGATTCCTCCCACTCTCTGGAAACAAGATCTTGCGCCTCACCTCCAGAGCTGTGACCATTATGTCCAGATCACCCTCTGAGAAGCGCAGGGCACGCTGACGGGCCTTCTCTGGCGTTGCCATGACTCCCTGGGGCTGAGCAGCAGTGTTGAGGCCTCTTTGCAAGGCTGCAGTGTGCAGGGCGTGGCAGCAGACCAATTCGTCCCTTCCCCCTTTAACAGCTGGTCGGCACCACGGGGTCTGCTGTCAGTGCAAAAATGACCGCACCTGCGCTGCGCCCCGCCTGGGCGCTACCCCTCTGGACCGCCGGCTTAGCGCCTAAAGGTAGGAGTGGAACGCCTCTTTTAGCGCTCCACCACACTCTTAGGGCGAAGCCACTGAATTTCCGGCAACGGGGCGCTACTTTGGGGCGGGCGCTAACTTCGGGCGGGCGCTAAGGTTAGCGCCCCAAAACTGTCTATACTGAAAATCTAGCCCTTAGTGTTTACTCGGCTAACAATTCCTATGTTTGTAAAGTAACCACCTTGATCACCGTCACTGCAACCGGGATACTAACCTGATGCTGAGGTATTGTATGCAAAGTTCAGGCAGAGAAGGGACATTTTTACCTTCTCTCTGATCCATGTGCTCCTTCACTAGTCACCCATGATTACTGGCATTGACTCAGAAAGAATAAAATTCATGGGCTCACAATTCAAAATGTTCCATGTTGTTCACATTTAAGTCGATGTTTAAAAAAATTAAGCACTCTGTTCAACGTTAACCTCCCGAGTACGTCCTTGACATCAATATATAATTATTATCAGAAAACAGTGAGCGACCTTGATTAGATTCACACCCTTATGAGTTTGAACAATGGTGGATGGGAACATCCCTCAGCCTTGTCACATTCAGCAGTGAAATATTAATGAATCAACACCCTCGCCAGTTAAATTGACCTTGCCAACGAGTCCAAAATGTCAAGTTAAGAACAATTGGGTCATAATTACTCAACGGAAACCATCCATCAATCGACAGAAATGGGTTATATTTTTCGACATTACTTTTTTAAAGCATGAGGGCAGAATAAGTATCTGAAATTTTTTTTATTGAATTATATTTCCTTTATCTTACCTGTTAGCATAAAAGTGCACTTGGTAGGAAAGTTTCCTCTGATTGCTATTAATAATAAAATCATGAAAAGCTCTTTTCAATACGCTTTTATACGTATTGCTTGAATCAGTGTATTTAGAAATTCTACAATTTAGCTGGTCAGTACAGTAGCACTCTCACCATCTACTAAATCAGATACATCTTCTCTGGTCAGTACAATAACACCTTCACCATCTACTAAATCAGAAACACATTCTCTGGTCAGTAGAATAACACTCTCACCGTCTACTAAATCAGATACACATTCTCTGGTCAGTACAATAACACATTCACCATCTACTAAATCAGTTACACCTTCTCTGCTCTGTACAGTAACCCCCGCACCATTTACTAAATCAGGTACACATTCTCTGGTCTTTAAAGTAACACCTTTACCATCTACTAAATGATATACATCTTCTCTGGTCAGTACAATAACACCCTCAACATCTACTAAATCAGATATATCTTCTTTGGTCAGTACAATAATACGCTTAGCATCTATTAAATCAGATACCCCTTCTCTGGTCAGTACAACAGCCCAGGGTTTTGAGGGAAGTGGCGGTAGGGATTGTGGATGCATTGGTAATAATCTTCCAAAACTCCCTGGACTCAGCAAAGGTCCCGGCAGACTGGAAACCTGCTAATGTAACACCCTTATTTAAAAAGGGCAGTAGACAGAAGGCTGGAAACTATAGACCGGTTAGCCTAACATCTGTGGTAGGTAAAATTTTGGAGTCCATTATTAAGGAGACAGTAACAGGACATTTGGATAATCATAATTTAATAAGACAAAGTCAGCATGGTTTTATGAAGGGGAAGTCATGTTTGACAAATTTGCTGGAGTTCTTTGAGGAAGTAACATATAGGGTGGATAAAGGTGAACCAGTGGACGTCGTGTATTTAGACTTCCAAAAGGCATTTGACAAGGTGCCACACAAAAGATTATTGCTTAAGATAATAAATCACGGGATTGGGGGTAATATTCTGGCATGGATAGAGGATTGGCTATCTAACAGAAGGCAGAGAGTTGGGATAAATGGTTCATATTCAGACTGGCAATCAGTAACCAGTGGTGTTCCGCAGGGGTCAGTGCTGGGTCCCCAAATCTTTACAATCTATATTAACGATTTGGAGGAGGGGACCGAGTGTAACACGTCAAAGTTTGCAGATGATACTAAGATGGGAGGGAAAGTAGTGAGTGAGGAGGACATAAAAAACCTGCAAGGGACATAGACAGGCTAAGTAAGTGGGCAGAGATTGGGCAGATGGAATACAATACTGGAAAGTGTGAGGTTATGCACTTTGGCAGGAAAAATCGTAGAGCAAGTTATTATCTTAATGGCAAGAAACTTGAAAGTACTGAAGTACAAAGGGATCTGGGGGTCCTGGTGCACGAAACTCAAAAAGGTTAGTATGCAGGTGCAGCAAGTGATGAAGAAGGCCAATGGAATGTTGGCTTTCATTGCTAGGGGGATAGAATATAAAAATAGGGAGGTATTGCTTCAGTTGTACAAGGTATTGGTGAGACCGCACCTGGAATACTGCATACAGTTTTGGTGTCCATACTTAAGAAAATACATACTTGCTCTCGAGTCAGTACAAAGAAGGTTCACTCGATTAATCCCGGGGATGAGGGGATGGACATATGAGGAGAGGTTGAGTAGATTGGGACTCTACTCATTGGAGTTCAGAAGAATGAGAGGCGATCTTATTGAAACATATAAGATTATGAAGGGGTTGGATCGGGTGGATGCAGGGAGGATGTTCCAGATGGGTGAAACTAGAACTAGGGGGCATAGTCTTAGAATAAGGGGCTGCTCTTTCAAAACTGAGATGAGGAGGAACTACTTCACTCAGAGGGTGGTAGGTCCATGGAATATGCTGCCCCAAAAAGCTGTCGAAGCTACATCATTACATAAATTTAAAACAGAAATAGACAGTTTCCTAGTAGAAAAGGGAATTAAGGGTTACGGGGAGCGGGCAGGAATTTGGACATGAGTCTAGGTTCGGATAGGTCATGGCCCTATGGGTAGCGGAGCGGGCCCAGGGGCCGTGTAGCCTGATCCTGCTCCTGTTTTCGTGTGTCTAATGCTGTTAGATTCAGGAGATAGTCCTGTCATAGTGGATTGGCGGTTAGGATCAGATCAGCCATGATCTTATTGAATGGCGGAGCAGGCTCGAGGGGCCAATTGGCCTACTCCTGCTCCTATTTGTTATGTTCTTATGTTCTTATGCAGCTTTAATTGTTTAGAAACCGATTATAAATAAATGGCAAATAATCTACTGGATTATTTTCCTATACTGCCAAGAAGACAATGCACGCCATCTTTAAATGGTTATATTTTATTTTAATATCGTTTATCATGTTGTATTTCAAAACTGAAACTTTGGTTATACAAGGAGAAACTAATAGATTATTTCAAATACCTATCGACCTATATAAATCAAACCCTGAAAATCCGAAAACGCCCAATCCATTCAGGGTATTGTATCAATTTGGTAGCAATGTTGCACTTGGCAAATGTGTAAAAGGTAATCGAGTAAAAAGACTAAATACATGTTAATTGATTCACCTGTAACAGTTATTCGCATCACTAATGAGGTTACACAGGCTATGACCAGAGAAGATGTATCTGATTTAATAGATGCTGAGCATATTATTGTACTGACCATAGAACATGTAATGATTTAATAGATGTTGAGGGTGTTATTGGAATGACCAGAGAAGACATATCTAATTTAATAGATGCCGAGGGTGTTATTGTACTGACCAGAGATGTATCTGATTTAGTAGATGGTGCAGGAGTTACTGTACAGAGCAGCGAAGGTGTAACTGATTTAGTAGATGGTGAATGTGTTATTGGAAAGACCAGAGAAGATATATCTACTTTAATAAATGGTGAGCGTGTTATTGTACTGACCAGAGAAGATGTATATCATTTAGTAGATGGTGAAGGTGTTACTTTAAAGACCAGAGAATGTGTATCTGATTTAGTAAATGGTGCGGGAGTTACAGTACTGAGCAGAGAAGGTGTGACTGATTTATTGGATGGTGAAGGTGTTATTGCACTGACCAGAGAAGATGTATCTGATTTAGTAGATGGTGAGGGTGTTATTGCACTGACCAGAGATGTATCTGATTTAGCAGATGGTGCGGGAGTTACTGTGCAGAGAAGCGAAGGTGTAACTGATTTAGTAGATGGTGAATGTGCTGCTGTACTGACCAGAGAAGGGGTATCTGATTTAATAGATGCTAAGCGTATTATTGTACTGACCAAAGAAGATATATCTGATTTAGTAGATGTTGAGGGTGTTATTGTACTGACCAGAGAAGATGTATATCATTTAGTAGATGGTAAAGGTGTTACTTTAAAGACCAGAGAATGTGTACCTGATTTAGTAAATGGTGCGGGGGTTACTTTACAGAGCAGAGAAGGTGTAACTGATTTAGTAGATGGTGAATGTGTTATTGTACTGACCAGAGAATGTGTATCTGATTTAGTAGACGGTGAGAGTGTTATTCTACTGACCAGAGAATGTGTTTCTGATTTAGTAGATGGTGAAGGTGTTATTGTACTGACCAGAGAAGGTGTAACTGATTTAGTAGATGGTGAATGTGTTATTGTACTGACCAGAGAATGTGTATCTGATTTAGTAGACGGTGAGAGTGTTATTCTACTGACCAGAGAATGTGTTTCTGATTTAGTAGATGGTGAAGGTGTTATTGTACTGACCAGAGAAGATGTATCTGATTTAGTAGATGGTGAGAGTGCTACTGTACTGACCAGAGAAGATATATCTGATTTAGTAGATGGTGAAGGTGTTATTGTAATGACCAGAGAATGTGTATCTGATTTAGTAGATGGTGAGAGTGTTATTGTACTGACCAATGAAGATGTATCTGATATAGTAGATGGCGGGAGTGTTATTGTACTGACCAGAGAAGATGTATATGATTTAATAGATGGTGAGAGTGTTATTGTACTGACCAGTGAAGATGTATATGATTTAATAGATGGTGAGAGTGTTATTGTACTGACCAGTGAAGGTGTTCCTGATTCTGTAAATGTTGAAGATGCTATTTCACTGACCAGAGAAGATATATCTGATTTAGTAGATGGTGCAGGTGCTATTGCACTGACCAGAGAATATGTATCTGATTTAGTAGACGCTGAGGGTGTTATTGTACTGACCAGAGAAGATGTTTCTGATATAGTAGATGGTGAAGGTGCTATTGTACTGACCAGAGAAGATGTTTCTGATATAGTAGATGGTGAAGGTGCTATTTTACTGACCAGAGAAAATGTCTATGATTTTGTAGATGGTGAGGGTGTTATTGTAATGATCAGAGATGACGTATCTGATTTAGTAGATGATGAAGGTGGTAATCTTCTCACCAGGGAAGAAGAATCTATACTTAAAGAAAGTGAGGTGCTATTGAAATACAGAGATGATGTTTCTGAATTAATAGATGATGAAGCTGTTACTCTACTCTCTGGGGATGATGTAGTCTGATGTGGAGATGATGAAAGTGCTGTAACACTGACCTGGAGTGTTGTAGCCCGCTTAGTAGATGAGAGTGTTACTTAATTGAACTGGGATGGTGCAGCCTGATTTATAGATAATGACGGTGCTGTATTGACCTGGGATGGTGTAGTCTAATTTATATTTGATGCTGGTGCTGTATTGACCTGGGATGGTAGAGTCCAATTTATAGATGTTGCTGGTGCTGTACTGACCTGCGATGGTGTAGTCTGATTTATAGATGATGGTTTTGCTGTATTGACCTGGGATGGTGTAGTCTGATTTATAGATGATGATGGTGCTGTATTGACCTGCGATGGTGTAGTCTGATTTATAGATGATGGTTTTGCTGTATTGATCTGGGGTGGTGTAGTCTGATTTATAGATGATGATGGTGCTGTATTGACCTGGGATGGGTTAGTCTGATTTAGAGATGATGATGGTGCTGTATTGACCTGGGATGGTGTAGTCTGATTTATAGATGATGATGGTGCTGTATTGACCTGGGATGGGTTAGTCTGATTTAGAGATGATGATGGTGCTGTATTGACCTGGGATGAGTTAGTCTGATTTATAGATGATGATGGTGCTGTATTGACCTGGGATGGTAGAGTGTGATTTATAGATGATGATGGTGCTGTATTGACCTGGGATGAGTTAGTCTGATTTATAGATGATGGTTTTGCTGTATTGACCTGGGATGGTGTTGTCTGATTTATAGATGATGATGGTGCTGTATTGACCTGGGATGGTGTACTCTGATTTATAGATGATGATGGTGCTGTATTGACCTGGGCTGGTGTAGTCTGATTTATAGATGGTGATGGTGCTGTACTGACCTGGGATGGTGTAGTCTGATTTATAGATGATGATGGTGCTGTATTGACCTGGGCTGGTGTAGTCTGATTTATAGATGATGATGTTGCTGTGTTGGCCTGGGATTGGTTAGTCTGATTTATAGATGATGATGGTGCTGTATTGACCTGGGATGGTGTGGTCTGATTGACAGATGATGATGGTGCTGTATTGACCTTAGATGGTGTTGTCTGATTTATAGATGATGATGGTGCTGTATTGACCTTGGATGGTGTAGCCTGATTTATAGATGATGGTGGTGCTGTATTAACCTGGAATGGTGTAATCTGATTTATAGGTGACGATATTAGTGCTTTCTTGACCGGGAATGATGTCGCCAGATTTTTAAACGATGATGGCACTGTATTGACCTGGACTGGTGTTGTCTGATTTATAGAGGATGATGTTTTTGTATTGACCTGGGATGGTGTATTCTGATTTATAGAGGATGATGATTTTATATTGACCTGAGATGGTGTGGTCTGGTTTATGGATGATGAGCGGACTCTAGCACTGTCCTGGGATGTTTCAGCCACTGCATAAGTTAATGTCAATGCTAAATGTATAGCAGGAAGCAGCATTGGTCCCATAGTTACAGCTGGTGACTATTGCATGGTTCGACCTACCAGGGAGGGTGGAAACACATTGTTGCTTTTGGTCGATAAGGTGGCATTTACCTTGTTGGAAGACGGAGGCACATTCGCACTGGACAAGCTGGGCACACTCGCACTGCTCACGATAGGCAGAGTCACACTGGACAAGATGGGTACAGTCTCACCGGTTAAGATGGGCACAGTCTCAGTCGTCACAATGGGCACAGTCTCAGTGGCCACGTTGGGCACAGTCTCACCGGTCACTGTTGTCACAGTCGCACTGTTCACGAAGGGCACAGTCTCACTGCTCACGATGAGCACAGTCTCACTGATCACAATGGGCACAGTATCACTAGTCACGATAGGCACAGTCTCACTTTTCACGATGGGCAGAGGCTCACTGGTCACAATGGGCACCGTCTCACTGATCACGATGGGCACAGACTCACTTTTCACGATGGGCAGAGGCTCACTGGTTAAGATGGGCACAGACCCACTGGTCAAGAAGGGCACAGCCTCACTGCTCACGATGGGCACAGTCTCACAGGTCGCGATGTGCAGTGTCTCACTGGTCACGATGGGCGCATTATTAGTGGTCACGATGGGCACTGTCTCACTGGTCACGATGGGCAAAGTCTCACTGGTCACGATGGGCACAGTCTCACTGTTCACGACGGGTAAAGTCGCACTGGTCACGATGGGCACAGTCTCACTTGTCATGATGGGCACATTCGCACTGTTCACAATGGGTACAGTCGCACTGGTCACGATCGGCACAGTCTCACTGGCCCCGACGGGCACAGTTTCACTGATCCCAATGGGCACCGTCTCAGTGTCCCTGATGGACACAGTCTCACTGGTCATGATGGGCACAGTCTCACTGGGTACGATGGGCAGTTTCTCACTGTTCACAATGGGCACAGTCTCACTTGTGACGATGTGCTCAGTCTCATTGGTCATGATGGGCACAGTCTCACTGGTCCCGATGGGCACAATCTCATCAGTCATGATGTGCAGAGTCTCACTGGTCATGCTGGGCTCAGTTTTACTGGTCACGATGGGCACAGTCTCACTGGTCACGATGGGAACTCTCTCAGTGGTCACGATGGGCACAGTCACACTGTTCATGATGGGCGCCATCATACTTGTCAAGATAGGCATGGTCACACTGGTCATGAAGGGCAGAATCGCACTGATCGGAGACTCCATAATTGTGGATAAACTGAACGCCACTAAGGACGCTGTGGAAGTTGAAGGCTGGGCTGCTGAATTGGGGTGTGCACCTAGTTTAACTATTGAAGAGGATGTTTCCATTGATGCAGGGTGAATGGGCGATCGAGGCGCAGCTGAACTTCTCATGGAGTTGGTTGTACTTTTGATCTGGTGGTTCACAATCCTGGAGTTGATAGAAAGAGGATTCTGAGATTCGGTGAGCGTCGGCCGCCTATTGGTCGCAGCATGCGCTGTTGTCATAGCTATCACTGTGTAAAGTAGGAGAAACAATGTCAACGGGCCAGTAATTCCTGTCCCAACGCGTGAGTATGGATGGGCTACTCACGCGTGGGCCCGGAGGAATTGCCGGTTTTCAGCATGCACAGCGCATGTGGGGAAAACCGGCATTTCCTCTCCTCTGACCCAAGGGGTTAAGAGGCAGAATGCGTACGACATATCAGGCAGAGCGTTCATGCTGAACTTCCCTTTTTTTATTAGAGTTGCCCGTGGGGAAAAGACTCCGGTTTTTACGCGTGGAAAAAGCAGCCATAAGTACATACTTTTAACAGGTAAGTGGTCTATTAAGTTAAATTAGAAAATTTTTCCACAGGTTCTTTTTTTTTGAAGACTTTACAGTAAGGTAAGTGTATTTTTAGCCCCGATTTTTTATATAATAATTTTTTTCAAAATTTAAAATAATTGTTTAAAATAGTTTTTTACAGTTATTTATAGTTTATTTAAGTAGTGCGATGTTTTTTTAAATTGTTTTTCAAGTTTAAGTATTGTTTTGGGGCCAGGAGTTTTCATGAGTTTGACAGTTCTTACTATCAAACACATAAATTAACTTTTGCAACCTCCCATTGGTTGCCCAGTGCTCACGTGATCCCAGCTGGCTCGTCGCACTAAGTACACCACTGGGTCACGCACACACAGCGCGGCAGGACCTGAAGCGGGCCAGTGACAGGAAATCCAATGCGGGCCAGGATTGAAATGTCACCGTGCCGGGTAAGTGCACATCGGGGGCTTGCACGCGCGGCAAGCCCCTGAACCTAATTTATGGCCCAATAGATTATTGGAGGCAGCACGGTGGCATAGTGGTTAGCACTGTTGTCTCACAGCGCCAGGGACCCGGGTTCGAATCTGGCCTCGGGTGACTGTCTGTGTGGAGTTTGCACATTCTCCCCGTGTTTGCGTGGGTTTCCTCCGGGTGCTCCGGTTTCCTCCCACAGTCCAAAGATGTGCAGGTTAGGTTGATTGGCTATGATAAATTGACCCTTAGTGTTAGGGGGATTAAATACGTGGGGTTACGGGGATAGGGTGGGATATGTGTTGGTGCAGGGGTTACAGGGATCAGGTGGGATATGTGTCGGTTCAGGCTCGATGGGCCGAAATGGCCTCTATCTGCACTGTGGGGTTTCTGTGATTCTGTGATTAGTGAAATTGGGCTTGGGCGAAGACGGTAAACTGGGAGAATCGCATTTGCCAACCGTTATGCAACACGCCTGATATTCGGTTCTTTTGGAAATAGTGGAATAATTATCGAGGTTTATAAAGAAGAAACGGGCAACCAATGACATACCGCCTGTTCTGCGCCCCTCCTGTGGTCCAATTTCACGCACAACTTCTGGAGACACGCTCAAAATCAGCGGCTGTGAAAAGGGGCGTTCAGGCAAAAACAAGCTCTGCATTCCAGTTAGTGTGACCATTGTCATATGTGAAGATCCCTGAGGATATCTACATTGGTGAACCTCACGCTGGGATTGAAGCCAAGCAGATGACTCAGGAATTCCAATTATTTCGCTTGGAAAACTGAGCAAAGATAAAGGATTCAGGCAGGTCAAGGTATGAATGGGTAAAATCCCCATTTCAGTGTTCCTGGCAAATACCCTCGAGAAAATACATGAAACTGGACAGCGATTTAAAATAACAGATTTAATCTATGAGGCTACAACGCAGTGGTTTCCGATGGATGTTCAGCATCCTCTGGGCTGAGCCCAGTGCTTGTCTCTGAACTGGTTTGTGAGATGGGCGAGCAAGCCACAACTCAGGGCAACTAGTGCTGGCCCTATCTGTGCCCCCACTCCCACACCAACGTCATTGATGGTTAACTGCTTTCTGAAATTCCCTCGGAAGCTGCAGGTCAGGGCAACTAGGCCTGTCTGATATCTAACTCCAGTCCAACGCCAACGTGGTTACCTCTTAATTGCTCTCTGTAGTGGCCCAGGAAGGCACTCTGTTGCAGCAAACCCATACCAGCGGTTCAAAGAGAAGGCTCACCACCAGCTTCTCCAGGGCATCTAGGGTCAGGCTAGAAATGCCGTCCTTACCACAGATGCCCATGTCCTGAAATGTCACTTTAGAAAATATAACGATCTGACGTGCTCTGCAAGTGGCCTACCTTCCCCTCAACTCAACATTCTTCCGACCTGGCTTAACACTGAAGGGGGCAATAACGAACATCTAAACTTTTGTTCGTATTTCGGATTCTGTAAAGCTAATCAGAAGTACCAGAATGCCAACTTCCACTTCGGGCCTTCTGATTTTCCTACTATTCATGCCATCCTACTTTGTATTCTATTTCGCTCAGATTTAAGGTAATTGGCAAAAGAACCAGAGGCGACATGGTGGTGAGATGTTCTTTTCCACGATGAGTTGTTATGATCTGGAATGTGCTGCCTGAAGGTGTGGGGCAATCAGATTCAATAGTAACTTTCAAAGGGCATTTGGATAAATAATGAAAGGGGGAAAATGCAAGGCTATGGGGAGAGGGCAGGGCACTGGACCTAATTGGATTGCTCTTTCAAAGAGCCGACACAGGCGCTGTGGGCCGAACGGCCTCATTCTACACTGTGTCATATGATTCAATTCCATTTGCTCTTTCTTGTGCATTTTGATTCCCAACCACATGCGAGTAGCTTCCCGTCTGTACAGCTTGGAAGCAGCGCATCCAGGAAGTTTTGGACATAAACTTTGCGTTCTGAGAATGCAACCTGCCCGATTTTCCTTCCGTTGTTTTCATTGCAGTTTCTGTTCGGGCCGTGTACCCTTCCCGCCACATTCTCCCTTATTAACCCCTCCTAGGCAGCTCTTAAAGCTGAGAGTCGGGGTTAAATTCAATATGTATGGGGACGCGACACTGGAGGAATCGCTCTCACCTACCATTATATACACGCCCGATATTCAGTTCTTTTGATGTCAATGGGACGAAATATGGGGCGGAGCGGATATCGGGTGCCTGATGTGACACCGCACGTTTTGTGACCTCGCCAATGTCTAATTTCACCCTCCCCCATACTTACTCCGGTCTGTTGCTGTACCCTTCCTTTATATACAGGACAGGTTATCTTGTTAACGTCCAGGTAACACTTTCCTCCCAGGGCTATCGCCACCTGTGACACTGTTGTAAGGTTCTCCAAGTTTCCCCGAGAAATTTCGTGCACCATTTTCTGCACAGATTTGGTGCAATTATAGACACGTGAGGAGAACACGTTTATGTTTTTGTCCAGGGCCTGTAGTGTAAAGAAAGCAACAATAATTTTAATAACTAATATTAGTGATCCGGAGATCATTTAATCTGAACACATATGATCTCTGTTTGAAAGCACTGTAGCATAAAGTGGACGTCAATAGGAATAAAAATCGGGAGTGATTTACAAGGGATGCAGAATCGCCATCACCTGTTTTGCACCATCGCACAAAGTCAAAATCGTCCCCAGGTGCGTTCTGACCAGGGTACAGTTTAGATTAGATTAGAGTGTGGTGAGACCACACTTAGACTACTGTGAAAAGTTCTGGCCTGGTTAACCCATCATTTAGAGTATTGTGAATAATTCTGGTCCGGTTAGACTACACGTAGATTAACGCACACTGCTCTGTTCTCCATATTCTAAAAGGATGTAAAGGCACATCTCGAAGGTGCAATAAAACATTGGTAAGAATGATACCAGAATTCAGTGGTTATAATTATTAGGAAAGTTAGTTCAGGTTGGGATTTTTTCTCTAGAAAAGAGAAGGGAACCCAAAAATCTTCTACCAGCATGTAAACACATAGCGGGTAGTAAGAGGCAGGGTGGGGCCTATTAGGGACAAAGAATGCTTAGAGGCGTAGGGCAAGCCTAGAATACTCAATGACTACTTTGTATCGGTGTTTACTAAGGAAGTGGATGCTGACAAAATATCAGTAGAAGTGGAAAAGATAGAAGCAATGGAAGGGGTAAAAACTGATAGACCGTGTACATTAAAAAGACAGGGTGTGCTTCTAGTGGATAAGTCGTCTGGTCCAAATGGCTTGCATCCCAGGGTGCTAAGTGAATTGGGGGAGGAGACAGTGGAAGGGGTTGCCATAATTTTCCAAACTTGGCTACATGTGGGGGAGTTGCCTGAGATTTGGAAAGTGGCAAATGTGACAATATTGTTCAAGAAAGTGTGTAAGTACAATCGTAGTAACTATAGGTCGGTCAGTTCAACATCAGTGGTGGCTTAAGTTTTAGAAACAATAATCAAGCCACCGAGAGGTTTAATCTAATTAAGGAGAGCCAACACGGATTTGTAAGAGGCAGATCAGGTTTGACTAATCAAATTGAATTTTTTGATGAATTAACAGGGAGGATTGATAACGGGAATACAATGGATGTTGTCTGGTTAAACAAATGTGGTACATGCAATAGTTGGGTCAGTAGCAGCTTGGATAATGAATTGGCTTAAGTACAGTAAATAGCGAATTGTGATAAATGGCTATTTTTCAGACTGCAGGATGGTAGACAGTGGTGTTCCCCAAGGGTCAGTGCTGGGGCCACTGCTTTTCTTGACATAAGTGACTTGGATATTGGAATACAAAGTAGAATTGCTAAATTTGCTGATGCCACCAAACCTGGTGGGGGGGGGGAGTGGTGTGGCATATATGAGGATGATACAAATCGACTGCAACAGGACATAGAAAGGCTAGCAGAATGGACAGAGAAGTGACAGATGTAATTTAATACAGAAAAGTGTGAGGTGATGCATTTTGGCAGAAGGAACAGGGAAAGGCAATAAACACTTAATGGCCCAATCTTAAAGAGTGTGCAGTGACAGAGGGACATGGGAGTTAATGTCATAGGCCCCTGAAGGTGGCAGGACATATTGAGAGGGTAGTTAGCAATGCCATATGTGAACTTGGGCTTCATAAATAAAGGTATTGAGTACAAAAGCAGAGAAGTTATGCTCAGCCTCTTTAAAGCACTGGTTAGACCACAACTGGCATATTGCATCCAGTTCTGATCACCACAGTTTAGGAAAGATGTGAAGGACCTTGAGAGAGTGCGGAGGAGATTTACCAGAATGGTTCCAGGGATGGGGATCTTATCTACAAGGACAGATTGGAGAATTTGGATTTGTATCATTAGAGCAAAGGAGCTTGAGGGATGATTTGATGGAGGTTTACAAGATTATGACGGGTTTGGATAGGCCAGACGGGGAAAGGCTTATCCCACTAGTTGATGGTACAAGGACTAGCGGACAAAAACACGGTTTTGGGCAAGACGTACAAGTGGGATGTGAGGAAGAACATTTTTTACACAGCGAGTGGTGAAGACCTGAAATTTGCTGCCGATGAAAGTGGTGGAAGCGGACACACTCAATGCTTTCACGGGGAGACTGGGTAGGAACTGGATGGAAGTAAACTTGCAGGGCTACGGGGATAGAGCGGGGGAATGGGACTGATTGGATTGCTCGACAGAGAGCCGGCATGGAATCGATGGGCCGAATGCCCTCGTTCTGTGCCGTTATGACTCTATTACTCTATCATTCTATTACTGAAAGGCGAACTAAAAGTTGCTTCAAAATTATGAAGGAATTTGATAAGATAGACATAGAGAAGATGTCTCCACTTGTAGGGTGAGTCCAAAACTAGGGGTCATAAATATAAGCGAGCAGCTCATAAAATCAGCAAGGCATTTAGGAGAAACCTCTTAACTAGAGAGTGGATAGAAGTTGTAACTCGCTATCACAAGGAGTAGCATAGGAGGCTAATCGCAAAGATTAATTTAAGGAAAGCAACATGAAGGAGAAATGAATAGAAGGATATGGTGGTAGGGTTAGTAGGGGGGGAGGAAACTCGTGTGGCACACAAAGACACGACTGGCCTGTTTCTGTCCTGAAAATTCCATGTAAATATTGTCCTCTTGGAATTGGAAGTCAACTAGAGCCTCAATATAACCAGCCATCCTTTTTACATTGTTTATCGCCAATTCATTTTGTTTTGATTTGATGAGCATTGAGTCATTGTTTTGCGATAACTTTAACTTTAAGGGATGATGTTCAATGGCCAATATGGAATTAACTGGTCATTGTATACCACGCCCGATTTTCCTTTGCATTGAATCAATGGAAGCTAAAATCTGGCGCCTCCAAATTGGAGAGCAATTGGATATTACCCATTTTTCACCTTCACCAAAAGTTAAAATAACCCCTTAAATCTTTTTCAACCAATGCCCTCCGCTCCTGGCGAGTTCTATCCCATGAATGGTATCGAGCTGCCTCCGAATCTTCCAACAGGCTGTATTTTGCATTGCTTCACACTGAACGTCCTCTGAACACATTAAGCAGCGATACACCAATATTGCAATATCGTTTCTAAGCTCTAATTGTTTACGGTCTATCGCTTAATGTGTTGTGAAGAAGCTGTTATTTACTAACTGCCATTAGCTCTAATTAAGTCAGAGTTCTATTTTATAATTTCACATCACCATACCTGCATGGCCAGCCCTGTACTGCTCAAGCTCCCAATGGTCCCGTCCTCTCTCACTTCACTCAGAATCCGCCTCATTATCCACATTAAAGCCTTCGCAAAGTTGAGCGGAGATCTGCCTCTTGGTTGTTGCGAGTGTATCAAACACCTCAGACTAAGTGCCGCGGTGGCTGTTGTACCTACAACACAGGAAACAATTACTATCGGTTCATGGAGTCAATTTGACAGGAGGGTCGGTAACGAGAGGACACAGATGTAAGATATTGACTAAGGAACCTGAGGGGAGATAGGGAGTCACTTTTGTTTTTTTACACAGCGAGTACAATCTGGAATGCACTGCCTGAACGGGTGGTGGAAGCAGATTCAATGGTGACATTGAAAAGGAAATTTGATATATACTTGATAAGCATACAAATACGGGGCTATGGCCTATGGGGAATGAGAAGGGAGAGTGGGATTAATTGGGTAGCTATTTCATCGAGCCAGCACAGGTACGATGGGCCGACAGGCCTCTTTCTGTAAGTTTGGATGATTCTATGATATCCAAAGCCGCCAAGGCACGAGCGATGCGAGAACCCACTGATGAAGAGATGCTTCCCAAATTTCCAATCAATTTACTGACAGCCGGTGTCCATTGGACTCCATCCTAGCACAAGTTTACCAATCACTAATTGCAGTGACACGGCCTTGTCCCAACAATAGAACTGTATGGGTCTTAGCTAGAAATTGAATTGGGGGTAATGGAAACAAGACTGAGATTATGAAATGCTACTTGTAATAAAACATGCAATGGGTGAAATTGCACTTGTGCGGGAAATCAATTCAGGAGAAATCGTATTTTACGACCGTTATATGACCCGGCCTAATCTTCAGTTGCATTGGCCGTTTTGCACACCCACCCAGGTCCAATTTCAGCACCCACTTTTCACCAATCGTAACCTGTGAACCCACGTAGCCTTTTTCAAAACTCGATCAAATAGATATCTTCACCGGCTGTAACCTGTGAACCCTGGTAACCGCGTTCAAAACTCCATCAAATAGATATCTTCACCGACCATAACCTGTGAGCCCCGGTAATCTCTTTCAAGATTCCATCAATTGAATATCTTCACTGACCGTAAGCTGCGAACCCAGGCAACCTCTTTCAAAACTCCATCAAATGGATATATTCACCGACCATAACCTGTGAACCCCTGTAAACCTCTTTCAAAACTTCATCAAATGGATATCGTCACCGACCATAACCTGTGAACCGAGGTAGTCTCTTTGAAGATTCCATCAATTGAATATCTTCACTGACCGTAAGCTGTGAACACAGGTAAGCTCTCTGAAAACACAAGCAAATGGATATCTTCACCGGCCGTAAGCTGTGAACCCAGGTAAACTTTTACTACAACTCCTTCAATTGGATATCTTCACCGATCGTAACCTGTGAACCCAGGTAACCTCTTTCACAACTCCATCAAATGGATATCTTCACCGACCGTAACCTGTGAACCCCGGTAACCTCTTTCAGAACTCCATCAATTGGATATCTTCACCGACCGTAACCTGTGAACCCCGGTAACCTCTTTCAGAACTCCATCAAATGGATATCTTCACCGACCGTAACCTGTGAAGCCAGGTAACCTCTTTCAAAACTCCATCAATTGAATATCTTCACGGATCTTAACCTGTGAACCCAGGTAACCTCTTTCAAAACTCCATCAAATGGATATTTATGAAACTATAAAATGAAACGTCTTGTCTGCTCATACATACCTACAGCTAATTATTTTCCATGTCGAGCAATCTTCCTGAGATGAGCCCGGGCGAAATTATGAATGATAAAGCCTGGGACAGGTTCCTCCTCCTGACACAGCGCCAGGATTGCTAGGCTGGCTTCAGTAAAGGCCTTTACAGAATACCCAGCGTTTTCTGTACATACAGAAATAGACTCCATTGTTAATAATTTGCTCCACATCTGAATAACGGGAACTACAGATGTGAGAATTCCTCCCTAGTTCTTTCCCGACCCTCTCTGTTTGCCAGAAATCAGGCCAACGATTTAAATGAATTAAATAGAAGGTGCAGAATTTACAGCACAGAAGAAGACTATTCGTTACAACAGGTCTAATTATGCTCCACATGAGCCTCCTCCTACCTTACTTCATCACAGCCGAGCAGCTTACCCGTGGGAGCTATTCCTTTCTCCCTCATGAACGTGTCTAACTTCGCCTTAAATACATCTATACAATATTGCCTCAACCTCTCCTGTGGTAGCAAATTCCACATTTTCGCCACTCTTCGGGAAAATAAGTTTCTCGGTATCCCCCATTGTTTACAGTAGTGACTCTAGAGCGGACTACTGCTCTCCGGCATGGCTATCAATTATACATGACAAATCCGATGATGTCCAGCTGAACTCTACTATGAGAGTTATCACCGTATTGCTTTTATCGACACCAACAGCTTGGCTGCCCGTGCTTGCAAACATCACACGCAGTCTGCATAGAAGACAGCCGCTACACCAGCAAAGACATGCCGATCCAGGTCGACTTCATCAACCTAATACCACTCCATCTCTAATCTAGAAGGCCATCTTGGACCGTCGCCAAAGCCCTTCAGCAATCTCCCCTCAGCCTTGATGACCGATGGCGAAATGCTTGCAAGCACTGTGATGTACGGAATGGATTGCTTATAGAGGACCCCACATTACAACCTGAAGGGTCAAACCTTCCTCGCAAACAGTGTACAACCATAAACCGCTTCAGAACCGGTCAAGTAGATGCTGCCATCTTTTCCATAGATGGAAGATTAAAGTATCCCTGACATGCGACTGTGGAGCTCCTAATCAGACCCTAGAGCACAATATTGAGAACAGCCCTCAGAGGTAATTTGCAGGCAGCATACATAAGGACATAAGAAACAGGAGCAGAATTAGATCACTTGGCCCTTCGAGCCTGCTCCACAATTCAATAAGATTATTGCTGATCTTCTACCTCATCTCAACTTTCCTGTGCAATCCCCATATCCATTGATTCCCTTAATATTCCAAAAGCTATCGATCTCAGTATTGAATGTACTCAACGACTCGGCCTCCACAGCCCTCTGGGGTAGAGATTTCCAAAGAGTCGCCACCATCTGAGTGAAGAAATTTCTCTTCATCTCAGTCCTAAATGGCTGACCAGTTATTTTGAGACAGTGACCCTTCGTTCTGGACTCCTCAGCCAGGGGAAGTATCCTCCCTACATCTACCCAGTCAAGCCCTGTAAGAATTGTGTATGTTTCAATGAGATCATCTCTCATTCTTCCATACTCCCGAGAATATAAGCCGAGTCTAGTCAATCTGACCTCATAGGACAAACCCCCCATCCCAGGAACCAGTCTGGTGAACCTTCAGTGCAAGAAATCCACGCTGTTACAGTGGAATCTTTGGCATTGATATCTGATTTAGATATTGACATTTGATTTGCTTTGCTACTACCACACGAAAGAAGAAGTACTGACTACCTTATAGTTATGGTCCCAAATTATAATATCCTCTACAAGTGGAAACATCTGCTCTAATTCTACCCTGAAGAACCACTTCATCATTTTAAAGAACTCTATTAGCTCACCTCTCAATCATCTCTTTTCCAGTTGAAGGAGCCCCAGCCGGTATAGACTTTCTTGATAAATAACATATATAATAATATATAGATAAATAAAAACGACAAGGGTTTTTTTCACGGATATAATCATAAATCATTGCCTTTATAAACCAGCAGTCAGCGTTTCAGTTCCCTTTAGGCCTGGAGTCAATTGGTTCTTTTAAAAAAGTGCTGGATAAATATTTGCCTATTAATGGGTTTGGGGGTAACAGGAAGCGATACAAACTGTGAATGTAATTCTGTTGGTGTTTACAGGGGCAGGTATCAGCTGAGATAGCAGTGGGATTGTAGGTTATGGGGATAGCCACCGACTGTTATGAGAATAGAACCAGAAATTGTCGCGATTAATGTAGACTGAGGTAAGAAAGGGACTGGAAGTTATAGGGACCGTTAAGGAGTGAGAAGTGAATGTGATTTTAAGTTATAGGCACCGGTAATTAGTGAGATGTGAGTTTGATTGCAGGTTATAGGGACCGGTAGAGTCTGAGATGTGATTGCAGGTTATAGGGACCGGTACAGCCTTAGATGTGAGTTTGATTGCAGGTTATAGAGACCGGTACAGTCTGAGAAGTGAGTTTGATTGCAGGTTATAGGGACCGGTACAGTCTGAGATGTGAGTTTGATTGCAGGTTATAGGGACTGGTACAGCCTGAGATGTGAGTTTCATTGTATGTTCTGGGGACAGGTACAGGCTTAGATGTGACTCTTGTTGGAGGTTATGGGGACCAATACAGACTGAGATGTGAGTGTGATTGTAGGTTATGGGGACAGGTTCAGAATGAGATGTGAGTATCATTGTAGGTTATAGGGACAGGTACAGAATGAAATTCGAGTGTGATTGGAGGTTATGGGGACAGGCACAGACTGAGATATGAGTGTGTTTCCTGGTTATGGAGAGAGGTACAGACTGAGATATGAGTGTGTTTCCTGGTTATGGAGGGAGGTACAGACTGAGATATGTGTGTGTTTCCTGGTTATGGAGAGAGGTACAGACTGAGATATGAGTGTGTTTCCTGGTTATGGGGAGAGGTACAGACTGAGATATGAGTGTGTTTCCTGGTTATGGAGTGAGGCACAGACTGAGATATAAGTGTGTTTCCTGGTTATGGAGTGAGGCACAGACTGAGATATAAGTGTGTTTCCAGGTTATGGAGTGAGGTACAGACTGAGATATGAGTGTGTTTCCAGGTTATGGAGAGAGGTGCAGACTGAGATATGAGTGTGTTTCCTGGTTATGGAGAGAGGTACAGACTGAGATATGTGTGTGTTTCCTGGTTATAGACAGAGGTACAGACTGAGATATGAGTGTGTTTCCTTGTTATGGAGAGAGGTACAGACTGAGATGTGACTGTGTTTGGAGGTTTTCAGCTTGTGTTTGCTGAAAGATGCATCTCAATCTCTATGCAAATAACATGCCTAAAGCATGAGTGCACAACGTTACCTTTAGAAGTTGTTATTCTAGGCACTTGATGCAGTTCACTGTACAGCCTCTCACGTAGCACCTCCACCAAATTCACCTCTTTGTTCCCTGCCGATATCTTGGCTGAGTTCCGACAAGATGATCCGAAGGCTAAGATGTAGAAAACCAACTGGTCTATGGGGAAGTTTTCACCTGGCGGCAGAGGAACAGAATAGATCCAGTTTGTTCTGACTGGGTCCATCAATACCTAACTGGTTAGTGATTATAAATTCCTCTTCCACACCCTGAAGACTTGTATTAATATTCCAACTTATTCTAACTCTCAAAAACGACTCAAAGAGCTTCAGCTGTAATAAATTATTTGAAGTGCAGCTACCCTTGTTATATCGACCAATTCGGGAGCCATTTTATGAACAGCAATATCCCACAAACAACAGTGAAGTGAATAGCCAGGTAACCAGTTCTAAATTCTTAACCAGCGACATGGTAAATGGATTAACTGGTAATTTACATCATTGCTACTTGCGGCATCTTGTGTCCAGTTGGTTGTCGAGGTTGTCTATAAAAAAGTGACTGCATATCATTGGCTGTGAAGCAAAGGCACAATAGAAATGTAAGTTTCTCCCTCTTCACTCTCCTCTCTCTTTAAACTACTTTGGGTGTTAGCTGGGGAATAAATGTTGGCCAAGGCCCCGTCAGCACTCTCCCTTCCTGTTCCAATAAAGCTGTGTTATCTTCAAATTCCGTATGAAAAGATTCAGGCGATAATTTTAAATTTAGACGATTGTGTAAAATAGGCGACACCGAATTGGCTGCCGATTTTAGGTCCAGCCCGATTTTTCACTCCCGTTGAAAAGCAAAATCAACCGTGGTGCAAAAGGGTGGCTGATGCAATTTAGAGCCGGGGACAGTGCAATGAGTGTAATGATGTCTGATTTCAAAACAGCGAGAAGGCAAGAAGCAGAACCTCCGTGCAGGAAGTGGTATAGAGTTTAGGTGGAAGAACAGCGGAATGTTTAGAGCAGCGAAATAATTTCCTTAATAGTATTATGAACAAAGGTGGTGCAATAAATGACAGCTCGGCCCATTCACCTGAGAGCAGAATACCAGCTAGAAGTCTCCCTCCCTCCCTCTCTTCAACTTCATCTGCATGTATCTTTTTCCCTCTTTCTCTGTCTCACTGTTTCTCTTTCTCAAACACACACACATACATATACACACAGACACACACAGACACGGATATATATGCACATACATACACATATAAACACATACAGACACGTATACACACACAGAATCACAAATGCATACAGCAGCACAGACACACAGAAATACATAGACATACACACACACTCGCAAAAAACCCACAGAAAGATATACGCAAAGAAACATGGAAACACACACACACATATACATATACACACAAACACACATATACTGAAACTTCAATGGCACATTGCTGCAAGTTAATACGTGGGATCTTGATTCAAATTGTTGAAAGACATGCGTTTTCAGTATCTCTACCCTTTGCATGGGTCGGAGAGCCGCTACCCTGAGTCCTTCAACCCAGGTTTTTAGCTTCTCTTCCCAGTCTCCTTTTGTCACGCCTGCCCATGGGTCGATCCGGGCACCCAGGTATTTCTCGGTTTCTCCTGGGGGGATGTATGCAATCGGTGCGTTCCTGAGTCTCCAGGCTTTGCCATGATTGTATAGGAAGGTCTTCCGTTTTGTCGTAAAGTGGAAGCCTTTGGTCTTGTTGATGTTAATCGTTAGACCTGTATGGTCACAAAAGGCCTGGAGTACTTTCAGGTTTCGATCCATCCCAACATGTGAGTCACTCAGAAGGGCAATGTCATCTGCGAAGGCCAAAGCAGAGCAGTTGACTCTTCTGTCCCCCAGGGGCAAGGAGACCCCTGAGTTGGCCTTCTCCAAGGAGCATATCAGTGGATCCAAAGCTATGTTGAATAGAATTGGTGAGAGTGGGTCGCCTTGCTTGACGCCTCTCTTAATGTCTATTGCCGTGGCCTTAGTTCTGTTCCCTTTGACCACTGTTGTATTGTTGACGTACAGGTCCTCAATCAACGCAATGAAGTCTCTGGGTAGACTCATTCTCTGTAATGCTTTCGATAGTAGTTTGTGCCCAGCCGAGTCGAACGCTTTCGCCAAATCAACAAAGTCAACTGCTAGGTCCTTTCTCTTGTTCTTTGCTTCCTTTATTATGTTCTCCAGTACTGCAATATTCTCGTTGCAACCTGGAGTTGCTGCTATAAAACCCTTCTGTCTAGGGTTAATTTCGACAGTTTCACTTCGTCGTTTCGCCATAATCTTAGTGAATAGGCGTAGCAGCATTGGACCAATGGTGATTGGGCGCCAGTTGTCAATGTCTTTCAGGTGTTCTTGATCCTCGCACTTAGGAATCAAGACAGTTCGACTCTTTTTTAGTGACTCAGGAGTCGAGCTTGACTTTAACCATAGAGAGAAGAGGCGAGGTAGCCTTGTTTCATCCTCATCGTGGATGTCTTGTATATCAGCCAACTTTACGCCACCTGGTCCCTTCATCCGTCTCTTTAATGGCATTGCTTACCTCCTCTTCCTCTATTGGTTTCCATGGTGTGGAGATGCCGGAGTTGGACTGGGGTGGACAAATGTAAGAAATCACACAACACCAGGTTATAATCCAACAGCTTTATTTGAAATTTCAAATAAAGCTGTTGGACTATAACCTGGTGTTGTGTGATTTCTTCTATTGGTTTCATCAGCGACCCATCGTCCAACCGGCCATTGTATGGTGCGAATTTATTTAGGTTCGCCTTATTGTTGGGCTTCGAGAGCTTTTCTCGAAAGCATTTTTCTAGCTCCTCTCTGGGTAGAGGACAAGTTAGTGCCGACGGCGCCCCCGTGATCTGGCGAGCAAGCTGGCGCCTATTTGATTTGTGGAGTTGCTGGGTTGTTCTAAAGATGGCTTTGCGCTGTGCCCACCTTTTCCTTGCTCCCGTATTTGGCTTGTGGTTATCGTGCCTCTTTTTTGCTTTCCTACTCCCGGGAGGTTGTTTGCTCGCTTTGGGGTGTTCGCCCCTGGTCATCAGTTGTACCGTGATACATTCCACTATCCCCAGTCCCTGAGATCGTCTTTCTGGGTCCTTCACGTCATCCAGGAGTTCCTCGGCTTGGGTAAGTTGGTCATCTACGTCCCTATGCGTGGGGATGGCCGCCGGAGTTCTGAAAGCTCTCCCTGGATGCGGGGTTGCCTCGCCGGGGTTGCTGGGCTCCCCCTCTGGTTCGATCTCAGGTTGATGCTCTGCGGCAGCATCACTGGTTGTCAATTCGGCCACTACGTGGGTGTTCCGCCGGATTCTGCGCTTTTCCGAGATTTGTTTTGCGGTTTTTGTTGTTAGGATGATCGCAATTTCCTTATTGATGTACCTGCATCCTTCAAATCTCGTTTCCAGCTCTCTGAGGAGTGCGGTCTCCTCCTCAGACCATGCATAGTCCCTCCTCCCTGGCTTAGACTTGCCTACTAGTGTTTGGAGGCATTTCTCGTTCCTCGAGGCTGGGTGTCTGTGCCTCTCGTGCTGGCCAAGCCCCGCCTTTGTGGTGAACCGAAGTTCACATTCGCTGCACTTATGGGCACCAGCTGGAATTGGTTGCCTCTCCCCTTTACATTTGGGGTAATGACAGGAGATAGCGTGGTACTCTCCTGTTTTGTTACAGCGTGAACATCTGGTCCTGATGTTCTTGACCTGATGCACCTTGGTCATATGTTTGTTGAATAAGCCAACGGAGGAGAGGAGAGTGTTGCATGTCCTGCAGAACAACCCATCAATGGGATAGTGGATTATCACTTCTTTTACTGATGACCTGTCATGCATAGGCTCGAGCGTTACTTCCTCGATGAAGGTAACCATCTCGGATGTTATACCTTGGTCTGATTCGCTGGCTACTTTGGCCGCATTCTTTATTCCCTTGTTCGAAGTCTCAAACTTCTTGTTGTAGAAGGTTTGTGTTTCCATCATGACCGCTTTTCCAGTTGGGTGGGCCGCCCATTCTGGCTCTTCTACAATCGTCTCTGTGTCATTCGCTATTTGGCTTGCTGGTCTTTCTGGTCCGGCACCCAGATCCAGCCCCCAATAGGGTAGGCGGTATTGTAATTTGGGTCTCAAGATCTCCTCCTCGGTTTGAGTGGAGGCAGATCTTGTCTGTAGCCTGATAGGAAGGCTAGAACAAGTGAAGCATCGGAATTTGACACAGTTCGCTGCTTCTAGCGAGTCTGTGGGGAGGTTGTTTCTCCGGGACGCTTCCCAACCGGACTGATCCGTTTCGAACGGGCACTTCATTTTTTTGGCGGGTGATACCATCTCTCGACCAGTATCTGATCTACGCAGATCCACGGCCGTCTCGTGGTTTTTCTGAGCCGTTTCGTTACTCATTATGAGCGCACCAGCGGGGCCACGGGGAGGCACGACTGTCACTGTGGTGGCAAAATCACGTCAAAACACCACAGCGGTAACTATCCGGATTTGACTCTCCTAGGAGACCACCTTAAGAGAGTCATAGTTACTCCTGCCTGATATTCAGTCCCATTATTAGCCGCCCTACACGCCCTGCCTGATATTCAGTCACATTATCGGCCTCCCTACACTCCCCGCCTGATTTTGTGTCCCATTATCGGTCCCTACTCTCCCTGCCTGATATTCAGTCCCATTGTCGGCCCCTATACTCCCCGCCTGATACTCAGTCCCATTATCGGCCGCCCCTGCACTCCCCACCTGATACTCAGTCCCATTATCGGCCGCCTCTGCACTCCCCGCCTGATATTCCATCCCATTATCGGCCCCTGCACTCACCGCCTGATACTCAGTCACATTATCGGCCGCCCCTGCACTCACCGCCTGATATTGAGCTCCATTGGCTTCACTAGAATTGAATATGAAGCAGCGGGTACAACAGGCATCCGATGCGATCGTTCCCCTGTAGAGCTGACCTCCAAGAGGAATTTGTACACATGAATTTGAATTTCGGGAGATAGTCTAAACGAGCGATATGGAATTAGCTGCCTGATTTTCCTTAAAACTGAATGGAATGGGATGGAAATTCAGCGGCTGATTCGATTGAGCCCCTACTTCTCTTGCATTATGCGGGGGGGGATTTTCAGTATCCACCGGGGAGGGCAGACGAGGCAACGGTTTAACATCTCATCAGACTTTTAATCTAAGGATCAGTGTTCAAGTCCCTGTTCGGGCGCTGCTTTTAAATCAAGATTCTCAATCCCCACTTTCTTGCAGCCCCATGAAACAGTACAATTCACCCTGATATTTGCTGCAGTTTTGTTTTAACTCAGAACAACAATGGGTTAAATGCATTGGATAGATCGCATAAACTTTCCTTCAATTCCCTTGTATTTAGAAGATTAAAGGTGATCTCATCGAGATGTTTAAAATTATAAAATGTTTCGGTGGGGCAGATACGGAGAAAAAAGTTCCTTTACTGGGGGGATCTAGAACAAGGGAACACAAACTTAAAATTGGAGCCAGGCTGTTCAGGAGTGAAATCAGGAAATGTTTTTTTCACAGACTGGGTGGTGGAAATCTGTAACTCGATCCCCCAAAAGGCAGTGGATTCTGGGGGTCAATGGTAGATTTCAGGACTGAGACCAACATGTTTCTGCTGGGTCAGGGCATCGACCGATATGGAGCAACGGCGGGTGAATGGAGTTGAGGTGCAGATCAGCCATGATCTGACTGAAGAGCGGATCAGGTTCAAGGGGCTGAATAACCCGCTCCTGTTTTTAATGTTCCTAAACTCATTTCCTACACCACTGTTCCTGAAAGACTGCGCAAAAAGAACAAGTTAAACACTCGGTGGCATTGAGTGAGAGACCGTGAGGCTGCCTCAGTTTACAGGTATTGTTTCTTTTGCCTGGCAGTGAGCGTGGAGTGGATGTAACCTGCTGTTTAGATGAAATAAATTGAATTCCAGTGACGGAGCCCTCCCGGAATGACCCGATTTCTGGTATCACGACGGATAACCTCACTTCATCACACTTAAAGCCCGCCGCCGACCGTCGCATTAAAAGGTGAACCAGCCCACTGAGCCGAAGTGTCCAGTTTCCAGGTTACATTCCAAGACACGCTGCCCTGTCTACACCCCTACTGCACTCAGGAGGGTCTAACACAGGGCCCGCGGCTCACGGTCAACAATGGCCCCGGTGATGACCCTCACACTCCTGCTCTACAGTGCCTCGTACCCGGCAACATCCCAACAATGCAGTAAGTGGGATTTGTTGTTTAGTTCCCAGTGTTTAATTTAAACCTGATGTTTATCCTTTAGCTGCGTTCTTTCGTAATTTAGAATCAAAGAATTATAGAATCATGGAACCTTACAGTGCAGACGGAGCCTATTCGGCCCATCGTACCTCTGTCTGCTCTCTGAAAGAGCAATTAATCCCACCCACCCTGCTCTTTCCCCAAATTCCTGCCCCTTTTCCTCTCCATGTACACATCCAATTCCGCTTTTGAAAGTTAGTATTGAATATGCTTCAATCACCATTTCAGGCAGTGCATTTCAGATCGCAGCAACATTGCTGATTTTTTTAATCTCCTAATTCCAACCCTCCCTCCCCGTTGGTTCTTTTGCCAGTTACTTTAAATCTGTGTCCTCTGATTACTGAATCTCCTGCCAGTGGAAGTAGTTTCTTCTTATTTACTCCATCAAAACTCTGCACGATTTTGATCACCTCTATTAAATCTCCCTTTAACCCTTTCTACTCCAAGGTGAACAATCCCAGCTTCATCAGTCTCTCCATATAACTGAAGCCCCTCATCCCTGCTACCACGCTGGTAAATCTCCTCTGCACCCTCTCCAACGCCTTGACTAAAGTGTGTTGCTCAGAATTGGGAACAATGCACTAACTGAAGCATAACTAATGATGTATAAACCATTGCCACAAATTCTTTGCTTTTCTACTGTGTGCCTCTATTTAGAAAGCCAAGGATCCCGTCATTTTTTTAAAGATTTGTCAATACGTCCTGCCACCGTCAAAGATGTGTGTACGTGAACCCGAGATCTCTCTCTTCCTGTGCCCCTAATACAATTGTACTATTTAGCTTATATTCCCGCTCCTCATTCTTCATTCAAAATGCACCATTTCAGATTTCTCTGCATTGAATGTCATCTACAGTGTGACTGCCCATTGCACTCCTCCCATGTCCTCCTGTAGTCTGCTACGATTCTTCTCACTGTTTACTACAATGCATGTTCTTTCTGTATGTTCATATGTTGTGTTCACCGGCCACGTGCGCCTTCTGATTATCCTCAAGCTCTTTTTGTGTTGTTGTTATGTTAAAGTTCATTACACGCGAGTGGATTAATAATTGGGTTGTGGATTCCAGCGGCTCCAGATAATCAGCAGAAATCACTTCTCCGGAGTATTGAGAGGAAACTGAGTGATCTCTCCGTGGAGCCAGACCCCGGGGCTTTCATTGCCCTGCGCCTGGGGAGTGAGCATGATCTGCAGAGTGAACAAGACATTCTCCGGAGGCTGAGTGAGGCGGTTGTTAGAAAGGTGGGGGCAGGTAAGATTGAGTCTATTAGTTAATGTGGATGTATCGGGATTAAATCTTTATTACTGTTGACAGGATGAGTGTTGGCAAACTATTGCTAATTAAGGAAATTAGAACCTAAGAATAGCTCCATGGTACTAATGAACCAACGTATAACCCGTTCATGTCCAATGCTCTGTGTGATATCAGAACATACCATTTGGGATAGAGTATATGTGTAATTTGAGATGTTACACATGGTCAGTGTAGCGTGTTTGGGAGGAGCAGCTGATTTTGGACATATGGTTCACTAAACTCTCCAGCACCATGTATTCCTCGCATCATGTCTGGTATTGTTGTTGACTTATTTATAGAGACGGATTAATATGATTAGACAACAACCCCATTGTCATTGTATCATGCGACTACAAGGATGGTAGAAGAAGAACTAGATGCACCTTGTTCTTTAGTCGCTGCAGCAACTACAATGTTCCGAATAGAGGCCTTCGTCCATTTAAAATAAACAGGTTAATTTAAAAATAGCAACTAATATGATTGTCGGTGGCACCTACTTTGTGAGAGCCAATGTTGAAAGTTGACACACCTCACCTGAAGAAGGAGCAGCGCTCCAAAAGCTTGTGATTTCAAATGAAGCTGTTGGACTATAACGTGGTGTCGTGTGACTTCTTACATTTGTCCACCCCAATCCAACTCCGGCATCTCCACACCATGGCTATTATCGGGGGAAGGCAGCAGTAGCCAACTTCCTGGCACCATGGGTGTTTCTGCTGCACAGGATGGGAGGAAAAAGAGCGGGAGAGCTATAGTGATAGGGGAATCTATTGTAAGGGGAATAGATAGGCGTTTCTGCGGCCACAAACGAGACTCCAGGATAGTATGTTGTCTCCCTGGTGCAATGGTAAAGGATGTCTCGGAGCGGCTGCAGGGCATTCTGGAGGGGGAGGGTGAACAGCTAGCTGTCGTGGTGCATATAGGTACCAACGATATAGGTAAAAAACGTGATGAGGTCCTAAATGCTGAATATAGGGAGTTAGGAGGTAAATTAAAAAATAGGACCTCAAAGGTAGTAATCTCAGGATTCCGACCAGAGCCACATGCTAGTCAGAGTACAAATAGGATATTTCAGATGAATACGTGGCTAGTGGAATGGGGCAAGGGGGAGAGATTCAAATTCCCAGGATATTGGAACTGGTTCTGGGGGAGGTGGCACCAGTACAAACTGGACGGTTTGCACCTGGGCAGGACCGGGACCGATGTCCTCGGGGGAGTGTTGGCTAGTGCTCTTGGGGAGGGTTTAAACTAAAATGGCAGGGGTTTGGGAACCTGTGCAGGAAGACAGAGGAAAGGGAAGCAAGGATAGCAGCAAAAGACAGGAAGGAGAAAAGCAAAAGTGGAAGGCAGAGAAATTAAGGGTGTATATCAAACAGGGCCGCAGTAAATAATAATTCGAAAAGATGTAAGAGCGTTAAAAAAGAAGCCTGAAGATTCTGTGTCTTAATGCGAGGAGCATTCCTAATAAGGTGGATGAATTAGCTGCACAAATGGATGTAAACGGATATCATATAATTGGGATTACGGAGACATGGCTCCAGGGTGACCAAGGCTGGGAATTCAACATCCAGGGGTATTTAATATTCAGGAAGGACAGGCAAAAAGGAAAGGAGGTGGGGTAGCATTGCTGGTTGAAGAGGAGATTAACACTATAGTAAGGAAGGATATTAGCGCTGATTATGTGGAATCTGTATGGGTAGAGCTGAGAAATACCAAGCGGCAAAAAACGTTAGTGGGAGTTGTATACAGACCCCCAAACAGTAATGCTGAGGTTGGGAATGGCAATAAACGGGAAATTAGAGATGCGTGCATTAAGGGCACAGCAGTTATGGGTGACTTTAATTTACATATAGATTGGGCTAACCAAGTTAGTAACAATATTGTGGAGGAGGAATTTCTAGAGTGTATACGGGATGGTTTCCTGGACCAATATGTCGAGGAACCAAGTAGCGATCAGGCCATCTTAGACTGGGTATTATGCAATGAGAGGATTAATCAGCAATCTGGTTGTGCGAGACCCCTTGGGGAGGAGCGATCATAATATGATAGAATTCTTCATTAAAATGGAGAGTGAAGTAGTTGACTCAGAGACTAGTGTCCTGAATTTAAATAAAGGAAACTATGATGGTATAAGGCGCGAGTTGGCTAGGATGGATTGGGGAGCGTTACGTAAAGGGTTGATGGTGGATAGGCAATGGCAAACATTTAAAGATCGCATGGATGAAATACAGAATTTGTTCATCCCTGTTTGGCATAAAAATTAAACAAAAAAGGTGACACAACCGTGGCTAACAAGGGAAATTAGGGATAGCATAAGATCCAAGGGGCGGACATATAAATTGGCCAGAAAAAGCAGCAAACCTGAGGATTGGGAGCAGTTTAGGATTCAGCAAAGGAGGACAAAGGGATTAATTCAGAGGGGGAAAATAGAATGAGAGTAAGCTTGCAGTGAACATAAAAACTGAATGTAAAAGCTTCTATAGATATGTAAAGTCAAGCGTAGGTCCCTTGCAGTCAGAATCAGGGGGATTTATCAAGGGATACAAAGAAAATGGCAGAACAATTAAATACATACTTTGGATCTGTCTTCACCAAGGAGGACACAAATAACCTCCCGGAGATGTTGGGGAACATAGGTTCTAATGAGACGGAGGAATTCAATGAAATCAGTATTTGTAGGGAAATGCTGTTAGGGAAATTGACGGGATTGAAGGCCGATAAATCCCAAGGGCCTTATAATCTACATCCTAGGGTATTTAAGGAAGTGGTCCTAGAAATAGTAGATGCATTGCTGTTCATCTTCCAAAATTCTAAAGACTCTGGAACAGTTCCCATGGATTGGAGGGTAGCTAATGTAACCACACTAAAGGAAACTTTCAGGTATCCAGCGCTGACGGGAACGAGCTGGTGCCATCCCATCAAAACTGCCGTAGAAACCAGCGCTAATGTTAAAACATACGGAGCTTATGAACTCCGTGTGAATCAACAAACCCTGTTGCTTAGCAACAGCTTTAAAACAGTCGGCTGCAGCTTGCAAGCGTCTCTGTAGCTAAGCAACAGCTTCAGCTAGACCTTCCAGAGCCACGCCTGGAGAAAAAAAGCAACGAAAAGAAAAAAACTTAACTGAACCGACTCCTGAATTTTGCCAATAGATAGAGCTTTCTGGACATTTAACCTCTGGATAAACGAAAGGTGGTAGAGAGAAAACGGGGAATTATAGACCGGTAAGCCTGACATCGGTAGTGGGGAAAATGATAGACTCCATTATAAAAGATGTAATAGCAGAGCACTTGGAAAACAGTGACAGGATCGGACAAAGTCAACATGGATTTACAAAAGGTAAATCATGCTTGACCAATCTACTGGAATTTTTTGAGGATGTAACAGGTAGAATTGATAAGGGAGAACCAGTGGATGTGGTATATTTGGACTTTAAGAAGGCTTTCGATAAGGTCCCGCTTGAGAGATTGGCGTGCAAATTTAAAGCACATGGGATTGGGGGTAAGGTACTGACTTGGATAGAGAACTGGTTGTCAGATAGGAAGCAACGAGTTGGAATAACGGGTTTTATTCTGAGTGGCAGGCAGTGACTATTGGGGTACCGCAGGGATCGGTGCTAGGACCCCAGCTATTCACAATATATATTAATGATCCGGATGAGGGAACTAGATGTAATATCTCCAAGTTTGCAGACGACAGAAAGCTGGGTGGGCATGTGTGTTTTGAGGAGGTTGCAGAGAAACTCCAGTATGATTTGGGCAGGTTGGGTGATTGGGCAGAAGCATGGCAGATGCAGCAAAATCTGGATAAATGCGAGGTTATCCACTTTGGTGGCAAAAACCTGAAGACAGATGATTATTATCTGAACGGCAATAGATTGGGAAAAGGGGAAGTGCAATGAGACCTAGGTGTCCTTGTGCACCAGTCGCTGAAGGTAAGCATGCAGGTGCAGCAGGCGGTTAAGAAGGCAAATGGTATGTTGGCCTTCATAGCGAGAGGCTTCGAGTACAGGAGCAAGGATGTCTTGCTGCAGTTATACAGGTTCTTGGGGAGACCACATCTTGAGTATTGTGTGCAGTTTTGGTGCCTTACCTGAGGAAGGATGTTCTTGCCATGGAGTGAGTGCAGCGAAGATTCACCAGACTGATACCTGGGATGGCAGGAATGACGTATGAAGAGAGATTGGGTCGATTAGGCTTATATTCGCTGGAGTTTAGAAGAATGAGAGGGGATCTCATTGAAACTTATAAAATTCTAACAGGACTAGACGGACTAGGTGCAAGAAGGATGTTCCCAATGGCGGGGAAGTCCAGAACCAGAGGTCACAGTCTAAGGATAAGGAGTAAGCCATTTTTGACTGAGATGAGGAGGAATTTCTTCACCCAGACAGTGGTGAACCTATGGAATTCTCTACCACGGAAGGCAGTTGTGGTCAATTCATTAAATATATTCAAGAAGGTGTGAGATATATTTCTTAAGACTAAAGGGATCAAGGGATATGGGGAAAAAGCAGGGACAGCCTACTGAATTTGGATGATCAGCCATGATCTCATTAAATGGCGGAACAGGTTCGAGGGTCCGAATGGCCTACTCCTGCTCCTATCTTCTATGTTTCTATGCGGACTCTGCAGTTGCCGATCTGCTCAATTGCAACCTCAGCTCCATCTGTGATGGCCTTGTCCTCAGTATATCCCTTACTCTCCCCACCCTAGTTGATCCCCTAGTGCGGTCACCTTCTCTGCTCCCTTTAAACGTTTATTATGAACAAGTGGTTGAGCCATTCATTGTCAGGTGTGGCTGGACCACATGAATTAATACCGTGTCCTGTTCTCTTCTGGCAAAATTCCTCTCTACTCCAGGATCATCCTGGAATGCAAAGAAAACCCTGGCTTCTCTTCACTACCTATCAGCTTCGCAAACCCATCTGAACTGCCACCTACACCCTCACCTCAAACAAGTGCGAGGAGTTCATAGACTGCTTTGTCACTAAGATTGAGACCTACAGTTCAGCTGCCTCTGCAGCTGTCCATCTTTCCCCTAGTCCACTGGGAAAGTCATCTGCTCACGTTCACCACACAAGCACTGAACTCGTCCCAATTAAAGACATTACTCTCTCTCACCCGCCTTTCTCCATGGGCCGGGCCTCATTTCTGCTCCTTTATGCCCAAGGGACGCAGATTTGAACATATGGTGGACAACTGGTTTAACCAGGATCATCCTGAAATGCAAAGCTAACCCCCGGCTTCTTTCCCTACTGCAAACCGTCTTATTTAAACACTTTTACCGTCTCCTCCACCCTCATGTCCAACAACAACTGCGAGGAGCACATGGACATCTTTGTCTCTAAGATTGGGACCATCCGATCAGCTGACTCTACCACATCCCTCCCTTCCCCTTGCCTTCAGAGCCAAACGTCCTCTAAGGTTCGCCCCTGCGCCTAGCTCCGAACTCGCATCTTTCTCTCTGATCTCCTCATATGATATCTCCAAGCTCATCTTGTCCATGAGAATCACCTCCTGCTCCCTCTACCATATTCCCACTAAACTGCTGACCAGCCAACTTCCCTTCCTGGCTCCCATGTTCGCTGACATTGTTAAAGTTTCTCTCTCCTCGGGTACTTTTTTTTTAGATTCGTTCATGGGATGTGGGCGTCGCTTGCAACGACAGGATTTATTGCCCATCCCTAATTGCCCTTGAGAAGGTGGTGGTGAGACGCCTTCTTGAACTGCTGCAGTCCCTGTGGTTGAAAGTACTCCCACAGTGCTGTTAGGGAGGGAGTTTCAGGCTTTTCACCCAGCGATGATGAAGGAACGGCCAAGTTAGGATGGTGTGTGACTTGGAGGGGAACTTGGAGGTGGTGGTGTTCCCATGCACCTGCTGTCTTTGTCCTTCTAAGTAGTACAGGTCGGGGGTTTGGTAGGTGCTGCCGAACAAGCCTTGGCGAGTTGCTGCAGTGCATCTTATAGATGGTACACACTGCAGCCACGGTATGCCGGTGCTGGGGGGAGTGAACGTTTAAAGTGGTGCATGGGGTGCCAATCAAGCGAGTAGCTTTGTCCTGGATGGTGTCGAGCTTCTTGACTGTTGTTGGAGCTGCACTCATCCAGTCAATTCGAGAGTATTCCATCACACTACTTACTTGTGCCTTGTAGATGGTGGAAAGTTTTGGGTAGTCAGGAGGTGAGACACTCATCGCAGAATTCACAGCCTCTGAACTGCTCTTGTTGCCACAGTATTTATGTGCCTGGTCCAGTGAAGTTTCTGGTCAATGGTGACCCCCAGCATGTTGATGGTTGGGGATTCGGCGATGGTAATGCCGTTGAATGTCAAAGGGCAGTGGTTAGACTCTCTCTTGTTGAAGATAGTAATTGCCTAGCACGAATGTTACCTGCCACTTATCAGCTCAAGCTTGAATGTCGTCCAGGTCTTGCTGCATGTGGGCATTGAATGCATCATTATCTGAGGAGTTGGGAATGGCATTGGATACTGCAGTCATCAGCGAACAATCCCACTCCTGATCTTATGATGGAAAGAAGGTCATTGATGAAAGAGCTGAAGATGATTGGGTGTAGGACACTGCCCTGAGGAACTACTGCAGCGATGTCCTGGGGCTGTGATGATTGACGTTCAATCACCACAACCGTCTTTCTTTGTGCTAGATATGAATCCAGCCAATGGAATGTTTTCCCACTGATTCCCATTGACTTCAGTTTTACTAGGGCTCCTTGATGCCACACTCGGTCAAATGCTGCCTTGATGTCAAGGGAAGTCACTTTATCCTCACCTCTGGAATTCAGCTCTTTTGTCCATACTTAGACCAAGGCTGTTATGAGCTCTGGAGCCAAGTGGTCCTTGTGGAACCCAAACTGGGCCATCGGTAAGCAGGTTATTGGTGAGTAAGTGCCGCTTGATAGCACTGTCGACGACACCTTCCATCACTTTGCTGATGATTGAGAGTAGAATGATGGGGCGGTAACTGGCCTGGTACGATTTTTCCTGTTTTTTGTGGACAGGACATAGCTGAGCCATTTTCCACATTGTCGGTTAGATGCCAGTGTTGTAGCTGTACTGGAACAGCTTAGCAAGAAGTGTGGCTAGTTCTGGAGCACAAGTCTCCAATATGACAGCCGGGATGTTGTCGGGCCCTTAGGTTTTGCTGTAACTCATATGCTCTGCCGTTTCTTGATATCGCGTTGAGTGAATCGAGTTGCTGAATTGCAAATGCTTCAGCCTTGTCTTTGCAGTCTCTCTGGGCTCCACCATCATTGAGGATGGGGATACTCAAGGACCCTCCTCCCATTAGTTGTTTAATGGTCTACCACCAGTCGCAACTGGATGTGGCAGGACTGCAGAGCTTTGAACTGATCCGTTGATTGTGGGATCGCTTAGCTTTGTCTATTGCATGCTGCTTCCGCCTTTTAGCATTTGTGTTGCAGCTTCCCCAAGTTGGCACCTCATTTTTAGCTATGCCTGATGCTGCTCCTGGCATGCTCTTATTGAACTAGGATTGGTCCCCTGGAATGATGGTGATGGTAGAGTGAGGGGTATGCTGGGCCATGAGATTACAGATTGTGTTGGAATACAATTCTACTGCTGATTGCTTACTGCGCCTCATGGATGCCTAGTTTTGAGCGGTGAGATCTGTTCTGAATCTATCCCATTTAGCACGGTGGTAGTTCCACACAACACAGCTTATATAGTCAGAGAATCATGTCAGATGTTTACAGGTAACCTTTCCAACTGCCATTTATCACACCTCGGCAGAGAGATAATCACAGCAGTCAAAGGTGTGAATGGTGTCCAAACAGGTCCGACGGGCCACAGCGAAAAATCGCATAGACCTCCTCAGAAGACAAACACGGGACACAACCAACAGAGTACCCTTCGTCGTCCAGTACTTCCCCGGAGCGGAGAATCTACACCATGTTCTTCGCAGCCTTCAACATGTCATCGATGACGACGAACACCTCACTAAGGCCATTCCCACGCCTCCACTACTCGCTTTCAAACAGCCGCCTAACCTCAAACATACCATCGTTCGCAGCAAATTACCCAGCTTTCAGGAGAACAGCGACCACGACACCACACAACCCTGCCACAGCAACCTCTGCAAGACATGCCAGATCATCAACACAGATACCATCATCACACATGAGGACACCACCCACCAGGTACATGGTACATACTCATGTGACTCAGCCAACGTTGTCTACCTCATACGTTGCAGGAAAGGATGCCCCGGAGCATGGTACATCGGCGAGACCATGCAGACACTGCGACAACAGATGAACGGACACCGCGCAACAATCACCAGGCAGGAGTGTTCCCTCCCAGTCGGGGAACACTTCAGCAGTCAAGGACATTCAGCCTCCGATCTTCGGGTAAGCATTCTCCAAGGTGGCCTTCGAGACACACGACAACGCAAAATCGTCGAGCATAAACTGATAGCCAAGTTCCGCACCCATGAGGACGGCCTTAACCGAGGTCTTGGGTTCATGTCATGCTACATGTAACCCCACCTGATGCAGGGTCATCCAGACTCGAGTCGACATTGGCTTGTTCTCTCGACACAGATGCGGCCGGACCTGCTGTGATTTCCAGCCAAAAAAAAAATGTTTTTTTCTGTTTTTTTGTTTTTCATACAGACCCCAGCATCTGCAATATTTGACCCCTTGTGACCCCACCTCATTGTTCTTTGACGTAATGTTTCCCTGACTGACCTGTTTGGACACCATTCACACCTTTGACTGCTGTGATTATCTCTCTGCCGAGGTGTGATAAATGGCAGTTGGAAAGGTTACCTGTAAACATCTGACATGATTCTCTGACTGTATAAACTGTGTCTTTATGCAATTCTCCACTTCACCTGAAGAAGGAGCAGTGCTCCGAAAGCTTGTGACTTCAAATAAAGCTGTTGGACTATAACCTGGTGTCGTGTGACTTCTTACATTCCCCGATAAGCCATCCCACCCCCAACAATATCCAAAGCGGTATATCTGTTTGAGAGGGAGATGGCCACAGGGGACCCCTGCACTAAGGGGGATGGCCACAGGGGACCCCTATACTAAGGGGGATGGCCACAGGGGACCCATGCACTACCTGCCTGCGCCTACTACTCTGCCTGGCGGTCACCCATTCCCTTCCTGCCTGTGCAGCCTTTACCTGCGGTGTGACCAACGCCCTAAACGTGCTATCCATGATTTCCTCAGCCTCACGAGTGCTCCAGTATGTATCCATTTGCAGCTCCAGCGCCGCAATGCGGTCTGCCAGTAGCTGCAGCTGGATACACTTCCCGCACACATGGTCTTCTGGGACAAAAGAAGTGTCCCTGATTTCCCACATAGTGCAGGAGGAGCATACCACGGGGCCGAGCTGTGCTGCCATCACTTACCCTTTTAATTAAGTTAAATTAAATTAAATCAAATCAATACCAACAACTACACTACAATGAAATGATATATACAGGGCCCTTGTTTACTAGCACTCCCTGCTACACAACGGAGACCTTAGCAACTATAAACCACAAAATTAAGACCTTTCAAACCTTATGAACTATTAACCATAGTGAATGGAGGACCAAAGCTAAATATTTGGGAATCTTAAAGTGCCTTCGCACGTTACTTGGGAAGGGTTTATTCCAGGGGTGAAAACCACAGGAAGTGTGATTGGAAGGAGAGGCGATGTGAACGGTGAGGGAAAGAAGGAAGTGAGCAGAGGTGACCTAATCTGTGATTGAGATGAGCGGAATAGAGAGGCCACGTCAGATGGAAAGCACGAGGGGTTGGTCATTAATAGGAAGATTTTATATGCAGGGAAATTATATTGGACAGGAGGACAAATAATTCAGAGGAGATCCAGTTACTTTAAAAACAAACTCACACACTCTGTTACTTACTCCAGTTTCTGTATTTTACAGTCCGGAATCCTCAGAGCCGCAGACAGCAGTTTCACTCCTGAATCTCCCAGTGTATTATTACCCAGGTTCAGAACCATCAGTGAGCGGTTTGTACTGAGAGCAGAGGCGAGATTCCTGGCACAAGAATCTGTGAGATCGTTGTTTTGCAGACTAGGGATCAGAAAGAGATAAATAATGGAAATCAAGGTAAAACACAGTGTGGTTACAATTGGGCATGGGCAGGGATTCAGAATAGGCAGTATGGCATCAGTCTCTGGTTATACACTCCTCCTGATTTTAAGTTCCATCGACTTCAATAGATCTAAATTTTGGTCATGCGCTTAATGGTCGGCAATTGTGATTTTGCTTGATTTGCACGCCTGCCCACTTTCAATGTCACCACCACTGCTTATTATTAATGCCATTACTAATACTCTGCTTAATTTACAGCGTCTATTATTATTACTGTTAAAAAATAATAAGTTACATTGTTTATTAATGAAATTATTGGAGATACTACCGAAAATAGCTTTAATACCACTCTTCATACTTATACAGTACAGTTTATTAATAACTGATACTAATAATGTACAGTATTTATTAACACTATTACTGACAATAAATAATGTACTGTGTTTATTAATAACACTATTAATGATACTAATATACAGTGTTAGACATCCAGTTATTACAAACAATCTCTCAGCCTGGTACTTACTCCAGTGTCTGTATTTTACAGTGCGGGTTCCTCAGAGCCACAGACACTAGTTTCGCTTCTGAATCTCCCAGATTATTACTCCGCAGACTAAACACAGGCAGAGAGTGGGAAACAAACTGAGTCAAACCTCGGATCTGATGCAAATTTTGTCTCTCCGTTATTAGAGGAAACATGGAAGCAATATCAGGAAATCAATGCAGAGATTGTATTGTCTCAAAATTATCTCAATGGGGGTAATTTGAACTTTTGTCACTACTGTGTAACGGACGGCATTGGATCCACCTACCGCCCATTATACACCTTGCCCATTTTCCTTTCAGTTGATCTCAACAGAAAATAAAATTGTGAGTGGTGTAAACTGGCTAGCAATTCACTATCACTGATTTCGCGCTACTGGTGAAGGACAATTCAAACTTCTCCGTATGTATTAAATGAAGTGCTGTCTGTGTGAAGCCTTTAAATGTCCCTCAGTCCGGTCTCATTCCCCAATGATGAGAATTGCCCTCCTGGAGCTCAGTGACCGGCCCCGTCATGTATGCGGAAACTTGTCTCATTTCTGCTGCTCCTTATATCCCGGTGTTTATGGCAACGGGGCGATTTTCCCCGAATTAAATGATACAGAGGTGATACAGAGGTGATTTCCCTGTACTTTAATACTCTGTGCATTATATTAATCTACATAATATCTTGGTGAGTTATATTGTGAAACGAGTTAAATACCAGTGCAGATAAAAATCGTTAAAAGATATATTATTAACTCGTTTGGCGTATTTATTTTCTGCTGCCATTATTAATCCATATAATGTAATTTTCTGTTCTAATTTCATGGTTAAATTATTCCAGACCCCGATAAGTATTGCAACATCCCTGATTGATGGCAAGGCTCCATTCCCATTTCCCACCTTGGAATTGTACCCTCGTTCTGTGGTTCCTTTGTAATTTTTTTATGAATCTGCTTCTCTAAAGTTGAACCACAAGCTGGTGTTCTGTTCAACAACAGAAATAACAGCTACAGTAACAAATGAACAGTTACCTCAACACCCGGCATTTGTGCAGTACGGGTCCAAGCCGCTGGAGTCCTTCACACTGAATGCAGCAGTCCTGTAGATCGAGGTGTTTTATTGTATCACAGAGTCCAATGATATGAGACAGGACTGCACAGTCAATCGGGGTTAGTCCCAATAAATTTAATGTAAGTTTTTCCACAGATCCCACTGTTTTCCGAGCCAGTGCTTTATTCTGAGACTCAAACAGGTAGTGGAATGTGTTCAGGAGTTACATTTTATCAATTTCACTCTCTGTGTTTCCAATCTGTCCTTCAACCTTCTCCTTCACCCAGTCAATCACTCGGCAGGTGGTTTGATGAAGAAGTGGACCCAGAAACTCCTCCAGGGGTCGAGCTGCCTGTGGGGAGGAGAGACCAGCAACAAAACGGGGAAATATCTCAAATCGCCCATCTTCCTTGCTGTGGGATTCTCTGAGGAGTTTCAGGATGTCGCCGGGATCTGGAATCAGGAATTGTGCGAGTGCAGCTACAAACTCTTGGATGGTGAGGTGCGGGAATCTTATACTCCACGCTCTGGGCAGAATCATCTCTCTCCAAAAGTTCCATCATGAACATAGACAGGAACTGGGTAGGTTGCAGATTGTACTTGATCAAATCTCCATTTCTAAACACAATCTTCTCGCAGACTGCTGTGAATGCCATCTCACCAAGCTTCAGTAACACATCACGGAGGCTATCAATCTTTCGGCCATGGTTTTCCAGAATGTTGTAAATATAGTAGGAATATAGTTGGGTGATGGCCTTGGGACCTCGCTGCAGATTCCTGTCTCTTTGTGTAAAGAAGGGACCCAGTGCCAGACCAAGGATCCAGCAGTTTGAAGGGTTGTAGCGCATGGTGTACAGGATCGCGTTCTCCTCCACATGCTTGAAAACAACTGTTGCCATCGTCTTCTCTTCAAAAAACTTGTTGAAATATTCCTTCCGTTCTTCACCAACAAATCCCAGGGTTTCAGCCCAGACACTGATCTCAGCCTTTTCCAATAACTGTATTGCAGTGGGGTGGCTGGTCACCAGCACTGAACATCCTGTGAGCAGCTTGTGCTGTATTAAACTGCAAACAATGTCAGACACTTCACAGCATTCTCCTGGATCTGTGCACCTGTAATCATCCACTGTATTTCTCTGATTATAAGCAAAATCGATCCTGTCCTTGAATTCATCCAAACCATCGAATATAAACAGCAATCCCCCTGGGTTCTTCCAGAGCTCTCCCAGAACATTCCCAAAGTAAGCATAGAAATTGAGTATCAGATTCCTCAGGTTTATTCTACAGTTACATAGATACATAGATACATAGAAGATAGGAGCAGGAGTAGGCCATTCGGCCCTTCGTGCCTGCTCCGCCATTCGATGAGATCATGGCTGATCTTTTAATTCAGTATCCCGTCCCCGCCTTCTCTCCGTAACCGTAATAGCGTTCAAATCCCGGAATTTAAAGCAGAAAACAAATTGAAAGTTTGGGTATATTTTCCCAGTGGCCCAGTCATGAACAATCTTTTGTACCATTGTTGTTTTTCCAATCCCCGCGACTCCGCTCACTGCTGCTGAATTCCCAGAATTGGATTTTCTCCAGGAAAAACTGCTCTGGAACAATTGATCAGTTCGGAATTTTTCCAGCTCTCTCTGGAGATTTTTCTCTCTCCACTTTTCATGGTCTCGGCCTCTTGCCAGCAGTTCCTGTTCGACAAGTGTCCGATCTCGAACAGTAGAAATGACCGTTAGCTCAGCGTATCGATCAACCAGCTGGGAAATCTTAACCTTCTCCTTTATTAGGATAGTGTTCACTCTCAGTGTTCCACTTTGTACCTGGAGAGTTTCCTTGTGTTTCTGTTGAACATCTTCAATTAGAATAGACAGAAAGTGGTTCTTAATGTTAGTTGTATTAAAATAAAACAACTTCTCAATAACATTTTACTAGTCAGTGAAATGTTGCGAGATTCCTGGGATGGCAGGACTGTCATATGAGGAGAGATTGGTTCGACTAGGCCGGTATTCACTACAGTTTAGAAGAATGAGAGGGGATCTCATTGAAACGTATAAAATTCTGACAGGGCTGGACAGACTGGATGCTGTGAGGATGTTTCCCCTGGCTGGGGGGTCTAGAACAAAGGGTCAGTCTCAGGACCCTGGGCAGGTTATCTGGGGTAGTGTGGGCACTGGGAGAGGGACAGACTGTGAATGTACAGAAGTTACGCTGTGTTATCTTTTTCACCGATGGGTAATAGAGCGGGAGACAAGTTACCAGGGAGAACACTCAGGGGCAGTGTAATTTGAGAGAAGAGACAATTGGTTGTGTTTCTGTGGATACACTGAGAGATGGGGCAGGTGGGTTCATCTCTAACAGGGAGAGACTTGTTTGGACCAAAGTGGCCTTTTGTTTCCCTAGATATCCTCCTCTTGTGAATCAGAAAATGCAAATAACTTTTCCAGTGATTTTACACTCACATTATTTACTTCATATAACAGTCTCTTCACATAACCGATTAGAATCAGAAATAGAACTACCGCCCAATTCACTCAGTGTTACATTGGGAAAGAAAAGATTGAGTGTTCATTTGAACTGCTACAATAATTACACTCCATCATTTAATTTGGATATGGGTTTCCTACAATAAGTATTGAAAATTACAAATATATTTCTGATAATCAGTAAATTGGGATTCAAATTCCTCCTGAATGAAAGGACATTTGAGCAGTACAACAAGCTTCTCTGTGTCTAGATTGTCTGTTTCATTGCCAGTGGTAATCTGTCCAATCAATTTCTAATCATGCATAACATGGTCAATCCCTCAATTTCCTCCTCGGTTAATGTATGAGTGTGTGAACATCTGAACATCTTCTCAGATTGGATCGAGCACAGTTGGACAGGTCATGACGTGATGTACAATGAAAATATTTCACTGTTTCCCATTTCTCAAATATTTTTCTGACAATTTATGCTGGAATTGAAGCCCACGTGCACAGTAACTTGCACATCAGGCTCAAGGTCCTTTGATTCAGTGTGTCAGAATTCTGCCAGGTGAGTATGGGGTTTCACAGTAGATCAGGATCCTGCCAGGTGTGTATGGGGTTTCACAGTGTATCTGGATCTTGCCAGGTGTGTGTGGGGTTTCACATTGTATCAGGATGCTGCCAGGTGTGTAGGGGGTTTCACAGTATATCAGGATCCTGCCAGGTGTGTATGGGGTGTCACAGTGTATCAGGATGCTGCCAGGTGTGTATGGGGTTTCACAGTGTAACAGGATCCTGCCAGGTGTGTATGGGGTTTCACAGTAGATCAGGATTCTGCCAGGTGTGTATGGGGTTTCCCAGTGTATCAGGATCCTGCCAGGTGTCTATGGGGTTTCACAGTGTATCAGGATGCTGCCAGGTGTGTATGGGGTTTCACAGTAGATCAGGATCCTGCCAGGTGTGAATGGGGTTTCACAGTAGATCATGATGCTGCCAGTTGTGTATGGGGTTTCACAGTGTATCAGGATGCTGCCAGGTGTGTATGGGGTTTCACAGTGTATCAGGATGCTGCCAGGTGTGTATGGGTTTTCACAGTGTATCAGGATCCTGCCAGGTGTGTATGGGGTTTCACAGTGTATCAGGATCCTGCCAGGTGTGTATGGGGTTTCACAGTGCATCAGGATCCTGCCAGGTATGTATGGGGTTTCACTGTGTATCAGGATCATGCCAGGTGTGTATGGGATTTCACAGTAGATCAGGATCCTGCCAGGTGTGTATGGGGCTTTACAATCTGCATCTCGATTAACTGGAGTAATATAAATCTGTAAATTTACAAATAATTCAGAACACAGAAGATTTGAAGATTTAAAAATCTAAATAAACATTTATTCTTTTTCCCCAGCCTTTGAATTTTTGATTCCCAGTTTCTGACAAACTCTTAACAAACAGCAACAGTCAAACATTATTATTCTCAGAAGTGAAATAAATGGTTTGAAATCGCCATGTCATCACTAACCTTCCAGTTGACTGGGTACTTGGATAAACCTCATGCGATGTTCATGTAAACAAATGGATCAGAACCTGTTTAAATCAATGACCGTTCATGAAATCAGATCTGTGTAATATTATAGTAAAATCTGCAAAGTTTGAACCTGAATTTGAATTCAGCGTCTGAGTTTACCATGCCAAGTTCCTGCATTTCTTTCAGTATTTTGTCCAGCTTTGGCACCCCATGGCGCATTTTTAAAAAGGATTCCCAAATCACCCTTCGGGCCCGGGAGCCTTTCTCCATCACCAGATTTAGGAGAAGTTTGGAACTGTCCGCCCGGTTTCCCTTCTCCGCGAGCTCAGTGACTTTCTGTAAAGTATAATAATTAATATATTGAGGAGCAGAGTGAAAGACAAACACTGAGAATGAGAAGGAAAGGATCAGCTCAGTGATGGGATCACCCAGTTGTTTTGAGCACAGAAGGTAATCACTGGGCCGGGTACTGATCCATTCTGAACAGGGGCTGAATATTCCGTAAACATCTTGAATTAAGGCAATGATGGGAAATCAATATGATGTAACTAGAACAAGAAGGATGAGGTATTAATGGTTTGAGTGACGCTCGATGAAAGTGCTAAGTTTAAAGGAGTAGCTGAAGGAGGAGAGGCGGTGGGCTTTAAGGGTTGAACTACAGAGCATGGGGCCTTATGCAACAAAATGTTCGGCCAACACTGGTGAAGGCAGGAGGATGTGCCACAGTTAGAGGAACAGGTAATTCTAGAGTTGTGGGACTGCTGTGGGCCTGCAGGAGATTACAGAGATAGGGAAGGGGGAGGCCATGAGGGGATTTGAACAGGAGACTGAGAATTTTCAATTGGAGGCATTCGCGGGCCAGGATCCACAATAGGTGCGTGAGTGATAGCTGAGTGGGCACTGGGCGGGACAGCTTACAGGCAGCAGAGTTTTGGATGAGCTGAAGTTTACAGTGGGCGGAGAAGGGGAGGCCGGCCAAGGCAGAATTGGTATAATCGAGTTTAATGGGGACAAAGTAACGGATGATGGCTTCAGCAGCAGATGGGCTGAGAGGGGTGGAGACGGCCAATGTTATGGAGGTGTAATTAGGATGTATTTCTCACGGAGAGGATATGGAGTTCGAAGCTCAGTTCGAGAGCAAATAGGACGCCGAGTTTGAGAACCGTCAGGTTAAGCCTCAGAGAGTGGCCGGGGAGGGGGATGAAATTAAGTATCGAGACAGTGGTCGTGGTGGGGGTGGATTACAATGCTTCAATCTTCCCAATGTTTAACTGGAGGAAAATTCAAACTAAATAAATGACAGAATATTTTTAATAGATCCAAAACAGTGAAATAATATATAAATATGCAACTCAATATTTCAGCCCCAGCCTTGCTCTCAGTACCCAAAATAAAGTAGAAATCCATTCATTAAAGTTAGCAGACAGGAAATTACAGACTGAATTAGTTCAATTTCCTGATCTTCTGCCCTGGGGAGTGACGTTCCACACCAAGAGCTCAGGCGCAGAACATGTAACTCTATTCTGCACGATGTGGATAGAAATAATAATTCACTCACACAACTACTGTGGAAGTAAATCGACAATTGTTATACTGGATGATTCTGTTGTTGCGTGGATAAAAGGAAAGATAGAATATGGGGAATGAACAGAAGATTGGGATTAGACTCGGTGGGATATTACGATAATGGGTAGTGAGCAGGAGGTTGGGATGAGACTAAGTGGGATATTAACGGTATTGGGTAGTGAGCAGGAGGTTGGGATTAGACTAGGTGGGATATTAACGGTAATGGGTAATGAGCAGGAGGTTGGGATTAGACTAGGTGAGATATTAACGGTAATGGGTAGTGAGCAGGTGGTTGGGATTAGACTAGCTGGGATATTAACGGTAATGGATAGTGAGCAGGAGGTTGGGATTAGACTAGGTGGGATATTAACGGTAATGGGTAGTGAGCAGGAGGCTGTGATTAGACTAGGTGGGATATTAACGGTAAGGGGTAGTGAGCAGGTTAGGATTAGACCAGGTGGGATATTATCGGTACTGGATAGGGAGCAGGAGGTTGGGATTAGACTAGGTGGGATATTAACGGTAAGGGGTAGTGAGCAGAAGGTTACGATTAGACCAGGTGGGATATTAACGGGAATCTGTAGTGAGCAGGAGGTTGGGATTAGACTAGTTGGGATATTAACGGTAATGGATAGTGAGCAGGAGGTTGGGAATAGACTAGGTTGGATATTAACGGTAAGGGATATTGAGCAGGAGGTTGGGAATAGACCAGGTGGGATATTAACAGTAAGGGGTAGTGAGCAGGAGGTTGGGAATAGACGAGGTGGGATATTAACGGTAAGATGTAGTGAGCAGGAGGTTAGGCTTAGACCAGGTGGGATATTAACGGGAATCTGTAGCGAGCAGAAGATTGGGATTAGGTTCGTTTGCCTAGATTTTCAACTTGACGGCTGCTACCTGATGGACCGTCCTTTACACACCCTGCCCGATTATCATTTGCATTTAGTTCTATTCCATTGAAGGCAACTGGCAGAATATAGGCTGCTTGCTGTAATTTCCTGAAGTGCTCTCCTGGGGTGTGACACTCCACCACAGGTTCTATCGCCCGTATTGTGTCTCCGCCAAAATTGAAATTGACTCCGTGAAGTATGGGGGAGAAAATAAAGCTTGCACGGCATCAGTCTTTCAATCCTCACAGTTTTGGGCTTAGTTTCCCGATTTGGGTCTCACGCATTTTAATATTTTTGTTCCTGTTCTTCAAATGCCTCTCATTCACTCTGCAGAGGAGTTTTGTCATCTCTCAGTTCCTTAATTTTCTTTAAGTAATTCTCAGTTCAGTCAACTCATGACCTTCCATTTAATCCCTGTCTGTTGCCTCTGGTATCTCCGTTTCCCAGTCCCACTAAAACTTTTCCCTTTTTTTTCAGTCCACACAAGAGTTATACCTGAACCGTTCGCCTGTCCTTTGTACAGATACTGTCGGATCCGCTGGGTATTTTCCCCTCTTCGCATCATTGTTTCAGATTCACAATATTTTCAGTTTTATCCATTTCTTTCCTATTGGGCCTGTTTCATTTCAGTAACACCCTAAGTTCTGATTTCCTATCAGTTCTGTGATGTTTAAATAATCCAAACTCATTCCGTGTCCCTCCCACTTACCCGATGTTCTTGTCCACTGAAATGCCTCATATGTTAACAACAAGCTGACACCGTCCACCCCTCCTCCAATCGCCTGTTCCAGTCTGTCCCGGTAGAATTTTGTCAACTGAAACAGCTAGTAATCGTCGTACTTTGTCAACAACTCAGTGATTGTAGAGTTCGGATCTGTGAACACAAATGGAGAAAACAAAACACATTATCCACTTTCAACCCAGCGACTACATTTCTTCTTATACCAAACGGCTGAAGCCTCCTGTGAGCCATATCATCCATCACCTTCTGATAACCCATATACACCGCATGTACGACATTCCTTTGACCTGTATAGTCACATCTCAACAAATCTGTATCTTAATGTGTTTCAAGATTGGGTTCATTACTGGCAAATGATGTTTAAGTTGGACAAGTGGAGTGTTGTGTGTGTGGGCAGGGCGAATGCTCAACATTCATACACCCTTCAGGGAGAAACATTAAAGAAAGTGGAGAAAGAAAGATCTGTGCAATCTAGTGTATACATGTCTAAAAGTACATGAGCAATGAAGTGAAAGCTCGAGCAATTAGGGTATTGGTTGCATTCATATGACAATTGTGTATAAGATGAGGAATAGTATTTTTTCCTTGTGCAAGACCATTGTCAGGTTCACTTGGAATACTATGCCCAGTTTGGGTCTCCTCACATGGTGGGCAATATTGTGGCTTTGGAAAGGGTGCAGAGGAGGGCCACTAGACTTTAAACCCAGTCTAAAGCTTCTTAGTTATCAAGATAGACTAAAAGAGTTGGATCTCTACACATTAGAGAAGTTTATCACCGTCCTATTCCTGTGCTCCACCTGCCTCTCACTCTCGCCCCACTCGCGGTGGCCTCCTGCTCCCTGGTACCACACTGTTCCTCAGGAAGACCCTCCTCTGAGTCACTGTCTCTATCCACCTTACAGTCCCCAATACCAGGTATCTATTGGACAGTTCCAGTACTCAGGAGCTCCCTCCATCTGTGAATGTGGTGTTCCTCTAGATGGTCACTCACTTCACTCTTTGTACTCCGCCTCTGCCCTGTTCCCTCTTCCTGTGTGAGCTGCAGGTTCATGCATGACATCTGCACCCATTCTCAGGACAGAAATTATATTTAAAGAATTTTGTGAACATGCCTGTGTCCATTCTCATTCTTTTTGAAGTTGTTGGATCTCCTCCTCTGTTTGGACCTTCAGCCATGGTGGTGACATGCGTTCCCAGGCTCTGATGCCCTGTAATAAATATAATACTAATAGGAGGGTTAGACTGAAATACTAAAATGAATAGGAGAACATTGCCTTGTTAAACATGATATCAATCCCTCCTCCCCATCAGTACAACAGCTGTTATCTCCGGGATCGAGCATTTCCCAAGAGTTACGATGAACTCTCCACATCAGGTGTGACACAGACAGCTGCCCAGTGAAATCCAGTGAGTCCCGCTGATCTTCACAACCCAGTTCCAGACGGAATCCCGTCGGCCGAGACTCCGCACTGGGAGCGCCCTGTGTGAGAATATTCTGCAGGGAAATAACGAGCGGGGGGATCATTGATGAATTGAATGATCCACCGCTCAGTTTTACGCAGTCTGGTGGTATTGGATTATTTTTATTCACAGATGTGTTGAATGTTTTTGATTGTGTTTTGACATTAAATTCCGGTACATTTTGAATAAGATATCTATCTACATAAACAATGTACAGCTGGGTGTGATCCCTCTGGTCTCCATGGGCAGTGACATTGTTCGTGGGTTCATGTTCTCTCCCCCCCATCTCTCTCTTCTCCCACAGTCTCTTTCGCTCTCTCTCTCTCTTCCCCATCTCTCTCTTCTCCCCCCAGTCTCTCTCTCTCTCTCCCCCCCAGTCTCTCTCTCTCTCGTTCCCCCCAGCCTCTCTCTCTCTCGCTCCCCCAGTCTCTCTCTCTCTCACTCCCCCCAGCCTCTCTCTCTCTCTCCCCACAGTCTCTCACTCTCTCTTCCCCCCAGTCTCTCTCTCTCTCTCTCTCTCCCCCAGTCTCTCTCTCTCTCCCCCCCAGTTTCTCTCTCTCCCCGTCCCCCGTCTCTCTCTTCTCCCCCCAGTCTCTCTCTCTCTCTCTTCCAACAAGGCACAGGGGCAGACTTTACACCGGCACCGCCGGGCACTCCAGCTAGTAAAATATAATCCGGCAGTAAAGATAAAATGTATTTAAAATGTTTTCCATATCCACCATTTCAACTGGAAACAGGAGAGAAACCCGAGGTTAAATCATTAGCAGTTCGATATTGACTCCATTACCGTGCAGGGCGTGTCTTGTCGAGGGTTAAGTTTCCTGGATTGGGAATATTGGGGAATCGGGAATTCTTTCAACTGTAAATATTTACAACTATACACAGTCCTGATCATTGAGTAAAGATTGATATTCAGGATCCTAAATCTGCCGGTTAAAGATGTTCCAATCTAATGTGTGCTGGGGTATGAGTCCTGGAGTACAGACACACACCAGCCAGCGGTGGGGCCTCGCACACAGTGGGCGGCTCCTGGGTAAACCGGGGGCAGTGAACACGGAAATTCCCCATAATCCGCCCCCTGTGTGTGAGGCCCCGCTCGGGGAGAGAACTTAAGAATATTCCCCAAAAACTGTCAGGCCAGTTACACCAAAAATAAATGTAGAGCCAGTTTAATGGGGATTAAAGTGAGAGACTCTCCTCCCCTTTAAACTAGGAGCACAGGGACATTTGTAACTTGTAACGGGACAGAATAAACTCCCTTTGTTACATTACATCCTGGGGGACGGATTTTACAGCAGCAGTTAGCACCATTTCACAATATAACTCACCCCGAGTTATTATACATAAGGTAATGCACAGAGTATAAACTACAGGGAATCACCGCTTTATCATAAAATTTGGGGAAAATCACCCCTTTCCCACAAATGCCGGGAGTTAAGGAGCCTCAGAAATGAGATTTTTCCCCAAACATGACGAGGCCGGTCACTGAGCTCCAGGAGGATATTTCTGATCATCAGGGACTGAGACCGGACTGAGGGACATTTAAAGGCTTCACACACAAAGCGCTGTATTTAATAAATACGTTTACTGACGGTCCCTGAATATATGGGGTGTTGGACAGATTGAGATACATTCCCAATGACAAGAAAACTGGGTAATTAATTTCCTGAAGTATTTTCAGTGGTTGCTGTAATACCTGAAAGAGATAAATATATCAGATCCGGGGTTTGAATCTGTTTGTTTCTCCCTCTCTGTTTGTGCTTAGACTGGGATATAATAAACTGGGAGATTCAGGAGTGAAACATCTGTCTGCGGCTCTTAGGAACCCGGACTGTAAAATACAGGAACTGGAGTAAGTACCAGACTGTGTGAGATTTTGTTTATAATAACTGGATGTCCAACACTGTACATTATTAATAGTATCAGCAATAGTTTTATTAATAAACACTGGAGATCAACTCTGATTCCTGTTATTTCTCTCTCTGATACCAGGCAGTATAATAATGGTCTCACATCTTCTGGCACCAGGAAGCTTGCCTCCGCTCTCATTACAAATCGGTCCCTGACGGTCCTGAACATGAATAATAATAAACTGGGAGATTCAGGAGTGAAACTACTGTCTGCAACTCTGAGGAATCCGGAATGTAAAATACAGAAACTGTGGTAAGTACCAGACTGTATGAGACTGTTGATAATAAATGGATGCATAACACTAAACATTACCATTTGTATCAGTAACAGTGCTTTAATAAACACTGTACATTATTATTAGTATCTGTAATAGTGTTATTAACAAACATTGGGGATTTACTCTGATTCCTGTTATTTCTCTCTCTCTCTCTCTTTCCCCAGGCTGGGTGATGTCGGTCTCACAGCTTCTTGTATCAAGGATCTCGCCTCCAATCTCACTACAAACCAGTCACTGAAGGATCTGTACCTGGGTAGAAATACACTGGCAGATTCAAGAGTGAAACTACTGTCTGCGGCTCTGAGTAACCCGGACTGTAAAATACAGAAACTGGAGTAAGTACCAGACTGTGTGAGATTGTGTTTATTATAACTGGATGTCTGACTCTGTACATTATTATTAGTATCAGTAACAGTGTTATTAATAAACACTGGGGAATTGCTCTGATTCCTGTTATTTCTCTCTCTGATCCCAGGCTGTTTGATGTCGGTCTCACAGATTCTTGTGCCGAGGATCTCGCCTCCGCTCTCAGTACAAACCGCTCACTGACGTTTCTGTCCCTGGCATCAAACTGCTTCACAGACCGATCTGTCCCCGCTCTCTGCCGCCTCATCCTGAACTGCAGGAGTCTGGAGCAGATCTGGTGAGTGTTTGTGTTAAAGTTTAATGTAATAAATAAAATATCAAAGGCATTGAGTCACTTTTATGAGTAATATTTGTCTGTAATTATTGTTGAAGTATTAACCCCAGTCTCCCTGTTATTTACACTGTTGTTCAATCTGTTTATATCCTGTTTAATATTTAATTTGTTACAGGCTGAGGGAGAATCAGTTCAGTTCAAATGGAAAGAGACACCTGGAGTCGCTGCGAGAAACCAGACCCAGACTGAGTGTGATTGTGTGAACATTTCAATTGATGACCATCACTGATGTCATTCTATGACCATTTTGGAACGATTTTCTGCCCCTCCCCTTTAAGCAGCCCCTTTAAGGTTTACCAGCTCGAGCTGAGTGCTTCATTTCCCGTTGTGAGGTCAGAGCCCCAGCCACAGGGTCAGGAGACTCAGCCGCCTGGCCCCACAGCACTGCTTCTGCAGGATACCCAGGGCTGAATGTTCCCCAATGGGGCACTGGGGAAATGAACCGACAGGAAGGGTCCAGGGTGGGGCTCAGTCTGGGCTGCAGTGGGACACAGGCAATTGCACTCAGTATTCCTGGGTGTCTCGCCCAGTGAGGAGTCGGACTCTGTAACAAGTGTCCCTGTGTACAGTGTGTGTCTCTGCCAGTGAGGAGTCGCACTTTGTAACAAGTGTCCCTGTGTACAGTGTGTGTCTCTGCACATCCTCGATTTTCATTGCTGCACATTGGCGCCATGACTTCAGCTGCCAAGGCCCTAAACTCTGGAATCATCTCCCTAAACCTCTTCACAGCTCTATCTCTCTTCCCTCTTCCTTTAGATGCTTCTTAAACCTATCCTCTTTCATAGAGCTTTGGCCCATTTCTCCAAAAATCTCTACATGGCTTAGTGTCAAGTTTTGTCTGATAATTGCTTTGTGTCATTTCATTACAGTAAAGCCGCTATATAAATACCAGTTATTGTTGTTGTCCCCGTGTTGTGTTAATAAACCTCCACCACTTACTTCAGGTCACGCCTGGTCTCCTCTTTATTTTCATAAAATCTGGCTTCATTGTTTTAATATGTTGAATAAATGTTCCTCAAATATACATCCCACCTTCTCCAAACGACACTGTAGACGCGACCTTTTGGTCTACTGAAGCGGGTGGTCTTACCCGGGAGGCTGGATATACAATTTACACAAGATGGTGAGACTGAGTGTCAGCAAAAGAGCACAGCTCGGACTCTAAAAATGGCGCCCCACAGGCAATGGTAAATGGCCGCCATGCACCTGTCGCAAAATGGTCAACATCACCCTGCAGCAAAATGGCCCCCATCAATCGGCAACAAATCACAGAATCATACAGCCCATTCGGCCCATCCTGCCTGTGCCGGCTCTTTGAAAGAGCGATCCAATTAGTCACTCTCTCTCCTCGTAGCCCTGCAAACTGTGTCTTTACAAGTATACAAGTACAATCTGCCTCCACCACCCTTTCAGACAGTGCATTGCAGATCAGAACAACTCGCTGCAGAAACAATCCTCTGCTCTTGTTCTTTTGCCAATTATTTTAAACCTGTGTCCTTTGGTTACCCTGCCTCCTGCCCCAGAAATAGTTTCTCCTTATTTACTCTATCAAAACCCCTCAAATGGCCTCCGTGTTCCATCAAAGTTGTCGCATCACTCCGAAACACAAGTTTTATTTTGATATGTCCATCCACCGGTTCATGTTTATGACTTTAATTTCCTCTCAGCCCCTGTTCATCACGCACCGAGTTAACATGCTTTTGTAATGTTGCAGGCCGGGCTACTTTAGCCCCAAGCTTTAAACTTTTTTAAAACACAAGGGCCACAATCGAACATGAACTTGTTCACCCGAGGTAACAAAACCAGGGCCCAGAGAGGAAATTAAACCCCAGGTAATAAATGGACAGAACTCAGTGTGGCCCCTTTGGCTACAAACTGTGGAGGAGGTCTCTGTCAGTCCCTGCTGGAGGAGTTCTGGGTCAGTCCCTGCTGGAGGAGGCCTCGGTCCGTCGCCTCTGGAGGAGGTCTCAGTCAGTCCCCTCTGGAGGAGTCCTCGGTCAGTCCCAGGGAGGAGGTAAAAGGGCATGTGTTGCATTTCCTGTGCTTGCACGGGAAGGTGCTGGGCTGAAGTATTAAAATTGGAGAGAATATGACCCGGAGAAGCCTCCAGAATTATACAGATCTAGTTGGAACCAGTTGAATGTCAGTTGACAACATGTACAGAGCTAACTAACCGCAATTTGCTTGTATTGCAGAAGTAGAATAGAATGTTCGGTAAAAGGGGAACTTGTGAGTCTGTGAAACTGCAGCAGCAACGGAACAAGAAAGCCTGTGCAGTAATGCACACTATAGGGCTATAAAGTGCTAACGCTGGCAAGTCTTGATATATATATATCATGTGCTAATCAGAACCCAAGAGAAGGCGAGTTTGCATAATGAATATGAGTTAGTAATGTTGCTAAGGTTAAAGGGAAAATATTGAGCAATGTAGAATTATAAGAGACGTCATTAGCCTACAGTTCCGGATAAGGAAGGAATGTATTGTAATCTGATTGGATGAAATGTACTGTAATCTGATTGGATGAAATGTATTGTAATCTGATTGGATTCTCGTAGAGGGATGGCAGCCATGACTATGTACTAATATGTGTGTTTTATACTGCCTCGGCGGAGTCGGATTCAGACAGCGATCTGAAAGGTTCTCCCCAGGCCTGCGAGAAAAGACCATTTTGAACCATAACTCAGAGACTGTTATCTTTTCCTGGGATGGTGTGAGCGTTGACCTTGTATATCACTTGGTCCGCAAATCACTTACAACACGGGCGAATGGGTCTGTGTATTGAGGGTGATAGGAGAGTGGTCCAGGTTGTTACGGAGGAAGCAGCTCCCTTTGGAATGTTGAAAGTGAGGGGAGGCGAAGATGTGTTTGGTGGTGGGATCACGCTGGAGGTGGCTGAAATGGCGGAGGATGATCCATTGCATGTGAAGGCTGGTGGGGTGAAGGTGAGGGCAATGGGAACCCTATCGTGGTTCTGGGAGGGAGGAGAAGGGGTGAGAGCAAAAGTGCGGGAAATGGAACGGACACGGTCGAGGGCCACGTAAACAACGGTAGAGTGGAACCCTCGGTTGAAGAAAAAGGAAGACATGTTGGAAGCACAAGTATTGAAGGAGGCATCATCAGAACAGATGCGGTGGAGATGGAGAAATGGGAGAATGGAATAGAGTCCTTATAGGAAGCAGGGTGGGGGGAAGTGTGTGAGGCAGTGCGCTTATAGTGGATGTTTGTCGACAGCCTATCCACAGAAATGGCGACAGAAGTCGAAGAAGGGAAATTGGAAGCAAAGTGAATGACATTTTCTAGTTCAGGGTGGAAGGAGCAAACGATACCAATAGAGTGCTCAATGTACCAGAGAAAAAGGTGAGGGATGGGACCTGAGTATGACTGGCACAATGAATGTTTCACATATCCCGCGAAAAGTCTGGCATTTCTAGGGCCCATGCGGGTTCCCAAAGCAACACCTTTAATTTGGAGGAAGTGAGTGGAATCAAAGGAGAAGTTGTTCAATGTGAGATCAAGTTCAGCCAGGCGGAGCAGGGTTGGTGGATGGGGATTGGCTAGGCCTCTGTTCAAGGAAGAAGTGGAGCGCCCTCAGGCTATCCTGGTGGTGGATGGAGGTGTAGAGGGATTGTACGTCCATATTAAAAAGGAGGCGGTTGGGCCAGGAAATTGGAAAATGTGAAAGTGGTTGAAGGTGTCAGAAAATTCATGAATGTAGGTGGAAGAGATTGGACAAGGGGAGAAAAATAGAGTCGAGATAGGAAGAAATCAGCTCGGTGGGACAAGAGCAGGCTTGAATGATGGGTCTAGCAGGTTCGTCTTATTGTGGATCTTGTGATGGAGTTAGAAGTAGGCTGTCCGGGATTGGGGGACTATGAGGTTGACAGCCATGGATTGAAAATCACCAGAGGAGATGAGCTCAGTGACAATCTTGGAAACAATGGCTTGATGTTTGGTACTGGGTCATGGTCCAGGGGGATGGAGGAGGAGGAGGGGCAGAGTTGGCATTCAGCCTCAGCATGGTAGCGGTCAGTTCGCCAAACAACAACAGCACCACCCTTGTCAGCAGGTTCAATGACAATGTTAGGGTTGGATCTGAGAGAACAGAATGCTGCATGTTCAGAGGGAGGTAGGATGCAGTGAGTGAGGGGAGCAGAGAACTGGAGACGGCTGATGTCATGTTGGCAGTTCGCAATAAAAAGATTGTGAGAGGGTTAGAGGCCAAAGGGAGGGGTCCAGTTAGAACGAGACTGCTGAAAACGGGAGAAAGTGTCTGCTGTCTGTGGGGACGAATCCTGGCCAAAGAAGTAGTCATGGAGTTGAAGGTGACGGAAAAAGAGCTCAGCACCATTCCGAACTCGAAATTCTTTGAGATGGGAGCGTAAGGGGATGAAGCTCAGGCATTTGCTGAGGACTGATCCTTCCTATTCAGAGAGGGTAAGGACAAAGGGGATACTGAAAGCACGGCAAGGGGAGAGGTTGGAAGAAGGGATGTGATCAGAGGAGAGTGAAGGGGAATAAGGTACTGCAGAGGCATTGATATATCGAGTTTTTGAAACTTGTGTTCCTAGACACCTGAAAGGAGGAAATAACGTTTTTTGTTGAAATGTCGGACGAGGAGTAGGATGAAATGGAACTGCAGACCAGGACAGCTTTGAGATAGTGAGTCTGAGACTGAGAGGATTTTCCACCAGAGAGGGGGAACAGTTTCGATTGGGATTCACCCACGCTTGGGGTCACCACCTCGCCCAGAGACCCATCCACCCAGGTTCCCACCAACCGAGATACACTGCACACTGTGACAGACCAACCCATACACCACCCAACCCAGAGACCTACCCACCCAGGGACCCACCAACAGAGACACACCCCACACTGGGAGCCAGCCACCCTGGTGAGCAGGTTGTAGAATGCAGGCTGGAGATCCTCTCCTGAGCCTTTGATATTTTGGTTTATCGCGCTCGCACGGCCTGTGTTTCTGCCAAATCTTATGTTGATCTGGGTAATGCTGCCCAGGAACGGAATGCTCTGACCCGGAACATTACAGGACCTTTTGTTTTTTGAAACCTTAGTATTTCTTTTGAATATTAATAGTTTGATATAATAATAAACACTCGAATCACGCCTGCGGCCGTAGAAACTCCTGTCTGTTCTCCTAACTATCGAATCCCATACCACTATTGCTTTTCTGATCTTCCTCCTCCCTCCTGCCCCTATACAGTTGAGCCGTCCATGGTGTAGGGTGCTTGGCTCTGGCTGTACTCCCCAGAGGATCCATCTCCCTCACCAGTGATGAATATTGGTTGGTAAGCGAGATGCACCCAGGGAATTCCGGCACTACCTGCCTGGTCCTCCTTGTCTGACAGGCGGTCACCCATTCCCTCTGTGCTTGCACTCTCTTATGCTGCGGGGTTACCACCTCCAGAAACATGTTATCCACGTAGCTCTCAGCCTCACGGATGCACCGCAGTGATGCCACCTGCTGTTCAAGATCCAAAACCTGTGTGCAGGATGTGTCGTCGGCTGGAGGAGCTCAAAATTTTCATTACGTTTCAGCCAATGTCCTGAACACCTCCTTCACCAACCCTGGGTATGTCTTGTCCCACTGGCAGGACAGAACCACCAGGGGTGTTGGCACAGTGGTATACAGTCGGGAAGGAGTGGCCCTGGGAGTTCTCAACATTGACTCCGGACTCCATGAAGTCCCAAGGCTTCAGGTCAAGCATGGGCAAGAAAACCTCCTGCTGATTACTACCTACCGCCCTCCCTCAGCTGATGAATCAGTACTCCTCCATGTTGGACACCACTTGGAAGAAGCACTGAGAGTCGCAAGGGCACAGAATGTACTCTATTTGGGGGACTTCAATGTCCATACATAGAAATATAGATACATAGAAGATAGGAGCAGGTGTAGACCAATTCAGCCCCTCGAGCCAGCTCTGCCATTCAATGAGATCATGGCTGATCATTCAAATTCAGTACCCTGTCCCTGCTTTCTCCCCATATCCCTTGATCCTTTGCCCTCAAGAAATATATCTAAATCCATCTTGAATATATTTAATGAATTGGCCTCTACTGCCTTCTGTGGTAGAGAATTCCACAGGTTCACCACTCTCTGGGTGAAGAAATTCCACCTCATCTCTGTCCTAAATGGCTTACCCCTTATCCTTAGACTGTGACCCCTGGTTCTGGACACTTCGGCCATCGGGAACATCCTTCCTGCATCTAGTCTGTCTAGTCCTGTTAGAATTTTATAAGTTTCAATGAGATCCCCTCTCATTCTTCAAAACTCCAGCGAGTATAAGCCCAATCGACCCAATCTCTCCTCATACATCATAACTGCCATCCCAGGTATAAGCCTGGTGAATCTTCGCTGCACTCCCTCCATGGCAAGAACATCCTTCCTCAGATAAGGCGGCCAAAACTGCACACAATACTCAAGGTGTGGTCTCACCAAGGTCCTGTACAACTGCAGCAAGACATCCTTGTTCCTGTACTCGAACACTCTTGCTACGAAGGCCAACATACCATTTGCCTTCTTAACCGCCTGCTGCACCTGCATGCTTACCTTCAGCGACTGGTGCAACAAGAGGGCTTGGTTGCACCACTACTGAATGAGCTGGCTGAGTCCTGACGGACATAACTGCCAGTCTGGGCCTGCGATAGGTGGTGAGTGAAACAACACGAGGGAAAAATCTACTTGACCTCATCCTCAACAATCTACCTGTTGCAGATGAATCTGTCCATGACAGCATTGGCAGCTGTGACCACCACACATTCATTGTGCTGATGAAGTCCCGTCTTCACACTGACAACTTCCTTCATCCTGTTGTGTGGCATTACAACCGTGCTAAATGGGATAGATTCAGAGCAGATCTAGCAGGTCAAAACTGGGCATCCATCAGGCGCTGTGGGCCATCAGCAGCAGCAGAATTGTATTCCACCACAATCTGTAACCACATGGCCCGGCATATCCCTCATTCTACCATTACCACCAAGCCAGGGGACCAACCTTGGTTCAATAAGGAGTGTAGGAGTGCATGCCAGGAGCATCACCGAGCTTACCTAAAAATGAGGTGCCGAACTGGGGAAGCTGCAACACAGGACTATGTGCGTGCTAAAAAGCAGAAGCTAAGAGTTCCCACAAACAATGGATCAGATCAAAGCTCTGCAGTTCTGCCACATGCAGTCGTGAATGCTGGTGGACCATTAAACAACTAATGGGAGGAGGAGGCTCCAAGAATATCCCCATCCTCAGTGATGGTGGAGCCCAGCACGAGTGCAAAAGGCAAGGCTGAAGCATTTACAACCAACTTCAGCCTGAAGTGCCGAGTGCATGATCCATATCGGCCTACTCCCGAAGTCCCCACCATCACAGAAGCCAGTCTTCAGTCAATTCAAATCACTCCACATGATATCAAGAAACGGCTGAGCGCACTGGATACAACAAAGGTTCTGCCAAGCCGACTCAGCTCCAGACCTCATTACAGCCTTGGTCCAAACATGGACAAAGGAGCTGAATTCCAGGGGTGAGGTGAGAGTGACTGCCCTTGACATCAAGGCAGCATTTGACCGAGTCTGGCATCAAGGAGCCCTAGTAATACTGAAGTCAATGGGAATCAGGGGGAAAACACTCCACTGGCTGGAGTCATACCTAGCACAAAGGAAGATGGTTGTGGTGGCTGAAGTTCAATCATCAAAGCCCCAGGACATCGCTGCAGGAGTTCATCAGGGCAGTGCCCTAGGCCCAAACATCTTCAGCTGCTTCAGGAATGACCATCCCTGCAAGATAAGGTCAGAAATGGAGCTGTTCGCTGATGACTGAACAGTTTTCAGCGCCATTCGCAAATCCACAGATATTGAAGCAGTGCATACCCCCTGCAACAAGACCAGGACAATGTTCAGGCTTGGGCTGATAAGTGGCAGGTAGCATTCGCGCCACAGAAGTACCAGGGAATGATTATCGCCAACAAAGGAGAGTCTAGCCACCTCCCCTTGACATTAAATGGCATTAACATCTCCGATTCCCCCACTATTAATATCCTGGGGGTCACCATCAACCAGAAACTTAACTGGACCAGCCACATAAGTACTGTGGCAACAAGAGCAGGTCAGAGACTAGGTATTCTGCGGCGAGTGTCTCACCTCCTGACTCCCCAGAGCCTTTTCACCATCTACAAGGCACAAGTAAGGAGTATGATCGAATACTCTCCACTTGCCTGAATGAGTGCAGTTCCAACAACACTCAAGAAGATCGACAGCATCCAGGACAAAGCAGCCCACTTGATTGGCACGTCATCCACCACCTTAAACATTCACTCCCTCCATCACGGGCTTACCGTGGCTGCAGTGTGTACAATGTACAAGATGCACTGCAGCAACTCGCCAAGGCTTCTTCGGCAGCACCTCCCAATTCCGCGACCTCTTCCACAGAGAATGACATGGGCAGCAGGCATATGGGGACACCACTACCTCCAAGTTCCCCTCCAAGTCACACACCATCATGACTTAGAAGTGTATCGCTGATCCTTCATCATCACTGCATCAAAATCCTGGAACTCCCTACCTAACAGCACTGTGGGAGTACCATCACCACATGGACTGCAGCGGTTCAAGAAGGTGGCTCACCCCAACCTTCTCAAGGACAACTAGGGATGGGCAATAAATGCTGGCATTGCCGGCGAAGCCCTGATCCCATAAACGAATAAAAAAACTGCAAATCCCGGAGCTCGAGCTCCTCCAGCGACGACACTTCCTGCACAAATTGTTGTCCAGGACACTGGAAGTATCCTGGAGTTCCCACATGGCACAGGATGTGCATTCCACGGGACTGAGGTGCCCGGCCATGCCTCTAATTGTTTGACTATTTGTAGAATTAATGCCATGTACAAATGCTTTCGACAACGCAAAAATTCATGCTCACTGCTCAATAAAATGATTGGAGTCCTAAATCAAGTTTTGAAACCCAAGCTCATTGGCGAAACACTTAAAGGGTGAAACAATATCGGTGCAATCTAATCGCAACTGATCATTGCCACAGGGTTTTTTCACTACTTAATGGAGAGCTGCATTGATGCAGCAGCACCTCATTCTCAACATTGCTGGCTGTACAGCTGCATCAGTAAGCAGCAGAAGAAGGAGAAGGTACCGGAGGACTGAACTAGGTATGTTCATGGCAGGTCCAAGAACCAGGGAGAGAGCCTGCAGGTTCTCCGATGAAGCATTGGTCATCACTTTTGTGAGACGGAGAGTGGTGTTCTACCCGGCAAGTGGCAGAGGCCCTCGTTACAAGTCTTCTGCACCATTGGAGGGAGATACTGTAGCATGTCTCGGGCAGCACTGTGTTGTTCACAGGACTCAGAAACAGGGCAGAAAGAAATTTAAGGACATCACTCGGGTAGTCAAGATGAGTGAATGCTTGAGCAAATGCTACTTACCACCATCTGCACCACAAACGACACACACTAGCCAAAGCGCCACACCCCCAACACTCACCCACCAACAATCTCTACCGAACAACACCCAAACCCGCACCCACATCTCACACCTTGCACACAATGGCAGCTGATCAACTATGGTAGGCACATCACCCGAACACATTGCTCCACACACAAATGCAACGTCCTTTCCCTTGCAGGCCAAGGTGGCACACAAGATGTGGCAGCAGTAGCGAATAGGCGGGGGACAACCCAACACCCAACCACTGTCTGCGCTGTAGAATCGAGTGCTGCAAATCATTGAGCACCAAGTGGTTGACGCCTTGGCCACTGGGAGCGTTGATCTCCTCGGGGACAACAATGCTTTATTCATCCCTGCTCCTTTTCCTCACATCGCACTTTCCCCTCACCCCACAAGCACTTCATACTTTCCAGCTAATCATGCTGTATGCATTCATTTCTCCCTTCCTGCCCCCTCCCTTCACCTTAACCCAACTCTTGTGCCTTTATGCTTTCAGATAATGAGCACGCTCCTGAGCAGTCTGTTCCTGAGCCCACCATAGAGAGCGAGGTGGGAGAAGAGTAGTAGGAAGAATGCACCGTGTCACTGCATCACTCACTCGCAGACACCAGCTCAGATGCTGGCACTGTCCACTCTTTAGAGGTTAGCGTATTAGTGGAATCTGCAAAGGGTGATGCACCGGGGACAAGTGGGCTGCAGTAAGGCCTGGGAGAAAGGGTAGCTCTGGGGTCAGCTCCCCGGAGAGTAAGTTTGCGCATGGGTTCTGCTGCACAGGACTCAGATGAGGACGTCAATGGGGAGGTCTTTAGAAGAAGGGTGATTTGTGTGGTGTATGTGCCTTTAAGAGCAATTATGGTGTATGTGCCTTATTATGCTGTCTCCGATGTCCACGGTATACATCAGTGGTCCTAATCGTGTGTAGATAGTTCCAGGCTGCCATTTCTCGGTACGGTAGCCCCGGGCCAAAACCGGTTGGCCTATCTGAAAGACCCTAGTTGGCCTTTCATTCATGCCCTGAAACTGCCAGTTCTCCACGTCCCTTCGGATGTTGTGCTTGACCAAATCCAGCCGGCATCTTAGGTTTCTATTGTAGAACATCATGGCGGGAGTTTGGCTAGGAACCATATGCGTTGCATTCCTATATGCAAATAAGAAGTTATCCACCTTGTGCTGAAGTTTTATGTCTTCATTACCCATGGCCTTGATGGCCTTCTTGAAGGTCTGGACAAACCTTTCAGCCAATCCATTGGTGGCGGGATGGTATGGGGTGGATGTGCAGTGCTTTACCCCATTGTTCTTTAAGGACTTTCCGAATTCTTTGGACACAAATTGCGGTCCATTATCAGAACATATCTGCTCCGGCAGCCCATTCCTGGCAAATATGGTCCTTAATACTGTGAAAGTTTTTTCCGTGGTGGTGGAGGACATCTTTATTACCTCCGGCCACTTGGAGTGTGCATCAACTGCGATTAAGAACATTGAGTCCATAAATGGGCCAGCAAAGTCGATGTGCACCCTTTGCCAGGGAGATGAGTGCCACTCCCATGGATGTAGAGGGGCCTGTGGCGGAGCATTTTGGACCTTCTGGCATCCTAGGCAGCTCTTGGTCATGTCTTCGATGCCTCCATCGATACCTGGCCACCATACAAACGCCCTAGCTTGGTTCTTCATTTTCACTCCACCCAGATGCCCCTCGTGAAGCTCCTTTAGCACTTTATCCTGGAGTTTGGGTGTAATCACCACTCTGGATCCACACATCAAGGTTCCTCGGCACACTGACAGCTGTTCTCTTCTTTGCGAGAATGCTGGCAACAGTGGTTCGCCATGTGCTGGCCATCCCTTCACTGTTAAATCGTAGACCCGTGAGAGAGTAGGGTCATTTCTTGTCTCCCTTTGAATGGCAGAATTTGTCACCGGTAGACATTCCACTATGGTAGAGTGGAATATCTCTACTGGGTCTACTGTAGGTGCCTCTTCTATCGTTGGCAATGGTAGGCGTGATAAACCATCAGCATTCCCATGCTGTTTTGACCCTTTGTATTCAATGTTGTATTGGTGTGCCCCTAGAAAAAGGGACCACCTCTGTAGTCTTTGTGCCGTCATAATGGGGACACCTTTTTTAGGGTTGAATATGGAGATGAGGGGTTGATGGTCAGTCAGCAAGGTAAATTTTTGTCCGTGTAGGTAATGGTTGAATTTCTTCACTCCCCACACGAGGCTGAGTGCTTCCCTGTCTATCTGGGCATAGTTACGCTCAGCTGAGTTCAATGAGCGTGATGCAAAAGCTATCGGCCGTTCCGAGCCATCAGGGAATCTATGGGAAAATACCGCTCCTATGCCGTAAGGGGATGCATCGCACGCCAGTCTGATTGGTAGTGATGGGTTGTAATGAGCCAAAATTTTCTCGGATGTGATTAAGTCTTTACATTTATGGAAGGCACGTTTACAGTCATCGTTCCATTTCCAAATCACTCCTGTCTGTAGAAGATCATTAAGAGGGTGTAGAATAGTTGATAAGTTCGGTAAAAATTTATGATAGTAATTTATTAATCCCAGGAATGACCTTAATTGTGAAACATTTTCAGGTGCTGGGGCTTTTATAACTGCTTCAATTTTTTCAGGTGACTTATGCAACCCTTCCTTATTAATTATGTGGCCACAATATGATAGCTGATTTTGGAAAAATTCGCACTTGGGGCGATTTGCTCGTAGGCCCCGTTCTTTCAGCCTAGTGAGCACCTGCTCCAAATTGGCAAGGTGCTCGTTGTCGTTTTCTCCTGTTATAAGGATGTCGTCTAGGTAGCATTGAGTCCCCGGAATCCCTTGCAGGACTTGCTCCATAGCTCTTTGCCAGATAGCTGGAGCTGATGCTATTCCAAAAACCAGTCGATTGTACTGGTACAGACCTTTGTGTGTGTTTATTGTGAGATACTTTTTAGAGGTCTCCTCAACCTCCATCTGTAGATATGCCTGTGCCAAGTCAATTTTTGTGAAACGTTTCCCTCCGGATAGTGAGGCGAAAATATCTGCTATCCTCGGAAGAGGATACTGTACCGTGTGAAGGACCGGGTTTACAGTCACCTTAAAGTCCCCACAGATGCAAATTTTTTTCTGTTCCTCAGAGTTATTTTTCAATGTTTTTTTCATGACTGGAACGATGGGTGTTGCCCATTCGCTCCAATCTATTTTGGATAATACGCCTGCTTTTTCCAAATTCTTCACCTCTGCCTCGACTGCCGGACGTATTGCGTATGGCACCGGTCTTGCCTTAAAACATTTTGGAATTGCTGTATCTTCCACTTTTATTGAGGCGGTGATGCCTTTCAAGGTTCCTAGTTTCTCTTGAAACACTTCTTTGGCGTTGGCCAAGATGTCTTTTAATTGTTCAGGTATGATGTCATCATTGTTTTTTTCCTTACTGATCACCGTCAGTGCCTGAATGGAGTGCCAGTCTAAACATATCTTCCTTATCCATTCACGTCCCAACAACGGTGGACCACCATCTTGTAGAACGTATAAATACAACTTTTGTATTTCTTTGCCGTTGTATACCACAGGCACCCTTATTTTTCCTTTGGGGTAGACTTTCTGCCCCGTATATGTTTATAAGATAAAGGATGTGTCTTTTAGAGGTATATGCGAAAATAGCCTCTCGTAATCTCGTCGATTTATTACGGTTAGAGCTGATCCTGTATCTAGCTCCATTTTAATTGGGGACCCTACTATTGTGAGGGTAACCCAAATGGTTTGGTAATCCTCTTTGGCAAGTACATTATGTAATTTGAGGCAGCTTAGTCTCTTGTTTCCGGAGTCGCTATCGCTATTCTGGTCTTCGGAGCTACTGTCCGCCATCATTTGTACCTTCCTGTACTTTTCTTTATTGATTTTTTGTTTTCTGTCAGTGGATTTATTTTGTCCAGATTGGCATACCCGTGCAATGTGTCCAATCTTACCACATTGCCTGCATGCTTTGCCCTTGAACCAGCAGTCCCTCTGGTTATGGGTGGATCTGCAGCAGCAATAACATCTTCCGAACTCCTGTGTCATTTTATGGGTGCCGAAGTCTTGTGTCTCTTGTTGTATCTCTGCAGCTCCTTTTGCTGCTGCTTCGTATGATACAGCCATACTGAAAGCTTTGTCCAATGTTAAATCATTTTCAGAAAGCAGTCTTTTTTGTGTTCCTTCACTTAAGAGACCGCAAACAAATTTGTCTCGAAGATAATCCGATAGTCCTGCTCCGAATTGGCAGTACTTTGATAGCTTTCTTAATTCGGTTCGGTAATCAGCGTTACTTTCATTCTTGTGTTGATTTCTCTTGAAGAACTTGAATCGTTCCGCTATCAGCAGCGATGTTGGGTTGAAATGCTCCTGCAGGGTATCAACAATTTCTTTAAAAGTCTTGTCCTTTGGTTTGGCTGGAGTGATTAAATTTCGTAACAGCCCGTATGTCTTCGCGCCCATTAAGCTCAGAAGTACTGAAGCTTTTTTTTCTTCTGTTATTCCATTTGCAGTGCAATAAACCTCTACTCTTTCCACGTATGTGGTCCAATCTTTTATTTCGCCATCAAAAGCCTCAATATTACCAGATTTAGGCATTTCAGAAAAGATATGGCGCTTCCCGCGCTTTTTCTTTTTTTCTTCTCTGTAGCAATGATATGGCGCTTCCCGCGCTTTCCCGCCGCTGCTACCGATAACAACGCTGTTTTACTGTGGTTTCTGTTTATTCACTGTTGGAGACTCGTTCCCGACGGAGGTCTAAAGGCTGACTTGCTTGCCGTGCCGGCCGTCTCTCGAGTGCACCCTCCCAATCCGTTATTGCTTGCCTCCAATTTCGCTATCTGTCTCAGCTGTAGAGCCCGCCACTGGAGCTCCAGCCTGACGCCCAGGAAGGATTAGCGCAGTACCTGTCACCAGCTTGGCCAGCTGGTGAAACCACAGTTTCTCTTACTTCCTTGAGTCTTCTGGACGCTGGAGGAATCGATGTCCTTGAGGTGCTGCCGAATTGCAGGTAAGTCCGTTTCCACTTCGTCACCACTGTAGTGTCCGTGTGTAGATAAAGACACTGAAGACAGGAGTTGGTTCATAGGTATTTACTAAGCAAATCGGGGGGGGGGTTCTAAAGGATATACACAATACACAGGCTTATATAGCCCAAGTGGCAATTACCGGCATTACACACACCTGGGGCTCTTAAAGGCGCATATACCATAATTGCTCTTAAAGGCACATACACCACAATTTGCATGCACACAGAGATGCTAGATGCAAAGGCAAGGGTGTGCGAGAGTCTCTCGGCAATGGTAAGGATTGTGCAGGAGTCCGCCTGCAACATTGCACAAGGCTCTTTGCACACCATGGAACCCATCATTTCCCATCTGCAAAGGATACTAGGCTCCCAGAGAGACTGTGGCGACCCAGACGTAGTGCCACGTGTGAATGGCGATCTGGCAGCTTCCATTGCAGCACAGGCGGAAGCAATGCAAAGTCTTAGTGCTCTAATGGAGTCTATGCTTGGTGGCATCCAATCTCAGACTGCTCTCATGCAGACTCATCTTGATGCCACGCAAGCTCTGACTGCTGCCATCCTGGCTGGGTCTACCACCATTGACCGGGGTTTTCACTGTGTCGCAGTAGGCCAGCAATCTGTGCTCCAACAGATTACCATGGATGCTGAAGTGCTGTCCTGGGGGAGTGGCAATGAGTCAGTGGAGCAGGAACCTGTTGTCCTCTCTCAGGATGATAGCATCCTGCTCCCACCACTGCCACTCTGCCATTACCCTTTTTGCTGCCTGTCATCCAGCCAGCCCAGACTGCTGCCACGCATGCTGAAGTGGTGCAGTCTACAGCCGGGACTTCCAGGCCCAGAGCTGGTCGAGGATGTCCTGCAGGGCCATCTGAAGTCTCCTGCATGGACACCCAGCAGCCTTCCATCAGCTGCGCTGCAGCCAAAGGGCCAACAATTCTTATGAGCACTAGAGCAGGAAAAGGCACACTAATGACAGGCACTAAGGGATTGCATAAGGGTAAAAGCTCAATATTTTTGATGTAAATATGTGCCCACCACTTTTTGATCAATTTATTACATCACTTACCATTCTTTTCTGGTGTCTCTCATTTCAGCTTTGTGCTGTGATTTGTTCTGCAAGAGGGCTGGAATGATGGCGATGTGGTGAGCAAAGTGTATCTGGGGTTTAAGTCATTCTGGTGTGAGGCTGGATGTCTGTTTGGAGGAGGTGGCAGAGTTCTCTGATCACCTCCTTGGCGAAGCAGTGCCAACAAATACACTGTTTCTTGCTTCTTTTAAGGTAGAGTGAAACTAACAATTAACCATTGAAACTGCACGGACCTGACAGCTGCGAGAAATTACTGATGATCTCTTCAAATAACATCCCTGGAGCATGCTTCCTGATGCTGCACACCAGCTCTCCCTGTCGGTGTTTACTCCAGGCTGTGAGGTAAGTGGCGAGTATCAATTTTGCAAATCGGGCAGTCAGTGAGCGTTGCTCACTCCCTGATGTTATGATCTACTTGGCGTTGATGTTACTGCCAATACATCTTACAGATGGCACTACAGAATGGGTATGGTGGATTTGGTGTGTGGCATTGCAGCTGCCTTGCCCCAGCGATACTGCTCTCGCACCCCATTTGCACCATCGACTGGCGCTAACTGGAACTGCTAAGTGGATGAATTTTTTCCCCTTACAGTCTCAAATGTCGGGCCAAACTTTGCATCAGACTGCTTCCTTTGCTCTCATAATTAAAGTCTTTATTCAAACGATTATTTATGTTTATTTTTATATTAATTTGTTTATCTAGTTAAGTTAGAGGAAAAAAGTTAATACTCACCCACCAATCACCTAGCTGCTGTCCTGTGACGTCACTCCTTGTTTTTTGCTGTTCTTTTGGAATTCACTGTATCTATGCCTCCGCTGCTTCTGCTGCTGCCAACTCCTCGCAGGTCACCTGGAGACAGATTTCCGCCCCTGGTTATGCACCATCAGTGGTGTTTTACTTTGGGTGGAGCTGGAGTTGGCAGCAGATATTGTGAGTGAGTATAGTCCCTATAAATAGGGGCAAGGAAAGGAAAGAACTAATTAATATTAAAGTAAATCATTCAAACAAATATCCTTATTTGTAAATATATTAAAATTAATATATAGATAGTCAGAAAATTAGTCCCATTGTATTCTAGTAACAGATTCTAGAATTAATATGAATCATTTTTATATTAAAGTATTCTTGGAGTGAGCATAATCTCAGGAAGGTGGGGAGAGCAAAATCGAATCAGCACCACACTAACTAGGACTAGAAAAAGGTCGCTGGTTCAGAGAGCTTATCTGGGGATTCACTGGGATGTAAAACTCGCCCATACATCACCTGGGAGTGCGTGATGCTTATGTGTGCAGGGATTTCTGTCCTGACTTCATGTCATGCTCTACGTGAGATAGTGAGCTTCATTGGGTAGTGTAAGAGCAGCTTTACGCTGCATTGGTCACATGCTGTATCTGAGTTCACTGTGCTTGATGAACGACTATACAGTGAGATTTTCACTGTATCTAACCCCAGCCTATCTGTTCCGATAGTTATTGATAAGACAGTATTGAGGGAACTTTAATCTGTTTCTAACTCGTGCTGTATCTGTCCTGTGAGGGTTTGATGGAACAGTTTCGAGAGAGCTTTACTCTGTCTCTCACCCGTGCTGTTCCTGACCTGGGAGTGTTTTATGGGACAGTGTAGAGGGAGCTCTACTCAATATCTAACCTGTGCTGTACCTCTCCTGGGAGTGGTTTATGGGACAGTGCAGTGGAAGCTTTGCACTCTATCTTGTCCGAGCTATACCTGCCCTGGGAATGTATAACGGGACATTGTAGAGGGAAATTTACTCTGTATTTCAACTATACTGTATCTAATCTGGGTGCGTTTGATCTGAAAGTGCAGAGAGAGCTTTACTCCCTACCTAACCTGTGCTGTACCTGCCCTGGGAGCTTTTGATGGGACAGATGAGAGGGAGCTTTACTCAGTATCTACTCCGTGCTGGAACTGATGTGGGACTTTTGGATGGCCATTTCAAATATGCTCTACTTTGTCTGTAATCCATGCTCTACCTGGCCTGGGAGTGTTTGATTGGACAGTGTAGAAGTAGATTTATTCTGCATGTATCTCGTGCCATTCCTGAACTGCGATTGTTTGATGGGATATTGTAGGCAGAGTTTTAACTATTATTGCCCATGATCTCCCCTCCAATTATTACTCAAATGGCCTCACCTAGTGACAGCCCCGATGATCCGCACAATGTATGCCCCCTCCTGTTAAAGGGAGCTAAAGGGTTTTATAATGCAGTTGTTATATCTTCACCAAAGCACCATGACCTCAAACTGCCTTTCACTGCCGTGCCAGGAGCGAAACGCAGTGCTTGATATTATGTGAGGGAGTGTTTGGGGTGTATAAATCAGAAGGTGAGCATTTGGGTCATTGAATAATGGGTTCTCATATTTGGAGGATGGGACAGAGAATTCATAAGGGACAGCTTTGCGCGGTTGTGCTCCCTGCCTGTGATTTCAGTACATGAGAACGGGGTCGGCGACAGGACTGAATGTAGAACAGGTGTTCATCCCCAGTGAGACTGCGCACCAGGAGCAATGCATTGTCATGTGACCCTGTGACACCTTGACTGGGCGGAGCTCCGGCTTTTTATGACATTGTTATTGGCTGCTGTGTGATTGGCTCCTGGCTCCTTTGTGATGTCACCTGGAGACAGGTTTCCACCCCTGGTTATGCACCATCAGTGATGTGTTACTGTGGGCGGAGCTGGAGTTGGCAGCAGATATTGTGAGAGAATATATTCCATAAAAGTAGGGGCAAGGAAAGAAAAGTGCAACTTATTAAAGTAAGGAATTCAAGCAATATCATTAATTGTAAATAAATTCAAATTTAATATCTTAATAGTCGCAAAATTAGTCCTATTATTTTCGAGTAACAGATTCTACATTTAATATGAATCATTTTATTATTAACAGATTACTGGACTGAGCATTATCTCAGGAAGGTGGAGAGAGTTAAATCGAGTCAGCACCACACTAACTGGAAATTCAAAAAGGTCGCTGGGTTCACAGGGCTATCTTGTGGGACAAACAGCTCTATTTTCCAAGACGGGACAAAACAGGAAGCTTCTTAAATGTTTGTAAAGGTGAGTAGGTCCATTGAGAATCCCATCAATTCAGGACCTTGCAACATGCTATTAAGTGTCGCTTAATTTCTGGGATAAGGCTCGGCCTTTTTCTGCTGCCCTTTGCCTGGAGATTCACTGGTATGTAAAGCTAGGCAATGTAGGAACTGGGGCTCCTAGCCGAAGAATTGAGATCGACTCAGAGAGTCAAAAACAATAAAATTTAATGAACAAACGAAGCTGTACAGGAAACTGTAGGATACAATGCAAATGGGTCTGGTCTGCTTGAAAGCCTCTCTGGAAACTGCTAGAAGGTTCCGAGCTCAACTGCTAGCAGGTTCCCAGCTCAACTGCTAGCAGGTTCCCAGCTCAACTGCTAGCAGGTTCCGAGCTCTACTGCTAGAAGGTTCCGAGCTCTACTGCTAGAAGGTTCCGAGCTCTACTGCTAGAAGGTTCCGAGCTCTACTGCTAGCAGGTTCCCAGCTCAACTGCTAGCAGGCTCTGAGCTCAACTGCTAGAAGGTTCCGAGCTCTACTGCTAGAAGGTTCCGAGCTCTACTGCTAGAAGGTTCCGAGCTCTGACGCCATGACGTCATCACGTTCTTCTCGCCTTTGAGAGATCACATGACGGACGGCATGACGTCATCACGCGGAGTACAGGAAAGAAGCCCTAGTACAGTTAACAGATACATTAAAGGTGCAGCCCCCAGCTGTACCACATTGCTGTAAAAGGAATTATATACAATTGTCCGTAATCCTCTGGTGGTTCTGCCACATGCGCCCCCCCAGAATTGCTTTTAACAGAAAAGGTAAGACGAGAAGGGGGTCTGACAAGTCTGTCTGACCGACTGCGATACCCTGGCAGCTGGAACGGAGTGCTAGAAGACGAACTGGCCGTTGGCTGTGGTTAGGATGATGCCGCAGGCAGAGGAGAAGAAGAGGCCGACTGTGGTCGACCCGGTGAGGCGGGCACTGGCGACTCGGTGGATGACTGTGGCTGTACTGGACTGGCAGTCAACGGTGGACGACAACGACGAGGCGGCTGAGCGGTGACGACTGGTTCGCTCAGATCCAGATGCGCCGGTTTCAACCGGTCGATGGAGATGTGGTCAGGCTTACCGCTGACGTCGACTGTGAAGGACTTGTCACCTGACGAGATGATGCAGAACGGACCTGTGTAAGGCGGTTTGAGCGGGTTTTTGTGAGCATCTTGCCGACTGAACACGTTTTCTGTGCTCTTAAGATCCATTGGGACATGGGAGCACTGCAGGTCATGTTGCGACATAGGCACTGGGATGAAATTCCTAGCCGCTTCCAGGTGGCTGACGAGCTGCTGAGCTGGGGACCAGGGCTCCATGTGAGGAGGAAGAAAATCACCAGGCACTCTGAGTGGTTGGCCGTAAACCAGCTCTGCTGAAGAAGAATTGAGGTCATCCTTAGGCGCCGTGCGAAGACCTAGCAGCACCCAAGGGAGCCTGTCCACCCAATGAGGCACACGGAGACTAGCATGCAGTGTGGCTTTAAGGGACCTGTGGAATCTTTCACACAGACCATTCGCCTGTGGATGGTAGGCGGTGATATGATGAAGCTTGGTGCCCAAACCTTGAGCTACGGCATTCCAAAGCTCAGAGGTAAATTGAGGCCCCTGGTCGGAGGATATGTCAGCCGGTACCCCAAACTGAGCTACCCACGATGAGATGAAGGCACTGGAGACGTCTGCCGCTGTGGTCGCAACCAAAGGAATTGCCTCTGGCCACCTGGTGGTGTGGTCTGCCACGGTGAGGAGGTGAGTGTACCCGTGAGAGGAAGGGAGAGGACTAACCAGGTCCACATGCACATGGTCGAATCGACGCTCCAGAACCGGAAAAGTGGTGACTGGTGCCTTAACATGGTGTTGTATCTTGGACTTCTGGCAACTCACGCAGGTATTGATCCAGTCACGGACGTCGAGATGCATGCCCTCCAGACGAATTTCTTTGCCATGAGTCATTGTGATGCTCTCATGCCAGGGTGTGACTATCCGTGGATAGTGTCAAAAATTCTCCTGCGCCATTCGACTGGAACGATTGGACGTGGGACAACCATCGAGATGTCACACAGGAGTTTGGTCCCTGCGGCCTGCAAAGTGACATCAGCCACTTGTAAGCTGGAAGGTTTGGTCCAGTATGCCTGCACTTCAGGGTCGGTCTGCCTTCTGTTCTTTTGCCAAACCCACATAGTCGACACCCAGGTCTACTGCGTGGAGCTGGGCGTGGGAGAAACAATCCACCACCAGGTTGTCTTTGCCCGAGACATGTTGTATGTCGGTTGTAAATTCAGATATGTACGTAAGATGACGTTGTTGCCATGCCGACCATGGTTCCACTGTCTTGGCCATTGCAAAAGTAAGTGGCTTGTGGTCTACAAAAACCGTGAATGGGCGTCCTTCCAGTAGGAAGCAAAAATGGCCTGATGGCCAGAAACAATGCCAACAACTCCCAATCAAATGTACTATACTTGCGTTCGTTCTTCCGCAATTGGCGGCTGAAGAAAGCCAGTGGTTGCCATATGCCGTCGACCCACTACTCCTGTACTGCCCCGATGGCATAATCAGATGCATCGGTGGTAAGGGCAATGGTTGCGCCCGGAAGGGGATGTGCCAACATGGTCGCAGCAACCAAAGCGTTCTTAGTGTCGAGGAAAGCCTGGTCCATCTGGGGTGTCCAATCGATCAGGTCTTTGCCCGATTTACCTCTGAGGGCCTCGTACAAAGGTTGCATCAACAATGCTGCCTTGGGGACGAACCAATGATAAAAGTTGACTATTCCCAGAAATTCCTGGAGGGCCCTGACGGTCTGAGGAATAGGGAACGAGGTGACTGCTTCCACCTATCGTGGCCAGCGGGACGTCGCCTTCTGAGGTGATTCTGTGTCCCAGAAAATCAATGCTGTGCAACCCAAACTGACACTTGGCCGGGTTGATAATAAGGCCATGTTGGCTGAGACGGGAAAAAAGGGTACGCAAGTGCATAATGTGTTCTTTCGTGCTGTTACTGGCAATAAGGATGTCATCTAGGTAGACGAAGATGAACGGCAGATCTTGCAACACGGAATTCATGAGATGTTGGAAGGCTTGTTCTGCATTCTTCAGCCCAAATGGCATACGAAGGAACTCAAAGAGCCCGAAAGGTGTGATGATGGCGGTTTTGGGGACGTCCTGAGGATGCACGAGCGCTTGATGATAGCCTCGGATGAGGTCTACTTTGGAAAAGATGGAATTCCCTGCCAGATGGGCCGAAAAATCCTGAATGTGAGGAATTGGGTACCGATCCGGTGTGGTAGCCTCATTCAGGTGTCTGTAGTCGCCGTATGGTCGCCATCCACCGCCCAGCTTAGGAACAATATGTAATGGTGAGGTTCAAGGACTATTTGAAGGTCGAATAATTCCTAGGTGTTCCATTGTATGGAACTCCGCCTTGGCGGCCGCGAGTTTACCGGGTTCCAGCCTTCAAGCTCTCGCATAAACGGGGGATCCTGTCATGGTACTGTGGTGCGCCACACCGTGCCTCACGACTGAAGAAGAAAAGGAGGGCCTGGTGAGCTCAGGGAACTCACTGAGAAGACGAGAGAACTCATTTGGAGATGGGACTGCACAGGCATCTGACCAAGACATCGCGGTGCTTCGGTGGCAGGAGACCGAGTGAAAAGTGGAGGCACTGATTAGCTGGCAGTGTCGGACATTGACGAGAAACCCGTTTACGCAGAAGATATATGCCCCCAGGATGGCCTGTGAGACTTTCGCCATGATGAACTCCCAAACAAAATGTTGGCCGCCAAAACTCAACTGGGCACTACGCTTTCCGAATGTGCAAATGCCCGCACCATTAGCTGCCTCGAGGGGGGGACTTGACCGCCGGATTGAAGGTACTGGAAGGATACTGCACTGGGAGCCAGTATCACAGAGAAAACATCGCCCTGACAGGGAGTCTGTAATGTATAGGAGTTTCCCTACGGACCCGACGGCCATCGCAACTCTGGCGCATCCCTTAGGCCTTATTGATCTTCTGAGAAACCGCTGGTTTGAGGTAGGTTTTTTTTTAGTGAGAAACTGCAGGGCGGACGGCAATTTCTGGCCTTCGCGCCAAAATGAGCATGGCATGCACACCAGCCTGCAAGAGGAGGAGTCAGCTTCGCTCTTGTAGGGGATGGGCGCCTCATGGCTGCACAACATGGCTGTATGCAGGAGCATATTTTATCCGCTTCTGCGGCGAGTTCAGCACAGTTTTGGTGCCTTGTGGCTGCACAAGATTGTTGTGAGTCGGTGAATATTTTATCCGCTTCCCCTGCGAGTTCAGCAGAATCCATGATCGTGGAATTGGCCAATGCCGTCTGTACTGGCTCTGGTAGTTGACAGAGAAACAGCTCGTGGAACAGAAAACATTGTGATTCCGAGCCCAAAAGCGTGAGCATTTTGCTCATGAGCTCTGAGGGTTTTGAGTCCCCGAGGCTGGGCATGGAGATAAGTCTGCAAGCGCGCTCCGACTTGGACAGACCGAAAATCTGCAGTAAACGTGCTTTTAAAGCTTCGTACTTGCCATCGTTCGGTGGACTCTCGAGGAGGCTGATGACCCACGAGGCCATGGCGCTGTCGAGGGTGGAGACCACGTAATAATAACAGGTCGAAACCGCTGCTACTCCCCGGATTGCAAATTGGGCTTCCGCCTGGAAAAACCATGCGGCCAGTTGTTGCTCCCAAAATTGCGGCAGCTTGAGTCTGATGGCATTCGTGTCCATGATGTAACTTCAACAAAAATTGTTCGAAGAAATCGGGGTCACCAATGTAGGAACTGGGGTTCCTAGCCGAAGAATTGAGATCGACTCAGAGAATCAAAAACAATAAAAGTTAATGAACAGACGAAGCTGTACAGGAAACTGTAGGATACAATGCAAATAGGTCTGGTCTGCTTGAAAGCCTCTCTAGAACTGATAGAAGGTTCCGAGCTCAACTGCTAACAGGTTCCGAGCTCAACTGCTAGCAGGTTCCGAGCTCAACTGCAAGAAGGTTCCGAGCTCTGACTTCATGACGTCATCACGTTCTTCCCGCCGTTGAGAGATCAGGTGACGGACGGCATGACGTCATCACGTGGAGTACAGGAAAGAAGCCCCAGTACAGTTTACAGATACATTAAAGGTGCAGCCCCCAGCTGTACTACATTGCTGTAAAAGGAATTATATACAATTGTCCGTAATCCTCTGGTGGTTCCGCCACACCAATATCTTTAGTTCTTGAACCACTCGCCAGAGGGGATAGCTTTACTCTATCTACTCTATCAAACCCTTTCATCATCTTGAAAACCTCTATTGGGTCACCTTTTATCTTTCTCTGTTCCAAGCAGAACAGGCCTAACGTTTACAAAATCTCATCCTAACTGAACTCCATCATCCCTAGTAACACCCTGAGAAATATCCTCTGTACACATTCTAAGGCCTTTACATCTTCCCTGATGTGTGGTGCCTAGAATTGTCCACAGTAATCCAGCTGAGGCCTAACCAGTGATTTATAAAGTTCCAGCATGGTCTCTTTGCTTTTATATTTCTTTCCCCTGGTTATAAACCCAAGTAACATGTATGCTTTCTAACCACGTTATCAGCTTGCCCTGCCACCTTTAATGATTTGTGGATATGGATAAGAAAGTCTCTCTGCTCATCTACACTGTTCAGAACCGTGCCATTTATAGTGTGCTGCCATTCCATATTAGTCCTCCTACAGTGCATCACTTCACATTCCTCCGCATTGAACCTCATCTGCCAATTTCACCATCCTGTCTATGTCATCCGGAAGCATATACCTGCCCTCATCACCAACTACTACTTTGCCAAGTTTCGTATCATCCACCAACTTTATAAGTCTGCTCCATACACCCGGGTCTATGTCGTTTATAAAAATTGAAGAGAGAAATGGACCCAAAACGGACCACTGGGGAACACCACAGCAAACAACTTTCCAGTTTGAAAAACATCCGTTCACTACCACAATTTGGCGGCTGTCACTGAGCCAATGTTGTATCCAGATCGCCACTTTCCTCTTAATTCCATTCGCTTCCATCTTCTTAACAAACCACATATCCAAGCGACATATCCAAGTTTGCCAAAGACACAAAGATAGGTGGTATTGTAAGCAATGTTGATAGAAGCATAAAATTATGAAGAGATATTAATAGAACAAGTAACTGACAAAAACTGTGGCAAATGGATTTCAATGTAGGCAAGCATGAGGTCATCCAGTGATATGATCCTAGGCCTGATTTTACCAGGTGTAAGGGTTTTGTGGGCATCTGCTGGGCAGTAGTTGCACAAATACCCCAAATCTGCAGCAGCGAAAGTGATTTTTGGGTCAGTGTGTTAGATCTGTCAAGGTGAGCCATGACACATTGCAGGTTCCGGGTTTTGCTCATGCGTAGTGCATGTGGAAACCCAGAACTAGAGGGGCCTTCCTAATGGCTTACAACAGTGTACGCTTTGCATACGCCATCATCAAAAGCACGAATTCCGGGCCATTATAATGCTGCCCCTACAACCCGAGTCTACGTCGGTTATAAAAAGTGGAAAGGGTAATGAACCCAAAGTGATCCTTGGGAATGCCACGGCAATCAACCTCACAGTCTGAAGAAATATCCATCCACCACCACCATTTGCTTCATGTCACTGAGCTAATTTTGTACCAATACCACTATTTTCCCCTTATTTCCAGGGCTTTCATCTTCTTAATAAGTCACATATACCAGACACATATCCAATTTTTCCAACGACACAAAGATAGGCGGCATTGTACGTTATTTAGCTGGAAGCAGAGTGTATGCCTGAGATGCTAAATTAGTACTTTGCATCGGCCTTTACCAAGGAATAAGATGCTGCCATAGACATAGTGAAGGAGGAGGTAGAGGAGATACTGGATGGGATACAATTCATAAAGTGGAGGTACTAGAAGCGTTGGCTGTACTTAAAGTAGATAAGTCATCAGGATCAGATGTGTTGCATCCTTGGAAGCCGAGGGAAGTGAAGGAAGAAATCATGGAGGTACTGGCTGTAATCTTCCAATCCTCCTTAGAAACTAGGGTGGAGCCAGAGGACTGGAGAATTGCAAATGTTACACCCTTATTCAAAAAAGGTTGTAAATATAAACCCAGCAACTACAGGTCAGTCAGTTTAATCTTGGTAGTGGCAAAGCTTTTAGAAACAATATTCAGGAACACAATTAACTGTCACTTGGACAAGTGTGGGTTAATTCAGCAAAGACAGCATGGATCTATCAAAGGCAAATCGTGTTTAACTAACTTGATCGAGTTTTTTGATGAGGTAACAGAAAGCATTGATGAAGGCAATGTGGTTGATGTGGTGTACATGGACTTCCAAATGGTGTTCAACAAAATGCCACATAATAGGCTCGTCAGCAAAGTTGAAGGGACAGTGGCAGCATGGATACTAAATTGGCTAAGTGACAGGAAACAGAGACTGGTGATGAATTGAATTTTTTTCCGACTGGAGGAAGGTGATACATTGTGGTAGAAAGAATGAGGAAAGGAAATATAAACTAAAGGGTACAATCCTAAAGGTGGTGCATGAACAGAGACCTAGGGGTATATGTACACATAGCGTTGAAGATGGCAGGGCAGGATGAGAAAGCAGCTCATGAATAGACCTATAGTGTACAAAAGCGAGAAATTAGGATGAACCTGCAAAAAACACTGGTTCGGCCTCAACTGGAATATTGTGTTCAATTCTTAGTACCGCACTTTTGGAAGGATGTGAGGGCCTTAGAGAAGGTGCAGAAGATATTTACGAGAATGATTCGAGGGACGAGGGAATTCAGTTACGTGGATAGACTGCAGAAGTTGTGGTTTTTCTCCTTAGTGTCGAGATGATTGAGAGGAGATTTGATAGATGTATTCAAAATCATGAGTCGTCTGGAAAGAGTAGATAGAGTGAAACTGTTCCCTTTGGCACAAGGGTCGAGAACCAGAGGACACAGATTTAAGGTGAGTGACAGAAGAACCAAAGCAACAGAAAAAAAAACTTTTCTACGCAGCGAGTGTTTATGACCTGGGATGCACTGCCTGAAATGATGGTATAGCCAGAGTCAATCATGGCTTTCAAAGGGGAATTGGATAAGTACCTGAAGGAAAAAAATGCAGGGCTACGAGAAAGGGCAGGAGAGTGGGACAAGCTGAAGTGCACTTGCAGAGAGCCGGCATGGGCACAGCAGGCCGAATGGCCTTCTTCCATGCTGTAAGCATTCTATGATTTTATAATTGAACGCCTTAAAAATATTATACGTATCATTAGCAAGAAATTATAACATCCCTCCCTCACCGTTAAAAAAAATACAAATTCTTTATATTATTTGGTAAGAGGACAAAACAAATGACAATGAAAATGTTGAGATTGATAGAAAGTCTGTTTCTGAATAGAAATGAAATGTATTTTCAAAGGCGGTCATTTCAGACAAGCGTTAGATGTGCAGAAATTTGAGCGATCACAAAAACGACAGCACAGAGCTGCGAGCTGGACATGGTACATACCGGAAGGAATAAAATGTCCAGTTTCAGCATTGCTAATGGCAATGTTGTGACCGATTGCAGGATCAATTTATATTACAATAGATTAATCTCATGGGATTGAGGGCAATGTAGTCGCGTGGATTGATGATTGGTTAACAGACAGAAAACAGAGAGTAGGAATAAATGGGTCATTTTCTTGTGGGAAGGTTGTAACTAGCAGGGTGCCGCAAGGATTGGTGCTCGGCCCTCAACTATTTACAAATAGTAAGGGAATCAAAGAATGTGGCGAGAGGGCGGGAAAGTGGACTTGAGGTAGAAGATCAGCCATGCTTGTGTTGAATGGTGAAGCAGGCCTGAGGGGCCCTATGGTCTACTCCTGCTCCTATTTCGTATGTTTTTATGTTCAAGTGGAAATGGATAATTTAGATAAAAAGAAGAAACAACTAAAGGTACTGGATATAGGCAACGAAAGGGGCAGTAATCCCTCCCCAAATGCGTGAGTACCCCTTCCGTACTCACGCGTCTGGCCGGAGGAAATGCCGGTTTTCAGCATGCACAGCGCATGCGCTGCAAACCGGCATTTCCTCTCCTCTAACCCAAGAGGTGAAGAGGCTAGCATGTGCGCTGTAGGGGGCAGCGCGTGCGCCTTGGATTTCCTCTGTTTTGGGGGATTTGTGCATGTGTAAAGGCCTCCGGTCTTTACGCTTGTAAAAAGCACAAGTAAGTATTTATTTTTACAGGTAAGTGGTGTTTTAGTGCAATTTAGAATTTTTTTCCCCACAGGTTTATTATTTTAAAGAATCTACAATAAGGTAAGTTTAGTTTTAGACCATTTTCATGAAAAATTTATTTTTTTCAAAAAAAAATATTGTTTAAATTATTTTTTCAAACTTATTTATACTTAATTTAATGATTGGGATGTTTTTTAAATTTTTATTTAAAATTTAAATAGTGATTTGGCAGCCCATACTTTTCATGAGTTTGACAGCTTTTACATGAATGAGTTTCCCCTCCCCTGATTGGCTGCACAGTGCTCATCTGATTCCAGCCGGCACATCGCACTAACTACGCCGTTGGGTCAGGTTAGCACAGCGCGCTGACAGCTGAACCGGGCTTGTGAGAGGAAATGCAAGCAGGCCCGGGCTTCAGATGTTGGTGCACAGGGTGAGTGCAGATCGGGGGCTTGCACGCGCGGCAAGCCCCCAATCTAATTTCAGGGCCAATACTGAAAACAAATCAATTGATGGTTCACATGTAGACCCAGCGTCAGATTTACATTTTTGGGATACGTTTGTCCTGATATATTGTAGAATAAATTTATTAATTCATTTCATTCCCTCCTTGGAGGTGACACAGGTCCAAGGCCCGTGTCCCCAGGTGAGAACCTTGGAGGTGACACAGGTCAAAGGCCCGTGTCCCCAGGCGAGAACCTTGGAGGTGACACAGGTCCAAGGCCCGTTTGGCCAGACAAGAACCTTGGAGGTGACACAGGTCCAAGGACCGTGTCCCCAGGCGAGAACCTTGGAGGTGACACAGGTCCAAGGCCCGTGTCCCCAGGCGAGAAACTTGGAGGTGACAAAGGTCCAAGGCCCGTGTCCCTAGGCGAGAACCTTGGAGGTGACCCAAGTCCAAGGCCCGTGTCCCCAGTCGAGAACCTTGGAGGTGACCCAGGTCCAAGGCATGTGTCCCCAGGCGAGAACCTTGGAGGTGACACAGGTCCAAGGCCCGTGTCCCCAGGTGAGAACCTTGGAGGTGACCCAGGTCCAAGGCCCGTGTCCCCAGGTGAGAACCTTGGAGGTGACACAGGTCCAAGGCCCGTGTCCCCAGGCGAGAACCTTGGAGGTGACACAGGTCAAAGGCCCTTGTCCCCAGGCGAGAACCTTGGAGGTGACACAGGTCCAAGGCCCGTGTCCCCAGGCGAGAACCTTGGAGGTGACACAGGTCCAAGGCCCGTGTCCCCAGGCGAGAACCTTGGAGGTGATACAGGTCCAAGACCCATGTCCCCAGGCGAGAAACTTGGAGGTGACCCAGGTCCAAGGCCCGTTTCCCCAGGCGTGAACCTTGGAGGTGACCCAGGTCCAAGGCCCGTGTCCCCAGGCGAGAACCTTGGAGGTGACAAAGGTCCAAGGGCCGTGTCCCTAGGCGAGAACCTTGGAGGTGACCCAAGTCCAAGGCCCGTGTCCCCAGTCGAGAACCTTGGAGGTGACCCAGGTCCAAGGCATGTGTCCCCAGGCGAGAACCTTGGAGGTGACACAGGTCCAAGGCCCGTGTCCCCAGGTGAGAACCTTGGAGGTGACCCAGGTCCAAGGCCCGTTTCCCCAGGCGAGAACCTTGGAGGTGACCCAGGTCCAAGGCATGTGTCCCCAGGCGAGAACCTTGGAGGTGACCCAGGTCCAAGGCCCGTGTCCCCAGGCGAGAACCTTGGAGGTGACAAAGGTCCAAGGCCCGTGTCCCTAGGCGAGAACCTTGGAGGTGACCCAAGTCCAAGGCCCGTGTCCCCAGTCGAGAACCTTGGAGGTGACCCAGGTCCAAGGCATGTGTCCCCAGGCGAGAACCTTGGAGGTGACACAGGTCCAAGGCCCGTGTCCCCAGGTGAGAACCTTGGAGGTGACCCAGGTCCAAGGCCCGTGTCCCCAGGTGAGAACCTTGGAGGTGACACAGGTCCAAGGCCCGTGTCCCCAGGCGAGAACCTTGGAGGTGACACAGGTCAAAGGCCCTTGTCCCCAGGCGAGAACCTTGGAGGTGACACAGGTCCAAGCCCCGTGTCCCCAGGCGAGAACCTTGGAGGTGACACAGGTCCAAGGCCCGTGTCCCCAGGCGAGAACCTTGGAGGTGATACAGGTCCAAGACCCATGTCCCCAGGCGAGAAACTTGGCGGTGACCCAGGTCCAAGGCCCGTTTCCCCAGGCGAGAACCTTGGAGGTGACCCAGGTCCAAGGCCCGTGTCCCCAGGTGAGAATCTTGGAGGTGACACAGGTCCAAGGCCCGTGTCCCTAGGCGAGAACCTTGGAGGTGACCCAGGTCCAAGGGCCATGTCCCCAGTCGAGAACCTTGGAGGTGACCCAGGTCCAAGGCATGTGTCCCCAGGTGAGAACCTTGGAGGTGACACAGGTCCAAGGCCCGTGTCCCCAGGCGAGAACCTTGGTGGTGACACAGGTCCAAGGCCCGTGTCCCCAGTGGGAACCTTGGAGGTGAACCAGGTCCAAGGCCCGTGTCCCCAGGCAAGAACCTTGGAGATGACACAGGTCCAAGGCCAGTGTCCCCAGGCGAGAACCTTGGAGGTGACACAGGTCCAAGGCCCGTGTCCACAGGCGAGAACCTTGGAGGTGACACAGGTCCAAGGCCCGTGTCCCCAAGCGAGAACCTTGGAGGTGACACAGGTCCAAGGCCCGTGTCCCCAGGCGAGAACCTTAGAGGTGACCCAGGTCCAAGGCCCGTGTCCCCAGCTGAGAACCTTGGAGGTGACACAGGTCCAAGGCCCGTGTGCCCAGGCGAGAACCTTGGAGGTGACCCAGGTCCAAGGCCCGTGTCCCCAGGCAAGAACGTTGGAGGTGACCCAGGTCCAAGGCCCGTGTCCCCAGGCGAGAAACTTGGAGGTGACCCAGGTCCAAGGCCCATGTCCCCAGGCGAGAACCTTGGAGTTGACACAGGTCCAAGGCCCGTGTCCCTAGGCGAGAACCTTGGAGGTGACCCAGGTCCAAGGCTTGTGTCCCCAGTCGAGAACCTTGGAGGTGACACAGGTCCAAGGCCCGTGTCCCCAGGCGAGAACCTTGGAGGTGACCCAGGTTCAAGGCATGTGTCCCCAGGCGAGAACCTTGGAGGTGACACAGGTCCAAGGCCCGTGTCCCCAGGCGAGAACCTTGGAGGTGACCCAGGTCCAAGGCCCATGTCCCAGGCAAGAACCTTGGAGGTGAAACAGGTCCAAGGCACGTGTCCCTAGGCGAGAATCTTGGAGGTGATCCAGGTCCAAGGCCCATGTCCCCAGGCGAGAACCTTGGAGGTGACACAGGTCCAAGGCCTGTGTCCCCAGGCGAGAACCTTGGAGGTGACCCAGGTCCAAGGCCCGTGTCCCCAGGCGAGAACCTTGGAGGTGACACAGGTCCAAGGCTCGTGTCCCCAGGCGAGAACCTTGGAGGTGACACAGGTCAAAGGCCCTTGTCCCCATGCGAGAACCTTGGAGGTGACACAGGTCCAAGGCCCGTGTCCCCAGGCGAGAACCTTGGAGGCGACACAGGTCCAAGGCCCGTGTCCCCAGGCGAGAACCTTGGAGGTGACACAGGTCCAAGGCCCATGTCCCCAGGCGAGAAACTTGGAGGTGACCCAGGTCCAAGGCCCCTGTCCCCAGGCGAGAACTTTGGAGGTGACCCAGGTCCAAGGCCTGTGTCCCCAGGTGAGAACCTTGGAGGTGACACAGGTCCAAGGCCCGTGTCCCTAGGCGAGAACCTTGGAGGTGACCCAGGTCCAAGGCCCGTGTCCCCAGTCGAGAACCTTGGAGGTGACCCAGGTCCAAGGCATGTGTCCCCAGGCGAGAACCTTGGAGGTGACACAGGTCCAAGGCCCGTGTCCCCAGGTGAGAACCTTGGAGGTGACACAGGTCCAAGGCCCGTGTCCCCAGGTGAGAACCTTGGAGGTGACCCAGGTCCAAGGCCCGTGTCCCCAGGCGAGAACCTTGGAGGTGACACAGGTCCAAAGCCAGTGCCCCATGTGAGAACCTTGGAGGTGACACAGGTCCAAGGCCCATGTCCCCAGGCGAGAACCTTGGAGGTGACACAGGTCCAAGGCCCGTGTCCCCAGGCGAGAACCTTGCAGGTGACACAGGTCCAAGGCCCGTGTCCCCAGCTGAGAACCTTGGAGGTGACGCAGGTCCAAGGCCCGTGTCCCCAGCTGAGAACCTTGGAGGTGACCCAGTTCCAAGGCCCATGTCCCCAGGCGAGAACCTTGGAGGTGACCCAGGTCCAAGGCCCGTGTCCCCAGGCAAGATCCTTGGAGTTGACACAGGTCCAAGGCCCGTGACCCCAGGCGAGAACCTTGTAGGTGACCCAGGTCCAAGGCCCGTGTCCCCAGGCAAGAACCAACAGGGCAAAGTAATGTGTGTGAAGCCAATGTCAGAAATCCCCTGTGTCCCGCCATCGGGGGCCGCAAAACTGCTGCAGCCAATGTTCGACTGATTGCCTCTCTTGAAGGATGTTTCTTGGTTGCCAGCTTACAAAGACCTATTGGCAAAGCCCTCGTGAGAATCTTCTCAGACACCAGCAGAGCTGAATCAACCAGTGCCATGTTTCCTTATTGCTTACACTCAGTTGCAGTGAGGCTGTCTGTAATAGAATCGGCATTGTTGGATACCTCAAGATGCAAGTTATGCATCAAATATAATATGAAACACCAATGAACAAAGCTACTCCCAGTGTGATATAACTACAGGAGAATGAACCTGTCCCCCACCGCCCCCCCCACCCCGCCCACCGGCCGCCCCATTGCAGAAAGCTCATGGATGAAAGTGATTGAGATCTGAATACTGTACACAGGAGATCCCATTTCTTTCGATCATTTCATCAATTTGACTATTAGTATCAGCGGATATTTCACCGCATTCTTCAACTCCTCCCTGAATTTTTTCTGGGTCATGACGTAAATACACGTGTTTGTGCAGCAGCTCAATAGGAGAAGCATGTGTCCGGATTCCTGAAGAATAAAGACTGGGTCATTGTAACCTGTATAGACATAAGTGCCTGTGATTCGGTAATAGAAGTGATGTACGGTGTATGTCGCCCATAATATGACGAAACTTCCGGATATACTGAAGAGTAAAATGTTGGATTTTTTCCGGTTCTCCAGCTCTGGATCAACTTTATGTTCAGCAGTGTTGATGCCCCTCAATGCCCGTCGGACTCTACTGGAGGATAATATATGTCTTACTGTCAGTACATTGAACAGTAAAATAAGGAAAATTGCAAGACACGGTGTTAAAATATGATTACTCCAGGAATATGCTATCCACGTGGGTAAAGTATAAAAGTTGGATTTGAGGCCACAGAACATTGGGACGTTGTTAATAAATACAAAGGTTCAAGTACAAAGTGCCATGGGATATTTTGCAAACAGCTCAGAAGCAACACCGTGCCTACGATCGGAGCTGCCGTTTTCTCGGTGCAATATATCCTTTTCAGCTTCTGGCAACAAATAGCAACGAATCGATCAAAGGAGTAAGCGACTGTTAGCCAGACAGAGCCGTTTCTGCAAGCATAAACTAGGACCGTTTGGAGACGGCACGCCAGAGTAACGGACAAGGCGCTAACTGGATAGTAAATGCCAAAGATCCTGTTCAATATCCGCGACAGCCATAGCCACTAGATAGAGAGTGATGCATTTGGAGAGACTGCACTTCCTCTGGCACAGGATCGCAATTGCCATTATGTTAACTTCAAGAAAGAGGGAAATCATTGACCAGACTCCCAGTACAAAGCATCAGGATTTTGTCTGAATTTCAGTTTCTTTACTGACTCTGTGGAAGGAATCGAAACGCCCGCTTTGTGGTGACTGAGGATAATTTTAAGCTCACGTGTCGGGCGGGAAACCCACGGCATCAAGAAAACGCCAGTTTTACTGCGCCCAATATTAACTCCATTCATTTCAATGGACAGTAAAACCAGCGTTGTACCCGACCCCATCAGTTTTCCAACGGACTGGTTGGGTTTGTTTCAAAATAAAACTAAATAATAATTAAACTGTGTATTTGAAAAAATTAATAGCACGTGAGTGGTAAACGTGAACTAATATCTAAAATATACAAGAAGGGGAGGCGAAAGGATAAATTGAAACGAATTGAAATGGAGGTGGGAACTTGCAATCGGTGCAGCCACGGCTTTCAGATAAACCCCCGCATCGTGCAATAGAAATACGTCAGACTGAAATCGGGCGGTTTCTATAACTGGCGGCCGATCTGGAATGTCGGTTTTATTTCCGATGGCAAGTTGGTAATTTACTCCATTGTGGCAGGTCTTCCTTAGAAAAGATGCAAAGACTATGGAGAGGGTACCGAGGAAACCAACTAACATAACATCGGGGAATGCTGGGCTTTAGTTGTCAAAGTAGGCAGGGGAACCTGGAGCTCGTTGCATTGGAGTTTAAGAGGCGATCTGGTAAACGTGTTCCGACAGCTGAGAGATTTCCAGAAGACGAATAAGGGAGAGAGAAAAAACATTTGCTCTGGCGGATGAACTGTATTAATATAGGAAAAAGAAGGATTAAATCTTCACCAACGAATCTCGGGAAATGTTAGGATATTTTTGGGATCGGGTTAGTGGTGGTGATAGGAAATAAAATAACCTACCAGAGGCTACGGCACATGCCGAATTAATAATTGCTTTTAGACTGAAGTGGATAAACGTTACTAAAAGAGAAAGGAACCTGGGGAAAGGACTCAGAGCAAATTAATTTCTGGTTCAGAAGCGATGTTATCGATAGCTTCATTCTACGATTTTACAATTGTCACTATACCACTACGAATATTTCCAGAGGGACATGTTGTAGTGTGACAACATACATTTTTAAAAATTTCTTCTTTAATGCTGTCTGGATGAAACCGGAAACTGCGCATGCGCCTGGAGGTTGCGATTTGTGATGACAGGATCGGAGCTTAATGCTCCCGCATCAACTTCTTCCATTACTTTCGCGGAGCGTTTTCCATGATATTGTTGATTTGACGTGAATCACTGAAGGGTTGACATTGTAAGATGCATTAGGAGAGGAGATAAAGTACAATTTAGAGTAATTTGCGCAGTTCTGGTCTGCATGCTGTGAAGAGCATATAGAGGCACTGGAGAAGGTGCAGAAAATAATTCCAAGGAAGAACCAGGAACTGAAAGGGTAGAACTATCAGGAAAGATTGAACAGGCTGGGAACCTTTTTTTCTAGATAATGGAAGGCTGAGGGGTGACCTGACAGAGGTCTTTCTATGAAAGGATTTGATAGGGTAGAGGTGGAGACTATGTTTCCACATGTGGGGTTGACCAAAACTTGGGGACATAAGTACAATATGGCCACTAATATATTAATTAGGGGATTTAGGAGAACATTCTTTACCCAGAGAGTGGTGAGAATGTGGAACCCGCTACCATGAATAGTGGTTGAGGCGAATAGCAGAAATGCATTTAAGGGCAGCTAGATAAACACACGAGGGAGAAAGGATTTGAAAGTTATGCAGAAAAGTTAGATGATGAGAGGTGGGAGGAGGCTTATCAGGAGCACAAACACTGGCTTAGACCAGTTGAGCCAGATGACTCTTTTTGTGCTGTACATTATATGTAATTCTATGTATGTATCATATGCAGCAAGAGACTTATTTACATAATGAACAAGATGGCAATAAAATGACTTACCTGGAACACCAACAGCCGCAAGAATTGGGTAATAAATAGCATATACCGGACCTGTAACTGCTTCATGCATCTTCTGTTAGATTCAGGCTGTGAATACAACGGTTCTGGTACATGCACCGTGATGGGGTAAAAATCGATCCTGATATACAGTTTTTGGGACCTCTCCAGTGATTCAATGATGTAACATCATTACTGCTGTGAGTGAGACTCATTTAAACAAACAAGTTGCTTTTGCTTTACTGGATTTAATGTAATTGAGCAAATATAAATGATGTCGCAGTAATAACAACCCAATATTATTTTGACATTTGATCTGCAAAAAGAAGCTTTGTCCATCAGTCATATACATTTGAAAAAGTTACTATTTGATCCCATCTATTTTATGTGAAAAACAAACTAAATTAGGCTTGTAGCTTCATTGGCCGCCCGTTATACAAATCGTCCTATTCTCATTATTACTGATTTCAGTGGCACGTTGTGGGTGGTGGGTTCGAAACAATTCCCTGTGGCAGCGAGATCCACATTCTGACCACTCGCTGGGTAAAGAGGTTTATCCTGAAATCAATATAGGAATTATTGGAATAATGTTAAAACAATAGTCTGAGAGAGGACAACAGGTGTCTCTCCCTGGAACCAAGACCACTCTCCTTGGATGGTACCTCAGCTCTGTGCGAGAACAGCAGGAGATATGTGATGCTCTGGAAGGTCCTGTGATTGCTGCCCGCCCCCGACCCCCAATGAAAATCTGGCAGCATTATCAGATAACATGCAGGGTGAGTTGCCATGGAAACTGTCAGAGTTGTCAGCAGAAGCTCCAACATGATGAGCGCCAGTGTTGTGTTCTTGGAGTTGACACTCGCCCAATGTTGGACAGAATGTTTTCCATGCTCTGCTCGAAGCCCAACACAAGTTAGAGTTGGACTCCTCCATGCTCGGAGCAATTGCGTGCAAGCTCAATGGCAGGCTTCCCAGTGAAAATAACATCTCACCTAGGTGCCCATCAGCCATCTTCGGTAGCCTAGGCCCTCAAAGACCTCTGCAGAAGAGCTAGTGTATGATCTCTCCCTCTGGCGAACTGGTACCTATGGTGTCCTGCCACCAGCCATAGAACCTGCCCACTTGTGCGCAGTGATTCTCCCCGTGAAGACATGTCCTGCAGTGTAGTCTCCACACTATGTGTGTGCCAATCTCTGACTTGGTGCTGGATAGAGTTAGATTGAGGGCTCGATCGATTGAGTTAAAGGCACAAATGAAAGTTGGTGCAGCTGAGAAATGTGACCCGCGGGTCAGCGGCTGGAGCAAAGCAAACATACAGGTGTGAGAAGCGGAAAGTGAAAGTCAGAGTAGGTAAGGCCACAGTAATGTGTCAGTGAAGTGAAAGTAGGGGAGTGATGGAGGAAGGAAGGAAAAGCTGGGAGGGAGGCCAGGTCATATTTTGCAGCATCAAGCACAGGCACGTGAAAAAGCTAGAATTTGAAATGTGCCTGTGTTGCAGTGGGTAAAAGAGGTAAAATAAACTGTGCTGTAACTCGGAGACCAACCGAAGTTGCTGCGACCAAAATCTAGGAACCTGAGTCACAAACAGTGCAGGAACTGCTCAGGATTCAACCTTGGCCTGTGCTGTGTTAGTCCATTACAGCCATGTGTTAAAGTGCAGATGCAGAGCACGAAGTTCCCATGTTCCCTGGGCGGATCCGTGTAGGGTTCACCGTTTGGTGCGCTTGTGATGGAGGGGACGGGACTGTGTGAGTGAGACAGGTGGGGGTCGGGGGGTGGGTATGGCATTTTGATTTTGGGGAGGAGGGGTGGATTCGTGTGAGGCAGAGCCGAGTCATTGGGACAGATTTTCCCGCAGGTGTGGGGAATTGTCGGGTTCCCCGAATGTCGGGATTCCCACACGAATGTAAATGGGTCTGCCAGATTGATGCAATTTTCGCTCAAGTGGCCAATTCATTTCCAGCGTGGGAACCCTTGCTAATTGATTATTTCCAGTCAGAATGTCGTACAGTATGATGTCATCATTCGTGGTGCTTTTAAGGCCCACAGCAAGCATTGCTTCCTCTGCAGCCATGCAAACGAACCATACAGGATGGCAGAGGAGCCTACAGCAGCTGTAGCCAGTGCCAGAGCCCAAGCTGTCTCCAAATTCGAAGAGGCTTCACTGCAGGCATTATTGGATGGGGTGAGGGCCCACAGGGCGGACCTCTTGCCTAAGTCAGGGAGGAAGAGGCCTCCCACTGAGACCATGGCTGCATGGATGCAGATGTCAACTCGCTGGGAGTCACCAGATGAACCTGGATACAGTGTCAGAAGCGATTCCATGACATTCACCGTACAGGAAAAGTAAGAATGAAGTTTCCATCACCCTCAAACTGATCCCCATTGCCATTCCCCACCAGCACTCAGCTTTAGCACTCTCTTCCTCCACATCCCACTTCACAGTCACATCCATACACCCTTACCCTTTCCCTCTCTCTCTATGCTCACATTCACCTAACTATTCCCCCATGCAGCCCTCACACTCCCTCTCATTCTGATGCTTTGAGCACAACTGACAACACACAGGGAGGGCCCTTGGTCTTGCAGCCTCACACCATCTTTGTCTCCCTCTAAGTATCTATGCTGTGCAATCACTACACCCACTCCTTTATTCTCACTCAAACTCCACGTGTCTCCCTCATTTCAGGAAAAGAGAGCTCACAACAACAGAGAGCGAGCCAGGACTGGAGGAGGCCCACACTCAATAGCCCACCTGACCCCTGTGATGAAGGAGTCCTGGAAATTGTCAGGGCTGGTGTGGCTGCGGCAGCTGGGGAAGGAGAGACGGGGCAGTCCCGCAAGCTCTTGGCAGAATAGTTTTCCATCACTCTCATTGACATAGCATGAGTCGCTGTTATGATTCTGAAGCTACATAATTTGGACTTATGTGCATCTGCAAAATCCAATGTGCATGTAACCTTGGCATCACATCTCTAACTCTTTCCTTTAATTCCCCACAGGGCCATCCAGAGCCCCCGTCCCAACTGCGGAGTAGGAAGAGGCTGAGCAGCCAGATGCCTCAGAGGAAGCTCCAACCTCTGAGGGCGCAGCATCAGCAGAATTCAGTGCACCCAGCACCAGCGCAGACACTCACACCTCGGTGGGACCTTCGCGTGATAGAGTAGTTTTGTCACCTGGTGTATCACAGCTCACAAGTGAGCATCAGCAGATGGTGGAGACAGGGACAGCAGTAGAGAGTCCTCGTCGGAGGGCGCAGGACTCTGCCAGCTCAGCTCAGCTGCATGTCGACCCTCTGGTTATGGCTCCATCCGCAAGAGGAGTTGATGGATCTCCATGCACAGATGCAGGAGTCTCTGGTAGGTTTCGTCTCCAGGGTCGCTACAAGTGTGGAGCGAATGGAGGAATCCATAGCGAACATGAACAGAGCCTTTGTAGAATCATTGGTGAATGAACGCATCACCACGGAAAGGATGGCAACCTCCGTGGAAAGGATGGCTGCAATAGGGGAGAGGATGGCTATCGCCATGGAGGAGCTAAGTCGCCAGAGTGTTGAAAATATGGTGAGTGTTCAGAATAGTCTGACATCTCTGGAGGAGTGATGGTCAGCTATTGTGCAGAGAAACCAGACCTTCATGGCAGGCCCTCTGAATAGGATTGCCATTGTAAAAACGGGTCCCCATGGCCCCCCTGATGTGCAGCAAGCTGCTCTCAAGCCACTTGCAGGCACTGAGGGGGGCCTGACCCATGAGAGGGAGGTTGGTGGCCGATCTCAAGGAAGTGGTGGCTCCTCTCCAAGTGCTCACACTTCCATGCCACTGCAGAGCCCTCGGTCAGAGGCCTGCCGGAGTCCACACCCAACTGAGATAGAAGTCTCAGCCCCTGCACAGCCGCAGGAGCAGCAGACTGCTGGCGAGCCCCCACAGGCTCGCCATCCTAGAGGACGCCACCAAAGATGTCAAGACAGGAGCAGCAGGAAAGTGAGCAAGCGGCCTCCAAATCTGCTGAATCCACAGGGAACCACTACGTAGGAGCACGTGTAAGAGGAAAATAAAGCACGAATAGTCACAAGGGTAGTCACTTGGGTAAAATGTTGTGTTTATTTTAAAAATGCCATCAGTTGGTTATTGTCAATAGAATTTCTGATGGCAACTTCTGCACTTGTGGCGTGTGTCATTTCGTGAATGGGGCTGGACGTCCTCTAATGCCAAGAGGGGAAGGAAAGAAAGGCCTCCCATGCTTCTGGTAGGTGCCTCAGTTGAGGAAGTGCTGAGTGAGGGAGGCGAGAGGGGCTTCCCAGGAGCTCACACTGGAGAAGTCTGTGAGGCTCTAACCTTCCACAGCTGTGCCTAAGCCTGGAACAAGTTGCCCCAAGCCTGAAACAAGTTCCTGTAACCTACAAATGATGTCTGATTAAACCTCTTCGTTCCTGATTGACCTGCAGCTGATAGTCAGCAATCTGATATTGTTCATGCCAGGTTTCATCAGTGGGGGTCCCACCAGGCGTGTTTAACATGGGAAAAGGCTGAAAATAGCAAGGTCCCCTTAAAATGGCATTATAGATGCCAATTATTGGTGATTAAGGTGCCTGAAGACCACGCACACCTGCTGCGGGCAGGACTGATTCATGTCGGACAGAAATGCCTGGGTGAAAATGGGACGGGGCGGGGATACGGCGGGGGAGGGGACCACCCCCTATTTTTGCGATGTCCCCCCCCCCCAATACGCCTGAAAGCCCGCCTGACGGCTCCAGGAAAATCGGCCCCAACAGTGGAATGTGTTTGTGTCATTCCTCACAGAGTGATGATGCAGATAGTACAAGAGCTGTGCAAGAGACCCGGGCTGAACAAATGTGGCTTTGATCTGCCGACCATCTACATCCCGGATCCCAGCAAGGTAGGGCCGTGTTTCCACAATGTTAATCCGGGAAGTACAGAGCTCACAGAAACAACGCTCTTTAGATGCTGCACGTGCAGATTCCAATGTGCATGTTGGCTAAGGAACTGGTATGAACCGCATAAGCAGAGGGCATTCATCAATGGGGTAGATCGAATGAAGCAGATCCTAATATCAGCCTTGCGGTGCACGGTGTTGGGTGACTGCTGTTACCTAACTTCTTAAGCGATTTGACTGAATCAATGGAATGTTAACAATCTTCCATATCATAAAATTGTGCGTGTGAGTGGGAAATTGAAATATTTTGCCCTTTAGTTGCTTTTGACATGCGGGTGGTTCTGGATACGTTGCTTTTATTGTCCCTTCCAAGTTGCCTTGAGAATATGGCGGGCTAACCTTTGAATCACTGAAGGCCTTTTGTTGCTGGTGCTCCCAGGATGGCGTCAGGAGCGGGTGTTCACGATATTGACCCGATCCGGTGAAGAAATGGCGATACATGTCCCTCTGTTTGTGAAGTGTACCTTGTAGGGTAACTTGGACATGTTGGTGCTCACATTACTCTGCTGCTCTTGTTTTTATTTGTGGTCGAATTCACAGAGGAAGAAAGTGTTGGCCAAGTAACATCGGCGAGTTGCTGCAATACATCCTGTAGACCATGCACACAGCAGATGCATTGTGTCCGGAGTGCAACGGTTAGTATTGGGTCGAATAAAGTTTGATTTCGGGAATGGATCCCAGTTTCGCAGATATCCTTCAATGTGTAACAGTGTAGACTTGTGTATTTTTATATCGGAAAGTCCAGGAACATGTAGAGAATGTAGCGGGGCCGGTTAATGTTTTACAGGCAGGGAGGAAACGTGGTTTCATAACCAATAAACCATTGACGATCCACATGCAGTGTTGCAAGGACATTGGGAAGGTAAAAATAGTTTTAGATTGTATTGCTGCAACAGTACAATGTAAACTGAGAACACTCTAACGGGGCTTTGACATGGTTCCGCTTGGAATATTACAAATCATGTTGGCAGGCACAGATAGTGAAGGTACAGGAGGAGAGCAATCAAAGTGATACCCATTCTAAGGGCACTTTATTATTGGGATAGGCTTCATAAATTGAGGTGATTTTCACAAGAGAAATGTTTGTTCGGTGAAGATATATTGAGGGCTGTAAATCGCTGATGAGATTAAATTCTGCTCAGTTGTATGAGTTACTCGATTCCTGGCAGAACTCGGGAGAGTGAGTATAAACCACGTCGACAAAGTGTTAGGTTAGACATTCGGGCCCAGAGTCCTCAAATTCTGGAGCAGTTCACTGAGACGTGCAGTGAATGTAAATTCACCACAGTCCAATCTGAGCACAAGAAGTTACTGAGTTAGCGGTACAGTTCTGCAATTGGTAAGTCACGGGCTAGCTGGAGGACTCATGGTTATTGTACTCTCCAGTCACTTTGCTCGATTAACTTAGCATTCGGAAAAAAATTGCCCCAGTTTTTCCTCAATTTGCAACTTTTCTTTTCTCTGTGTTTTACCTCTGCGAGGGCCCGTATGACCTGGGGGCGGGAGGTGGGGGTGGGTTGACGGGGGCTGCTGGGAGGTTGATATTTTAATGGGCTACAACATGCCTGCTACGGAGCAGATGACATTTATCAGGCCTTTTCCTGTGTTCGTTAGTGTATTCTAATACCTAACATCAGCCCCTCTATCGAAAAGCGGTAAAAGAGGCACAAGCAGTAGATGGATATTGAAAAGAGCAATAGAGCAGAAAAATAATGGTCAATCATCGTCAGATTTGGGTTTCCAAAGCTTGTTTTTTCTATCACGAAATGAATAGTCATATGGGCAAGGAACTTCTGGATTCTGGGTTCCTTAAGGGTAATTTTATCTGTTACTGATCGAGTACAATGAGCGGTACTGGATTGACCGTCCTATTCAAATCGCCCGATTAACTTTCCGTTTGCAGTTATTCGATAGCGATGCGATATCGCCAGTTTCATCCTATTGGACACAATTAAAATGAACCCCATTGAGTTAGCGTGGGAAACAACACCCAGAATTCTCAGTTAAATACAGCCTGGAGGTAGAGAGGTCGCAGAAGGATCAGTTATTCATCGATGTGGATAAGGGGAATGCACAATTTGTCCTTCGGAATGAGATGTCTCTAATTTATCAGTTGGTAGTTCCTATGTCGGTTTGTGTCTTTTAGACCGCCAGCCAACACGTTGCATCAGTCAGATCCAAGAGGTGTGCACGACAATAGAACAGACGGTAAACCGAACAGTTGAGAACATGCTGAACCAGCTGGAGAAGGACTGCGAGCTGAGCATGCGCACCACCAGGAGCCAGCTTGAGGAGAGCAGGAGAGGCTTTAGTGTGAGTTGTGTTCAGGACAGGTGCAGTGAGACTGGGCAAACAAGGATAGGAATAAACAACATTGTCAGAACTGGTAACAGAAAAAGTATTATAACTGAAGGGGCATCGGGATAGGAGACTAGTGGGCTCGATATTCCTTTCTGCGCTCCTCTAATTCTGGCTTCTTGCACATCTCCGATTTTAATCGCTCCACGATTGGCGGCCCTGCCTTCAACTGCCGAGGCTCTAAGGCTTGGAATTCCCTTTCTAAGCCTCGCCACCTCTTTACTGCACTTTCCTCCTTCAAGAGGTTCGTTAAAAACTACCTGTTTTCTTCTGCCCTATTATCTCCTTATGTGGCTCGGTGTCAAATTCTGTTTGATAACGCTCCTGTGAAGCGCCTTGGGACGTTTTACTACATTAAAAGCGTTATATAAATATAAGCTGTTGTTATTATATCATGAATATTTAGTTAGGAAAATTTGACTTATTTCTGCAGCAGATATTATACGTCAAGGTGATCTTTTCCAAGATTTCTCGTTAATGGGGTAGTTGAGAAAGATTATTGTGAACTTTTTATATACCACGGCAGGCGAGGTAGAATCGGGGAATTAGGAGCAAGAACAGAAATCGAGTGACCCATTTCATCCTAAGTGAACGGAGATCCTGGAATCATTTTCCATGGAAGAGAATTGAAGCGAGCAGCACGCAGGACCTGGAGTCAGGATTGAGCAATATGTGTGTGGATGTACAAAGCGTTCTAAGCAGAGTTGGAGTTGGAAGCTACAATAATTATGGCGAATAGAATGTTTCTTTAGCGGGAACATATCTTAGATTTGGACTGGCCTTGGAACTTAATATTCCACATTTTGCCCTTGCCTCTTCCCATCTGCTGTTGAAACCCTCATCCATGCTATTGTTACCTGCAGAGTGGACTCGGCTATTCCAGTGCTCTCCTGGCCGCTCTCCCTTCCTTCACCCTCCATAATCTTGAGCTCATAGTAAACACTGCTGCCCCTATCTTAACTTACACCAAGCTCCGGGCAGCCATCTCCCCTGTCAGCACTGACCTACATTGTTCCCTTGTCCAGCAACACATCGAGTTGACAATTCTCATCCTCCTCTTAAAATCTCTCCATGGCCTCGCTAACCCTTATCTGTAACCTTCTAAATCCCTGCAACCCTCTGAGAATTCTGCGTTCTTCCATCTCTTCCCTCTTGTGCATCCCGCAATTTCTTTGGCCCACCATTGGTAGCCCTGCCTAGACCCTAAGCTCTGGAAATCCCTCCCTAAACCTCTATACTTCTCCAAATCTCTCTTCATATAATACAATCCTTAAAACCTACCTCTTTCAACAAGCTTTTGATCACCCATCCTAATGAATCCTTCTTCGGCTCGGTATCAATTTTAACTGATCATGCTCCTGTGAAGTGCCTTGGGACGTTGTACTACGCTAAAGGCACTATATAAATGTAAGTTGTTGCTGCTTTAATGAGCGAAAGGAGCAGCAAAAGGTGCTGGAGTGGCATTGTTAGTGAATCATTATATTACAGCGCTGGGAAACAATGATATCACAGACGTTGCAATGAGACAGAATTCACATGGACAGGGGAATATACAATATATAGGATGGGCCAATATACAATTCTCGATGTACATAATAGAACGTTAAAGGTATGTGATAGAAGGGGAGAATTGCAGCCAGTTCAAAGGATAATATAAGAACAAAGGCTGAATCATATTGGGAGATTTTATCTATCCCAAGGTAAACAGGAATAAACTGAGTATGCGTGGTGAAAGTGGAGAACACATCTTTGAATGGGTCCGGCACTGCTTGTAAGTTCAGCATGTTTCAGTTCAACAAGAAAAGAAACATCGCTTGCTTTAGTTCTGAAAATTTGAGTGTAGCAAATAACTGCATTGAGAGTAGGCGAGAAAGTTGGAAATAGTTACCACCACATATTGGGAGAAAGGGACGCATCAGAATGTTGGCAATTTAAACTTTGGGCAATAATGTAAAATGGATGATATCGGTTGGACCGCTCGTGATAAACCTCACGAAATTTTCTTTTCAATTAAAGTCATTCGGGAGAGATGTAAAACCGGCTGCCGATTCACTATGACCCGTTTTACACAATGGCACACAAGCAGAATTACTCCAGGGCAAGGAAAATCGAACGGGCATATAACGGGCGGCTAAAAGGACATCGCCTATTGAACACTATCGCCCATAGTTAAAATTACCCACAATGTGAAACTTCAAATGAAGGCGTCTGATGAAGTTTGAGGCTAATAGTGTTAAATGTAACCATGTGAATTGTAAAAAGTTTAATGGTGCTTTCAAAAGGGAGAGCCGAAGCTTCAAAATGGGGTATTAAGCTGACAACAGGTAGCATAACAGCAAATAATAAGAGCTTTTAATAAATATACAAAATTAAACAATTAGTTAGACAGGGTAGGACTGATCAAGAATAAAGTATGCGGTGGTGGTAATTATAACGTTATCTCAGGGTGTAAAATGGACGATAAAGAATTATCCGCACAATATAGCATGGTGGCATAGTGGTTAGCACTGTTGCCTCACAGTGCCAGGGACCCGGGTTCGAATCCGGCCTCAGGTGACTGTCTGTGTGGAGTTTGCACATTCTCCCCGTGTTTGCGTGGGTTTCCTCCGGGTGCTCCGGTTTCCTCCCACAGTCCAAAGATGTGCGGGTTAGGTTGATTGGCTATGATAAATTGACCCTTAGTGTTAGGGTGATTAAATACGTTGGGTTACGGGGATAGGGTGGGATATGTGTTGGTGTAGGGGTTACGGGGATTGGGTGGGATATGTGTCGGTGCAGGCTCGATGGGCCGAAATGGCCTCTATCTGCACTGTGGGGTTTCTGTGATTCTGTGATTCTGTGAATATACACCATGAAGTCAATCAAAGGGAAAATTGGATGCGGCATAAAATGGTGACCAATTCATAAAAGTCCAGTTTGCGCCCGAAGTTAAAATTACCCCCATGGAATCTAATTGAGATGAATTTATGTTAATGATGGCTGAACTCATATATTAAGAAATGGTCCAGCTTCGGATCACTGTTGTTGATTCCTGGTGTCCTGCGGTGCTGAGTTCCCATTATTACACCGATTTGTTGCACTTTTGGAGATTTCCACCATTTAATTATGATAGTGATTCTGACTTTCAATTCAATGAATAGGGATCCAAGAACAGGAAATCCTGGATCAAACATACGTTCTTCAGCTCCTTGGCATACCTGGCACCAATCTCACTGCTGACAAGTTTCATCATTTCCAACACATCAAGAGAAAGCCTCGCCGATATAATGGGAGAGGACTAGACCCACATTTCGCTGATCTGGGCGGTATGACTCTCTTTTAATATCCTGAGTCTCACCACTGAATATCTGCCAGTGTTTGGCATATATTTGTTTGATTGGACTGCGTAGATGGAGCACTATTATATATCCCGATCTATACCTGTCCCGTGAGTCTTTGAGGAGAAAATATAGAGGGTGCTCAACTGTGTATCAAACCCGTATTGTACCAAACCGAGGAGTGTTTGATGGAGCAGTGTATAAAGAGCTTTACTCGGTAACTAATCCGTGCTATACCTTCCCTGGGAGGTTTAAATTGCACATTGCTGCGAAAGCTTCAATTTGTATGTAACCAGTGCTGTAACTACCCTGGGAGTGCTTAATGGGACAGTATAGATGGAGCTTTACTCTGTACCTGACGCACGTTTTATCTACCCCATACTGTACTTTACCTCATGTTAGTTGATGTGAGTGTTTGATTGGGCCTTGTGGGGGAAGTTTAACTCTGTATCTGACGCATGCTGCACCTGCACTGGGAATATATTGATGGGACAGTGTAGTGGGAGCATTACTCTGTATCTAACCCGTGCTGTATCTGCCCTGGGAATGTTTGATGGGACAGTGTAGAGGGAGCTTTACTCTGTATCTAACCCATGCTGTACCTGCACAGGGAGTGTTTGATTTGACAGTGTAGTGAGAGATGTCCTCTGTAGCTGATGCATGCTTTATCTAACCCTTACTGTATCTAAATGAATGGTAGTTGATGTGAGTGCTTGAATGGATATTGCTGTACTCTGTATCTAATCCGTGCTGTACCTGCCCACTGTGAGTGCTTGATCGGGATTGGACCTGCTCTGTATCCGACCAGTGCCATGCCTGCCCTGGAAATGTTCAATGGGACAGTGTACAGGCAGGTTTACTTTGTATTTAACCTGCGCTGTACGTGCCCTATGTTTGTTTGATGGGACAGTGTAGAGGCAGCTTTACTTTGCATCTAATCCGTGCTGTACCTGCCCTATGTGTGTTTGATGGGGACAGTGTAGAGGGTGCTTTACTTTGTATCGAACCCGTGCTGTACCTGCCCTATGTGTGTTTGATGGGACAGTGTAGAGGGTGGTTTAGTTTGTATCGAACCCGTGATGTACCTGCCCTATATGTGATTGATGGGACAGTGTAGAGGGAGGTTTACTTTGTACCTAACCCGTGCTGTACATACCCTATGTGTGTTTGATGGGACAGTGTAGAGGGAGCTTTACTCTGTATCTCTCCCGTTCTGTACCTGCCCTATGTGTGTTTGATGGGACAGTGTAGATGGAGCTTTACTCTATATCTAGACCATGCTTTACCTGCCCTGGGAGTATTTGATGGGACAGTGTGGACGGAGCTTTGCTCTGTATCTAACCCGTGCTGTACCTGCCCTATGCGTGTTTGATGGGACAGTGTAGAGGGAGGTTCACTTTCTATCTAACCCGTGCTGTACCTACCCTATGTGTGTTTGATGGGACAGTGTTAAGGGAGCTTTACTCTGTGTCAAACACCGACTGTATCTAACCTGGTGGTAGATGATGGCAGGTGTAGCTGGAGGTTTCAGCTCCTAGCCTTGCTTTGTTAGACACGAGGCTCACATTTTCTCTGGGCACAGAAGGAGGTGGTGGGCGAAAAGAACATAATATATTTCTGAGAAATAACGAGGTTGTTCCACTTCTCCGGTCATTTTCAATATTGCAATTAAAGTTTGGAAATTAGATTTGGTTTGATGTCCACTTCACATGTTCATTTTTTGCTCTGTTGATCTCAGCTGCTTAGGCCTTTGATATTCCCCTAGATTGCTCAAGAACTGAAAGTTATTGTCTTGTGACAGGGGCCAGCACTTTATTTTAGCAAGAGATGCTCAATCTCACCTGCAATGGACAGTGATAACATCTTATATTAACGTGAATTTCAAAGATTGCAATGTGAGAGTTGTATTCCACCTTTATTACTGACCTGCTCAATGTGACACTTTGTAACTCTTCTCTTCTGGCTAGTGGTGTGTATCTAGAACCTGGAACTGGTTCACCAGAGACAGTTATCTTCTGGCGCTGATTATGCTGATTGGATTCATGTTCGTTTCGATGTTCCTTTCAAAGTGCTACTGCAGCTAAATGTTACTGTGATGGCGGAAGATGCAGTGGAACAAAAACAAAGGGAGCGAGAGATAAAGGGATAGGTCTAGGGGGACTGAAAGAGTCAGATATAGGAAGAGAAGCAGTAATAGATGAAGGAAGCTAATACATGTCAGAAAGAGACAAAGGCATCTTCAAACAGACAGCGAGATCTAAGGGAACAAACAGAGACAAGGAGAGATAGAAACAGGGAGAGGGGGCTTAAAGAGGAATACAGGCGAAACAGAATGACATAATTATAAGGAAGCATAGAGAGAGAGAGGAGAACGATAGAGACATAAACAGAAAGTGAGGAAACCAAGAGAGCGACAGGAAAAAAAAGAAAGATTGAAAGGGAGAGAGCGAATGAGATATATAGAAAAGAAAGGCAAAGCAAGAGAGAGAGATAGAGAGAGAGTGACAGAGACTATTATCAGTAGATGGGTAGTCATTTAACCAGGGAGGAAGATTTCTGTAGGTGCAGTTTGCCAGATGTAAAATAATGCTAGATTGTGACTGAGGAGATGAGGAAACTGCTCATCCACACATGGTACCCTGGGCTGTGCTGAATTTCTCCCTCCATTTTTCAGCACAAAAGCGACCCTATCGAGGAAGGGGAAAAAGAAACTAGAAGCAAACCGTGACTATGTCCAATGTGTTGTGGTTGAGAAAAAGGTTAACATTCCCTGTCTTCCTGTCCTCTCTCTAATTCTAAAACTCTACCTCTCTCTAATTCTAAAACTCTTCCTACCTTCTTCGCTATATCAACATTTGCATTATATTTGCCTTTTACAGGCCCAGTACTTAACTTCTGTATTTGCATATCTCTTTCTCGACAATTATTTTCTCCAGACATTCCAGTGTTTGATGTAATCCCTTCTTGAATTTCCTTTATTAACACGGGAATACTCCTTTCTTTGTTGCAGGCACAGCTCTATGACATGTATCTCTATCAGTGTGTCTCTGAACAGGAACTGAGCTAAAACTGACCAGCAGTAGGACTTCGGAAAGTGCCTCCCTTGAGACAATAACATGATGCCATTTCTAACCCCAGGTTCCCATGAGGGAACGGTAGTATGGTGTTTATGTTACTGGGCTAGTAATCCAGAGGCCTGATCTAAAGATCTGGAAACTCTGAGTTCAAATCCCACCACGGCAATTTGATAATTTAAATTCAGTTAATTAAATAAATGTCTCGAATATAAAGTTAGTATCACTAATGGTGTCTATCGGATTAATGTAAAAAAAAATCTGTTTTAATATTGACCGGTAGGGAACGAAATCTACTGTCCTTACCTGGTCTGGCCAACATGTGAATCTAGACCCACAGGAATGTGCTTGAATCTTAAGTGCCCTCTGAAACGGATTAGCCAGCCACTCAGTTGTAGCAAACTGCTACGAATAAGAACATAACTTGAAGGACGACCCGACATCATCCTCAGCATCTCAACATCTACAGACATGACAACAGCACAACAACCCAGTCGAGCATACAAAATCCTCCTCACGAACATCTGGGTATTGTGCCAAAATTGGGAGAAGCTGTTCCACAGACTAGTCAAGCAACAGCCTGATATATTCATACTCACAGAATCATACTTATCAGCCAATGTCCCAGAGTCGTCCATCACAATCCCTGGGTATGTCCTGGCTCACCAGCAGGATAGACCCACAAGAGGTGGCGGCACAGTCCAGTCGGGAGGAAGTAGGCCTGGAAATCATCAACATTGACTCCAGACCTTATGATGCCTCATGGCTTGAAGTCAATCATGGGCCAGGAAACCTCCTGCTGATTACAACCTACCGCCCCTCCTCAGCTGATGAATCAGTAATGCCACGTGGAAGAAGCACTGAGAGTAGCACTGGATGGGGTTCTTCAATATCCATCACTAAGAGTGGCTCGGTAGCACGTTTACTTACAAAGCTGGCCGAAACCTGAAAAATACAGCTTCCAGAGTGGGCCTGCAGCAGATAGTGAGAGAACCAATGAAAACGAGGACAAGCGTACATGACCTCGTCCTGAGCAATCTACCTGTCTCAGAGGCATCGGTTCCTGGCAGCAGTGACCACCGCACATTCATTGTGGAGACAAAGTCCCGTTTTTACACTGAGGACACCCACCATCGTGTTGTGTGGCACTACCACCCTGCTAAATGTGATAGATTCAGAACAGATATAGCAACTCAAAACTGGGCATGCATAGAAACATAGAAGATAGGAGCAAGAGTAGGCCATTCGGTCCCTCGAGCCTGCTCCACCATGCAATGCGATCATGGCTGATCATCCAAATTTGGTATTTTGAAAAACGTTTAGACACGAAACGTCGACTCTAATTTATCTCCTGTTGCCGGGCCTGCTGAGTTTTTCCAGCATTTTCTGTTGTTATTTCGGAATTCCAGCATCTGCAGTATTTTGCTATCGTACTAGTTTTCTATCCAAGTCAGTACCTTACCCCCAATCCCATGTGCTTTAACTTTGCATGCTAATCTCTTATGCAGGACCTTATCGAAAGCCTTCTTAAAGTCCAAATACACCACTTCCACTGGTTCTCCCTTTTCTATTCTATCAGTTACATACTCAAAAAATTCCTGCAGATTAGTCAAGCATGATTTACCTTTTGTAAATCCATGTTGACTTTGTCCGATCCTGTCACTGTTTTCCAAGTGCTCTGCTATTACATCTTTTATAATGGACTCTAGCATTTTCCCCACTACCGATGTCATGCTTACTGGTCTATAATTCCATGTTTTTTCTCTCTAGCACCTTTTTTTATATAGTGGGGTAACATTACCTACTCTCCAATCCATGGGAACTGTTCCAGAATCTATAGAATTTGGGAAGGTGACCAGCAATGCACCTAGTATTTCTAGGGCCACTTCCTTAATACCCTAGGATGTAGATTATCAGGCCCTGGGGATTAATCGCCCTTCAATCCCGTCAAATTCCCTAACACCATTTGCCTACAAATAATGATTTCATTCAGTTCCTCTCTCTCATTAGACACTGTGTTCCACGTCATCTCTGGGAGATTATTTGTGCCTTCCTTTCTGAAGACAGAACAAAAGTATGTATTTAATTGGTCTGCATTGTCTTTGTTCCCCATTGTAAATTCCCCTGATTCTGATTGCAAGGGACCTACGCTTGACATTAACAATCTTTTTCTTTTCACATATCTATAGAAGCGTTTACAGTCAGTTTTTATGTTCCCTGCAAGCTTACTCTCATATTCTATGTTCCCCCTCTTAATTAAACCCTTTGTCCTCCTTTGCTGAATCCTAAACTGCTCCCAACCCTCAGGTTTACTGCTATATCTGGCCACTTTATATGTCCTCTCCTTGCATCGTATGCTATCGCTAATTTCCCTTGTTAGCAAATGTTGAGTCACCTTTTTGTTTTATTTTTATGCCAAACAGGGATGAACAAATTCTATAGTTCATCCATGTGATCTTTAAATGTTTGCCATTGCCTATTCACCGGCAACCCTTTACGTAACTTTCCCAATCCATCCTAGCCAACTCACACCTCATACCATTGCAGTTTCCTTTATTTAAATTCAGTACTCAAGTCTCTGAATAAACTAATTCACTCTCCATCTTAATGAAGAATTCTATCATATTATAATCACTCATCCCCAAGGGGCGTCGGACAACAAGATTGCTAAATAATATTTTCTCATTACACAATACCCAGTCTATGATGATCTGACCTCCAGTTTGCTCCTCGACATATTGGTCCAGGAAACCATCCCGTATACACTCTGAGAAATCCTCTTCCACAGTATTTTTACTAATTTGGTTAGGCCAATCTATATGTAGGTTAAGGTAATCCATGATAACTGCTGTGCTGATCATCTTCCAGCATTCGATGGAATCTGGAACAGTACCCATGGATTGGAGGGCAGCTAAATTTAGCCCACTATTCAAAAAAGGTGGTAGAGAGAAAACGGGGAATTACTGACCAGTAAGCCTGACATTGGTAGTGGGGAAAATGCTAGAGTCCATTACATAAGATGTAATAGCAGAACACTTGGAAAACAGTGACAGGATTGGACAAATTCAACATGGATTTACAAAAGGTAAATCGTGCTTGACTAATCTACTGGAATTTTTTGAGGATGTAACTTGTAAAATAGATAAGGGAGAACCAGTGGATGTGGTGTATTTGGACTTTCAGAAGGCTTTCGACAAGGTCCTGCATAAGAGGTTAGCGTGTAAAGTTAAGGTACAGGGGATTGGGGGCAAGGTATTGACTTGGATAGAGAACTGGTTGGCAGACAGAAAGCAAAGAGTTGAAATAAACGGGTCTTTTTCTGAGTGGCAGGCAGTGACTAGTGGGGTACCGCCGGGATCGGTCCTTGGTCCCCAGCTATTCACAATATATATTAATGACCTAGAAAAGGGAACTAGATGTAATATCTCCAAATTTGCAGACGACACAAAGCTGGGTGGACGTGTGTGCTGTGAGGAGGATGCTGAGAAGCTCCAGGATGATTTCGACAGGTTGGGTGATTGGGCAAAAGCATTGCAGATGCAATATAACATGGATAAATGCAAGGTTATCCACTTTGGTGACAAAAACAGGAAGGCAGATTATTATCTGAATGGCAATAGATTGGGAGAAGGGGAAGTGCAACGAGACCTGGGTGTCCTTATGCACCAGTCACTGAAGGTAAGCATGCGGGTGCAGCAGGCGGTTAAGAAGGCAAATGGAGTTTTGGCCTTCGTAGCGAGAGGGTTTGAGTACAGGAACAACTGCAGTTATAGAGGGCCTTGGTGAGACCACAGCTTGAGTATTGTGTGCAGTTTGGGTCGCCTTATCTGAGGAAGGATTTTCTTGCCATGGAAGAAGTTCAGGGAAGATTCACCAGGCTGATACCTGGGATGGCGGGAATGACGTATGATGAGGGAGTGGGTCGATTGTGCTTGTACTCGCTGGAATTTTGAAGAATGAGAGGGGACCTCATTGAAACTTATAAAATTCTGACAGGACTGGAAAGACTAGATGCTGGAAGGATGTTCCCGATGGTCGGGGAGTCCAGAACCAGGGGTCACAGTCTCAGGATAAGGGGTAGGCCATTTAGGACAGAAATGAGGAGGAATTTCTTCCCCCAGAGAGTGGGGAACCTCTGGAATTCTCTACCACAGAAGGCAGTAGAGGCCAATACATTAAATATATTCAAGAAGGAGTTGGATATATTTCTGAAGGCTAAAAGGATCAAGGGGTATGGGGAGAAAGCAGGGACAGGGTACTGAATTTGGAAGATCGCATTGAATGGTGGAGCAGGCTCGAGGGGCCGAATGGCCTACTCCTGCTCCTATCTTCTATGTTTCTATGTTTCTATGTTATTGCACGCATCTCTAATTTCCCGTTTATTGCCATCTCCAAACTCTGCATTAATGTTTGGGGGTCTGTTTCCAACTCCCACGAATGTTTTCTGCCCCTTTGTATTTCTCAGCTCTAACCATACAGATTCCACATCGTCAGAGCTAATGTCCTTCCTTACTATTGTGCTAATCTCATTTTTAACCAGCAATGCTACCCCACCGCGTTTTCATTTTTGCCTGTACTTCCTGAATATTGAATATCCCTGGATGTTCAATTCCCAGCTGTGGTCACACTGGAGAAAAGTTTCCATAATCCCAATTATGCATGAGGCACTGTGGGCCATCAGCAGCAGCAGAAATGTATACCATCACAATCTGTAACCTCATGGCCTGGCATATCCCTCACTCTACCATTGCCATCAATCTAGGGGACAAACCCTGGTTCAATAAGGCGAGCAGAAGAGCATGCCTTAAGAACCAACAGTAATAACTAAAATGAGTTGCCAAACTGGAGAAGCTGCAATGCAGTACTACAAGCATGCTAAATAGTGGAAACAGCAGGCTATAGACAGAGCTAAGCGATTCCACAATCAATGGATCAGGTCAAAGATCTGCAGTCCTGCCGAATCCAGTCGTGAATGTTGGTGGAAAAATAAACAACTAACAGGATTTGGAGGCGCCATGAATATACCCAACCTCAACGATGGTGGAGCCCAGCACGTACGGGCAAAAGACTAAGCTGAAGCATTTGCAACCATTTTCAGCCAGAAGTGCCAAGTAGATGATCCATTTCGGCGTCCTCCTGAAGCCAGTCTTCAGCCAATTCGATTCCTTCACGTGATATCAAGAAAAGGCTGAGCGCACTGGGTACAGCAAAGGCTATGGGCCCCAACAACATCTTGGCTGTCGTGCAGAAGACTTGTGCTCCAGAACGAGCTGCACCTCTAGCCAAGCCGGTCCCGTACAGCTGCAACATAGGCATCTACTCAACATTTTGTTAACTGCCCAGGAATGTCTTGTTCACAAAAATCAGGACAAAACTAATCAAGCCAATTACCGCCCCATCAGTCTATGCACAATCATCAGCAAAGTGAAGGAAGGTATCATCAATGGTATTATCAAATGACACTTACTCACCAATAACCTGCCCATCAATGCTCAGTTCCTGTTCCGCCATTTCAACTGGGCTCCATACCTCATTACCGCCTTGGTCCAAACATGGACAAACATAGAAACATAGAAGATAGGAGCAGGAGTAGGCCATTCGGCCCCTCGAGCCTGCTGTGCCATTTAATGAGATCATGGCTGATCATCCAAATTCAGTACCCTGTCCCTGCTTTATCCCCATACCCCTTGATCCCTTCAGATATAAGAAACATATCCAACTCCTTCTTGATATAGGCCTCTAGTGCCTTCTTTGGCAGAGAATTCCACTGTTTCACCACTCTCTGGGTGAAGAGATTCCTCCTAATTTCTGTCCAAAATGGCTTACCCCTTAACCTTAGACTGTGACCCCTGGATCTGGACTCCCCGACCATCGGGAACATCCTTCCTGCATCCTAGGTGTATTCATTACGGAGGACTTAACGTGGTCCCATCACATCGACGTCGTAGCCAAGAAGGCATGCCAACGCCTGTTCTTCCTCAGGAGAATGAAGAAATTTGGAATGGCCCCCCAGATTTTCACCAACTTCTACCGCTGCACCATCGGGAGTATCCTGTCCGGCTGTATCACTACCTGGTATGGCAACTGCACTGCCATAGACCGCAAGGCTCTACAGATGGTGGTGAAAGCTGCACAACATACTATAGGAATTAAACTACATGCTGTGCAGGATATCTACCCCGAGAGGTGCCGGGGGAAGGCCCTGAGAATCGTCAAAGACACGAGCCACCCCACCCACAACCTCTTCGCCCTGCTCCCGTCTGGTAAGAGATACCGAAGCATACGGTCTCGTACCAGTGGTTTTCGAAACAACTTCTACACACAGGCTATAAGACTCAGGAACGAATAATTTATTATTATTTATTACTGTTGTTTTATATATTACTAGCTGGAGTGCCCAGCGATGCCGAGGCTTTTTCGAGGGCATGTTGTTGTTGGAAGAGAGAGAGCGACTGGGCGAGAAGAGAGAGGGCGACTGGGGGGAAGAGAGAGAGCGACTAGGGGGGAAGAGAGAGAGCGACTAGGGGGGAAGAGAGAGAGCGACTGGGGGGGGGAGAGAGAGCGACTGGGGGGGAAGAGAGAGAGCGACTGGGGGGGAAGAGAGAGAGCGACTGGGGGGAAGAGAGAGAGCGACTGGGGGGGAGAGAGAGCGACTGGGGTGGAAGAGAGAGAGCGACTGGGGGGGAAGAGAGAGAGCGACTGGGGGGAAGAGAGAGAGCGACTGGGGGGGAAGAGAGAGAGCGACTGGGGGGAAGAGAGAGAGCAACTGGGGGGAAGAAAGAGAGCGACTGGGGGGAAGAGAGAGAGCAACTGGGGGGAAGAGAGAGAGCGACTGGGGGGAAGAGAGAGAGGGACTGGCGGAAGAGAGAGAGCGACTGGGGGGAAGGGGGGAAGAAAGGGGGGAAGGGAAAGGGGTGGGAAAGGGAAAGGGTGGGGGAAAGGGGAGCAGGGGGAAAGGGGAGGGGGAGAAAGGGGGGAAAGGGTAGGGGGGAAAGGGGGGAGAAAGGGGGGGAAAAGGGGGGAGAAAGGGGGGAAAGGGGAGGGGGAGAAATGGGGAAAGGGGAGGGGGGAGAAAGGGGGGGATGGGGGGAAAGGGGGGGAAAGGGGGGAAGGGGGCAAGGGGAGGGGAAAGGGGAGGGGGGAAAGGGGAAAGGGGAAGAGGGAAAGGGGAAGGGGAGGGGAAAGGGGAAAGAGAGGGGGCAAAAGGGGAGGGGAGGGGAGGGGCGTGAAGGGGAGGGGGGAAAGGGGAGGGGAGGTGAAAGGGGAGGGGGAAAGGGAGGGGAGGGGGAAAGGGAAGGGGCGGGGGAGAGGGGAAGGGGAAGGGGAGGGGGGGAAGGGGAGGGTGGAAGGGGAGGGGGAAAGGGGAGGGGGAAAGGGGAGTGGGAAAGGGAAGGCGAGGGGGAAAGGGGAGGTGAGGGGGAAGGGGGAAGGGGGAAGGGGTGGGGAGGGGGTAAGGGGAGGGGTGCAAAGGGGAGGGGAGGGGAGGAAAGAGGGGAAGGGGTGGGGAGGGGGAAAGGGAGGGGCGGGAAGGGGAGGGGAGGAAATGGGAGGGGAGGGGGGAGGGGGCAGGGGGGGAAAGGGGAGTGGGGGAAAGGGGAGGGGAGGGGGGAAAGGGGAGTGGAGGGGGGTAAAGGGGAGGGGGAAGGGAGTAGGGGTGGGGAGGGGGGAAAGGGGAGAGGAGGTGGGGAAAGGGGGGGAGGGGGGAAGGGGGAAAGGGGAGGGGAGGGGGAAGTGGGGGGAAAGGTTGGGGTGGAGGGGAGGGGAGGGGGGACAGGGGAGGGGAGGGGGGCAGGGGAGGGGATGGGGGAAGGGGAGGGGAGGGGTGGAAGGGGAGGGAAGTGGGTAAAGGTGAGGGGAGGGGGTGAAAGGGGAAGGGAGGGGGAAAGGGGAGGGGAGGGGGGAAATGGGAGGGGAGGGGGAACGGGGAGGGGAGGGGGGGAAGTGGAGGGGACGGGGTAAAGTGGAGGGGGGAGGGGAGGGTGGAGGGGAGGGAGGAGGGGAGGGGCGAGGGGGGAGGGGAGGGGTGAAAGGGGAGGGGAGGGGGGAAAGGGGAGTGGAGGCAAAGGGGAGGGGAGTGGAGGGGGGAAGGGGAGGGGAGGGGGGGAAGGGGAGGGGGGAAGGGGAGGCTAGGGGGGAAAGGGGAGGTGAGGGGGAAGGGGGAGGGGAGGGGGGAAGGGGGGAAGGGGGAGGGGGGAAAGGGGAGGGGGGAAAGTGGAGGGGAGGGGGGAAAGGGGAGGGGAGGTGGGGAAAGGGGAGGGGAGGGGGGAAGGGGTGGGGAGGGGGGAAGAGGAGGGAGAGGTGAAAGGGGAGTAGGGGAAAGGGGGGAGGGGGGAGGGGGAAGTAGGGGGAATGCGGAGGGGCGGGGTGAAGGGGAAGGAAGGGGGAAAGGGGAGAGGAGGTGGGGGAAAATGGGGAGGGGAGTGGGGAAAAGGGGAGGGAAGTGGGGGTAAGGGGAGGAGGGGGGCAAGGGGAGGGGTGTGGGGCATGGGGAGGGGAGAGGGGAAAGGAGAGGGGGAGGGGAGGGGGGAAAGGGGAGGGAGGTGGGGAAAAGGGTGGAGGGGGGAGGGGGAAGGGGAAAGGGGAGTGGAGGGGGGAAGTAGGAGGAAAGGGGAGGGGGGAGGTGAGGGGAGGGTGGAAAGGGGAGGGGAGGGGGAGAAAGGGGAGGAGAGTGGGGAAAAGGGGAGGGGAGTGGGGTAGAGGGGAGGGGAGGCGGGAAATTGGAGGGGAGGGGGGGAAGGGAGGGGAGGGGGGGAAAGGGGAGGGGGAAAGGGGAGGGGTGGGAGGAATGGGGAGGGGTGGGGGGAAAGGGGAGGGGGGAAAGGGGAGGGGAAAGGGGAAGGGAGTGGGGTGGGGAGGGGAGGGGGGCGGAGTGGGGAGGGGGGAGGGGTGGGGAGAGGGGGGAGGGAGGGAGGAGGGGAGGAAGAGGGGAGGGGAGGGGGAGTGGGAGGGGGGAAGGGAAGGGATGGGGAGGGAGAGAAGGTAGGTGGATGGGGGAGTGAGAGGGGGGAGGGGAGGGGGTGTGAGGGGGGGGTGAGAGGGGGGGCGGGGGTAGGGGGAGGGGAGGGGGAGGGGAAGGGGAGAGTGAGGGGGGAGGAGGGGGAGAGGAGGAGGAGGGGGAGAGAGAGGAGGGGAGAGGGGGAGTGGAGGGGGAGGGGGGGAGAGGAGGGGAGGGTGGGGGTGGTGAGGGAAGGAGGGGGAGAAAGGGATGGGGAGCCAGCAGGCCTGCTCCCCTCTGCCTGCGATGGCTCCGCTGAGCTCCGTGCCTCCCCATGTACTAACATCCCGAGTGCAGCGCCCTGGTCAGCCCGAGCCCCGCCCTCCTGAGGCCGGGCCTGAGGCTGCTTGAGACGGCTGATTGCGGCTGGCTGGGCCCTGTTGCCTTGGTAACCCTCCTCCCCTCTCCGCCTCCTGATCTCCAGGACAGGGCGTGGGCCTGAGCGGCTTGAGACATCCGATTGCGGCTGGCGAGCCCGGTTGCCGGGGTAACCCTCTCAGCTCCCCCTCCCCTCCCTAGCCCCGCCCCCCCAATTGAAGGGCGAAGAGCTGCAGTGAGCCCAGCCAGCCTTTACCAAGATGGCTGGCCGCTGGTTCGGAATCGGGCCCAGCGGGGGGAGTGGGGGGTGAGGGGTGGGAGGAGCTTGCCACAAAACAATTGCCTAGGGTCCAGCAGGGCAGGCAACAGATGCCCAGGCTTCGAGGCCTACCTGCCAAAACGGGGAAACGTAGGAAAATTAATGAGGTTAGGTAAAAGATTTAGAAAGTAATTAACTTTTTTTAAGAACAATAGATGTTTTTAAAGCAACTTTTTTTTTAAAGACACTGCAAGCCGGAAAAAGAAATGAAAAGTTTGGAATCAAGATGGCGTTGACTTGCCTCAGTTCAGAACGATAAGACCCACCCACACACGCACCGATTGGTCGACCATCTGGTCACCGAAGCGTAGGATTGGTCAATCGTCCCATCACTCAACTCTAGGAGGGCCGGCCCACACGCGCCAGGAACCCGCCCCCGCCACGCAGCGATTGGTCAACTGTCGGGTCGCTCGACCATACGATTGGTCGACGTCGACGTCATTCAATGCTAATGAGCAGATAATGAGCGGAATTTTGAACGTTTTTTGGATACCGCTGGCCCAATTTTTGTCTCGCCGAAACGTAAGTATGCTTACGACCGTTCTGGAATCGTAAGCTTTCTTTTGATGTAACGCACGTGTAGGTATGCTCTATAACTTTAGAGTGTATAGCCGGACTGACAGAAGGACAGACAGACAGATAGACAGGCAGACAGACAGACAGACAGATCTATCCTTTTATATATATAGATTACTTTATTTCTATTAGTATTTTTATTATTGTTATGCCATATTATTCCAGTGTTGGGAGGACTCGTAAAAATCAACATTTCATTGTGCAGTACATAAGTTTGCTGCATATATGACAAATAAAATTGAACTGAATTGAATTGCCTGTCCAGTCCTGTCAGAATTTTATAAGTTTCAATGAAATCCCCTCTCATTCTTCTAAAGTCCATCGAGTATAAGCCCAATCGACCCAATCTCTCCTCATATGTCATTCCAGCCATCCCAGGTATCAGCCTGGTGAATCTTGGCTGAACTCCTTCCATGGCAAGAACATCCTTCCTCAGATAAGGCGACCCAAACTGCACACAATACTCAAGATGTGGTCTCACCAAGGCCCTGTACAACTGCAGCAAGACATCCTTGTCTCTGTACTCAAACCCTCTCGCTACGAAGGCCAACATACCATTTGCCTTCTTAACCGCCTGCTGCACCTGCATGCTTACCTTCAGCGACTGGTGCACAAGAACACCCAGGTCTCGTTGCACTTCCCCTTCTCCCAATCTATTGCCATTCAGATAATAATATGCCTTCCTGTTTTTGCCACCAAAGTGGATAACCTCACATTTATCCACGTTATATTGCGTCTGCCATGCATCTGCCCAATCACCCAACCTGTCCAAATCATCCTGGATTTTCTCGGCATCCTCCTCACAGTACACACGCCCACCCAGCTTTTTGTCATCTGCAAATTTGGAGATATTACATCTAGTGCACTTGTCAAGATCACTAATATATATTGTGAATAGCTGGGGTCCAAGGACCGATCCCTGTGGTATCCCAACAGTCGCTGCCTGCCACTCGGAAAAGGACCAGTTTATTCCAACACTTTGCTTTCTTTCGGCCAACCAGTTCTCTATCCAAGTCAATGCCTTGCCCCCAATCCCATGTGCCTTAACCTTACATGCTAATCTCTAATGCAGGACCTTATCAAAAGCCTTCTGAAACTACAAATACACCACATCCACTGGTTCTCCCTCATCTATTTTACCAGATATATCCTCAAAGAATTCCAGTAGATTAGTCAAGCACGATTTACCTTTTATTAATCCATGTTGACTTTGTCCGACCCTCTCACTGTTTTCCAAGTGCTCTGCTATTTCATCTTTTATAATGGACATTATAATTTTTCCCACTACCAATATCAGGCTTACCGGTCTGTAATTCCCCGTTTTCTCTCTACCACATTTTTTGAATAGTGGGGTAACCTTAGCTACCCTCCAATCCACGGGTACTGTTCCAGGTTCCATCGAATGTTGGAAGATGATCAGCAATGCATCTATTATTTCTAGGGCCATTTCCTTAAGTACCCCAGGATGTAGATTATCAGGCTCTGGGGATTTATCGGCATTCAATCCCGCCAATTTCCCTAACACCATGCCCCTACAAATAATGATTTCTTTCAGTTCCTCCCTTTCATCAGACCCTATGCTCCCTGACATCTCTGGCTGGTTATTTGTGTCCTCCTTTGTGAAGACAGAACCAAAATATGTGTTTAATTGGCCTGCCATTTATTTGTTCCCCATTTTAAATTTCCCTGATTCTGACTGCAAGGGACCTACGCTTGACTTCACCAATCCTTTTCTCTTGACATATCAATAAAAAAGCTGAAATCAGAGGAGAGGTAAGAGTGACTGCCCTTGACATCAAGGCAGCACTTGACCGAGTTTGGCATCAAGGAGCCCTAGTAAAACTGAAGTCAATGGGAATCAGTGCAAAAACTCTCCACTGGCTAGAGTCATACCGACCATAAAGGAAGATGTTTGTGCTGGTTGGAGGTCAATCATCACAACCCCAGGACATCGCTGCAGGAGATCCTCAGATCAGTTTCCTAGGCCCAACAATCTGTAGCTACTTCATCAATGAACTTCCCTCCATCATAAGGTCACCATTGGGAAAGTTCGTTGATGATTACAGTGTTCAGTTCCATTCGCATCTCCTAAGATAATGAAGCTGTCCATGCCCACATGCTGAAAGACCTGGATGACATTCAGGCATGGCCTGATAAGTGTAAGTAACTTTCGAGCCACGCAAGTGATAGGCAATGACGATCTCTGACAAGTGAAGGTTTAATAACTGCACCTTGACATTCAACAGCATTACCATCACTGAATACCCCACCATCAATATGCTGGGGTTCATCATTGACCAGAAACTTGACAATGATGCTCTGCTCATTATAATAGATTGATCACTGCAGCCCAACATCCCGCCCACCAACCTTTTCATTATGAATGGCCCAAACCACCTAGATGCATCTGGCTGAGGGGAGTGACCAGCATGGACTGCTTATTACAACATCGTTCATTTATATAGCGCAATTATATTAATAAAATGCCCCAAGGCGCTTCCAATGAGCGTAATCAGAAAGAAAAGGACATGGAGCCAAAGAAGCAGGCACGTGGTGACCAAAAGCTTGATCAGAGGTAGGTTTTAAGGAGCATCTTAAAGGATAAGAGAAATGCAGAGTTTCAGGGAGGGAATTCCAGTGTTTAGAGCCTATACAACTAAAGGCACGGTTGCAAATGGTGGGCCGAAGAAAGTACAGAATGCACAGTAGGAAATTTTGTCTCATCCATGAATGGAGGACAGACAAGCTGTTTGACAACACAGAGACAGTGCAAGAGTTAAGAGAGTTGGTGGTGAGGTAGAGTTGTGTGTCTTCAGCATACACGTGGAATCTGATGTTGTGTTTCGGGCTGATGCCGCCAAGGAGCACCATGTAGATGTGAAATAGAAGGATGAAAGGGCATAACCTTTGGGGTTAGAGGTAACGCTGCGAGAGCGCGAAGATAAGCCATTGCAGGATATTCTCTGGTTCAGACTGCATAGTTAAGAGTGGAATCAGGCGAATGCAGTGCCACACAGCTGGAAAATGGAGGAGAGACATGGAGAAGTATGGTGTGGTCAACCGAGTCAAAGACCGGAAGAATGAAGAGAGATAGTGCACCACGGCCACAGACACAGAGGATATAATTTGTGACTTCGATAAGGGCCACTTCAAGTGCGGTGCAAAGGAAGAAATTTGATTGGACAGATTTTAACAGGGGATAGCGGGATAAATGGACACGAATTTGGGAGGCGACAATAAGTTCATGTATTTGGACAAGAATATGATGATAGAGATGGCGTCAAGTGTGGATATGTCTGGAGGGAGTGACGACAGCAGATGTGAAAGGGACGGGACAATACCAGAGCAGAGGGAACCTTTCACAATATCAGATGGCATGGGGCAAGGTAGAAAGATTGGATGGTCCACAGTTTAGTGGGAATGGGGGTAAGGCAGCAGGAGGTGGTTTTCCTAGACAACATGAGCTTACACTATGGGTAATAGTGGAATTAACGGGAATATAGGACAACTAAATTTGGGGGAATGCAACAACACTTTAATTAAAGTAGAATACAGGAGACTTTAGGGGAATACAACAATTGCTTACTTATTAGTAGAATTAGGGGAACTGTGTGGTAACACAGTAAATGTTTAATTCGAAATATAGAACAGGGTAATTTTGAGGAATACAGCAATAATTTAAATAGATATAGACTAAATGTGACTTTACAGGAACACAGCAACTGCTAAATTAGAGATAGAGAAGATGCTAATTTTGGGGAGCACAGTAACTGCTTAATCAGAAATAGAGAAGATGGCAATTTAGTGGAACACCGTAACTGTAATTAGAAACTGGGGCCCGTGGAATATAATAGCAATGTATGTTGAAGTAGGTGACAGGGAAGACAGCAAGGGGGGAAAAATTCAGTTAAGAGGGCACTAATTGGGGCGCAAACCAACTAGTGTCCGGGCGCTGCACCGCCCATGCCTCCCGCAGAATTGAGTGGGAGGTAAGTGGTCGCACTGACTGGTAGCGCCCTGTGGCGCTGCACCGCTGGCAATGACGTCATTGGTGTATGGAGCACCGCCTGATTTACTGCCGGACGCTATGTTCGACTGTATCAGGGGCCGTACCTGCGGCCGGGGAGGCACAATTTGAAGGCGAGGAGCGGGCCGGCTGCACTCCAAGAGCCCGGCACTTCTCTTGGTTGCTGTGCTCTTTTGCCTGCACTCCCGATCCCCGGGGGCCCAACTGGGCCCCAGGTCGCGCTGCACAGGGCCCCTCCCCTTTAAGAAGGGGAGGAAGGCCTGCAATACCGCGGTGCGATGAGCCACAGCCTGTGGCGCTGCGGCACGCAGCACCACAATATTCACTCGCAGCGCCCCAAGAGGGAGACGGGACACTTCCAGTAGTGCCCCACTTCCTTCTTGGGGTGCAACGTCTCAATTTCTGGCACGGGGGTGTTAATTTTTCCAGGGCACTACTTTTAGTGCCCCGGCGAAGTTAGCGCCTCAATTGGGGTGCGACTCAATTTTTAGCCCTTGGCTGTTTACTAACAAAATGAGGTCAGGGGAATGTCTGGAAAACACAGTGACTGTACTGAGTAATAGAGAAATTAAGGGAACACAGAAACTGTTAAATTAGGAGCAGGGGGCAGGAGAATCACAACCATATCGAACTGAATTTGACACGGTAATGTAATGGTTAAACTTTTCATGACTTTGCTCTCTATTTTACATGTTGATATTAGATGATGTGGTTGATTACACATCGGCCTAGAAATTCGGTTGTGGGTTCGCCAGGGCTTTAGCGCCGGAAATTTAGCGCCGGCGCTAGGTCCCCCTGCGCGCGCCAAAAATTCAGTAGCGCCGCGCCCAAACAGCTGCCGGCGCTACCAGAGGGTGTCAGCGCCTCGAAATGGGCGCTGAGTGCCGCATTGCGGCGCAATTCCGGCGCTGCGGCACCCGATGCGGTGCGGCAGGCTGGGGAAGTGCAGGCCTCCTCCTTCAGTTAAGGAGGAGCTGCCTGCACCCGCCCGCTGGCCGTTCAAATGGTCAGAAAAATGAGCCCGGCACCTCGGACAAGTGCCGGGCTTGCAGGCCAGATGCATCTGTTCCGCGGGGGGGGGTGGAGGAGTCCGGGGACGGAGGTGCGGGCAGGCGGCCGGCGGGAAAGCGGCCGGCCACCGCGCGACCTTAATGCGCCGGCGCTAACTCCTGCAAGACTCGTTTGCCAAAGTCTTAGTTGCGGCTGCCACGGGCGAGGCGGCCGCAACGCAATTTCGGCGCTGGGGCCCGTCACCACGGCAACCGGGACGCTGCGCACACCGATGACGTCATCGGTGCCGGCGCAGCGCAACCGGTGTAACGCCGACGGAAGGGCCCCAATGAATTTGCCAACTGGCCATAACTCCGGCGCTAGGCCCTCCAGCGCCCCAAATGGGGCGCAAAGCCTACTGAATTTCTAGGCCATCGTCTTCTCACGATTGTAACTGGGTGCAGGTGCATCGCTGACTGAGAGAATTAAAACCTCTGCCTGCTGCCTGACTCGTGACTTAAATACCGTTGGCCGCCTGAATCCAGTTAAATGAGATTGTGCCTATTACACTGAACAGCCCGCAATTCACCACCTCTTCATTCAGAAGCTGGATGTCAGCCGGATTGGCAGAGCCCGGGCTCCACGGGAAATGAAACCATGAGGGGTTTGTCATTTTGAACCAATAAAATGTAACATTAGCAGATTCAGGACAGTGTGACTAACCGTTACTTCATGCAACTCCCTCTACTGGCGTTAGAGTATTTAAGGCCATCACTAAATAACATCCCATCAGCATCATATTTCTATCTCGACCTATTCTATGGCGCAGATCTCTAACCATTGGTTTTACACATGATCTCACTCTCTAGACCCACATTAACCATTTCATGTAGTGGTGATGTCAGCGTGACTGACCATGTCATGGACCTGTTTTTTGGGGCATTTCATCATGCATATCATAATGTGGTTGATTCACCTGCAGGACGTCACTTCTCCACACACAGTGATATACTAGTATCATTCAGCACAAGCCATCCGATACACACCATCCCTGCTGTTTCTGGCAATCCATCAAAAGATCGGCGGTCTGGAGTTGTTTCTTTAGAATCTCCCCCTGAATAGTCAGCGTCGGCGGGTGTTTTAGCGGCAACAGCGGGGCTATAAAAGTCCCAGAGACCAGGTAAGGCCCCAGTGCATCGGCGGGAATCTCGAGCGGCAGAGCGGGGCTATAAAAGTCCCAGAGACCAGGTAAGGCCTCAGTGCGTCGGCGGGAATCTCGAGCGGCAGAGCGGGGCTATTAAAGCCCCAGAGACCAGGTAAGGCCTCACAGCGTCGGCGGGAATCTTGAGCGGCAGACCGGGGCTATAAAAGCCCCAGAGACCAGGTAAGGCCTCAGTGCGTCGGCGGGAACTCAGCGGCAGCAGCGGGGCAATAAAAGCCCCAGAGACCAGGTAAGGCCTCACAGCGTCGGCGGGAATCTCGGGCGGAAGAGCGGCGCTGTAAAAGTCCCCAGAGACCAGGTAAGGCCTCACAGCGTCGGCGGGAAACTCGAGCGGCAGAGCGGCGCTGTAAAAGGCCCCAGAGACCAGGTAAGGCCACACAGCGTCGTTGGGAATCTCGAGCGGCAGAGCGGCGCTGTAAAAGTCCCAGAGACCAGGTATGGCTTCACAGCGTCGGCGGGAATCTCGAGCGGCAGAGCGGTGCTGTAAAAGGCCCCAAAGACCAGGTAAGGCCTCACAGCATCGGCGGGAATCTCGAGTGGCAGAGCAGCACTATAAAAGGCCCCAGAGACCAGGTAAGGCCTCACAGCATCAGCGGGAATCTCGAGCGGCAGAGCGGGGCTATAAAAGTCCCAGAGACCAGGTAAGGCCTACCAGTCTCCAGTCTGGGAACTCGGAGGGAAGGAGAGAGGTAAAAAGTAACCCAAGTGTGACGTCACCAGAAAGCGGGTAAGTGACTTGTTCGTAAGTATTTCTCCCTTTTTCGGCTTAAATCTCTTTGGTTTATAGTTTCTAAGGTGTGATATTCACCATCTAGAATCGGGGCAGAGGGTATTTAAGAATAATATTAATAAATTTAATTAATTATATAGAATGGAAGATCAGGTGATGTGTTGCTGCTGCAATATGTGGGAGCTGGTGGACACCATTGTTGCTCACGGTGATGACATTTGCAGGAAGTGTTGGCTGCTCGAGGAATTCCGGCTCCGTGTTGAAAAGCTGGAGTCCGAGCTTCAAACACTGAGACACATCAGGGAGGGGGAGAGTTACCTGGACTCTGTGTATCACGAGGTATTCACACCAATTAGATTAATTAATTCAGATGTAGTCCGTGGCCAGGGTCAGGATGGTGTGACTAGAAGTGAGGCAGGTACGGGGATCCAGGAGGTAGTGTTGGAGGAGCCACAGCCCTTGCACTTGTCCAACAGGTTCGAGGCTCTTACTCCCTGTGAGGATGGGAACAGCGACTGCGGGGAGGATGAGCAACCTGGCCACAGCACCGTGGAGCGGGGGGCCATTCAAGTGGGGGGAGTTATAAGAAATGTTGTAGTGGTAGGGGATAGTATCGTTAGGGGGATAGATAGATTTCTTTGCAGCCGAGAGCGAGAGTCCCGAAGGCTGTGTTGCCTGCCCAGTGCCAGTGTTAAGGACATCTCCTCTGGACGGGAGAGAAACTTGGAGTGGGAGGGGGAGGATCCAGTTGTCGTGGTCCATGTTGGTACCAACGACATAGATAGGACAAGGAAGGAGGTTCTGCTGAGGGAGTTTGAGCAGCTAGAGGCCAAATTATAAAGCAGAACCACAAGGGTAATAATCTCTGGATTATTACCTGAGCCACGAGCGATTTTGGCTAGGACAAATAAAATTAGAGAGTTAAATGCGTGGCTCAAAGACTGGTGTGGGAGATATGGGTTTTGCTTCCTGGGACACTTTCACCAGTACTGGGGCAGGAGGGAGCTGTTCCGTTGGGATGGGCTTCACTTGGCCAGTGCTGGGACTAGAGTCTTGGCGCATCATATAACTAGGGCTGTAGAGAGGGCTTTAAACTAACTAGTGGGGGGAAGGTTCCTAGAGAGCAAATAATAAAAATGACAACAGAGAAGGTCATAGACTTAGGTAGCAGTGGGGAAATTAAAAACCAGAGCTTGTCAGGAAGGGGCAGAAGGTATGGAGTAAAAGTTAATGTAATAAAAAGGGCAAAAGCAGGAACTAAGTGTCACAACACATCTTTGTAAGTTCTCTATCTGAATGCACGTAGCATTCGTAACAAAATATACGAGTTAATGGCACAAATAATTACATATGGGTATGATCTTGTGGCCATTACAGAAACATGGCTGCAGGGTGAAAATGCCTGGGAATTAAACATACCAGGTTATTTAACGATCAGGAAGGACAGGCAGGAAGGAAGGGGAGGTGGGGTGGCTATGTTAATAAAGGAAGGAATCACTTTAATAGAGAGAAATGATATTGGGTCAAAAGATCAGGATAATGAAACAGTTTGGGTGGAGGTAAGGAATAATAAGGTGAAAGAAACACTAGTGGGCACAGTCTATAGGCCTCTGAACAGTGGCAACTCTGTTGGACGGAGTATCAATCAGGAAATAGTTGAGGCTTGTAATAAGGGAACATCTATAATTATGGGGGATTTTAATGATCATATTAATTGGACATATCAAATTGGGCAGGGCTGCCTTGAGGATGAGTTCATTGAGTCTATTAGGGATGGGTTTCTTGAGCAGTATGTAACTGAACCGACCAGGGAGCAAGCAACCTTAGATCTGGTCCTGTGTAACGAGACAGGATTAATTAAAAATGTCCTAGTAAAGGATCCCCTTGGAATGAGTGACCATAACATGGTTGAATTCCATACTCAATTAGAGGGTGAGAAGGTTGGATCTCAATCAAGCGTGCTAAGCTTGAATAAAGGAGACTATGAATGTATGAGAGCGGAATTGAGTAGAGTGGATTGGGAAAATAGATTAAAGGGTAAGACGATACATGATCAGTGGTGTACATTTAAGGATTTATTTTACAACTTCCAAAAAAAATATATTCCACTGAGAAGAAAAGGCTGTAAAAGAAAAGACAGCCATCCGTGGCTAAGTAAAGAAATTGAGGATAGTAGTCGACTAAAAACAAGGGCATATAAGGTAGCCAAATCTAGTGGGAGGATAGAGGATTGGGAAAACTTTAAAAGGCAGCAAATAATAACAAAAAGATTGATTAAGAAAGGGAAGATAGATTATGAAAGTAGATTAGCAAAAAATGTAAAAACAGATAGTAAGAGTTTTTATAGTTATATAAAAAGAAAAAGGGTGGCTAAAGTAAATGTTGGTCCCTTAGAGGATGATACCGGGAAATTAATGGTGGGAAATATGGAGATGGCATAAACACTGAATGAATATTTTATATCAGTCTTTGCAGTAGAAGACACTAAGAATATCCCAACACTGGACAAACAGGGGGCTAAAGGAGGGAGGAGCTAAACACGATCAAAATCACTAAGGAAGTGGTACTTGGTAAAATAATGGGACTCAAGGCAGATAAATCACCTGGACCTGATGGCTTACATCCTAGGGTCTGGAGGGAAGTGGCGGGAGGGATTGTGGATGAATTGGTAATAATTTTCCAAAACTCCCTGGACTCGGCAATGGTCCCGGCAGACTGGAAAACTGCTAATGTAACACCCTTATTTAAAAAGGGCAGTAGACAGAAGGCTGGAAACTATGGACCGGTTAGCCTAACATCTGTGGTTGGTAAAATTTTGGAGTGCATTGTTAAGGAGACAGTAACAGGACATTTGGATTATCATAATTTAATAGGACAAAGTCAGCATGGTTTTATGAAGGGGAAGTCATGTTTGACAAATTTGCTGGAGTTCTTTGAGGAAGTAACATATAGGGTGGATAAAGGGGAACCAGTGGACGTAGTGTATTTAGACTTCCAAAAGGCATTTGACAAGGTGCCACACAAAAGAGTATTGCTTAAGATAATAAATCACGGGATTGGGGGTAATATTCTGGCATGGATGGAGGATTGGCTATCTAACAGAAGGCAGAGAGTTGGGGTAAATGGTTCATTCTCAGACTGGCAATCAGTAACTAGTGGTTTTCCGCAGGGGTCAGGGCTGGCTCCCCAACACTTTACAATCTATATTAACGATTTGGAGGAGGGGACCGAGTGTAACATATCAAAGTTTGCAGATGATACTAAGATGGGAGGGAAAGTAGTGAGTGAGGAGGACATAAAAAACCTGCAAGAGGACATAGACAGGCTAAGTAAGTGGGCAGAGATTTGGCAGAAGGAATACAATACTGGAAAGTGTGAGGTTATGCTCTTTGGCAGGAACAATCGTAGAGCAAGTTATTATCTTAATGGCAAGAAACTGGAAAGTACAGAAGTACAAAGGGATCTGGCGGTCCTGTTGCAAGAAACACAAAAGATTAGTATGCAGGTGCAGCAAGTGATTAAGAAGGCCAATGGAATGTTGGCTTTCATTGCTAAGGGGATAGAATATAAAAATAGGGAGGTATTGCTTCAGTTGTACAAGGTATTGGTGAGACCGCACCTGGAATACTGTATACAGTTTTGGTGTCCATACTTAAGAAAGGACATACTTGCTCTCGAGTCAGTACAAAGAAGGTTCACTCGGTTAATCCCGGGGATGAGGAGATGGACATATGAGGAGAGGTGGAGTAGATTGGGACTCTACTCATTGGAGTTCAGAAGAATGAGAGGCGATCTTATTGAAACATTTAAGATTGTGAAGGGGTTGGATCGGGTGGCTGCAGGGAGGATGTTCCCGATGATGAATGAATATAGAACTAGGGGGCATAGTCTTAGAATAAGTGGCTGCTCTTTCAAAACTGAGATGAGGAGGAACTACTTCACTCAGAGGGTGGTAGGTCCATGGAATATGCTGCCCCAAAAAGCTGTAGAAGCTACATCATTACATAAATTTAAAACAGAAATAGACAGTTTCCTAGAAGTAAAGGGAATTGAGGGTTACGGGGAGCGGGCAGGAATTTGGACATGAGTCTAGGTTCGGATCGGTCATGGCCCTGTGGGTATTGGAGTGGGCCCAGGGGCCGTGTAGCCTGATCCTGCTCCTATTTCGTGTGTCTAATTCTGTTAGATTCAGGAGATGGTTCTGTGGATAGTGAATTGGCGGTTAGGATCAGATCAGCCATGAACTTATTGAATGGCGGAGCAAGCTCGAGGGGCCGATTGGCCTACTCCTGCTCCTATTTCTTATGTTCTATGTTCTTATGAGAGAGTGAAACAGATACAGCTCAGAGAGATAGACAGACACAGACAGAGAGAGATATGCAGAGAAAGCGAGAGAGAGAGAGTGAGAGACAGATACAGGCGAGAGAGAGAAAGATGGAGAGAGAGAGAGTAACAAAGAGAAACAGAGAGAGAGGACGATAAAAAGAGAGACATACAGAGGGAGAGAGATACACAGAGAGAGAGTGTGATAGCGAGAGAGATAGAGAGAGAATGATACAGGGACTGGGCGAGACAGTTGCAGAGAGAGAGACAGATACAGAGAGAGGCAGATATAGAGAGAGCGACAGATATACAGAGAGAGAGAGATGCAGAGAGAGGGATAGAGAGAGAGAGATTCAAAGAGAGAGAGAGAGACATATACAGAGAGAGAGTGAGAGAGACTGATACAGAGAGCAAGATACAGAGAAAGACAGACAGAAAGATACAGATTTACAGAGGGAGAGAGACAGATACAGAGAGTGACAGATGCAGAGAGAGGGAGAGACAGATGAGAGAGTGAGTGATAGCGATAGAGATGTCGAGATAGAGAGTTACAGAGCGAGAGGTACATAGAGCGAGAGATACAGAGAGAGAGAGACACAGAGAGAGAGAGATAACGAGCGAGATAGTGAGAGGAATTAACAGAGAAAGCGAGATAGACGCAGAGAGATAGAGCGAGACAGATAGAGCTGAGAGAGAAAGGCAGACACAGACAGAGAGAGAGAGAAATAGAAAGAGAGACAGCAAGATAAATAAATATAAATAGATAAGAGTGACAGATACAGCAAGATAAATAGATATATCTATAGATAAGAGTGACAGATACAGAGTGCGAGATACAGAGATACAGACAGATGCAGAGCGAGATGCAGAGAGACAGATACAGAGAGAGAGAGATACAGAGAGAGAGGCAGATGCAGAGAGAGAGAGATACAGGTATAGAGAGAGATACAGAGAGTAAGATAAAGAGAGAAAGAGAGACAGATACACAGAGAGATTCAGAAACAGAGAAAGACACATACACAGAGGGAGACAGATATCGAGAGACAGATACACAGAGAGTCCCAGAGAGAGAGAGAGTTACAGAGAGCGAAATACAGAGAGAGAGAGAGAGAGAGAGAAACAGAGAGGGAGATACAGAGAGAGAGACAGAGAGAGCGAGATACTGAGAGGGCAATACAGAGAGAGCATGATACAGAGAGAGCTACAGAGAAAGAGAGATACAGAGGGAGAGAAAGATACCCAGAGACAGATAGAGATAGAGAGACAGAGACAGATACAGAGGGAGAGGGATGGAGCGGGATACAAAGAGTGAGCGAGACAGATGCAGAGAGAGAGAGAGGGGGAGAGAGAGATACAGCCCAGACACAGACAAATACAGACAGAGATATATATATATATATATAGAGAGAGAGAGAGAAAGAGACTGAGATAGCGATATAGGGAGATGCAGTGAGAGAGTGATGTGGGATACAGAGAGCGAGATAATGAGAGAGACAGACAGAGAGTGAGCAAGAGAGTGAGAGAGTGAGTGAGATATATATAGAGAGATACAGCGTGAGAGATAGGGACAGATAGAGAGAAACGAATACAGAGAGAGAGACAGATACAGAGAGAGATTCAGAGAGAGAGATACAGAGAGAGGGAGAATGACGCCAAGAGAGACAGGGAGAGAGTTACAAAGAGAGTGAGAGAGAAACATAGAGACAAAGATACAGAGAGAGAGAGTAGAGAGGGAGATAACGAGAGATGTAGAGACAGAGGGATACAGAGAGATATTGAGACAGATGCAGAGAGAGAGAGAGAGACAGATACAGCTCAGAGAGACAGACAGACACAGACAGAGAGAGATATAAACTGAGAAAGCGAGTGCGACAGAGAGCTAGAGACATAGAGAGAGGGGCAGATAGAGACAGATAGAGAGAGAAAGGTGAAATGAGAAGAGAGAGAGAGTAACCGAGAGAGAAACAGAGAGAGAGAGACAGATGCAGAGAGAGAGAGATATGGAGGTAGAGGGAGAGATACAGATAGAGAGAGATACAGAGATAGAGTGAGAGTGGTAGCGAGAGAGATAGAGAGAGAGGAAGACAGAGCGAGAATGAGACAGTTGCACATAGAGAGAGAAAGAGAGAGAGATATACATACAGAGAGACAGATGCAGAGAGGGAGCGAGACAGATACAGAGAGATACAGAGAGCGAGATACAGAGAGAGAGAGAGCGCGAGAGAGACAGAGAGCAATACAGAGTGTGAGAGATACAGAGCGAGAGATAGAGACAGAGAGAGAGAGAAACGAAAACAGAGAGGGAGACAGATACACACAGAGAGAGAGTCAGAAACAGAGAGAGCAAGAGAGATAAAGAGAGACAGATAGAGAGAGAGAGAAAGATGAAGACAGAGAGAGAGTAACAGAGAGAGAAACAGAGAGAGAGACAGATACAGAGAGAAAGAGAGATACACTGAGAAAGATACAGAGAGATATACAGAGAGAGAGACAGATGCAGAGAGACAGAAACAGATAGAGAGCGAGATGCAGAAAGAGAGAGCTACAGAGAGAGGGGGAGATACAGAAAGAAAAAGAGATAACGAGACAGATAGATAGAGAGGGATACGGAGAGAGATCGAGACAGATGCAGAGATAGAGAGAGACAGACAAAAAGCACAGAGAGACAGACAGACACAGACACAGAGAGATATTCAGGGAGAGAGAGAGGCAGAGAGAGATGCAAAGAGATACAGGGAGATGCAGAGAGAGAGAGAGTGGGAAAGAGAGAGCGATAAAGAGAGAGACAGACAGAGAGCGAGAGAGTGAGAGATACAGAGAGAGTGATAGAGATTCAGAGAGAGAGATAGAGTGAGAGATACAGCGAGAGTGATAGAGATTCAGAGAGAGAGATAGAGAAACAAAGTGAGAGATAGAGACAGAGAGAGAGTGATATGAATAAAGAGAGAGATTGAGACTGATAAACAGAGAGAGAGAGAGTCAGAAAGAGAGAGAGACACATAGAGAGAGAAACAGATGCATAGAGAAGAGACAAAGAGAGAGTGAGAGTGAGAGATACAGATACAGAGAGAGATACAGATATAGAGAGAGGTCTACAGAGAGAGTGAGGGAGATACAGAGAGACACAACAGGGAGAGAGAGAGATGTAGAGAGAGATAGAGATTTAGAGAGAGAGAGTGAGAGAGATACAGAGACAGAGAGAGAGATACAGAGAGAGAGATAACGAGTGAGATAGTGAGAGAGGAATAAACAGAGTATAGTAATCTGGAATGTAATGTTTAAGTTATCCACCAGATGGAGCCAAATAGTAAGGATTCATATTCACCAGTATTTATGGTAATGTCCTGGTACACCAGTTATTAAGTTAATGTGGAATTATGGGTATGACTCGGAGGTGAATCCTCCATCTTGGTTCGTGCAGTTAGAGATACTGGGCTGAAAATTCAGTAGGGTTAGCGCCCATTTTGCGGCGCTAGAGGGCCTAGCGCTGCAATGATAGCCGTTTCTGAAATTCACTTCGGCGCTGCCATCGGCGTTAGCCGGTTGCGCTGCGCCGGCACCGATGACGTCATCGGTGTGCGCAGCGTCCCGGTTGCCGTGGCAACGCGCCCGAACGCCAAAATTCAGTTGCGGCCGCCTCACCCGTGGCAGCCGCAACTAAGACTCTGGCAACCGAGTCTTACACAAGTTAGCGCCGGCGCATTAAGGTCGCGCGGCGGCCGGCCGCTTTCCCGCCGGCCGCCTGATGCACCTCCCTCCCCGGACTCCTCCACCCACCCCCCGCGGAACAGATGCATCTGGCCTGCAAGCCTGGCACTTGTCCGAGGTGCCGGGCTCATTTTTGAAAAAATCAAACGGCCAGCGATCGGGTGAAGGCAGCGCCTCCTTAACGGGAGGAGGAGGCCTGCACTTCCCCAGCCTGCCGCACCGCATCGGGTGCCGCAGCGCCGGATTAGCACCGCAATGTGGCACTCAGCGCCCATTGGGAGGCACTCACGCCCGCCAGTAGCGCCGGCAGCCATCTGGGCGCGGCGCTACTGAATTTTTGGCGCGCGCAAGGGAATTAGCGCTGGCGATAAATTTCCGGTGCTAAAGCCCTGGCGCGGCGTCAACTCAATTTCTAGGCCACTGTGTTTTGCTTGCAGCCTGTAAGAGATGTTTCTCTGCTACACCGTATAATTAAACAGTTGGGTTTGGTTCCTAATAACTCGCTTCACTCAGTTTCTGACCTTACCACTCGGATATCACATATTGGCAATGAGGATCAACTGATCACATCGTGACAGAGAAAAAAAATAAAAGAGCTCTGAATAACCGATCATGGCTGCTATGGTAGGAAAGGTCTCTGCTTTTGATGTTCAGACTCAGACCTGGGATGAGTACTGCGAGGAGCTGATGCATTTCTTTGAACCAAATGATATAAATGATGTTGGATAAAGGAGAGCTATTTAGCTCACTTCCATGGGAAGTCAGACGTATAGTTTAATGAGAAACTTATGCAGTCCTGCAAAGACGGGTGACAGTACATTTGCTGAATTAGTGGCCTTGCTGAAGGAACATTTCAATCCCAGACCGAATGAGATTGTACAGCGTTTCAAATTTAATTCATGGAACAGAAAACCGGGAGAGACTGTATTGGATTATGTAGCGGTGTTGAGAAAATTGGCACACGTTTGCAATTACGGCGACAACCTGAATGACATGCTGAGAGATAGGCTTGTTTGCGGGTTAATGGATGATCGAATGCAGAGGAGATTATTGTCCGAGACTGGGCTTACGTATGAAAAAGCATTGGAACTTGCGCAAGCCATAGAGACAGTGAACCGAGATGTAAAAAAATACAAGGTTCCGACTGGTCTACTCCAAAGCAAGTTGGAAGTCAGTTTATTGTGCACAAGTTAAAGTTGCATCAGAAACCACAATGTGAGCATGTTAAGGCATGTTATAGATGCAATGGTGATCACCTGGCGAGGGAATGCAAGTTTCTGGAGGAAAAGTGCCACAAGTGTGGGAAAAAAGGACATATAAAACGTGCATGCAGGGCAAAAGCAACCGTGGAGGAATACAAACCAAAAGGGGGAGAAAAGCAAAACCTAGGAAGAGCAGTGAAAAAACAGGGAGCACATCACATCAGTGGAGAAGCTGAGAAAGAAGTCAACATGTTCATAATGCATAGTATGGTAGAGAAAATTCTAAAAGTGGATCCTATCACTTTGCAACTGACAGTAAATGACTCTAAGGTAAACTTTGAAGTGGACACAGGATGCGGCGTAACCATAATGAACAGGAAGGAGTACTCCAAATTGTGGAACCGTGCAAAAGTTCCAGAGTTAAAGTCTTGCTCTATGCAGCTTAAAACATATACCGGTGAACGAGTGGCGACATTGGGTACAGCTACGGTAACTGTGCAACACAGGGACACCGTGCAACAGCCACCTATAGTTGCAGTATCGGGTTCTGGACCAAACTTGTTAGGTCGGGGCTGGATACCAGAAATTAAATTAAATTGGGGAGCAATAAATCAAATAGAAGGAGGCAAATATTTGTCTTTGCAAGAAGTGTTGATTGAACATGAGAACGTGTTCAAGGAAGAACTTGGCACATTTAATGGCCCCCCAGCTAAGATTTATGTAGACAAGGAGGCACTGCCAAGGTTTTTTAAACAACGACCTGTGCCTTATGCCACGAAGCCGAAGGTACAGGCTGAGCTTGACCGTCTTTGAGAGAGCACATACTGGAACCCGTGAAATGTTCAGAATGGGCAGCTCCCATTGTACCTGTTTTAAAACCGGACAATTCAGAAAGACTCTGTGGAGATTATAAATTGACAGTAAATAGGGTGTCTAAACTAGAACAGTATCCTATTCCCAAAACAGAGGAGTTTTTTTGCAAACCTCGCTGGAGGGAAGAAATTCACAAAGCTGGATATGAGTCATGCATACTTGCAGATTACACTAGATGAGGAATCCAAGACGTTTGTAACCATAAATGCACACAAGGGTTTGTTTACCTATAACCGCTTACCATTTGGTGTCTCATCTAGTCCAGCTATTTTCCAGAGGACTATTGAGGGTGTACTGCAAGGGATCCCACATGTTTCAATCTATCTGGATGACATTCTGGTGATGAGAAGAACCGACCAGGAGCATCTGAGCACTCTGAGAGAGGTACTGCAAAGATTGGATAAGGCTGGATTACGGCTCAAGAGGAGTAAGTGCACGTTCCTGGGGAATGAGGCCGTGATCCTGGGACACAGAGTGGACACCATCAGGCTCCATCCAATCAAGGAGCCCCAGCTCCTACCAATGTGACTGAGTTAAAAGCTTACCTGGGACTGCTAAACTATTATAACAGATTTTTAGCAAACTTGGCAACAGTGTTAGCACCTCTTCACAAACTTCTGTGCAAGGAGACGCAGTGGCAGTAGGAAGAGGAACAGAGGGTTTCATTTGAACAGTCCAAGAAACTGAAGATGTCCTCGGATGTGCTGGTTCGCTATAATGCAGAGAAAGACATCATTCTTTCTTGTGATGCTTTACCTTACAGGGTGGGGGTGGTTCTTTCACACAGCTTGGAAGATGGAACTGAAAGACCAATAGAGTTTATGTCTCGAACTCTGACACCAGCGGACAAAAACAATTCCCAGTTAGATAAAGAGGGATTAGGAGTAATGTTTGAGTTACAGAGGTTTCACAAGTACATATATGGCAAGAAAATCACCATATGCACCGATCATAAACCTCTTCTAGCTCTTTTTAATGACATGAAAGCAGTACCACAGATGGTGTCTCCTCAGATCCAAAGGTGGGCAGTGACGTTGAGGGCATTTGAGTATGTCATCATTTACAAGGCGGGCAAGTACCATGGGAACGCAGATGCCTTGAGCTGTCTTCCACTGCCAGGTACACCTATCCGTGCAGCTCCAGAGGACAGAGTTTTGATGTTGTAGGACATGGACACGGCAATTGTGACCGCTGAACAAGTAAGGACTTGGACTGGTAAAGATCCAGTACTGTCTAGAGTCTGAGAATATGTGATGAGGGGTTGGCCACAGCATTCGGAAGGGACAGATTTCACACCTTACAGTGTCAGGGAGACAGAGCTGAGTGTGCAGGATGGTTGCGTGTTGTGGAGAGCACGAGTGATTATTCCACAGCCAGCAGAACAGTCTATCCTAGGGCAACTACATCAGTGTAATCCTGGAGTTTCGCATATGAAAGCCTTGGCAAGGAGTTACTTGTGGTGGCCAAAGCTAGATGTGGTGATAGAAAATCAAGTCAAGACATGCAGCACTTGTCAAGTACACATGAAGGCACCAGCAGCAGCTCCACTCCACCCCTGGGAGTGGCCGGATACACCGTGGAGAAGATTACATGTAGATTATGCGGGTCCATTCATGGGAAAGATGTTCCTCATAATCATTGATGCACATTCCAAATGGATGGATGTGTATCCTGTAAATTCTGCTTCATCTACTGTTATTATAGACTGCCTGCATAGGAGTTTTAGTAATCAAGGGCTATGGGAGATCGTTGTAAGTGACAATGCCAAGTGTTTTGTGAGTACCGAAACAAAAAAGTTCATGAGAAACAATGGCATAGTGCACGTGACCTCAGCTCCATATCATCTGTCTTCAAATGGACTTGCGGAGAGAGCTGTACAAACATTTAAGGAGATGATGAAAAAAAGTGCAGAAGGGTGTTTGACAACCAAGGTATCACGAGTTCTGTTCAGCTACAGAATAACACCTCAATCTACCACAGGACTCTCTCCTGCTGAGCTGCTGTTAGGACGTCGACTACGCTCCATTCTTGACCTGGTTCACCCAGACCTAAAAAGAAAGGTGGAAAACCGACATATCAAACAAAAGGAGAACCATGACAGAAGGACAAAGAGCCACAGTTTTGGAGAAGGAGATGCGGTCCTTACCAGGAATTTCAGAATATGGTCCAAAATGGATTCCTGGCGTCATAGACACAATGACCAGTCCAGTATCATATACGGTCATGGTGGGAACTAGTCAGGTAGTACGCAGACATGTAGATCAGATACTGACCAGACAAGGGGAAATCGAACTGAAGGTTCCAGAGGAGATGTCGGAGGACAATTTGGCCCCCAGTTATCCACATGCTTCAGTGGTACCACCACCACGAACAGAGCCAGTTCCACCTGGACCCCTTCGTCAAGAGGAAACCATCGTAGCAGAGTCAGATACTGTGAATACTGCTCAGGAGCAGCAGGTGGCTCTACCACAACCAAGCAGGCACTTGACTGTAAGACGGTCACCAAGGGCTCGCAAGCCACCAGAGAGATTGATAACGACCTGCTAGATTCGTTCAGTATGGACTGTCGTTAAAGGAGTTTCCTTATGGGACGTTTTAAGAATGTTGTTAAGAAATTAATGTAAACTTAAGAGGGGGGATATAGTAACCTGGGATGTAATGTTTAAGTTATCCACCAGATGGAGGCAAATAGTAAGGATTCTTATTCACCAGTATTTAAGGTAATGTCCTGGTAATGTGGAATTATGGGTATGACTCAGAGGTGAATCCTCCATCTTGGATCTTGCAGTTAGAAATATTCTGCTTTGCTTGCAGCCTGTAAGATATGTTTCTCTGCTACACCGTATAATTAAACAGTTGGGTTTGGTTCCTAATAACTCGCTTCTCTCAGTTTCTCACCTTACCACTCGGATATCACACAGAGAAAGTGAGACAGATGCAGAGAGATAGAGCTAGACAGATAGAGCTGAGAGAGAAAGGCAGACACAGAGAGTGAGAGAGAAACAGAGAGAGAGACAGCGAGATAAATAGATATAAATAGAGATGAAGAGTGACAGGTACAGAGTGTGAGATACAGAGAGATGCAGAGCAAGATATAGAGACAGAGAGAGATGCAGGGAGACAGATACAGAGAGAGAGTTACCGAGAAAGAGAGAGAGATACAGAGAGAAAGATAAAGAGAGATAGAGAGACAGATCTACAGAGAGATTCAGAAACAGAGAGAGACACACATACACAGAGTGAGAGACAGATATTGAGAGCGTGATACAGAGAGAGACCGAGAGAGAGATACAGAGAACGAAATACAGAGAGAGAGTGACAGAAAGGGAGATACAGAGAGAGATAGAGAGAGACAGAGACAGAGAATGAAAAAGAGAGAGAGGGAGAGCGAGATACAGAGAGAGAGATAAAGTAATTGAGTGAGAGATGAAGGGTGATAGAGAGAGATACAGAGAGAGAGAGAGATGCAGAGAGAGAGAGTCAGATACAGAGAGAGAGAGAGAGAGATGGATAAAGAGATCATGGCTGATCATCCAATTTCAGTACCCAGTCCCTGCTTTCTCCCCATACCCCAGGATCCCTTTAGCCTTAAGAAATATATCCAACTCCTTCTTGAATATATTTAATGAATTGGCTTCTACTGCCTTCTGTTGCAAAGAATTCCACAGGTTCACCACTCTCTGGGTGCAGAGATTCCTCCTCATTTCTGTCCTAAATGGTCTACCCCTTATCCTTAGACTGTGACCCCTGGTTCTGGATTCCCCGACAATCAGGAACATCCTTCCTGCATCTAGTCTGCCCAGTCTTTTCAGAATTTTATAAGTTTCAATGAGATCCCCTCTCATTCTTCTAAACTCCAGCGTGTATAAGCCCAATCGTCCCATTCTCTCCTCATACGTCATTCCTGCCATCCCAGGTATCAGCCTGGTGCCGCAAGGATTGGTGCTCGGCCCTCAGCTCTTTACAATCTATTGTAATGATAGCTAAGGGGACCGTGTGTAATATATTCAGGTGTATTGACTGTGCAAAGCTTGGTGTGAAGATAAACTGCGAGGAAAACGCAAAAAGGCTGCAAAGGGACATAGACAGGTTAAGTGAGTGGGCCAGAAGTTGGCAGATGGAATATAAGGTACGGAAATGTGAAATTGTCCACTTTGGTGGGAAGAATAGAAAAGCAGAATATTTTTTAAAAAGTTGGCAGACTCGTAAATGTTGGGATTCAGAGGGGTTTGGGTGTCTTTGTAGAGGGATCACAGACAGGTAACATGTATGTGCAGCAAGCAATTAGGAACACAAAAGTTTTTTAACCCTTTATTGTAAGGGCGTTGCAGTACAAGAGAGAAGAACATTTCTGCATTTTCTGCTTTGGGAAGCCACTCTTGGAGTACTGCATACATTTTAAGTTTCCTTACCTAAAGATGGATATACTCGCCTTGGAAGTGTTGAAGCGAAGGTTCCCTAGTTGATTCCTGGGATGAGATGGTTTTCATGTGAGGACAGATTGAGTAGAATGGATGTATATTCTCTGCAGTTTAGAATAGTGATAGTTAATCTCATTGAAATGTATACATTGCTTAGAGGGTTGAACAGGGTAGATGCTGAGAGGTTGTTTCCCCTGGCTGAACAGACTGTAACCAGGGACCATGGTCTCAGGATAAGTGGTCGGCCATTTAGGACTGAGATGAGGAGACATTTCTTGGAATTCTCTACCTCAGAGGGCTGTGGATGCTCTTTCGTTGAGTAAATCCAAGAATGAGCTCGATGGATTTTTGGACACTAAGGATATCAAAGAATGTGGTGAGAGGGCGGGAAAGTGGACTTGAGGTGGAAGATCAGCCAGGATTGTGTTGAATGGTGAAGCAGGCCTGAGGGGCCCTATGGCCCACTCATGTTCAAGTGGAAATGGATATTTTAGATAAAAAGAAGAAACAACTAAAGGTACTGGATATATGCAACCAAAAAAGACAATAGTGAAAACTAAGAATCGGTTGTGTGCAGAAGCAAATCAGTCGATGATTAACGTGTAGACCCAGCATCAGATTTACATTTTTGGAATAAGTTTATCCTGATTTATTGTAGAATAAAGGTATTATTACATTTCACTCCCTCTGTGGAGGTGACCCAGGTCCAAGGCCCGTGTCCCCAGGCGAGAACCTTGGAGGTGACACAGGTCCAAGGCCCGTGTCCCCAGGTGAGAATCTTGGAGGTGACCCAGGTCCAAGGACCGTGTCCTCAGCGAGAACATTGGAGGTGACACAGGTCCAAGGCCCGTGTCCCCAGCGAGAACCTTGGAGGTGACACAGGTCCAAAGCCCGTGTCCCCAGGCGAGAACCTTGGAGGTGACACAGGTCCAAGGCCCGCGTCCCCAGGCGAGAACCTTGGAGGTGAGACAGGTCCAAGGCCCCTGTCCCCAGGCGAGAACCTTGGAGGTGACCCAGGTACAAGGCCCGTGTCCCCAGGCCAGAACCTTGGAGGTGACACAGGTCCAAGGCCCGTGTCCCCAGGCGAGAACCTTGGAGGTGACACAGGTCCAAGGCCCGTGTCCCCAGGCGAGGACCTTGGAGGTGACCCTGGTCCAAGGCCCGTGTCCACAGGCGAGAACCTTGGAGGTGACACAGGTCCAAGGCCCGTGTCCCCAGGCGAGAACCTTGGAGGTGACACAGGTCCAAGGCCCGTGTCCCCAGGCGAGAACCTTGGAGGTGACCCAGGTCCAAGGCACGTGTCCCCAGGCGAGAACCTTGGAGGTGACACAGGTCCAAGGCCCGTGTCCCCAGGTGGGAACCTTGGAGGTGACCCAGGTCCAAGGCCCGTGTCCCAGGCAAGAACCTTGGATTTGACACAGGTCCACGGCCCGTGTCCCCAGGCGAGAACCTTGCAGGTGACACAGGTCCAAGGCCCGTGTCCCCAGGTGAGAACCTTGGAGGTGACCCAGGTCCAAGGCCCGTGTCCCAGGCAAGAACCTTGGATGTGACACAGGCACAAGGCCCGTGTCCCCAGGTGAGAACCTTGGAGGTGACACAGGTCGAAGGCATGTGTCCCCAGGCGAGAACCTTGGAGGTGACACAGGTCCAAGGCCCGTGTCCCCAGGTGAGAACATTGAAGGTGACACAGGTCCAAGTCCCATGTCCCCAGGCGAGACCCTTGGAGGTGACACAGGTCCAAGGCCCGTGTCCCCTGGCGAGAACCCTGGAGGTGACCCAGGTCCAAGGCCCGTGTCCCCAGGTGAGAACCTTGGAGGTGACACAGGTCCAAGGCCCATGTCCCCAGGTGAGAACCTTGGAGGTGACCCAGGTCCAAGGCCCGTGTCCCCAGGCGAGAACCTTAAAGGTGACACAGGTCCAAGGCCCGTGTCCCCAGGCGAGAACCTTGGAGGTGACCCAGGTCCAAGGCCCGTGTCCCCAGGCGAGAACCTTGGAGATGACACAGGTCCAAGGCCCGTGTCCCCAGGTGGGAACCTTGGAGGTGACCTAGGTCCAAGGCCCGTGTCCCAGGCAAGAACCTTGGATTTGACACAGATCCACGGCCCGTGTCCCCAGGCGAGAACCTTGCAGGTGCCACAGGTCCAAGGCCCGTGTCCCCAGGCGAGAACCTTGGAGGTGACACAGATCCAAGTCCCGTGTCCCCAGGCGAGACCCTTGGAGGTGACACAGGTCCAAGGCCCGTGTCCCCTGGCGATAACCCTGGAGGTGACCCAGGTCCAAGGCCCGTGTTCCCAGGTGAGAACCTTGGAGGTGACACAGGTCCAAGGCCCATGTCCCCAGGTGAGAACCTTGGAGGTGACCCAGGTCCAAGGCCCGTGTCCCCAGGTGAGAACCTTGGAGGTGACACAGGTCCAAGGCCCGTGTCCTCAGGCGAGAACCAATAGGGCAAAATAATGGGTGTGAAGCCAAGGTCAGAAATCCCCTGTGTCCCGCCATCGGTGGTCCACAAACCTGCTGCAGCCAATGTTTGACTGATTGCCTCTCTTGGTGGATGTGTTTTGGTTGCCAGCTTACAATATACCTATAGGGTAACGCCTTCGTGAGAAAGTTCTCAGCCACCAGCAGAGCTGAAGCAACCAGTGCCATTTTCCTTATTGTTTACACTCAGTTGTAGTGAGGCTGTCTTTAATGGAATCGGCATTGTTGGATACCTCAAGATGCAAGTTATGCATCAAATATAATATGAAACACCAATGAACAAAGCTACTCCCAGTGTGATATAACAACAGGAGAACGAACCTGTCCCCCACCCACAAGCCCCCCCCCCCACCCCGCCCACCGGCCGCCCCATTGCAGAAAGCTCATGGATGAAAGAGATTGAGATGTGAATACTGTACACAGGAGATCCCATTTCTTTCGATCATTTCATCAATTTGACTATTAGTATCAGCGGATATTTCACCGCATTCTTCAACTCCTCCCTGAATTTTTTCCGAGTCACGACTTAAATACACTTGTTTGTGCAGCAGCTCAATACGAGAAGCATGTGTCTGGATTCCTGAAGAATAAAGACTGGGTCATTGTAACCCGTATAGACATAAGTGCCTGTGATTCGGTAATAGAGGTGATGTACGGTGTATGTCGCCCATAACATGACGAAACTTCTGGATATACTGAAGAGTAAAATGATGGATTTTTTCCGGTTCTCCAACTCAGGATCAACTTTATGTTCAGCAATGTTGATGCCCCTCAATGCCCGTCGGACTCTACTGGAGGATAATATATGTCTTACTTTCAGTACATTGAACAGTAAAATAAGGAAAATTGCAAGGCACGGTGTTAAAATATGATTACTCCAGGAATATGCTATCCACGTGGGTAAAGAATAAAAGTTGGATTTGAGGCCACAGAACATTGGGACGTTGTTAATAAAATACATATGTTCAAGTACAAAGTACCATGGGATATTTTGCAAACAGCTCAGAAGAAACACCGTGCCTACGATCGGAGCTGCCGTTTTCTCGGTGCAATATGTCCTTTTCAGCTTCTGGCAACATATAGCAACGAATCGATCAAAGGCGAAAGCGACTGTTAACCAGACAGAGCCATTTCTGCAAGCATAAACTAGGACCGTTTGGAGATGGCACGCCAGAGTAACGGACAAGGTGCTAACTGGATAGTAAATGCCAATGATCCGGTTCAATATCACACCGGTGATAATGACCAGTAGATCCGCGACAGCCATAGCCACTAGATAGAGAGTGATGCATTTGGAGAGACTGCACTTCCCCCGGCACAGGATCACAATTGCCATTATGTTAACCGCAAGAAAGAGGGAAATCATTGACTAGACTCCCAGTGCAAAGCATCAGGATTTTGTCTGAATTTCACAGTTTCATTACTGCCTCTGTGGAAGGAATCGAAACGCCCGCTTTGTGGTGACTGGGGATAATTTTAACCTCACGCGTCGGGCGGGAAACCCACGGCATCGAGAAAACGCCAGTTTTAATGCACCCAATATTAACTCCATTCATTTCAATGGAGAGTAAAACCAGCGTTGCACCTGATCCCATGAGTTTTCCAACGGACTGGTTGGGTTTGTTTCAAAATAAAGCTAAATAATAATTAAACTGTGTATTTGAAAAAATTCATAGCACGTGAGTGGTAAACGTGAACTAATATCTAAAATATACAATAAGGGGAGGTGAAAGGATGAATTGAAATGAATTGAAATGGAGGTGGGAACTTGCAATCGGTGCAGCCACGGCTTTCAGATAAACCTCCGCATCGTGCAATAGAAATACGTCAGACTGAATTCGGCCGGTTTCTATAACTGTCGGCCGATCTGCAATGTCAGTTTTATTCCCGATGGCAAGTTGGTAATTTACTCCATTGTGGCAGGTCTTCCTTAGAAACGATGCAGAGACTATGGAGAGGGTACCGAGGGAACCAACTAACACAACACCGGGGAATGCTGGGCTTTAGTTGTCAAGGTAGGCAGGGGATCCTGGAGCTCGGTGCATTTGAATAGGGAGGCGATCTGGTAAACGTGTTCCGACAGCTGAGAGATTTCCATAAGTCTAATAAGGGAGAAGGAAAAAACATTTGCTCTGGCGGACGAACTGTATTAATATAGGAAAAAGAAAGATTGAGGCCCAGAAATTCATTATAGCCACTTTTGGGGCAGTAAAGTCGGGCGGCCGCTAAAGTTTGCGACCGGCGCAAATTCGAGGCCACTTCGCCGATATTCATTAGCTTCGCCCTAAGAGTTTGCTCGAGTGCTAAAACTGGCGATGCACTGCTCTCTTTAGGCACTAAGCCGGCGGCCCGGGCGTTAACACCGGAAGGTGGGCGCAGGGCAGGTGCGGCGAGCTGCTGATTGACGGCAGACAGTCTGGCTCCGATGAGCTTGTAAAGGGGGAGGGTGGATTTGTTTTTTTGAAAGGCCGAGACTGCTGTATTTGTGTTGTTGGGGAGGGCTTCTCTCCATCAGTTTGTTATGTGGTACCGGCACACCACTCCCTCCTCCTCCTCCTCCTCCTCCTCCATCTCCATCATCACCATCTTTGTCTCTCACAAAGTGTTGCAAAACGGCTGCCTTTTCTACTGCAGGAGTGCCCTTTAATTTGTGCTCACCGCGGCCCGCCTCGGCTGTGTACCGTTCCACTTCACAGTCGTTCGGGCCGCCAGGTGCACAATGGGGTGGCGCGAGTGAAGTTCCGGTTCCGGGCGCACAAATGGCGTTGCACGACGAAATGATGTCATGATCTGCGCGCGCAGCTGAGCGCGCGCAAAGACTTTGCGCCGGTGCTAAATGTCTACTGAAGTTGGGGCGAGGCACAGATCGTGCTGCGCCCGGGCGCTAAGCGCCTAGCGCTCGAGGTCTGCTCCTCCTAAGGCATTAACGGCTGGCGCAGCCAAATGAATTTCTTGGCGTAAATCTTCACCAAAGAACCTCGGGAAATGTTAGGATATTTTTGGGGTCGGGTTGGTGGTGATAGGAAATGAAATAACCTACCAGAGGCTACGCTGGGCGCTGAATTCATAATTGTTTTTAGAATGAAGTGGATAAACGTTACCAAAAGAGGATGGAATCGGGGAAAGGGGAGGGGACTTGGAGTAAATTAATTTCTGGTTCGGAAGCGATGTTCTCGATAGCTTCATTCTACGATTTTACAATTGTCACTATACCACTATGAATATTTCCAGAGGGACATGTTGTAGTATGACAACATACATTTTAAAAACACTTCTTCTTTGATGCTGTCTGGATGCAACCAGCTGGAGTTAGTTCCCGGAAACCGCAGATGCGCCTGGAAGTTGCGATTTGTGACGACAGGATTGGAGCTTAATGCTCTCACATCACCTTCTTCCATTACTTTTGCGGAGAGTTTTCCGTGATATTGTTGATGTGACGTGAATCACTGAAGGGTTGACATTGTAAGATGCATCAGGAGAGGAGATAAAGTATAACTTAGAGTAATTTGCGCAGTTATGGTCTGCATGCTGTGAAGGGCATATAGAGGCACTGGAGAAGGTGCAGAAAATATTTCCAAGGGAGAACCAGGAACTGAAAGGGTAGAACTATCAGGAAAGATTGAACAGGCTGGGAACCTTTTTTTCTAGAAAGGAGAAGGCTGAGGGATGACCTGACAGAGGTCTTTCTATGAAAGGGCTTGATAGCGTAGAGGTGCAGAATATGTTTCCACATGTGGGGTTGACCAAAACTTGGGGACATAAGTACAAGATAGTCACTAATATATTAATTAGGGGATTCAGGAGAACATTCTTTGCCCAGAGAGTGGTGAGAATGTGGAACTCGCTACCATGAGTAGTGGTTGAGGCGAATAGCATAGATGCATTTAAGGGCAGCTAGATAAACACATGAGGGAGAAAGGGTTTGAAAGTTATGCAGAAAGGGTTAGATGATGAGAGGTGGGAGGAGGCTCATCAGGAGCACAAGCACCGGCTTAGACCAGTTGAGCCAGATGACTCTTTGTGTGCTGTACATTATATGTAATTCTATGTATGTAACATACGCAGCAAGAGACTTATTTACATAATGAACAAGGTGGCAATAAAATGACTTACCTGGAACACCAACAGCCGCAAGAATTGGGTAATAAATAGCATACACGCGACCCGTAACTGTTTCATGCATCTTCTGTTAGATTCAGGCTGTGAATACAACGGTTTGGGGACATGCACCGTGATGGGGTAAAAATCGATCCTGATATACACTTGTGGGACATCTCCCGTGAATCAATTATGTAACATCATTACTGCTGTTAGTGAGACTCATTTCAACAAACAAGTTGCTTTCACTTTACTGGATTTAATGTAATCGAGCAAATATAAATGATGTCGCAGTAATAACAACCCAATATTATTTTGACATTTGATCTGCGAAAAAAAGCTTTGTCCATCAGTCATATACATTTGAAAAAGTTACTATTTGATCCCATCTATTTTATGCGAAAAACAAGCTAATTTAGGCTGGTAGCTTCATGGGCCTCCCGTTATACATATCGTTCTATTCTCATTATTACTGATTTCAATGGCACGCTGTGGGTGGCTGATTCGAAACAATTCCCTGTAGCAGCGAGATCCACATTGTGGCCACTCGCTGGGTAAAGAGGTTTATCCTGAATTCAGTATAGGAATTATTGGAATAATGTTAAAAGAATAGTCTGAGAGAGGACAATAGGTGTCTCTCCCTGGAACCAAGACCACTCTCCTTGGATGGTACCTCAGCTCTGTGCGAGAACAGCAGGAGATATGTGATGCTCTGGAAGGTCCTGTGATTGCTGCCCGCCCCCGACCCCCAATGAAAATCTGCCAGCATTATAAGATGACATGCAGGGTGAGTTGCCATGGAAACTGTCAGAGTTGTCAGCAGAAGCTCCAACATGATGAGCGCCAGTGTTGTGTTATTGGAGTTGACACTCGCCCAATGTTGGACAGAATGTTCTCCATGCTCTGCTAGAAGCCCAACACAAGTTAGAGTTGGACTCCACCATGCTCGGAGCAATTGCCTGCAAGCCCGCTGACAGGCTTCCCAGTGATAATAACATCTCACCTAGGCGCCTATCAGCCATCTTCGGTAGCCTAGGCCCTCAAAGTCCTCTGCAGAAGAGCTAGTATATGATATCTCCCTCTGGCGAACTGGTACTTATGGTGTCCTGTCACCAGCTCTAGAACCTGCCCACTTGTGCGCAGTGATTCTCCCCGTGAAGACATGTCCTGCAGTGTAGTCTCCACACTATGTGTGTGCAAATCTCTGACTTGGTGCTGGAAAGAGTTAGATCGAGGGCTCGATCGATTGAGTTCAAGGAACAAAGGAAAGTTGGTGCAGCTGAGAAATGTGACCCACGGGTCAGCGGCCGGAGCAAAGCAAACATACAGGTGTGAGAAGCGGAAAGTGAAAGTCAGAGTAGGTAAGGCCGCAGTAATGTGTCAGTGAAGTGAAAGTAGGGGAGTGATGGAGGAAGGAAGGAAAAGCTGGGAGGGAGGCCAGGTCATATTTTGGAGCATCAAGCACAGGCACGTGAAAAAGCTAGAATTTGAAATGTGCCTGTGTTGCAGTGGGTAAAAGAGGTAAAATAAACTGTGCTGTAACACGGAGACCAACCGAAGTTGCTGCGACCAAAATCTAGGAACCTGAGCCCCAAACAGTGCAGGAACTGCTCAGGATTCAACCTTGGCCTGTGCTGTGTTAGTCCATTACAGCCATGTGTTAAAGTGCAGATGCAGAGCACGAAGTTCCCATGTTCCCTGGGCGGATCCGTGTAGGGTTCACCGTTTGGTGCGCTTGTGATGGAGGGGACGGGACTGTGTGTGTGAGACAGGTGGGTCCGTGTGGTGGGGGTCGGGGAGTGTGTATGGCATTTTGATTTTGGGGAGGAGGGGTGGATTCGTGTGAGGCAGAGCCGAGTCATTGGGGCCGATTTTCCCGCAGGTGTGGGGAATTGTCGGGTTCCCCGAATGTCGGGATTCCCACACGAATGTAAATGGGTCTGCCAGATTGATGCAATTTTCCCTCAAGTGGCCAATTCATTTCCAGCGTGGGAACACTTGCAAATTGATTATTTCCAGTCAGAACGTCGGACAGTATGATGTCATCATTCGTGGTGCTTTTAAGGCCCACAGCAAGCATTGCTTCCACTGCAGGCAGGCAAACGAACCATACAGGATGGCAGAGGAGCCTACAGCAGCTGTGGCCAGTGCCAGACCCCAAGCTGCCTCCAAATTCGAAGAGGCTTCACTGCAGGCATTATTGGATGGGGTGAGGGCCCACAGGGCGATCCTCTTCCCTAGGTCAGGGAGGAAGAGGCCTCCCACTGAGACCATGGCTGCATGGATGCAGGTGACAGCAGATGTCAACTCGTTGGGAGTCACCAGATGAACCTGGATACAGTGTCAGAAGCGATTCCATGACCTTCACCGTACAGGAAAAGTAAGTATGAAGTTTCCATCACCCTCAAACTGATCCCCAAAGCTACAATTCTTGAGGAAGTAGGACCAAGGTCATACACTCTTAGAACTGAGGAAGGGCAGATTCTCAGGAGGAACTGCCGTTCCCTCCTGAAAACACAAGAAACTATCCAAGAGCAAATCGATGACAATGCCACAAATGAATCTTGTCACTCACCACCAGAAAAATCTAACACAAACAGACATACAGGCTCTCATGAAAACATATCAGACTTACCTGTGCTGAGAAGATCCACACGTGAAGTAAAAAAGCATGATAGACTTTATCTTTGATTATAAAGAAAACAATAATAAAAGAATGAAAAGCTTAGAGTTCATAAAGTAAAGCTTTGAAAATGTGTTGACTGTTGTAAAGATGTTCATGTCGTTATGATTGATTGATGTTGATTTTGTTTAACCTCTAAGGAAGGGGGATGTAATAATCAGTAACATGTCATTATAGAATGGTACACTAGGTGGAGCTGTATGTTTAGTAGGGGGCTACAGGCAAGGCAGTAGTCAAGATGGATGCCTGTACACTAGTCCAAATGGCTGAATAAATGACTAGCTCAAGCTAGCTGTTCATAATGAAAATATCTATTTATTTATGAACATAACGGCCTAGAAATTGGGTATAGCCCCGATTGGGGCATTAGAATTGGCGGAGCACAAATTTTATAGCCAGACGCAACTTATCGACACCTCGTGCGATATTGGGTTGCAGCGCCAAAAGGTGATTGAGGCACGAGTTCAGGTGTTATACGGGGCTCCTAAGGCGCTAACATGCCGGCACAACCCAATATCAGGGCGTCCGGCCGCAGCGCAGATGCTCTCAATTACCGATGACCACGAGACTTCCAGGCGACGGCCAGCTCTTAAAGGGGTGGGTCAGGCATCTCCAGAATCCACACTCTGTGCCATGTAGGCCTACAAATCGGCGCAGGCCCTTCTCTGGCGGAAAAAACTTGGAGCAGGTGGAGAGGTTGAGGCAGAGAGCAGAGTCCCAGAGTCTCTGGAGTAATTGATGGGCGCAGTGGAGCGCCGGCGAGATGTCCTCTACCCCGACAATGTCAGGAGGCCTAAAATAAGGACTACGGACGAGTTTGGAGGGATGTTTCTCAGAGGGTCACCTCCAGCAGCATGGTGACCAGGAGCACTGTGTAGTGCAGGAAGAAATTCAACGACCTCACTCGGGTCGTCAGGGTGAGTGGTGTTTATGTAAACTTATGCATCCCTCCATTATCATCTGACTTTATGGCTACAGGGTGCGTTATGCTCCAATGGCCATCTGTCAGCAAGCACCCATGGCCCTTTCTGGGCACACACATGCACATTTGACTCAGGGCATCATATAAGGACTGTTCCACCATGGGGGGCATGAGATGATAACTCAGGGCATCTTGTAAGGGCTGTTTCACCATGGGGGGCATGAGATGATAACTCAGGGCATCATGTAACATCACTTCCCGTCCTTTCCACTGCAGGCTAAGCTGGCGAGAAACCACAAGGAACAGCTTCGCACCGAAGGAAGTCATCCGCAACTGGAGCCTCTGAAGGATCTCGAGGAGAGAGTCCACCAGATAGTGGGAGGATGTCTGAGTGGTCCTGTCACCACTGCAGCTGCCGACCCCATTGTCCTCAGTGATGGTAAGGTTCTCAACTATTACATCTGTCTACTTCCAGTTGTTTCCCCCGCCAGCATGCTTTCTCAATGTGGGCCCATGTCATAGCATTGCCGCACTCTTGCAACCCTTGCTGCCAAACTGTCCTTTTACTGAAGCCACTCTTCAACCTCCCTGCTTTCAAATGCTGCATCACCAGCTCAGGAGCCGGCCCCTCAAGGTGCCAGTGCCAGTGCCTCCAGAGGCAACGAGCAGGAGGAAGCCGGACCATCCGTGGCAGCCTCAGGGGACCTCCTCATCTGGAGACTGGGGATAGTAGTTCCCTGGAGGGGAGCGGGGGTGGCTCTGATGAGGAGCCAGTTGCAGGAACCAGCGGCCTGCAGCAACACCCGGTGTGTATGGATGCTCGGGGGCCATCTCCCCGGAGGGCGAGGCAGGCCACCATGACTGCTGCACAGAGTGCAGTGGAGGTGCGTCGCCTTGCCGAAATGAGCACCCAGGCTCAGCTCAGGCACACTGAACTTATGGCTGCAGTGGGGAGGATGCCTGAGTCGATTGGCACACTGGCAAAGAGTGTGCTGGACTTTGGGGCAGCAATGGAACGGACTGTCCAGCGCTTCGGGGCAGCCCTGGAAAGGACTGTCCAGGGCTTCGGGGCAGCAATGTAATGGTCTGTCCAGGGTTTCTGGGCAGCAATGGAAAGGTCTGTCCAGCGCTTGGCTGAGGCAGTGGAAGGGACTGTTCTGGCCTTGTCTGAAGCAGTGGAAAGGACTGTTCCGGCCTTGTCCGAAGCAGTGGAAAGGACTGTTCCGGCCTTGTCCGAAGCAGTGCAAAGGACTGTCCATGGCTTCTCTGAAGCACTGGATCCTGCCACGCATGTCCTCACTGCTGCTACGCAGTCACTTGCTGGCCTCGTTCGCACACAAATTGAGGACACATGAACACTCACTGCTGCCACCCTAGCTGCATCAGGCAGGATCACCCCAGGCCCTTGCAGCACCACAGCAGGCCATGAATCTGTGGAGCAGTCGATTGTGGTGGATGATCCGGTGCGGCCCCGTCAGAGTGCCAGTGTGTCGGCCGACCACGGTGCAGGTGTCCACTCTCTGCATGTGAGCAGTCCTGATGCCACCGCTGGATCGTCAGCAGTGCAGCTGCCACCACCTGCACAGCAGACTGCTTCCAGACATGCCCAGTTGGAGCAGCCTGCTTGCGGGCCCTCCAAGCCCAGAGGTCGTCCAGGCTGTCCCTCAGGGGCTTCAGTGCTTCCAGACACTCAGCAGGCATCCCCCAGCCTTGACGCAGCCACTGGCGTCCAATTACGGAGGAGCTGCAGGGAGGGAAGGGGCTGACCTCGTAAGAGGAGTCGGTCTCCATCAAGGGGTCAACAGTAGAGGGAGGAGCTAAGACGTGTCTTCTTTCGAATTTAAGGCCATCCACATCTGCTGTGTTTGTTTGTTATGCTTTGGTTAGTCTCGCCGGGTTGCCAGACAGTTATCTCTTAGTTTGTTAGACATGATTTCTGTTACCATTACGTTGTCATGCTGGAAGGAAGCACTTGTTTGAAAATAAAGATTTTTTTTTATTAACAATGGAGCTGTAGACTATTTACAATCATGGTGGCCTTCATCGGCTTACTGCGAACCGAAGGGTGCTGCTCGAATCACAGACAGCATTCCATCCGAGGGGCCTAGGACCGAGTCCTTATGAGCCTCTGATGAATGGCCCTTCCAGTTTCTGGAGCCCTCCCAGCTTCCTCCTCCTCCTCCTACTGATCCTCCTCGTCTGCATGCTCCTCTTCCTCCTCCTCCTCCTCCTCGTCCGCCTGCTCTGCTGGACCTTGAGGGTCGGCTGGCATTGGCTGGGTGCGTCGAATGGCCAGGTTGTGGAGCATGCAGCAGACAATGATGATGCGGGCCACATGCTCCGGCGAGTACTGTAGGGTGCCCCCCGAATGAACTAGACAACGGAAACGCTACTTCAGCACACCAATTGTGTGCTCCACAATGTTCCTGGTCATCTGATGGCTGTTGTTGTAATGCTCTTCTGCCGGGGTGCTGGGCAAACGGAGTGGGGTCATGAGCCATGGGCAGAGAGGATAGCCCTTGTCACCAAGAAGCCAGCCTCGTGGGTGATCCAGGGCCTCAAAAAGGTCAGCCACTGAGGTCTGCCGCAGGATGAACGTGTCATGGCTGCTGCCAGGGAATTGTGCGTTGACCGCCATGATCATCTGCCGGTGATCACAGACCAGCTGCACATTAAGGGAGTGGAACCCCTTGCGGTTGTGGAACTCCTCAGGATTCTGTAATGGCACCCGTAAAGCCACGTGTGTGCAATCAATGGCCCCCTGCACCATTGGGAAGACCGCAATAGCCACGAAGCCCTGCGTGCGCTCCCCCTGCTTCTCCAAGGTCACAGGGAAGGTGACTAATTTGCGCCTCCTTCTATGGAGGGCAGCTGTCATTTGCCAAATGCAGCAATGCACCGCAAATTGTGAGATATTTGAGATGTCACCAGATGCTGCCTGACACGAGCCGCTGACATAAAAGTTGAGGGCAACAGTGACTTTGACGGCCACCGACAGAGAGGTCCTGCTCCGTAGCCGCGCCTGCAGATCCTCATCAAGCAGGTGGCACAGCTCAATCACAACATCATTACCGAATCTGAGCCTTCGCAGACAGTGCTCCTCAGACATGGTAAGGTATGAGACCTGCTGCCTAAAAACCCTGGCAGCATATTATCGGATTTAGCAACGTCCATTGGCCCTCCTCCTTCTAGCCAATCCCGGCCCTCTCTCCCTCCGTCTCTGTGCCCTTGCCAGTTGTTCAGCCAGGATGACGCTCCCCTCCAAAGCAGCTCCCATTTTTCTGTCAGACGAGTAAAACGCAGTAGTCTCTCTGGATCCAGCTGTTCTGGACAGGGCTGAAGGTCCCAAGGCTCCTCTGGCTCAATGAGAAGAACTCTCTGCAACTGAAGGTCTGCAACTCTCTCCAGAAGCGAGCAGGATCGCCAGGAGAAATGGCTGCCACTTTTATACTAGTGCTGTCCCCTTTAAAGAGCGCCCCCCGAGTCCGAGAAGGACCTGGTAACGTTCCATCCAGCTGTTACTAATAGCGCCAGGCGGAACGGAGGGGGGCGCCACTGAATTTCTGGTTCGCGGCGCCAAAAAAGTGTTGCACAATGAAATGACTTCATGATCTGGCTGCGCCCGCGAGCGGGCACAAAGAGTTAGCGCCGGCGCCAAAAGGCTACTCAATATGGCAGGAAGCGCTGGGATCACTGCACCCGCCCGAAAATTGGGTAATGCCCCAAATCTCGAGCTCATTAGGCGCTAATCGCTGGCACAACCAACCGAAATTCTAGGCCAACATGTGTGTCTGCAAATTGCAGAGTCTGTGTGAGTGTGTCTGTATGTGCGTGGGTGTCTGTCTTTCTGCAAATTGCAGGGTCTGTGTGAGTCTGTCTGTGTGTGTGGGTGTCTGTGTGTCTGCAAATTGCAGAGCATCTGTGAGTGTATCTGTATGTGCATGGGTGTCTGTGTGTCTGCAAATTGCAGAGTCTGGGTGAGTGTGTCTGTATGTGCGTGGGTGTCTGCAAATTGCAGGGTTTTTGTGAGTGTGTCTGTATGTGTGTGGGTGACTGTGTGTCTGTAAATTGCAGGGTCTGTGTGAGTGTGTCTGTATGTGCGTGGGTGTCTGTGTTTCTGCAAATTTTGATAGAGTCAGTGTGTCATGTTACTGTATGTTTATCTCAGTGTGGATTGAAGGGAGCGTGTGCGAGTGAGAGACAGGCAGACAGACAGACAGTGAGAGAGAGACATGAAATCAAAAGGCAAGACGCAGAATAGAAAGCCTGTTTCTGTAGGCCACAAAGTGAAAAGATACAGTGCAGAAAAGTATTTTTGGTTTTAATTTTCCAACACGGCAGTCATCCCTCTACAGGCTGGCCAGGGTGTGTGTGCGGGAGAGAGCGAGATAGAGAGAGGGAGAGAGCAAAAGCTGGTGCTTGTGTGAGATGTGGTCTGCTGTCTTATTATCTGCTGTTGTTGTATTAACCCCTATTGATTTCATTCTGGCCTGGTCCACATGTAATGCTGCTGTCTATTACTTTATTGCACTTTATTTCACTTCACTTCACTTCAAGACAGACAGTCAGTCAGTAAGTGAGGTACTGAAACATGTCTTTGTGGACTGTGATAGTTAAAGCTGCTCTGGGATCTTTGCATCCTTTTTATTCCACTCCACTCAAATCAACACAAGGCAGGTAGGCAAAGAAAGAGACACATGAAATTAAGACAACAGGCAGAATAGAAATATAAACAGGAAAAGCTGGAAATACTCAGCAGGTCAGGCAGCATCTGTGGAGGGAGAGAGAAACATAGTTAACGTTTCAGGTCGATGACCTGTCGTCAGAACCTTGCCATAAACTCACGAAAGGTCATCGAGCTGAAACATTAACTCTGTTTCTCTCTCTCCACAGATGCTGCTTGACCTGCTGAGTATTTCCAGCATTTTCTGTTTTTATTTCAGATTTCCCACATCCACAGCATTTTGTTTTATTGCAGAATAGAAAGCCTGTGTCCGTAGGCCGCAAAATGAAAAGATAAAATACTGAAACGGTATGATTGCTTTTAAATTGCCGAACACAGCTGAGGAATGATAGAAATCAACTTTCTTTCACCGCTGACAGTGTTTTTGGTAATTTTGCAGGCTGGCCTGTGTGTGTGTGTTTGTCTGTGTGTGTGAGAGAGAGACGGACAGCAAAAGCTGGTGTGTATGCAGGGCTTGTCTGTGTTCAAGTTATCTGCTGTGTGCATTGGTACTGCATCTCATGTCTGAAAAAATGGGAAGTATACACCATTCGATCATACTGATTTCATTCCACACTGTGCTGCTGTGGGATCTTACTTTGCCTTTCTTTCAAGAATTTTGTAAAAAGCCAATCTACATCAAACTATTTGGTATTTTTCTGGACAGGATTTTATAGGGGAATGTTTCTGGAGTGTTTCTTGGCCTATCCTGCTGTGGGATTTTACTTTCCCCTTCAGCCCAACCCAAACAAAACAAGACCTTTGTAAAAAAACAAGTATATATTTTAGTTTTATAATTATTCTCGAAATAATCCGTTTGATTTTTTTCTGGACTGGGCTTTATTGGGGAATGTTATTGGGATGTTTTCAGAGCCAAAGCTGCTGTGCGATCTTTCCATTCATTTTATCACACTCCAGGCAAACCACAGGCAGGCAGACATTTAGTTAACAAAAGTAAATTATATATATTATTATTTATTCCTGATTGCATTTACTTCTTTTCATGCTCCGGGCTTTCATTTCCTCTCGGCAACCTGGTTTTCTGGGGCCTCGGCTTCACTTCGTCCTGTTGGATTGCCCTCATGGCCGCACAGCCAGGAAGGGACATCATCAAAAATTGACACTCCCAGGCTGCACCACTTTCAAAATGGATATGTGTGTGTGTGTGTGTGTTTCTGCAAATTACAGAGTCTGTGTGAGTGTGTCTGTATGTGCGAAGCTGTCTGTGTTGTCATGACCAATAACATGTCATTCTGGAATGGTACACTCGGTGGAGCTGTATGTTCAATAGGGGGCTACCGACAAGGCAGTGTTCAAGATGGATGCCTGTACACTAGTCCACATGGCTGAATAAATGACTAGCTCAAGCTAGCTGTTCATAATGAAAACGTCTATTTATTTATGAACATAACATGGTACCAGGTTTGGTAATATCTGCTGAATATTGTGCAATGCGACATGGAGAATTTGAAGCCACTGGAGGGTTTGAAACTCACGGGGAATGTCGACTGCAATTGCCGGACTTTCAAACAACAATTTGAACTCTACATTGCCGCCATCGGGTTCGGTACAATGCCAGATGCAAGAAAAATAGCGTTGCTGCTCACAGTTGCAGGCCTGCAGGCAATAGAGGTAGTTAATATGTTTGCATTTGATCAAGAGGAGAACAGAGAAAAAATGGACGATGTTATAAAGAAGTTTGATACACATTGTTCGCCCAAAAAGAACGAGACCTATGAGAGGTACGTGTTCCATTTACGGACACAGCAGCAAAATGAGACTTTTGATAGCTTTGTGACTGATCTGAAACTGAAAGTACAGACATGTAATTTCTCTGAACTGAAATCATCCATGATTCGTGACCAGATTGTGTTTGGTATTCATGATAAAAAAGTCAGGGAACGTTTGTTGAGAGAAACTGAACTAACATTGGATGATGCTGTGAAAATATGCCAAGCCAGTGAGCTAGCCCGGCAGCACGCAAAGACTTTCAGTGAAATTAATAATGATGCGACTGTAATGAGTGACTGTGCTGCTGTCGGTGGTGTGTACTACAAGGGGAAGGAACAGGGGCAGAACAGAAATGCAAGCAATCGGAGGATGGAATTTTCAATTGTAAACGCTGTGGTTACCAGCACCAGGCAAGACAATGCCCAGTGTTTGGGAAAATGTGCACAAAATGTAATGGAAAAAATCACTTTGCCAAATAATGCATTTCAAAAGTAAAAACAAAGAAAGGGCAACAAGTAAATGTGATTGAGGACACTGATTTAATTGAGACATTGTTTGTAGGAATGGTGTCATGTGACAATATAGAAAAGGATACAGAAAATGTGCAGCCCTCAGGAATGGACAATGCTGAACATAAAGTTAATGCAGTAAAAGAGGACAAATGGATAATGTCACTGCAGGTAAATGGAACATTAGTTACACTGAAACTAGACACTGGGGCAAAAGCAAACTTAATCAGTATGAGTGACATTAAAAATATGAAAGAAAAGCCCAAAATACAGAAAAAGTAAGTACTACTGAAGAACTATAATGGACAGAAAATAGATAGCTTAGGTGTATGCAGACTTAAAGTGACAGTCAATGACAAAGTGCATCATCTCATGTTTTCTGTTGTGGCAGAAGGACTTGATTCACTACTCAGTGACAAAGCTTGTGAGGACTTAGAACTGGTCAAGAGAGTCTACCGTATAAACTGTGCCATAAGCAGACCAGATGACTCGGTGGATTCTGTAGTGAGTAATTTCCAGGATGTATCCAAAGATTTGGAGTTCTACCATTCACTTACAAGATCCAGCTAAAGGAGGATGCTCAGCCAGTGGTAAATGCTCCACGGTGAGTTCCAGCACCCCTGCCTGACCGGATCAAGAAAGAACTGGACAGAATGACCACACTAGGAGTCATCAGGAAAGTCGAAGAGCCAATAGACTGGGTTAACTCCATGGTATGTGTAAAGAAAAAGAACAATGATCTACGAGTTTGCATGGATCCAAATGACTTAAATGAAAACATAAAACGTGAACACTACCAGATTCCCAAGCGAGAAGAAATCACCAGTGAAATGTCAGGTGCCAGATACTTCACGAAGCTCGATGCCTCACAAGGATTTTGGCAACAAAAACTGGATGAAGAGAGCACCAAATACTGTACCTTCAACACGAGGTATTGTTTGGCAGGTATTGTTTCCTCAGAATGCCTTTCGGGATAATATCTGCATCTGAAATCTTTCATAGAGTGATGGAACACATAATTGAAGGTCTGGAAGGAGTTTGGGTCTATGTTGATGATATCATCATCTGGGGCTCCACACTGAAAGAACACAATGAGAGACTGACTAAAGTGCTACAGAGCATACGCCGGAATGGACTGAAGCTCAACAAAGCCAAGTGCCAGTTTGACATCCAAGAAGTTACTTTCCTAGGAGATAATCGATCTGGTAACGGAATAGAGCCAGATATGGAATAAGTAAACACCATACTCAACATGCCCCGACCCACTGACAAAAAAGGAGTGTTATGCATCATGGGGATGATAAACTTCATTGGAAAGTTCATTCCTAACTTTTCAGCCAAGACAGCCTGTCTGCGAGACCTGCTACATAAAACAAATGAGTTCGCATGGACAGAAAGACATGAACAAGAGTGGATGAACCTCAAAACAGTGCTGACAACCACACCTGTACGCAACTTCTTTGACCCACCAAAGGGAATCAAAGTGTCAACGGATGCATCAAAAGATGGCCTAGGCGCAGTCTTGCCACAAGCACAGGGTGAAGATTGGAAGCCTGTTGCCTATGCCTCCAGGTCCATGACTGACTCTGAGTGTCGATACACCCAGATTGAAAAGGAATGTCTAGGCTTGGTAGTTGGACTAGAAAAGTTCCATGGCTACATATATGGAGTTCCCACCTTCACCGTTGAAACAGACCACTGCCCACTGGTTGCCATCATTAAAAAAAATCTGAACGAGATGTCTCCAAGGATTCAACGACTCATGATGAAGCTGCAAAGATATGACTTTGTACTGATCTACACACCAGGCAAACACATACGCCCCGATTTTCGGGCAGCCGTTGAGCGGCTTTTCATGCGGCTGTGGTCCAAAAATCGCGGAAAAGGTGGATCGGGACCCCCCCGCCTGATTCCCTGCCCCATCCGACTTTCGGACAGCCGTTTTGATGCGTCCCGCTTCATTCCCGCCCGGCGCTGGCGGGACTGGTCGTTGGAGCACTAACAAGCAATTATCTGCTTGTTGAAGTGGAGTTTCCAGGGCCGTTGCGATTTTGGGGCTTTCCCTACCTGAAACCCGCCTGCGGGGAACCCCGCCGATGAGAGCTGGCGTGAAAACAGCTGGCTTGCTTGCTTGCAGCAGCAGGTCGCTGAGGGCTGAAGAGATTTAAAGTGGCTGCATTTGCAGGCTGCAGGACCTTGTTGATCAAGGCTTGGGGGAACTATTTGAAGCCTTAGGAGCAGCTGCAGAAAGTTGGAGCCTCACACACTTCTTCAGTGTGAGCTCCTGGGAAGCCCCTCTCACCACCCTAACTCAGCGCCCCCTCAACGGAGGCATCTGCTAGATGCATGGGAGGCCTTTGGCACCTTCCCTTCCTGGCATTAGAGGATCTCCAACAGCAGAGGCGGCAGCAGCAGAGCCAGGAACAGCAGGGTGAGCACCAGGAGCACCAGGCTGCTGCTCACTCACCTGAAGCTGCACAAGCCAGAAGGGGCCAGCGCTTGGAAGTGGCTTGAGAGCACCCTGCTGTGCTTTAGGGGGCCAGTGGGACCCGTTTCAGCACTGGCAGTCCTACTCAGAAGGACTTCCATGAAGATCAGGTTTCTCTGTTCAACAGATGGCCAACGCTCCTCAAGAGATGTCATTCTCTTATCAGCACTCACCATGTTTTCCGTATGCTGGTGACTTATCTCCTCCATGGAGGTTGCCAAACTTTCCATGGTGCTGCGTTCATACACCAATGGCTCCACAAATGCTCTGCTCATGGTCGCTATGGACTCCTCCATTCGCTCCAAACTCGCAGCGACCCTGGAGACAAAACCTGCCAGAGACTCCTGCATCTGTGCATGGAGATCCATCACCTCTTCTCTTGCGGATGGACCCAGAGGTAGAGGGTCGACATGCAGCGCAGCTGAGCTGAGCTGGCAGAGCCCTGCGCCCTTCGACGAGGACTCTCCACTGCTGTCCCTGTCTCCAGAATATGCTGAGGCTCACTTGTCAGCTGCGAAACACCAGGTGACAACACGACTCTATGTCCCGAAGGTCGCCCCGTGGTGTGAGTGTCTGCGCTGGTGCTGGGTGCGCTTACTTCTGCTGATGCAGCACCCTCAGAGGTTGGAGCTTCCTCTGAGGAGTCTGGCTGCACAGCCTCTTCCTCCTCCACAGTGAGGACGGGGACTCTGGATGGTACTGTGGGGGAGTAAAGGAAGGAGTTACAGATGTATTGCCAAGGTTCCTCTGGTGCCTCCCAGCGAGTTGGCATCTGCTGACACCTGCATCCATGGTCTCAGTGGGAGGCCTCTTCCTCCCTGACCTAGGGAAGAGGACCTCCCTGTGGGCCCTAACCCAATCCAATAATGCCTGCAGTGAAGGCTCATCGAATTTGAAGGCAGCTCGGGGTCTGGCACTGTCCACAGCTGCTGTAGGCTCCTCTGCCATCCTGTGTGGTTCATTTGGAAGCCTTCAGAGGATGCAGTGCTTGCCATGGACCTTGAAAGCACCACGAATGATGACATCACACTGTGGGGATTTCTGACTCGATTTAAACAATTAGCAAGGCTTCCCTCATGCTGGGAATTAATTGGCCAATTGAGGGAAAATTGCATGGGGCTGGCTGACACTTTTTTATGTGTGTCAGAAACACCACATTCGGGGAAATCCGCCCATTCCCCACACAAGCCGAAAATCGGGGCCATAGTGTTAGCAGATGCACTATCCCGAGCACCCACAATGAGTCATGTGAGCTCTACTGAGGAAGACGTGGATGTTCATGTAAGTATGGTCACTGCTGAGCTACCCGTGTCAGACACAAATTCAAAGCAAATAGCAGAAGAAACAGTAAAAGATACAGTGTTACAAACAGTAATAGAGAACATTCATCATGGTTTGCCAAAAGGTTCCTGTCCAAAGTACTATCTCATAAGGTCAGAGTTGAGTGTCGCAAGTGGACTATTACTAAAACAAAACAGAATAGTCATTCCACAGGCTCTACTTCAAGACATGCTCAAAAGGATTCATGAGGGACACCTTGGAATTGAAAAATGCAAAAGGAGAGCAAGATACACTGTTTATTGGCCTGGCATAAATAAGGACATTGAGAACATGATAGGCATATGTGAGAAATGTCAGAAACACCAAAACAAACAAGCAAAGGAACCAATGATAGTAGTTGACTTACCAACAGCACCATGGGAAAAGGTTGGTATGGACCTCTTTCATTTGAATGGTAAGACTATCTAATAGTGATTGACTACTATTCTAACTATCCTGAGATGGCACTGCTCTCAAGCGCATCAGCAAGCAGTGTCATAATGCATGTTAAATCCATCTTCGCCAGACATGGAATTCCCAGGATTGCAATTAGCGACATTGGTCCGTGCATCAACTGTAAGGAGTGGCAACAGCTTGCAGCACATTATGACTTTCAACACATCACATCCAGTCCTCTGTATGCTCAGTCGAATGGTAAGGCAGAGAAAGGTGTTCAAGTTCTCAAACAGCAACTGAAGAAAGCAACTTAAAGCAAGTCTGATCCTTATCTCACCCTGCTGAGCTACCGAGCCTCCCCTTTAGACTGTGGTTCTTCACCTGCTGAGCTCCTAATGGGTCACAAGTTGCGCACCACGCTACCCTGCTGTGCAAAAGAAAAGCAGAGTAAGGAACTGAGACAGAGACTTCAACTGTTAAAGCTGAAACAGAAATCACACTATGACAAGTCATCCAAAACACTGAAACCATTGACAAGGGATGATGGTATCAGGATTGAGGATCCAGGTGCATGGAACAGGAAAGCTGCAGTTCTAGAGGAAGTAGGACCAAGGTCATACACTGTTAGAACTGAGGAAGGACAGATTCTCAGGAGGAACTGCCGTTCCCTCCTGAAAACACAAGAAACTATCCAAGAGTAAATCGATGACAATGCCACAACTGAATCTTATCACTCACCACCAGAACAATCTAACACAAACACACATACAGTCTCTCATGAAAAAACATCAGACTTGCCTGTGCTGAGAAGATCCATACGTGAAGTAAAAAAGCCTGATAGCCTTTATCTTTGAGTACAAAGAAAACAAATTATAAAAGAATGAAAAGCTTAGAGTTCATAAAGTAAAGCTTTGAAAATGTGTTGACTGTTGTAAAGATGTTCATGTCGTTATGATTGATTGATATTGATTTTGTTTAAACTCTAAGGAAGGGGTTTTAATGATCAGTAACATGTCATTCTAGAATGGTACACCAGGAGGAGCTGTATGTTTAGTAGGGGGCTACGGACAAGGCAGTAGTCAAGATGGATGCCTGTACACTGGTCCACATGGCTGAATAAATGACTAGCTCAAGCTAGCTGTTCATAATGAAAATGTCTATTTATTTATGAACATAACGGCCTAGAAATTGGGTATAGCCCCGATTGGGGCGTTAGAATTGGCGGAGCACAAATTTTATAGCCAGACGCAACTTATCGACACCTCATGCGATATTGGGTTGCAGCACCCCAAAGGTGATTGAGGCGCGAGTTCAGGTGTTACACGGGGCTCCTTAGGCGCTAACATGCCGGCACAACCCAATATCGGGGCGTCCGGCCGCAGCACAGGTGCTCACAATTACCGATGACCACGAGACTTCCAGGTGATGGCCAGCTCTTAAAGGGGTGGGTCAGGCAGCTCCAGCATCCACACTCTGTGCCATGTAGGCCTACAAATTGGCACAGACCATTCTCTGGTGGAAAAAACTTGGAGCAGGTGGAGAGGGTGAGGCAGAGAGCAGAGCGCTTCACCAATGAGTCTCTGGAGTAATTGCTGGCAGCAGTGGAGCGCCGGCGAGATGTCCTCTACCCCGACAATGGCAGGAGGCCTAATCATAAGGACTACGGACGAGTTTGGAGGGATGTTTCTCAGAGGGTCAACTCCAGCAGCATGGTGACCAGGAGCCCTGTGTAGTGCAGGAAGAATTTCAACGACCTCACTCGAGTCGTCAGGGTGAGTGGTGTTTATGTAAACTTAAGCATCCCTCCATTATCATCTGACTTTATGGCTATAGGGTGCGCTATGCCCCAATGGCCATCTGTCAGCCAGCACCCATGGCCCTTTCTGGGCACACACATGCACATTTGACTCAGGGCATCATGTAAGGGCTGTTCCGCCATGGGGGTCATGAGATGATAACTCAGGGCATCATGTAAGGGCTGTTTCACCATGGGGGGCATGAGATCATAACTCAGGGCATCATGTAAGGGCTGTTCCACCATGGGGGGCATGAGATGATAACTCAGGGCATCATGTAACATCACTTTCCGTCCTTTCCCCTGCAGGCCAAGCTGGCAAGAAACCACAAGGAACAGCTTCGCACCGGAGGAGGTCATCCGCAACTGGAGCCTCTGACGGATCTCGAGGAGAGAGTCCACTAGATTGTGGGAGGATATTTGAGTGGTCCTGTCACCAATGCAGCAGCCGACCCAATTGTCCACAGTGATGGTAAGGTTCTCAACTATTACATCTGTCTCCTTCCAGTTGTTTCCCCCGCCAGCATGCTTTCTCAATGTGGACCCATGTCATAGCATTGCCGCACTCTTGCATCCCTTGCTGCCAAACTGTTGTTTTGCTGAAGCTACTCTTCAACCTCCCTGCTTTCAGATGCTGCATCACCAGCTCGGAAGCCGGCCCCTCAAGGTGCCAGTGCCAGTGCCTCCAGAGGCGACGAGCAGGAGGAAGCCGGACCATCCGTGGCAGCCTCAGGGGAGCCACCTCATCTGGAGACTGGGGATAGTAGTTCCCTGGAGGGGAGCGGGGTGGGGCTCTGATGAGGAGCCAGTTGCAGGAACCAGCGGCCTGCAGCAACGCGCGGGGTGTAGGGACGCTCGGGGGCCATCTCCCCGGAGGGCGAGGCAGGCCACCATGACTGCTGCAGAGAGTGCAGTGGAGGTGCGTAGCCTTGCCGAAATGAGCGCCCAGGCTCAGCTCAGGCACACTGAACTTATGGCTGCAGTGGGGAGTATGTCTGAGTCGATTGACACACTGGCAAAGAGTGTGCTGGACTTTGGGCAGCAATGGAAAGGACTGTCCAGGCTTTCTGGGCAGCAATGGAAAGGTCTGTCCAGGGCTTTGGGGCAGCAATGGAATGGTCTGTCCAGGATTTCTCGGCAGCAATGGAAATGTCTGTCCAGAGCTTGGCCGAGACAGTGGAAGGGACTGTTCCGGCCTTGTCCGAAGCAGTGGAAAGGACTGTTCCGGCCTTGTTCAAAGCAGTGGAAAGGACTGTTCCAGCCTTGACCTAAGCAGTGGAAAGGACTGTCCATGGCTTCTCCGAAGCTCTGGATCATGCCACGCAGGTCCTCACTGCTGCCACGCGGTCACTTGCTGGCCTCGTCCACAGACAAATTGAGGCCACGCGAACACTCACTGCTGCCACCGTAGCAGCATTAGACAGGATCACCCCAGGCCCTTGCAGCACCACAGCAGGCCATGAATCTGTGGAGCAGTCGATTGTGGCGGATGATCCGGTGCGGCCCAGTCAGTGTGCCAGTGTGTCGGCCGACCATGGTGCAGGTGTCCACTCTCTGCATGTGAGCAGTCCTGATGCCACCCCTGGAACGTTAGCAGTGCAGCTGCCACTACCTGCACAGCAGACTGCTTCCAGACATGGCCAGTTGGAGCAGCCTGCTTGCGTGCCCTCCAAGCCCAGAGGTCGTCCAGGCTGTCCCTCAGCGGCTTCAGCGCTTCCAGACACTCGGCAGGCGTCCCCCAGCCTTGATGCAGCCACTGGGGTCCAATTACGGAGGAGCTGCAGGGAGGGAAGGGGCTGACATCGTAAGAGGAGTCGGTCTCCTTCAAGGGGTCAACAGTAGAGGGAGGTGCTAAGATGTGTCTTTTTTCCAATTTAAGGCCTTCCACACCTGCTGTGTTTGTTTGTTATGTTTTGGTTAGTCTCGCCGGGTTGCCAGACAGTTATCTGTTAGTTTCTTAGTTTTGATTTCTGTTACCATTACGTTGTCATGCTGGAAGGAAGCACTTGTTTGAAAATAAAGAATTTTTTAATTAACAATGGAGCTGTAGACTATTTACAATCATGGTGGCCTTCATAGGCTTACTGCGAACCGAAGGGTGCTGCTCGAATCACAGCCAGCGTTCCATCCGAGGGGCCTAGAACCGAGTCCTTAGGAGCCTCTGATGAATGGCCCTTCCAGTTTCTAGAGCCCTCCCATCTTCCTCCTCCTCCTCCTACTGATCCTCCTCATCCGCATGCTCCTCTTCCTCCTCCTCCTCCTCCTCGTCCGCCTGCTCTGCTGGACCTTGAGTGTCGGCTGACATTGGCTGGGTGCGTCGAATGGCCAGGTTGTGGAGCTTGCAGCAGACAACGACGAGGCGGGCCACATGCTCCAGCGAGTACTGTAGGGTGCCCCCCGAATGGTCTTGACAACGGAAACGCTGCTTCAGCACACCAATTGTGTGCTCCACAATGTTCCTGGTCGCCTGATGGCTGTTGTTGTAATGCTCTTCTGCCGGAGTGCTGGGCAAATGGAGTGGGGTCATGAGCCATGGGCATAGAGGATAGCCCTTGTCGCCAAGAAGCCAGTCTCGTGGGTGAGCCGGGGCATCAAAAAGGTCAGCCACTGAGGTCTGCCACAGGATGAACGTGTCATGGCTGCTGCCAGGGAATTGTGCATTGACCGCCTGTGGTGAAATAAATCATAAGTATATACCTTATTCTACCTGTGTATAGTTTCCTATTGTAATCTATTGTAACCCTGCGGCTTTCTTGGTTGGCCAGGAATGCTGATGTACTGTATACCACTCTGCTGTGCCATTGATTGTCCTGATACTGTTAGTTCACCCCTGGCTCCGCCTCCTGGCAGTTCTGAGAAGCTGGTCTGTGAGATAACATGTGTGTTCTGTTCTGTCCAGTTCTAAGCTAATAAAAGCCAACTGTTTGAGTTATAACTACAAGTCTCTGTAGTTATTTAAGGTACATCAATTTTATTAGCTTATTTCTTCCAGGGATGGACAGATTCCTGAAGCCGGAGCGTCTGGACAGCGATCCACATTCGACGGACGCATCGAAGAAATTCACACATTGGCTCCGGTGTTTCGAACATTTCATTGCATCGCTCGATGATGAGGCCAACAAACTGGGCCTACTGACTAACCTAGTAGGTCATCGGACCTACTCGCTAATCGAGGACGCTCCTACATACGAGGATGCACTCGCGACTCTCAAGGCCCAATACCTGAAGCCTGTTAACCAGGTGTATGCCAGGCATCTCTTGGCTACCCGCAGGCAACTACCGGAGGAATCGCTGGATGATTTTCTACAGAATCTAAAGGCCCTGGCGAAGGAATGCAACTACAAGGCTGTGACGGTCATTTTGTACCAGGAAGAAGCGGTTCGCTATTCGTTTATATCGGGCCTTCGATTGAATTACATTAGGGAGAGGTTGCTTGAAAGGGACACTCTGGCTCTAAAGACGGCCGTGGCTACAGCTCGATCGCTGGATGTGGTGCAGAAGAACTCCGAGACCTATGCGTCAGGCTATGCGGCCCTCTCAACCTCATGCGCGCCGAGCGAGGAGGCGCCATCCTCTCCGCCTGGGCCTCGGACCAGCCCTACACCACGGGAGTCTCCACCCAGCCCCACCACTGCAGCAATGTCCCGCGGACCAAGATGCTACTTCTGCGGCCATCTCAAGCACCCCAGACACCAATGTCCTTCGAAAGACGCCACATGTTCCAAGTGCAAGAAACGGGGACATTTCAGCAAGGTATGTAAGGGGAATCCCATACCTGATACAGTCTCCGCGGCCCTAAACGTGGTCCCAGAATCTGATACCGTCTCAGCGGCCGCCGACGGACCTACGATAGCCTCAGTCACGGTTGACCAGTCCAGACCGCATCCACTATCAAAGTCTATGATGGACGTTAAGGTAAACGGGCACCTGATGAAGTGTTTAATCGATTGCGGGAGTACGGAGAGTTTTATTCATCCTAGCCTCATCAAACCGTACACACTAAAGGTGTACCCTACCCGGAGCAAAGTCGCAATGGCATCTAAGTCCCTCACTTCGGAGGTAAGCGGTTTCTGTAAAGTAACACTGACTGTTAAGGGCACAGAGTATAAAGATTTTAAACTCCTTGTGTTGCCACAGCTCTGCGTGAAACTAATTCTAGGCCTAGATTTCCAGTGCCACCACGAGAGCGTCACACTTGCATATGGCGGATCCCAGCCCCCGCTCACAGTTTGCGGCCTCTCCACTTTAAAGATAAGCCCGCCATCTCTGTTTGCGAACCTCACCCCAAACTGCAGACCTATCACGACCAAAAGTCGACTGTACAGTTCGGATGATAAACATTTATAAAAGAAGAAGTAGGAAAGCTACAGCAGGAGGGTATCATCGAAAATAGTAATAGCCCGTGGCGTGCTCAGGTAGTGGTGGTTAAAACTAACGAAATGAAACGGCTCGTGGTCGACTACAGCCAGACCATCAACATATATACGCAACTAGATGCTTATCCCTTGCCTCGCATCTCCGAGATGGTGAAATAGATTGCCCAGTATCGTGTGTTTTCCACTATTGACTTAAAGTCTGCCTATCACCAGCTCCCCATAAAAGTAGATGACCATCCTTATATGGCTTTTGAAGCAAATGGGCGCCTGTACCAATTCCTTAGGGTACCCTTCGGGGTCACGAATGGAGTTTCCGTTTTCCAATGGGAAATGGACCATCTGGTAGATGAGTATGCGTTGGAGGCAACATTTCTGTACCTGGACAATGTTACTATCTGTGGACGCGACCAACAGGAGCATGACCGGAATCACGCTAAATTTCTAGAGACTGCCCAAAAGCTAAACCTGACCTATAACGAGCACAAATGTACTTTCAACACTACTCGTCTGTGTATTCTCGGCTGTGTGGTAGAGAATGGGGTAATCGGGCCAGACCCTGAACGATTACACCCGCTTAAAGAACTACCACTGCCACATAACCCTGAGGCCTTAAGAAGGTGTCTGGGATTCTTCACTTATTATGCTCAGTGGGCGGCCAACTACTCGGACAAAGCCCGAGCCCTTATCAAGTCGACGTCTTTCCCTCTATCAGTAGAAGCGCAGGAGGCATTCACCAACATCAAATGGGACATTGAAAAGGCTGTGGTATGTGCTGTAGATGAGAGGATACCCTTCCAGATAGAGAGCGATGCTTCTGATTTCGCGTTGGCTGCAACCCTCAACCAGGCCGGGAGACCAGTAGCCTTTTTTCCCGTACACTACAGGGTCCTGAAGTCAGGCATTCTTCCGTTGAGAAGGAAGCACAAGCAATTATCGAGGCGGTCAGACATTGGAGACTTTATCTCGCCGGCAAACGTTTCACACTCCTCACTGACCAGCGGTCTGTGGCCTTCATGTTTAACACGAAGCAGAGAGGCAAGATAAAAAATGACAAGATCCTAAGATGGCGGATAGAACTGTCCACTTACGGCAACGATATTATGTACAGGCCAGGAGCATTCAACGAGCCACCCGATGCCCTATCTCGAGGGGTATGTGCAAGCCTTAGTACTGACAAGCTCCAAAGTCTCCATGACGCACTCTGCCACCCAGGAATCACCCGATTGAATCACTTCATCAAGTCTCGCAACTTACCCTACTCCATTGAGGAGGTCTGAACGATGACCAGAGCCTGCCGCGTTTGTGCGGAATGCAAACCCCGCTTCTACAGGCCCGAACAAGCTCACCTCATCAAGGCAACTCAGCCGTTCGAGCGCCTAAGCCTTGATTTCAAAGGTCCTCTCCCATCGGCTGATCGTAATGTCTACTTCCTCAACATTATAGATGAATACTCTCATTTCCCCTTTGCCATTCCCTGCCCGGACATGACCAGCGCTACAGTAATCAAAAGCCTCTGCAACTTATTCTGTCTGTTCGGTATGCCCAACTATATCCATAGCGACAGAGGAACGTCGTTTATGAGTGATGAGTTACGCCGGTTCTTACTATCAAAAGGGATTGCTACTAGTAGAACCACTAGCTACAACCCCCGGGGCAAAGGGCTGGTTGAGAGGGAGAATGCGACAGTGTGGAAGGCAGTTGTCCTGTCTTTAAAATCGAAAGGCCTACCGACCTCTCGCTGGCAGGAAGTTCTCCCCGATGTACTGCATTCCATAAGGTCTCTGCTGTGCAATTCAACAAATGCTACTCCTCATGAGAGGATGTTCAGTTTCCCCAGGAAATCTTCCTCAGGTATTTCACTACCCGGGTGGTTGATGTCCCCGGGCACTGTACTGTTACGAAAACAAGTGAGAGGTCATAAGACTGATCCCCTAGTGGAGGAAGAACAGCTCCTCCACGCCAATCCTCAGTACGCATGTATCCAATACCCTGATGGGTGTGAGGATACTGTTTCAATAAAGGACCTGGCTCCAGCAGGAGAAGAGATAAAGAGCGATGCTGCTAGTGAAGATGCGGGTGTGGAGCACCGTGATGCGCCGCCTGTGGGGGTGGGATGCCCGGAGGTACAAGACGTACAAAACATCATTTTGGAAAACCCAGCAGACGCCAGGATGGTGGAGGAAACTGAGCAAGTTCCCCAGGAGGTTCCTCGGCCGACGCTATGTCGCTCACTCCGAACTGTAAAACCCCCGGTCAGACTTAACTTATAGGAGGGGTGAATGTGGTGAAATAAGTCATAAGTATATACCTTATTCCACCTGTGTATAGTTTCCTATTGTAATCTATTGTAACCCTGCGACTTTCTTGGTTGGCCAGGAATGCTGATGTACTGTTTACCACTCTGCTGTGCCATTGATTGTCCTGATACTGTTACTTCGCCCCTAACTCCGCCTCCTGGCAGTTCTGAGAAGCTGATCTGTGAGATAACATGTGTGTTCTGTTCTGTCCAGTTCTAAGCTAATACAAGCCAACTGTTTGAGTTATAACTACCAGTCTCTGTAGTTATTTAATGTATATCACCGCCATGATCATCTGCCGGTGATCACAGACCAGCTGCACATTAAGGGAGTGGAACCCCTTGCGTTTGCGGAGCTCCTCAGGATTCTGTAATGGCGCCCGCAAAGCCACGTGTGTGCAATCAATGGCCACCTGCACCATGGGGAAGTCCGCAATAGCCGCGAAGCCCTGCACGCGCTCCCCCTGCTTCTCCAAGGTCACAGGGAAGGTGATTAATTTGCGCCTCCTTCTATAGAGGGCAGCTGTCACTTGCCGAATGCAGCAATGCACCGCAAATTGTGAGATATTTGCGATGTCCCCAAATGCTGCCTGAAACAAGCCGCTGGCGTAAAAGTTGAGGGCAACAGTGACTTTGATGGCCACCGACAGAGAGGTCCTGCACCATAGCCGTGGCTGCAGATCCTCAGCAAGCAGGTGTTACAGCTCAGTCACAACATCCTTACCGAATCTGAGCCTTCGCAGACACTGCTCCTCCGACCTGCTGCCTAAAAACCCTGGCAGCGTATTGTCGGATTTGGCAACGTCCATTGGCCCTCCTCATTCTAGCCAATCCCGGCCCTCTCTCCCTCCGTCTCTGTGCCCTTGCCAGTTGTTCAGCCAGGATGACGCTCCCCTCCAAAGCAGCTCCCATTATTCTGTCAGACGAGTAAGACGCAGTAATCTCTCTGGATCCAACTGTTCTGGACAGGGCTGAAGGTCCCGAGGCTCCTCTGGCTCAATGAGAAGAACTCTCTGAAACTGAAGGTCTGCAACTCTCTCCAGAAGCGAGCAGGATGGCCAGGCCAAATGGCTGCCGCTTTTATACTAGTGCTGTCCCCTTTAAGGAGCACCCCCCGAGTCCGAGAAGGACCCGGTAACGTTCCATCCAACTGTTACTAATAGTGCCAGGCAGAACGGAGGGGGGCGCGACTGAATTTCCGGTTCGGGGCGCCAAAAAGGCGATGCACAATGAAATGACTTCATGATCTGGCTGCGCCCGCGAGCGGGCACATAGAGTTAGCGCCGGCGCTAAATGGCTACTCAATATGGCAGGAAGCGCTGGGATCACTGCGCCCGCCCGAAAATTGGGTAACGCCCCAAATCTCGGGCTCATTAGGTGCTAATCGCTGGCGCAACCAACCGAAATTCTAGGCCAACATATGTGTCTGCAAATTGCAGAGTTTGTGTGAGTGTGTCTGTATGTGCGTGGGTGTCTGTGTTTCTGCAAATTGCAGGGTCTGTGTGAGTGTGTCTGTATGTGCGTAGGTGTCTGTGTTTCTGCAAATTGCAGGTTCTGTGTGAGTGTGTCTGTATGTGCGTGGGTGTCTGTGTTTCTGCAAATTGCAGGGTCTGTGTGAGTGTGTCTTTGTGCGTCGGTGTCTGTGTGTCTGCAAATTGCAGAGTATCTGTGAGTGTGTCTGTATATGCATGGGTGTCTGTGTTTCTGCAAATTGCAGAGTCTGTGTGAGTGTGTCTGTATGTGCGTGGGTGTCTGCAAATTGCAGGGTTTTTGTGAGTGTGTCTGTATGTGCGTGGGTGTCTGTGTTTCTGCAAATTTTGAGAGAGTCAGTGTGTCATGGTACTGTGTGTTTTACCTCGAGGTGAATGGGAGGGAGTGTGTGTGAGTGAGAGACAGGCAGCCAGACAGCCAGTGAGAGAGAGACATGAAATCAAAAGGCAAGACGCAGAATAGAAAGCCTGTTTCAATAGGCCACAAAGTGAAAAGATACGATACAGAAAAGTATTTTTGGTTTTAATTTTCCAACATGGCAGTCATCCCTCTACAGGCTACCCAGGGTGTGTGTGTGAGAGAGCGAGATAGAGAGAGGGAGAGAGCAAAAGCTGGTGCTTGTGTGAGATGTGGTCTGCTGTCTTATTATCTGCTGTTGTTGTATTAACCCCTATTGATTTCATTCTGGCCTGGTCCACATGTAATGCTGCTGTGTATTTCTTTATTGCACTTTATTTCACTTCATTTCACTTCAAGACAGACAGTCAGTCAGTCAGTGAGATACTGAAACATGTCTTTGTGGACTGTCTGATAGTTAAAGCTGCTCTGGGATCTTTGCATTCTTTTTATTCCACTCCACTCAAATCAACACAAGGCAGGTAGGCAATGAAAGAGACACATGAAATTAAGACAACAGGCAGAATAGAAATATAAACAGGAAAAGCGGGAAATACTCAGCAGGTCAGGCAGCATCTGTGGAGGGAGAGAGAAACATAGTTAACATTTCAGGTCGATGACCTGTCGTCAGAACCTTGCCATAAACTCACGAAAGGTCATCGAGCTGAAACATTAACTCTGTTTCTCTCTCTCCACAGATGTTGCTTGACCTGCAAGTATTTCCAGCATTTCCTGTTTTTATTTCAGATTTCCAGCATCCACAGCATTTTGTTTTATTGCAGAATAGAAAGCCTGTGTCCGTAGGCCGCAAAATGAAAAGATAAAATACTGAAAGTGGTCTGTTTGCTTTTAAATTGCCGAACACAGCAGAGGAATGATAGAAATCAACTTTCTTTCATTGCTGACAGTGTTTTTTGGTAATTTTGCAGGCTGGCCTGTGTTTGTGTGTGTGTGTGTGAGAGAGAGACGGACAGCAAAAGCTGGTGTGCATGCAGGGCTTGTCTGTGTTCAAGTTATCTGCTGTGTGCATTGGTACTGCATCTCATGTCTGAAAAAACGGGAAGTATACACCATTAGATCATACTGATTTCATGCCACACTGTGCTACTGTGGGATCTTACTTTGTCTTTCTTTCAAGAATTTTGTAAAAAGCAAATCTACATCAAACCATTTGGTATTTTTCTGAACTGGATTTTATAGAGAAATGTTTGTGGAGTGTTTCATGGCCTATCCTGCTGTGGGATTTTACTCTCCCCTTCAGCCCAACCCAAACAAGACAAGACCTTTGTAAAAAAACAAGTATATATTTAAATTTTTTAATTATTCTCAGAATGACCCATTTGATTTTTTTCTGGACTGGGCTTTATTGGGGAATGTTATTGGGATGTTTTCAGAGCAAAAGCTGCTGTGCAATCTTTCCATTCATTTTATTACACTCCAGGCAAACCACAGACAGGCAGACATTTAATTAACAAAAGTAAAGTATATATATTAATATTTATTCCTGATTGCATTTACTTCTTTTCACGCTCCGGGCTTTCATTTCCTCTCGGCAACCCGGATTTCTGGGGCCTCGGCTTCACTTCTTCCTGTTGGATTGCCCTCATGGCCGCACAGCCAGGAAGGGACATCATCAAAAATTGACACTCCCAGGCTGCACCACTTTCAAAATGGTTATGTGTGTGTTTGTGTTTCTGCAAATTACAGACTCTGTGGGAGTGTGTCTGTATGTGCGAGGGTGTCTGTGCGTCTGCAAATTGCAGAGCCTTTGTGAGTGTGTCTGTATGTGCGTGGGTGTCTGTGTTTCTGCAAATTACAGAGTCTGTGTGAGTGTGCCTGTATGTGCGAGGGTGTCTGTGTTTCTGCAAATTACAGAGTCTGTGTGAGTGTGTCTGTATGTGCGAGGGTGTCTGTGTTTCTGCAAATTACAGAGTCTGTGTGAGTGTCTGTATGTGCGAGGGTGTCTGTGTTTCTGCAAATTACAGAGTCTGTGTGAGTGTGTCTGTATGTGCGAGGGTGTCTGTGTGTCTGCAAATTGCAGAGTCTCTCTGAGTGTGTCTGTATGTGCGTAGGTGTCTGTGTTTCTGCAAATTACAGAGTCTGTGTGAGTGTGTCTGTATTTGCCTGGGTGTCTGTGTTTCTGCAAATTGCAGGGTCTGTGTGAGTGTGTCTGTATGTGCGTGGGTGTCTGTGTTTCTGCAAATTGCAGGGCCTGTGTGAGTGTGTCTGTATGTGCGTGGGTGTCTGCGTTTCTGCAAATTGCAGAGTCTCTGTGAGTGTGTCTGTATGTGAGTAGGTGTCTGTGTTTCTGCAAAATACAGAGTCTGTGTGAGTGTGTCTGTATTTTCATGGGTGTCTGTATGTCTGCAAATTGCAGAGTCTCTGTCATTGTGTCTGTATGTGCGAGGGTGTCTGTGTGTCTATAAATTGCAGGGTCTGGGTGAGTGTTTCTGTATGTGCGTGGGTGTCTGTGTGTCTGCAAATTGCAGAGTCTGTGTGAGTGTGTCTGTATATTCGTGTGTGTCTGTAAATTGCAGGGTCTATGTGAGTGTGTCTGTATGTGCGAGGGTGTCTGTGTGTCTGTAAATTGCAGGGTCTGTGTGAGTGTGTCAGTATGTGCGTGGGTGTCTGTTTCTGCAAATTTTGTGAGAGTCAGTGTGTCATGTTACTGTATGTTTTATCTCAAGGTGGATGGGAGGGAGCATGTGTGAGTGAGAGACAGGCAGACAGACAGCCAGTGAGAGAGAGACATGAAATCAAAAGGCAAGACGCAGAATAGAAAGCCTGTTACTGTAGGCCACAAAGTGAAAAGATACGATACAGAAAAGTATGTTTTTGTCGCGGATCGTGTAGATCGCCACTAAATAAGAGAGTTTGACTTCTACGAACTATTAACAAGTTGTTTATTTACAGGAACAGACTAATTACATCAGGTAAGATGGCAGGTAAGATGGCTGACTGTAGGAGCACCGTGGTATAGGTCTTGTCCCAGCGGGCACTCCACGAGGACTGAGTTCGCAGTCCTGTGGGGAGCGTGATGACGTCATCATGCTCTGCTGTGTGTTCCTGCACTTTGGGCGTCACGTGATCACGTCGTCGCGTTTGCCCGCGCTTGGGGCATCATGTGACCGCGTCGTTGCATCAGCGCGTCTCCCGGTACGGAGGCTGGCCGTTGAGGCCGAGGTCGCGAGGCCGGGCTGTGCCGGTGCTTGCCGCGGGGGCGGAAGATCGCGTCGCTCCCATTGGCTGGCCGATTCGGCCGAAGTCGCGGTAGGCCGGGCTGTGCCAGCGGCCGTCTTGAAAGACCGAGTCGGGCCGGCGGCCGGCGCGCGTGCGTCACGTGATGCGTGACGTCAGCATGTTTGGTCGCCTCTTAAAGGGGCAACAGCCCAACAGGTAAGTTAAAGGGGCAACGGCCCCATCAGGTAAGTTATACATACATAAGTAGGTTAAGTACATACAGTTAGGTAAGTTAAAGGGAATTATGTATATTTATCTATATGTAAGGGACAACCGGTGGTACCGCCACATGGGCCCCCCAGAATTCGCTTTAACGAAAGTCCAAGGATGCGATGGTCTGACGCTGGTGGTCTCAGCGGTCGTGCTGTCTCAACTTGGCGAGCGAGTTCCGAAGATGCTGCTCGTGAGGGGATCTGTACGCGCGTCATGGTGAATAAAGTGTATCCGTCAGGCGAAAGACAGTGGAGACATGCGAAACAGCAGGCCTTGTCAGAGTGATGGGCAGGTTGGGCGGACACGGGCGATGATTCTGTTGATGTTGGAACAAGTCCTTGTTATGCCGAACTCTGCAGGAAAGCCAAACGAACGTTCCAGAGGGACTTGACAGGCAAGGTGAGTGAACTCGCCAATAGGTGAGCGAAACCTTCAGGAGGCTGGAACACGCGGAATGGTGCCTGCCATAGTGCTACGACGTTAACACAGCAGAGGGTGAAGAGTTACTGCGTTAACCTGTGATCGGTGAGGCTAGCAACTTTCACGTGGCTGATCACGGCCGCCGGATGCCCGCTGGACCCGTCCTCGATGTGTGCAGCTTCAGTAGACGTTTGCGTTTGTTAAAGAGAAAACTGGAGAAAGGGCGGCAATGGTCCAGGCTGTTGTTGCTTTCAGGAGGGGTTAACTCTGCCTGGAGGGCGGCAACACTTGTAACAGTTGTAGATTTAGGAGAAAACAGCCGGGAGGGCGGCACGCTTTTTGTTCACGCCGAATCGTGTAGTGGGTAACACAACCAGCAGGCTGAAGGGCTGGTGCGTCATCGGCGGGGAAGGAGTCATCGGTGTTCACGAGGGATGGGTTCTCGTGGTTCGCGAGGGACGGGTCTTCGTGCGCGAGGAGTGCGGCCTCGGGTTTTGCGGGGGTGAGTCATCGTGGTATCCCCGCAGGGCGCGCTCCGATCTTGTGGGCCCGAGTACGCTGTACCCCACGCTTGGAGTGATTTATACTTGCTGTTGCTTTGGACGTAGAGGCGGACAACCTGTGAGGCGGTAGAATAGTCAAATACGGGGACCGTGAGCACATGCGTGGTCTGTGCCGCATCAATGTTCTCGGCGAACGGGCTTCTACCTGGATTGTGGTAGCGACAGCGGAACGGCTGATGCTTCCATAGCGTGCTTCGTTTGCGAAAGATGTTCACAAACCCACCAATTGTAGTGCTGGTGGTCGACGGTTGCCGTTGGTCGTGCTTTACCTCTGTGAAATCGTTCGTGAAAAACGGGCTCACCTCCAAGCTGCGCTTCCTTTGTGAAGACGTTCGCAAAGACAGAGTCGCTTTTGGTGGAATCGGTGTTAGGCGGTTGCTGTTCCATGGTTGTTCTTCGGTTGTGCATTGGTCGTCTTCTGGGAAGACGAGGATCAGGCTGCGCGTTGCGACCGGTGAAAATCGTTCATGGATACGGGTTCACCAATAGTAGCATTGGAATTGATGAACTCCCGTACTCACGTTGCTGGGTCACCAATGTAGCGGTTCGTGTAGATCGCCACTAAGTAAGAGAGTTTGACTTCGATGAACTATTAACAAGTTGTTTATTTACAGGAACAGACAAATTACATCAGGTAAGATGGCTGACTGTAGGAGCACCGCGGTATAGGTCTTGTCCCAGCGGGGACTCCATGAGGACTGAGTTTGCAGTCCTGTGGGGAGCGTGATGACGTCATCACGCTCTGCTGTGTGTTCCTGCGCTTTGGGCGTCACGTGATCACGTCGTCGCGTTTGCCCGCGCTTGGGGCGTCACATCACCGTGTCGTTGCGTCAGCGCGTCTCCCGGTACGGAGACTGGCCGTTGAGGCCGAGGTCATGAGGCCGGGCTGTGCCGGTGCTTGCCGCGGGGGCGGAAGATCGCGTCGCTCCCGTCGGCTGGCCGATTCGGCCGAAGTCGCGGTAGGCCGGGCTGTGCTGGCGGCCGTCTTGGAAGACCAAGTCGGGCCAGCGGCCGGCGTGCGTGCATCACGTGATGCGTGACGTCAGCGCGTTAGGTCGCCTCTTAAAGGGGCAACAGCCCAACAGGTAAGTTAAAGGTGCAACGGCCCCAAAAGGTCAGTTATACATACATAAGTAAGTTAAGTACATACAGTTCGGTAAGTTAAAGGGAATTATGTATATATCTATATGTAAGGGACAACCGGTGGTACCGCCACATTTTGGTTTTAATTTTCCAACATGGCAGTCATCCCTCTGCAGGCGGGCCAGAGTGTGTGTGTGTGAGAGAGCGAGATAGAGAGAGGGAGAGGGCTAAAGCTGGTGCTTGTGTGAGATGTGGTCTGCTGTCTTATTATCTGCTGTTGTTGTATTAACACCTATTGATTTCATTCTGGCCTGGTCCACATGTAATGCTGCTGTCTATTACTTTATTGCAATTTACTTCACTTCACTTCACTTCAAGACAGACAGTCAGTCAGTCAGTGAGATACTGAAACATGTCTTTGTGGACTGTCTGATAGTTAAAGCTGCTCTGGGATCTTTGCATTCTTCTTATTCCACTCCACACAAATCAACACAAGGCAGGTAGGCAATGAAAGAGACACATGAAATTAAGACAACAGGCAGAATAGAAATAAAAACAGAAAAAGCTGGAAATACTCAGCAGGTCAGGTAGCATCTGTGGAGGGAGAGAGAAACATAGTTAACGTTTCAGGTCGATGACCTGTCGTCAGAACCTTGCCATAAACTCACGAAAGATCATCAAGCTGAAACATTAACTCTGTTTCTCTCTTTCCACAGATACTGCTTGACCTGCTGTGTATTTCCAGCATTTTCTGTTTTTATTTCAGATTTCCCACATCCACAGCATTTTGTTTTATTGCAGAATAGAAAGCCTGTTTCCGTAGGCCGCAAAATGAAAAGATAAAATACTGAAAGTGGTCTGTTTGCTTTTAAATTGCCGAACACAGCAGAGGAATGATAGAAATCAACTTTCTTTCATCGCTGACAGTGTTTTTTGGTAATTTTGCAGGCTGGCATGTGTGTGTGTGTGTGTGTGTGTGTGTGTGTGTGTGAGAGAGAGACAGACAGCAAAAGCTGGTGTGAATGCAGTGCTTGTCTGTGTTCAGGTTGTCTGCCGTGTGCATTGGTACTGTATCTCATGTCTGAAAAAACGGGAAGTATACACCATTAGATCATACTGGTTTCATTCCACACTGTGCTGCTGTGGGATCTTACTTTGCCTTTCTTTCAAGAATTTTGTAAAAAGCAAATCTACATCAAACCATTTGGTATTTTTCGGGACTGGATTTTATAGGGGAATGTTTGTGGATTGTTTCATGGCCTATCCTGCTGTGGGACTTTACTTTCCCCTTCAGCCCAACCCAAACAAGACAAGACCTTTGTAAAAAAACAAGTATATATTTTAGTTTTTTAATTATTCTCGGAATAATCCGTTAGATTTTTTTCTGGACTGGGCTTTATTGGGGAATGTTATTGGGATGTTTACAGAGCAAAAGCTGCTGTGCGATCTTTCCATTCATTTTATTACACTCCCGGCAAACCACAGACAAGCAGACATTTAGTTGACAAAAGTAAAGTATATAAATTATTATTTATTCCTGATTGTATTTACTTCTTTTCACGCTCCGGGCTTTCATTTCCTCTCGGCAACCCAGATTTCTGGGGCCTCGGCTTCACTTCTTCCTGTTGGATTGCCCTCATGTCCGCACAGCCAGGAAGGGACATCGTCAAAAATTGACACTCCCAGGCTGCACCACTTTCAGAATTGATATGTGTGTGTGTGTTTCTGCAAATTACAGAGTCTGTGTGAGTTTGCCTGTGTGCATGGGTGTCTGTGTTTCTGCAAATTGCAGAGTCTCTGTGATTGTGTCTGTATGTGCGTGGGTGTCTGTGTTTGTGCAAATTGTAGGGTTTGTGTGAGTGTGTCTGTTTGCGTGGGTGTCTGTGTGTCTGCAAATTGCAGAGTCTCTGTGAGTGTGTCTGTATGTGCGAGGGTGTCTGTGTGTCTGCAAATTGCAGAGTCTGGGTGAATGTGTCTGTATGTGCGTGGGTGTCTGTGTGTCTGCAAATTGCAGAGTCTCTGTGAGTGTGTCTGTATGTGCGTGGGTGTCTGTGTGTCTGCAAATTGCAGAGTCTCTGCGAGTGTGTCTGTATGTGCGAGGGTGTCTGTGTTTCTGCAAATTGCAGAGTCTGTGTGAGTGCGCCTGTATGTGCGAGGGTGTCTGTGTGTCTGCAAATTGCAGAGACTGTGTGAGTGTGTCTGTATGTGCATGGGTGTCTGCAAATTGCAGGGTCTGTGTGAGTGTGTCTGTATGTGTGTGGGTGTCTGTGTGCCTGTAAATTGCAGGGTCTGTGTAAGTGTGTCTGTATGTGCGTGGGTGTCTGCAACTTGCAGTGCTTTTGTGAGTGTGTCTGTATGTGTGTGGGTGTCTGTGTGTCTGTAAATTGCAAGGTCTGTGTGAGTGTGTCTGTATGTGCGTGGGTGTCTGTGTTTCTGCAAATTTTGTGAGAGTCTGTGTGGCACGTTACTGTAAGTTTTATCTCAAGGTGCATGGGAGGGAGTGTGTGTGAGTGAGAGACAGGCAGACAGACAGCCAGTGAGAGAGAGACATGAAATCAAAAGGCAAGACGCAGAATAGAAAGCCTGTTTCAATAGGGCACAAAGTGAAAAGATACGATACAGAAAAGTATTTTTGGTTTTAATTTTCCAACATGGCAGTCATCCCTCTACAGGCTGGCCAGGGTGTGTGTGTGTGAGAGAGAGAGATAGAGAGAGGGAGAGAGCAAAAGCTGGTGCTTGTGTGAGATGTGGTCTGCTGTCTTATTATCTGCTGTTGTTGTATTAACCCCTATTGATTTCATTCTGGCCTGGTCCACATGTAATGCTGCTGTGTATTTCTTTATTGCACTTTATTTCACTTCACTTCACTTCAAGATAGACAGTCAGTCAGTCAGTGAGATACTGAAACATGTCTTTGTGGACTGCCTGATAGTTAAAGCTGCTGTGGGATCTTTGCATTCTTTTTATTCCACTCCACTCAAATCAAGACAAGGCAGGTCGGCAATGAAAGAGACACATGAAATTAAGACAACAGGCAGAATAGAAATAAACACAGAAAAAGCTGGAAATACTCAGCAGGTCAGGCAGCATCTGTGGAGGGAGAGAGAAACATAGTTAACGTTTCAGGTCGATGACCTGTCGTCAGAACCTTGCCATAAACTCACGAAAGGACATCGAGCTGAAACATTAACTCTGTTTCTCTCTCTCCAGAGATGCTGCTTGACCTGCTGAGTATTTCCAGCATTTTCTGTTTTTATTTCAGATTTCCAGCATCCGCAGTGTTTGGCTTTGGATGCAGAACAGAGAGCCTAATTCTGTAGGCTGCAAAATGAAACGATAAGATACTGAAAAGTATTTTTATGCTTTTAAACTGCCAAACACAGAAGATCAATGAGAGAAATCAGCTCTATTTCATTGCTGACAGTGTTGTGTGTCAATTTTGCATTGTGGCCTGTGTTTGTGTGTGTATGTGTGAGAGAGAGAGAGAGCAACAGCAAATTCTGTTGTGTATGCAGGGCTTGCCTGTGTTCAAGTTACCTGCCATGTGCATTGGTATTGTATCTCACGTCTAAAAAAACAGGAAGTATACACCATTAGATCATACTGATTTCATTCCAGACCGCACTGCTGTGTGATCTTACTTTGCCTTTCTTTCAAGACATGTAAAACTCAAAGCTACATATATACAACAATCCATTTGAGTTTGTTCTGGACTGGTATTTATCGGGGACTGTTTGTGGGCTGTTTCAGAGCATATCCTGCTGTGGGACTTTACTCTCTTTTTAATTCCCAACCCAACCAAGACAAAACAAGTCTTTTGTAAAAACAATGTATATATATTATATTGATTGAATTATTATTTTCTGAATAATCCATTTGATGTTATTTTGGACTGGGCTTTATTGGGAGTGTTGTGGAGTGTTTTCAGAGCAAAAGCTGCTGTGGGATCTTTCCATTCATTTTATTCCACTCCACTCAAATCACAGACAGATAGACATTTTGTTTACAGAAGTAAAGTACTCACAGGTGCCGAGCTGGCGAGCTGCAGCCGCCATTCGTTCCTTCCTTCCTGCACCATATGCTCCCTGCCTGGGTATGTGTGAGCAATGTCAGAAAGCAATGGGGCGGCACCCCATCCTGCAACACAAGTGGCGCCCATTTAAAATCACAGTCCCCCGCAAAGCGCAATTATATTGCAATGTGCTATTCCATTGCAAAGAACTATTATATTGCAAGGTGCTATTTCATTGCAAAGGACTATTATATTGCAAAGTTCTGTTCCATTGCAAAGTACTATTATATTGCAAAGTTCTGTTCCGTTGTAATGTGTAATTCCATTGCAAAGGACAATAATAAAATCATAGAAATTTACCGCATTCAAGGAGGCCATTCGGCCCATTGAGCCCGTGCCAGCTCTCTGCAAGAAAACTTCAACTAGACCCACTCACCTTCCCTGTCCCCGTAGCCCTGATAGTTATTCCCTCACGTACTTATCCAATTCTCTTTTGAAAGTCACGATTGAATCTGCCTCCACCACCCTTTCAGGCAGGGCATTCCAGATCATAACCACTCGTTGCATAATTATTTTTTCCAAATCTTGTCTTTGGTTCTTCTGCCGATCACCTTAAATCTGTGTCCCCTGGTTGTCGAGCCTTCCGCCAATGGGAACAGTTTCGCTCAGTCTACTCTGTCTATACACCTCATGATTTTGAACACCTCTATCTAATCTGCTCTCAAATTTCACTGCTCTAAGGAGAACAACCCCAGCTTCTCCAGTCTATCCATGTAACTGAAGTTCCTCATCCCTGGAACCATTCTTGTAAAATATTTTCTGCATCATCACTAAGGCCTTCACATCCTTCCTATTGTGCAGTGCCATGAATTGGACACAATGCTGCTGTTGACAACGAAACAGTGTTTTGTAAAGGTTCATCATAAATTCGGTGCTTTTCTACTATATGCCTCTATATATGAAGCCCAGGATCCTGCTTTCTCAACCTATCCTGACACCTTCAACGATTTGTGCACATCTAACCCCTTGTCTCTCTGCCCATGCACGCCCTTTAGAATTGTACCCTTTAGTTTTTATTGCCACTTTTCATTCTTCCTACGAAAATGTATCATTCGCACGTTTCTGTATTAAATTTCATCTGCCAGGTTTCCACCGATTCCCTCAGGCTGTCTATGTCCTCTTGAAGTCTATCACTCTCCGCCTCACTGTTCACTATACTTCCAAGCTTTGTGTCATCTGCAAATTTTGAAATTGTGCCATGTATACCCAAGTTCAAGTCATTAATATATATCAAGTAAAGCAGTGGTCCTGGTACCGGCCCCTGGGGAACACCACTGCATACTTTCCTCCAGTCCGAATAACAACCTTTCACCACTACTCTCTGTGTACTGTCACTTGGCCAATTTCGTATCCTTGCTGCCACTGCCCCTTTTATTCCATGAGCTTCAACTTTTCTGGCAATCCTATTATCAAAGGCCTTTTGGAAGTCCATGTCCACCACATCAACCGCATTGCCCTCATCAACCCTCTGTTACCTCATCAAAAAACTTAGCAAGTTAGTTAAACACAATTTGCCTTTGACAAATCCGTGCTGGCTTTCGTTAGTTAATCCACACTTGTCCAAGTGACTGTTACTTATGACCCGGACTATCGTTTCTAAAAGCGTCCCCACTATCGGAGTTAAACTGGCTGGTCTCTAGTTGCTGGGTTTACCTTACAGCCTTTTTTGAACAAGGGTGTTACATTTGCAATTCTCCTTTCATCTGGCATCACCCTTGTATCTAAAGAGGATTGGAAGATTATGGCCAGTACCTCTGCAATTTCCACCATTACCTCCCTCAGCATTCTAGGATGCATCCCATCTGGACATGGTGACGTATCTACTTTAAGTACAGCCAGCCTTTCTAGCACCTCCACTTTATCAATTTTTAAAATCCCATCCAATATCTCAACTACCTCCTCTTTCGCTGTGACTTTGACAGCATTTTCTTCCTTGGTAAAGATAGATGCAAAGTACTCATTTTGTACTTCAGCAATGCCCGCTGCCTCCATGCGTAGGTTTCCTTTTTGGCCTCTAATCGCCCCACCGCTCCACTTACTACCCGTTTACTATTTATATGCCTATAGAAGACCTTTTGATTCCCTTTAATTTTAGCTGCCATTATTTATCACATTCTCTCTTTGACCCTCTTATTTCCTTTTTCACTTTCCCAATGAACTTTCTATATTCAGCCTGATTATTAGATGCATCTCAACCTAACATCTGCCATATGCGCTCTTTTTCTGCTTCATCTTACTCTCTATCTCTTTCATCATCCATGGACCTCTGATTGTAGTTACTAAACCTCCCCCCCTCGTGGGAATGTACCTCGACTATACCCGAACCATCTCCTCTTTAAAGGTCCATTGTTCAATTTCAGTTTTACCTGCCAATATTTGATTCCAATTTACTCGGGCCAGATCCATTCACCATCCCACTGAAATTGGTCTTCCTCCAATTAAGTATTTTCACTCTAGATTGCTTCCTGTCCTTTTCCATATCTGATCTAAACCTTATGATACTATGACCACTGTTCCCTAAATATGCCCCTAATGACAATTGCTCCACTTGACCATCTCTTTCCCCAGAACCAGATGAAGCAATTACTCCTTCATTGAGCCAGAAGCGTGCTGATCAAGAAAGAACATACTTCAGAAATTCTTCCCCCTCTCTGTCCTTTAAACTATTACTATCTCAGTCTATATTAGGATCATTGAAGTCTCCACTGTCAATAATCTATAGTTCTTGCACCACTCTGTAATTTACCTGCAAATTTGCTCTTCTATATCCTTCCCACTAGTTGGTGGCCTATAGATCACACCTAGAAATGTAATGGCACCTCTATTGTTTCTTAACTCTAACCAAGTAGACTCTGACCTGACCCTTCCAGGACATCCGCTCTCCAGTATTTTAATATTCTCCTTAATCAATACCGCCACTCCACCTCCTTTCTTTCTTTCCCTTTCTTTCCTGAACACCAATGGTTAACTTGTTCATGCCTATTTTACATGTTGTCATTAGATGATGTGGTTGATTACAGGTCGCCTTCTCACGATTGGAGCTGGGTTCAGATGTATCCTTGCCTGATAGAATTAAAATCCCGGCCTGCTGTCTGACTCCTCCCTTAAATAGTGTTGGTCAGCTCAATCCTGTTAAATGAGAATGTGCCTTTTTCCACAGAATAGCCCAGACCTCTCGAACACTTCCCACAGAAGTTGGATGCCAGCTGATTAGTAGAGCTTGGGGTCCACGGGGAAATGAAACCATGTGACGATTGGCTTTTGGAGTACCTCAGGATGACGCGGGACGTTAGAAAGTGACAGGTAAAGGGACACTTAAACACAATTAATAAATGAAGCCCATTCATATTTAAAGTACTGAGGCTATTGTTAGAGTGAGGCTTTCAATAAGGTTCTTGAACTTTAAAGTGAGGTGTCATTGGTTTATTCAGCACGCAGTATATGCAATAGTACTTAAACACACACTTAAAAGGCACAAATTACAGCCACAACTGTTGATGGTTTTGATGATCGAGTCAAAAGTATTCGGTTCTGAGCTCAGTATCTTTGGCTTTTAAAAATTGCAAATACTCATTACAGCTCGTTTCATACATTGCTCTCAGTCCCGCTACGTGGGAATCGATAGAATTCTGTATTACATCATTATATTAAAGTTAAAATTCAACTTCTTATGAGGAGAATTAATTTACTTATCCTTTATCTATAACGATAGATGGGTGAATAAAAATAGGTTGAAGGGAGGTTGAGACCGGGCAGGTAAAGTGATTGGAACTGATTGTTAGGGTGGAGGGTAATCGCCGTCTAGCACTGGTTGGGTCGAATAGTCTTTCCTCCTGTCATAGCATTCCATTGTGTTGACCAGTTGAGATTTTCAGAAAATATCTGTGAACAAAGAATCAAAGATGTCTAATGTCACATTGACGACTCAAGTTCCTACTGTCTCCATCATTAGACACTGATCAGGAGACAGGGCCCGAGACAGGGCCCCGTTCTATTGGTCCAGGAGACAATGGGAGGCGGAGTCTGATGGGGAGGCCAGCGCCTGCAACATTCACACCGAGATTACAGAATTACAGATAACCACCATTGTAACACATTGTTTCTATATTAAAGAAAACTTTATCTGTTAATTAAACTGAGCGTCTCATTCCAGTACCCGCGGTGTGAGGAAGTTAACGCTGACGCCCACGTGTTGCACTCCACTGCTGAAGCTCAGTCATGCCTGCTCTTTCAGAGTATTACATAGAATTTACAGCAGCGAAACAGGCCATTCGGCCCAACAGGTTCATGCTGGTGTTTATGCTCCACACGAGCATCCTTCCACCCCTCTTCCTCTATCCCCATCAACATATCCTATCCCTTTCTCCCATAGGTACCTTTCCAGCTTCCCCTTAAATACATCTATGTTATTCTGCTCAACTATTCCATGTGGTAGCGAGTTCCTCATTCCCACCACTCTCTGGGTAACGAATTTTCTCCTGAATTCCCTATTGGAATTATTAGTGACTATCTTATATTTATAGTCCGTAGTTCTGGCCTCCCCACAAGTGGAAACACCCTCCCTACGTCTGCCAATGAAACCCTTTCATAATCTAAAAGACCTCTATCAGGTCACCCCTCAGACTTTTCTTTTCTAGGGAAAAGGGCCCCAGCCTGTCCAATCTTTTCTGATGGGTATACACTCTCAGTTCTGGTATCATCCCAGTAAATCTTTATTTATACCTTCTCCATTGTCTTTATATTCTTGTTAATAAAATGGAGACCAGGAATGTGCGCAGTTCGCTAAGTGTGGTCAAACCAAGGTTCGATACAAGTTTAACATAATGTAACTGCTTTGCAACTCTATTCCTCTAGAAATAACCACTAGTGCTTGGTTTGTTTTTATGGGCTAATTAGCTAGCATCATTTGCGAATCTTGTTATTGTTGATAATGGAGTTCTGATATCATCAAACAATCTCTTATCAATTGGACTACAACAACAACTTGCATTTATATGAAATCTCTTTGAATCTTGAGCGGGAAGGGCTCTGTTTTAGCGGGAATTGATTATGTTCATCGGGGAAAGCAGCAGATATCAAACACCCACCTGTTAATTAAACTGGGGGCGTCGCATTCCAGTGCCTGCGGTGTGAGGCAGGTAACGCTGACACCCCCATGTTCTACTCCGCTGAAGATCAGTCATGACTGTTCTCTTTGAATCTTGGTGTGGAGATGCTGGAGTTGGACTGGGGTGGACAAATGTAAGAAGTCACACAACACCAGGTTATAGTCCAACAGCTTTATTTGAAATCTTGAGCTGGATTTACGCTGTTTTAGGGAATCGATTATGTTCGCCAGGGGAAAGCAGCAGACATCAAGCACACGGCACACAGTGGAAGAAATATTTTGTGATACCTGTTTTTTTTCACAACAACAAACCATTTTCTTCCTAACGGAAAGACAGACATTCTGAAATGGAATATAAATCTAGTTAGGACAGGCAGCTTTGGTTTGTTTTATCATTTTTTTAATCAAATTCGGAACAAACCTCCATGTAGATTTCACCAGCTTCTTCAGCTCTTCCCTGAATTTAGTTTGGGTAGCTGCATAAATACACGTGTTTGTACAGGAACTCAAATACATGAGAAGATATCCGGTTTCAGAGGCGATGTAAGCAGGAGATGTATAATCGCCTCGGTGATGAACGGCCAGGTTGTTAACTACAAAACTCACGGCAGTTGTCAGCCACAACAATACAAAAGTGCCCGATACAGTGAACAGTAAAATGATGGATTTCCTTCGGCTCTCCATCTCTGGATCGCTCTGATTCTCACTGCTGTGACCCCGGAGTCCCCTGCGGGCTCTACTGGCCATTAAAATACGTCTGACTGTCAAACAATTAAACAGTAATATCAAAACAAAAGGAAGCCATGGGAGTAAAATATTTTGTAAGCGGAAATAGGCTACACCTGCAGGCGATGAAAAAAAGGCCACACTGGGGCGGAAACCCCAGGGAACATTGTTAATTATTAGTTTGTGTTCATATGCAAACCAATAGGGGATGTTCTCTAAATAGCTCAGGACAGAGATTGCTGTTATAACCGAGGCCGCAGTTCTCACTGTGCAATACTTTGTTTTAAACTTCTGACAACATATAGCTACAAATCGGTCAAATGTGAAGGAGACGGTAAACCACACCGACATATCCAAGTTGGTACAAGACATGTACATCATGAACTTACAAACGGCAGTGTAGGACAGGAATGAATATGGGAAATGTTTACTCAAAATATGATATACGATCACATTGATGATCATGACCAGTAGATCTGCTACTGCCATTGCCGCCATGTAGACCGAGATTCATTTGGAAAGGCCGCATTTTCCTCTGGAGAGAATCACCATTGTCAATAGGTTCGCTGTAAGAAAGAGGGACAAGAGTAAGTAATGGGGACACTCGGATAAATCTTACAGCGTTTTGTGGGCTGATGAACTAATGTGTTCCTACTCAGTGTTATTATATAGACGAGCGTTGACAATATACCTTTTCAAACGAAAGTAATTATTAAACACTCAATATCGACGGAGTGAGAATGCGCCGGCATTCCAGCACACTTCAGTCAGACTGTGTAAAGGCGTTGGGTGGACGTTGGTGCTGGGAAGGTCACTCTTATTCATTATCGGCAATGGTAATGGATAGAGACCCCCATCACCACCGACACCCAGAAACTGATGGCTCATCGGAAGGGAAATTTGACTTTCGGCGATAATGTGAAACGGGTGATCAGCCATTCATGATACATCTCTTCTGACTGAACCTCCATCGCTATTGCCATTGACATTATATTCATGCATAAAAAGAGAAAATGCTGGAAATACTCAGCAGGATAAGCATCATCTTTGCAAAGGGAAACAAAGTTAACGTTTCATGCTGAAATCTTTCGTTTGAAATCCATTGAGACTCCATTAAGTATATTGCCAATTCTTCTTCGTCACTGGGACTAAATCTTGGAACTCCCTACCTAACAGCACTGTGGGAGTACCTTCACCACATGGACTGCAGCAGTTCAAGAAGGTGGCTCACCACCACCTTCTCAAGAGCAACTAGGAATGGGCAATAAATCCTGGCCTTGCCACCGTCGCCCAATTCTCATAAGCGAATTGAAAAAAAATCATACTTTAACGCTGCGGTCCAGCTCAAGCCGCAATACCTTGCAGGGACTGTACATTTACAGTTTAAATTCCCTTACAGGGCAACCTTATAATGGTCCTATAACTTGTTCATATTCAGAGACAATAAAGAATCGGATTGCCTTACATACATCCAAACACATATTTAATTTGCTGTGTGGAGCACTGAAACCATCCCGCTTTGGGGCTGGGACCATGTGATGCACCGAGCCAATTTGATGCGTTACTACAGCGGCCCCAGCGAGCAATCGATGGAATTTTACATTTAATCTCATCGGTTTAATTGGCGTAGGGGATCTCGGGAGCGGCATCAGATGTCAGCTGTATTCAATATATTTAGAAACTGTTATTGGAAAGGTATGAATTCAAATAATACATTCAGCTGAGACACAAACATTCCATGAAGGTCGAACCTCTGCGCCTTTTATATTTATAATAATCGCCCCGAGGAAGTTGCTCAGTAACAGCGTGGGGGCTGGTGGAGCCGCGAAGGTTATTTTAAGCCGAGCGGAGTGGAGCAGCTCCATGAGCGGCAATTAGTGCTCTAAATATCGTTCACAGTCCTCTGATGGGTGGAGCTGGCTGCAACACGAGGAATTATCAACTTAATGTAGACAGGGAACAATGGTACAGATGAAATGATTAACATGGATACTAAGCAGCACATTCTTTAATGATCGCTGTACAATTGGAGGGGCCGGGGAATCAGCCTCGCCCTCCCTCAGTAAGCGGAGCAAAGTTGAGCTTCCGGTGGCAACGATCGAGCGACCAGAAGAGCGCCTCAGCGCCACCGCGGACTGATAGGGTTCCCGCTAATATTCACTGACTGATCCCGGTGGATCAATGACTAAGCAATGATACATTCTCGGAATCTGTTACTTTAACACTGAGATAACAACACCTATTAGGCAACAGAATACATTGACTTACCCGGAGCCCCAAAGGTTGCGAGAACTGGGTAATAAATTTGCTTTACCTGTAGAATTGTTGGCAATTCCATTTTTTTTTTAAAAACTGCAAAATCTGTCCAGCTTTACTGTTTCGACTGGAATGTATCTGAGATCGGTAAATGATCCCCATTTATAGAACAATCGGAGCCCAGGTCAGAAAAACAGGTTACACAATAAGTGGCGTTAGTTACAGTCACTTAACAAACAAGGGACGATTTTCTGCTTCAGAGCGCCGGGCCGCCAGTGGGGAAATTGTACGGAGAGTAATCCCAGAGGGAATGTGCCCTGCGCATGGTCCCTGAACGCTGAATGGAACATCCCTCCTGGACTCTGCGTTAGGCTCTTGAGGTCACAAATTATATGGTGAAAACTTCACTCATCTATTGCATAACCTAAATTTCTTTTTTTTACTGTAATGTTACCTAGTGATGACTCCGCTTTATTATTACTGGCAATGATTTATCGCTAACAATACTGGTGATGATTCATCGATACCATCACTAGTGATGACTACTCTCTAACATTGCTGGCGGTTACCCTACTTTGATATTAATGGTGATGACGCTACGTTGACATTAATGGCGCTGATACTATGCTACCGTTACTGGTGGTGATTATACTCTCACAGTACCGCTGGTAATCCAATTCCAGAAATACTGATGAGGGCATACTCTAACATTATTGCTGGTAATCTTAATCTAATATTGCTGGTGGTGACCATACTCAAACACTGCTGGTGGTGACCCTACTCCAACATTAATGCTGGTGACACTACTCTAACATTACTTGTGGTGACCCTACTCTAACATAAATGCTGGTGACACTACTCTAACATTACTGGTGGTGACCCTGCTCTAACATTACTGGTGGGGAAGCAACTCTAACATTAGTGGTGGTGATTCTACGCTAACATTACTGGTGGTGAACCTCTTCAAACATTACTGGTGTTGACACTACTCTAACATTACTGCTGGTGACTCTACGCTTAACATTACTGGTGGTGACCCTTCACAAACATTAATGGTAGCGACTCTACTCTATCATTGCTGGTGGAGACCCTACTCTAACGTTACTGGTCGTGCCCCAACTGTAACATTACTGGTGGTGACAGTACTATGACATTACTGGTGCTGACCCCACTCTTACATTAATGCTGGTTAATCTACTCAATCATTACTGACTGTGAGCCTACACTAACATTATTTGTGATGACCCTGCTCTAACATTGCTGGCAGTGACCTTACTCTAACATTACTGGTGGTGAACTTATTCTAACATTAATTTTGGTGACCGTACACGATCATTATTGGTAGTGACTCTACTCTAACTTTACCGGTGGTGACTCTACTCTAAAGTTATCAGTAAACATAGAAACATAGAGATAGGAACAGGAGTAGGCCATTCGGCCCTTCGAGCCTGCTCCGCCATTCAATGAGATCATGGCTGATCTTCGTCTGAGATCATAGCTGATCTTACCAGTTCAGTACCCCGTCCCCGCCTTTTCTCCGTAACCCTTAATCCCCTTAGCCTACAGAAATATATCCAATTCTCTCTTGAAAATATTTATTGAATTAGCCTTCACAGCCCTCTGTGGCAGGGAATTCCACAGGCTCACCACTCTTTGAGTGAAGAAATTCTTCCTCATCTCTGTTTTAAATGATTTGCCCGCTATTTTTAGACTGTGGCCCCTGGTTCTGTGCTCCCCGGCCATTGGAAACTTTCTCTCTGAATTCAGCCTGTCCAGGCCTGCCATAATTTTATATGTTTCGATGAGATCCCCTCTCAATCTTCTAAACTCCAGTGAGTACAAGCCCAAACTATTTAATCTCTCTTCGTAGGTCATTCCCGCCATTCCAGGTATCAGCCTGGTGAATCGCCGTTGCACTCTTTCCATGGCAAGAACATCCTTCCGCAGATGGGGCGACCAAAACTGTACACAATACTCCAGATGCGGTCTCACCAGCACCTTGTACAGCTGTAGTAAGGTATCCCTATTCCTATACTCGAACCCCCTTGATATGAAGGCCAACATACCATTTGCCTTCTTAATCGCCTGTTGCACCTGCATGCTCTCCTTCAGTGACTGGTGCACAAGAACACCCAGGTCCCTCTGCACTTCCCCATCTCCCAATCTATTGCCATTTAGATAATAATCTACCCTCCTGTTTTTACCCCCAAAGTTGATAACCTCGCATTTATCCACATTATATTGCATCTGCCACGTATCCGCCCATTCCCCCAACTTGTCCAAATCGCACTGTAGCCTCCTGACATCCTCATCAGAGCCCACCCCTCCTCCTAGTTTAGTGTCGTCAGCGAATTTGGAAATACTGCATCCAATTCCCTGATCCAGATCATTTATATATATATTGTGAACAGCTGGGGTCCCAGGACAGATCCTTGCGGCACCCCGCTGGTCACTGCCTGCCACTCCGAAAACGAGCCGTTTATTCCAACTCTCTGTTTTCTATCCGCCAGCCAGTTCTCTATCCACGTTAATACTTTGCCCCCAATCCCATGAGCCTTAATTTTGCATGATAATCTTTTGTGTGGAACCTTATCGAAGGCTTTCTGGAAGTCAAGGTACACCACATCCACTGGCTCTCCCCCATCTATTTTACCAGTTACTTCCTCAAAAAATTCCAGCAGATTAGTCAAACACGATTTACCCTTTGTAAATCCATGTTGACTCTGTCCGATCCTTTCCCCATTTGTCAAGTGCTCCGCTATTTTATCCTTAATAATGGACTCTAGCATTTTGCCCACAACCGATGTAAGGCTTACTGGTCTATAATTCCCTGCTTTCTCTCTACCCCCCTTTTTAAATATTGGGGTAACATTAGCTACCCTCCAATCCACGGGTACTGTTCCCGAGTCAATGGAGTTCCGGAAGATGATCCTTAGAGCATCTGCTATCTCAAGGGCCACCTCCTTAAGTACCCTAGGATGTAGTTTATCAGGCCCCGGTGATTTGTCGGCCTTCAGTCCCCTCAACTTACCCAACACCATATCCCTAGAGATACAAATTTCTGTCAGCTCCTCCCTCTCATTAGTCCCTATGTTTGCCGATATTCCTGGGAGGTTATTTGTGTCCTCCTTTGTGAATACAGAACCAAAGTATGAGTTTAATTGGTCTGCCATTTCCTTATTCTCCATTATATATTCTCCCGAATCGGACTGCAAGGGACCGACTTGGGATTTTACCAGTCTTTTCCTCCTGATATACCGATAAAAGCTTTTGCAGTCTGTCTTTATGTTTGCTGCAAGTTTACTTTCGTATTCTATTTTCCCCTTCCTGATTAATCCCTTTGTCCTCTTTTGCTGTACACTGTACTGCCCCCAATCTTCCGGTCTGGTGCTTTTTTTTGCCAGTTGATATGCCCTTTTTTTTGATTTTATGCTGTCCCTAATTTCCCTCGTTATCCACGGTTGAGTCACCTTTTTAGGTTTATTTTTATGCCAAACCAGTATAAACATGTTCTGGAATTCTTCCATTCTATCTTTGAATGCTTGCCATTGTCTATCCACTGTCAATCCCCCCAGAAACACCACCCAATCAATCTTACCCAATTCCCGTCTCATACCCTCGTAATTCCCTTTATTTAAGTTCTGGACCTTAGTCTCTGATTCAATTTCCTCACTCTCCATCTCGACTGAGAGCTCGATCATATTATGATCGCTCTGACCCAAGGGGCCTCGTACAAGAAGATTGCTGATAAGTCCCTTCTCATTGCACAATACCCAGTCTAAAATGGCCTGATCTCGAGTCGGCTCCTCGACATATTGGTCCAGATAACCGTCCCGAAAACATTCCAGGAATTCCTCCTCCTCAGAATTTTTACTAATTTGGGTAGTCCAATCAATATGTAAATTAAAGTCACCCATGATGACAGCTGTGCTCTTATCGCACGCTTCTCTAATTTCCCTTTTTATGCCTTCCCTCACCTCCATATTACTATTTGGAGGCCTATATATCACACCCACTAACGTTTTCCTCCCCTTGCTATTTCTCATTTCTACCCATACAGATTCCGTTTCATCCGAGTTAATATCCTTCCTTTCCATTGCATTAATCCCCTCCTTTACCAGCAATGCTACCCCACCTCCCCTACCTTTTTGCCGATCCTGGAATTTTTTGTGGATGTAGCTGGTAAAATAGATAAGGGAGAACCAGTGGATGTAGTGTATTTGGACTTTCAGAAGGCTTTTGATAATGTCCCACATAAGAGATTAGCGTGCAAAATTAAGGCACATGGGATTGGGGGCAAGGTATTGACTTGGATAGAGAACTGGTTGGCGGACAGAAAGCAAAGAGTTGGAATAAACGGGTCATTTTCCGAGAGGCAGGCAGTGACTAGTGGGGTACTGCAAGGATCGGTCCTAGGATCCCAGCTGTTCACAATATATATTAATGATCTGGACGAGGGAATTGGATGTAATATCGCCAAATTTGCAGATGACACAAAGCTGGGAGGGAGGGTAAGCTGCGAGGAGGATGTCGGGAAACTCCACTACAATTTGGACAGGTTGGGTGATTGGGCAGAAACATGGCAAATGCGCTATAATGCGGATAAATGTGAGGTTATCCACTTTGGTGGCAAAAACAGGAAGGCAGATTATTATTTGAATGACAATAGATTGGGAGAAGGGGAAGTGCAAAGAGACCTGGGTGTCCTTGTGCACCAGTCGCTGAAGGTAAGCATGCAGGTGCAGCAGGCGGTTAAGAAGGCAAATGGTATGTTGGCCTTCTTAGCAAGAGGGTTCGAATACAGGAACAAGGATGTCTTGCTACAGTTGTACAGGGCCTTGGTGAGACCGCACATTGAGTATTGTGTGCAGTTTTGGTCACCATACCTGAGGAAGGACGTTCTTGCCATGGAGGGAGTGCAGCGAAGATTCACCAGGCTGATACCTGGGATGGCAGGAATGACTTATGAGGAGAGATTGTGTCGATTGGGCTTATACTCACTGGAGTTTAGAAGATTGAGAGGGCATCTCATCGAAACCTATAAAATTCTGTCAGGTCTGGACAGACTAGATGCAGGAAGGATGTTTCTGATGGCTGGGGAGTCCAGAACCAGGGGTCATAATCTAAGGATAAGGGGTAAGCAATTTAGGACTGAAATGAGGAGGAATTTCTTCACCCAGAGAGTGGTGAACCTGTGGAATTCTCTGTCACAGAGGGCGGTGGAGGCCAGTTCATTAAATATATTCAAGAAAGAGTTGGATATGTTTCTTGAGGCTGAAGGGATCAAGGGATATGGGGAAAAAGAGGGACAGGGTACTGAATTCGGATGATCAGCCATGATCACATTGAATGGCGGAGCAGGCTCGAAGGGCCGAATGGCCTACTCCTGCCCCTATCTTCTATGTTTCTATGTTTCTATGTTTCTAGCATTACGGGCGGTGGCACTAGTCTAACATTACTGGCGGTGGCCCTATTTTAACATTACTTTGGTGACTCATCTCCAACATTTCTGCTGCTGACGCTATTTTAACATTACTAGAGTGACCCTACTCTAGCAATACCGATGGTCACACTACTCTAACATTACTGCTGGTGACCCTACTCTAACATTACTGGTGCTGACCCTAATCTAACATTAATGGTGCTGAATCTACTCTAACATTAATGTTGGAGACCCTACTCTAACATCACTGGTGGTGGCGGTACTTTAACATAACTGGTGTTGATTCTTCTCTAACATTACTGGTTGTGACTCTACTCCTATATTACTGGTGGACACCCTGCACTAACAGTACTGGTGGTGACTCTACTCTAACTTTGTTGACAGTGACCTTACTCTAATATTACTGGAGGTGAAATAACATGTAACGGTACTGGTGATGACTGTACCACAGGGATCGTTGCCATGTCCCCAGTTATTCACAAATATATAAATGATCTAGAAGAGGGAACTAAATCTAATATCTCCAAGTTTGCAGACGACACAGAGCTGGGTGTGCGCGTGTGCTGTGAGAAGGATGCAGAGAATCTCCAGTATGATTTCGACAGATTAGGTGATTGGGCAGATGCAGTATATTGTGGATAAATGTGAGGTTATCCAATTTGGTGGCAAAAACAGGAAGGCAGATTATTATCGGAACAACAATAGATTGGGAAAAGGGTAAGTGCAACGAGACCTGGGTGTCCTTGTGCACCAGTCCCTGAAGGTAAGCATGCAAGTGCAGCAGGCGGCTAAGAATGTAAATTGTATGTGGCCATTCATAGCGAGGGAATTCGAGTACAGGAGCAAGGATGTCTTGCTGCAGTTGTACAGAGCCTTGGTGAGACCACACCTTGAGTATTCTGTACAGTTTTGGTCTGCTTACCTGAGGAAGGATGTTCTTGCCATGGAGGGAGTGCAGCGAAGATTCAACAGTCTGGTACCTGGGATGACAGAAATAATGTATGAGGAGAGATTCGGTCGATTTGGCTGGTATTCGCTAGAGTTTAGAAGAATGAGAGGGGATCTCATTGAAACTTATAATATTCTAACAGGACTAGACAGACTAGATGCAGGAAGGATGTTCTCGATGGTGGGGGAGTACAGAACCAGGGGTCACAGTCTAAGGATAAGGGGTAAGCCATTTATGACTGAGATGATGAGGAATTTCTTCACCCAGAGATTGGTGATCATTTGGAATTCTCTACCATAGAAGGCAATTGAGGACAATTCATTAATTATATTCAAGAAGGAGTTAGATATATTTCTTAAGGCTAAAGGGATCAAGGGATATGGGGAGAAAGCAGAGGCAGAGTAATGAATTTGGATGATCAGCCATGATCTAATTTAATGGCAGAATAGGCTCGAGGGGCCGAATGGCCTACTCTTGCTCCTATCTTCAATGTTTCTATGTTTCTATGTTACAGTGGCCTAGAAATTCAGTGCCCTTAGCGCCGATTTTGCGGCGCTAGAGGGCCTAGCGCTGCAATTGGCGCCGTTTCCTAAATTGCCTGGGGCCCTTCCGCCGCGGTAGACCGGTAGCGATGCGCCGGCACCGATTACGTCATCGGTGTGCGCAGCGTCCCGCTTGCCGTGGTAACCCAGCCCCAAGCCGAAATTCAGTTGCGGCCGCCTCGCCAGTGGCAGCCGCAACTAAGACTCCGGCAAACGAGTGCTGCCGGAGTCTGCGCCGGTGCTTTAAGGTGGCGCGGCGGCCGGCCGCTTTCCCGCCGGCCGCCTGCCCGCAGCTCCCTCCCCGGATTTCTCCCCCCCCCCGCGGAACAGATGCAAGCCCGGCACTTGTCCGAGGTGCCGGGCTCATTTTTGCAGAGATTTGCGCGGGCCGCGGCCGGGTGCAGGCAGCTCCTCCTTAACGGAAGGAGGAGGCCTGCACTTCCCCAGCCTGCCGCACCGCATCGGGCGCCGCAGCGCCGGAACAGCGCCGCAATGGGGCAGGTAGTGCCCATTGGGAGGCGCTGAAACCCTCCAGTAGCGCCGGCAGCCGTTTGGGCGCGGCGCTACTGAATTTTTGGCGCGCGCAGGGGGATTAGCGCCGGCACTAACTTCCGGCGCTAAAGCCCTGGCTGCGCCAAAACCCAATTTCTAGGCCAGTATCTTTACTGGTAATGCCCCTACTGCAACATTAATGTTGACAACTCTACTCTAATTATATTGGAGATGACTCTACCCTAACATAAGTGGTGGTGACCCTACCGAAACATTACTGTTTGTGTCTCTACTCTAAAATTAATGCAGTTGTCCGTACTCTCATATTACTGGCGGTGATCATACTCTACCATTACTGGTGGTGATTCTTATGTAACATTACTGGTGGTAACACTATTCTAACATTACTGGTGGTGGCCTTATTGTAAATTTAATGGTGATCACCCTACTCTAACATTAATGGTAATGGCCGTACACTGATATAAGTTTTGAAGACTTTATTCTAGCATTGCTGGTTGTTATCCTACTGGTGAGGTCTATACTCTAGCGTTACTGGTAGTGACACCACTCTAACTTTTCTTCTGATGACTATATACTAGTGTCATTGGAGGTGACCTTAATCTAAAATTATTTGTGGTGACCGAACAGTAATGTTACCGATGGCGAGTCTACACTATCATTGCTGGTGGTCAGACAACTCTAACATTTTTGCTGGCAACCCTCGTCTAACATTATTGTTGATGGCCTATAAACTAACATTAGAGGTGATAACGACACTTTAACATTTCTGATAACCCTACTCTACGTAAGAACATAAGGATTTGGAACAGGTGTCAAAGATTCATAGCGTCATAGAGTCATATTCATAGCCGCATACAGCACAGATGCAGGCCATTCGGCCCATCGAGTCCGTGCCGGCTCTCTGTAGAGCAATTCAGTCAGGACCATTCCCCCGCTCCATCCCCGTAGCCGTGCAAGTTTATTTCCCTCAAGTGATTATCCAGTCTCCCCTTGAAAACATAGAGTGTCTCTGCTTCCACCACTTCCTTCGGCAGTGAGTTCCTGGTCATCACTTCTCGCAGCGTAAAAAGTTTTTATTCACATCCCCCTGCAGATCTTGCCCAAAACCTTAAATATGTGTCCTCTATTCCTTTTACCACCAATTAGAGAAAACAGCCTTTCCCCGTCTAGCATATCCAAAGCCTTCATAATCTTGTAAACCTCTATCAATTCACCCCTCAACCTTCTTTGCTCTAATGGAACAAGTGCAACTTCTCCAACCTGACATTGTAGCTAAGATCCCCCATCACTGGAACCATTCTGTAAATCTTCTCTGCAACCGCTCAAGGGCCTTTACATTCTTCCTAATGTTTGGCGGCCAGAACTGGACGCAACACTCCAGTTGTGGCCTACCCAGCGCTTTATAACTGTTCAGCACAACTTCTCTACTGTTTCCCTCAAAACCTCTATTTATGAAGCACAAGATTCCATATGCTTTGCTAACCACTCTCGCAAAATGTTCTTCCACCTTCAGGGATCTATGCACATTAACTCCCAGGTCCCTGTGCACAATTTGAAACTGTGCCATTCCTTGTATAATGCTTCTCCTTGTTCCTTCTGCCAAAATGCAAGACCTCACACTTCCCTGTATTAAATTCTATCAGCCACTTGTCTGCCATTCTGCCAGACTTTCTATGTAATGCTGCAGTCTGTTGGTATCATCCTCACTGTTTGCCACACCACCAAGTTTGGTGATATAGGCAAATTTAGATACTCTGCTCTGTATTCCAATATACGAGTCATTTATATATATCAAAAAGGCAGTGGCTCCAGCACCGGCCCTTGGAGAACACCACCGTCTAACATCCTGCATTGTGAAAAACAGCCATTCACCTAAGCACGCTGTTTTATTTCCTTAAGCCAATTTATTATGCAAGCTGCCACTGACCCACCTATTCCATGAACATCAAGTTTGTTAACCAGTCTTCTATGTGGTACGTTGTCAAATGCCTTCCGAACATACATGTAGAAGACATCTATTGCAATCCCTTCATCCATCCTCTCTGTTAATTCATCCAACATTTCAGTTAGATTTATCAAACACGATCTGCCTTTTACAAATCCGTGTTGGTTCTTCTTAATTAGCTTAAACCTCTCCAAGTGCCCGTTAATTTCTTCCTTGATTATTGTTTCTAAAACTTTCCCCACCACTGATGTTAAACTGGCCGGCTGTGGTTACTGGGATTGTCCTTACACAGTTTCTTGAACAATGGTATCACATTTGCCACTTTCCAATCCTCAGGCACCTTCCCAGTGTTTAGGGAAGATTGGAAAATTATGGCAAACCCTTCTGCTATCTCCTCCCCCAATATGCTTAGCAACCTGGGATGCAAGCCATCTGGACCAGGCGACTTATACAATTTCAGCTTAACCAGCCTTTCTAGTACATCCTGTCTGTTAAACGTTCATCCCTTCCATTGCTTCTATCTTTCCCACTTCTACTGATATTTCGTCAGCATCCACCTCCTTAGTAATCTCCGATACAAAGTACTCATTGGGTATTCTAGCCTTGCCTTGCACCTCTAAGCATACAACGCCTTCTTTGTCCATAATAGGCTCCACACCATCACTTACTACCCACTTACTGTTTACATGCCGGTAGAAGAATTTTGAGTTCCCTTTTATGTTAACCTGAATACTACTCTCATATTCTCTCTTTGCCAGTTTTCATTTTCAGTTCCCCTCTCAACTTATTGTATTTAGTCTGGTTCTTCTGGAGGTATTCACCTGACATGCATCATACACCCACGTTTTTTGTTTCAACTTCTTCTCTATCTCCCTCGTCATCCAAGGAGCCCTTGCTTTGGTTCCTTTTCCCTTCCCTCTTGTTGGAATGAACCTAGACTGTACTTGGAGCATCTCCTCCTTAATGACCACCCAATGTACCATTACATTTTTTCCTGTCATTCATTGTTTCCATTTTACTCCATTGAAGTTAGCTCTATTCCAGTTTTGAAGTTCCACGCTAGTTTGCTCCTTGCTCCTCTCCATTGATAATCTAAATCATACCTAAGGTTCTTCTACAGCCACTTGGTCGACCTGGCCCACCTCATTCCCCAGCACTTGATCCAGCAATGCTTCTTTCCTAGTTGGGCGAAGAACATATTGTTCAAGGGATTTCTCCTGAACACATTTCAAAAATGTCAACCACTTCTTTCCCTTTATTCTGGCATTATCCCAATGGATATTTGCTTAATTAAGCTCCCCCAGTATCACCAATCTTTAGCTCTTGCATATCTCTGCGATTTTATGCAGATTTGCTCCTCTACCTCCCTCTTACTCTTTGGAGGCATGTAGAATATCCCCAATATCATGACCATACACGTTTTGCTCCTCAACTCTAAACAAATGCATTCTGTCCTTGTCCCCTCAAGAACATCCTCCCTTCCCAACACTACAATGTGTTCCTTAATCAGCCCTGCCACCCCACCTCCCTTTGTCCTTCCCTATCTTTTCTGAACACCATTGCACCCTTGAATATTAATCGCCCAGTCCTCACCATTTTAAGCCACGTTTCAGTTATTGCCATGATATTATGTTGACACATGGCGAATTTACTTAGTACCTCACCAATTTTATTCACCACACTTTGTGCATTTATGTACATGCATTCTAAACCCATTTTTGAATTTTTGTAATCTCTTTTAGTCTGGTCCTATCCGACATGGTACTACTTCCGGCTTTGGTATTACTTTCTTCTCTAGCACTGTCCAACACACTCTCTCTTTTATTTCTCTTTTCTATTTCTATATGCTGGTGCCCATCCCCCTGCCAATCTAGTTCAACCCCTCCCAGCAGCACTAAACATTCCCGCTCCAGGCCATATGGCACTTCAAGCCTGCTCCGCCATTCAATAATAACATGGATGATCGTCTACCTTAACGCCACCTTCCCGCCTGATCCCCCATATCCCTAGATTCCAACAAAGTCTTAAAGTTTATCTATCTCAGCCTTGAATATACTCGAAGAAAGTGCTTAAGATAACGTTGTCGGTGCCACATAATCATAGCATCAGAGAATGATACAGCACAGAATGAGCCCATTTGGCCGATCGTGCCTGTGCAAAGACAGTGGACTCCACAGAAGGATGTCAATGTCCTGCAGATTCTCCCGGTTCCACTCCAATAAATGTCCTGTCCTCACTGTGTTACACTATCCGGCTCTTCCAGTGGAACTCAGAGCGGGAATTGACACTTGGCCTTCCTGTCACCTCACACTGCAAGTTCTAGCATCTCAGAACATGGAAAATCCCCACAGATCACAGCAGGTGCAGAGTAAATTTAGCACAATATTAATTAATAATTTGAGGAGTTGTAAGCAGTCCAATTGCGAAACCAAAATATCGTTTGCAACTACAAATCTTTTTATTGTGTTCGAACAAGTCCAGATACACACGTTTTCTTTGCTTTCCACATAAATAGAACCTCGCACTAAAGTGTGTCTCACTAGTTCCCCAGTGTCATGGAGAGAAGCGCCTGATGCCCTCGTTTATTTAATGTAACAGACACAAACACAGGTATTCATTCAAAATCAACCTGCGGGACGTCACACACAGGAAAACACAGCTAGAGATACAGAGAGTTTCGGGAAACACCGGGAAATAGACAAGAGATATTAAAAGGCCATCAGAACATTGCCTGAACCCTTGTGGTCAATGAATGTTTTGATGGTTGACTTCCTTATACACCTTTTAATTCAGGAGGACTTGGTCCATGGTTTGTAGAACAAGTTGAACCAGTGGGGTGGAGCCAATAGCTGCCGCGCTGTAATAAGCGACATGGACGGAATGTTTAACCAGGCCCGGCTAGTTCAGTCGCAAGTGCATCAGAGCTTAATTTCAGAGTCATTGGTTCCAACTCCATGTTGGCTGAATATTTTTGCAACCTTACACGTTGCTTTCACAGCGACCCCCAGCTCTGAATTCCTTCGGCAGTGTCACCAGCATGAAAATGCGACACCTTTTGCTACATATTATAATTGCTGGCTTAAGAGTGAAAACTGGCCTCTGCTTCACTGTAAGTGCCAGAGACAACTTTGTAGGTGCCGCGTAATCACAGAATTATCGAAAGATATCGCACAGAAGGAGGCTATTGGCCGATCATGCTCTTTGGCAGAGCTATCCCATTAATGCCACTCCCCTGCTCTTTCCCCATAGCCCTGTATTCTCTTCTCTTCAAGTAATCTACAGTAAATGGTAAAACTTTAAAAGGAAAAGGAAGAGTTCGCCATTCCAATACACAAACATTTCTAACGGGCCTCAGATTTTCTCAGAGGCTACACCCTCCCCTGCTTCATTGCCCTTTGCGAGGCAGGTGTGACGTTTCAGTCAAAACTCTTTCCAAACAATGCTGGCTGCAGTCACAGATAGAATGGCCAGGTCCTGGGAACGGTGAGCAGCCGGTCCACGTCGGGAAAGAACCAGAGGCGACTTTTTTTTAAACACCGAGTTGTTGTGTTGTGGACTGCACTGTCTGAAAGCGAGTGGAAGCCGAGTCAGTTGTAATTTTAAAGGAGAAATGGATAAATATTGGAAGGGACAAAGTTACACGGATATGGGGAAATAGCCGGGACTGGGATTAATTGGAAAGCTCTACCAAGGAACCGGCAAAGGCACGATGGGCCGAATTATCTCCTTCTGCGCTGTATAATTATATAATTCTATGATTCTGTTTAAAGGAACCCGCTGAGAATTATCGCATTCAGGAGATTAGGGGGTGAAAATTAGGGAGCTCCTTCAGAACATTAATCACTTTAAATCAATACCCTGTGTGAAATAGCATGGTTTCAATCAGTGAAATATCTGTAAAATGCAATGGAGGTGAATGCTTGAGAATTTTCAGTGTGGGGCAGAAGTGATGCTGTTTATGGTCACTGAGCTTTCCAGCAGCATTTACAGGGGACCAGAATGAGTGGAACTTTCTCTGGGCCTCTGTGGAGAAATTCAGGTATATTCTAAGATTTCTACTTGAGCACAGATGGTGGAGCGGGCATGGGGGCTGCATTCAGGTCGCAGCCTCTTCTGGGTGCGTGGGCACGAGTCCCACTCCTGACATACTGACCTTTTCACTCCTCCATGCAATTGCATTTTATGCAATTTGCTGGAACTGCTTCTCGGACACATTTGATGTGTTGCTATCAGAAAACTAACCCTGACATTGTTTTCCTGAGAGCAGAGAATGTTAATGGGAGACTGAAATAAAGAATAGATTTGCCTTTCTAATCTAGGCTTTATTAACTTTAAAAATCCAGTAGCACATCTTTCAACACCAGTCTCCAACCATGACTGGAGAGAACTGAATTTAAGATGGCCACCACAAATCACCTGACATCCACTACCAATGAGTTTACAGCATATATCTCAAGGTAGAAACAAACAACCAATTACAATACTTCTTAATAACACAGAGAACAACCGCCCCATTCACCAATCACAATACTTCTTATTAAACATAGGAAATAATCACCACATTCACCCCTCCTTTTAAAACATGCTCCAACCTAAAATAACCTTTACAATTTATAATTAATTTATTTACAACTAAAATACAAATATAATATTTCAACAATTTTAAAACATTACTATCAATTTAAAAGTCCATTTTCAATCGGTCGACCGGATATCTTGTTCGTGTCGACCTTCTTAACTTTGGTGAAATTCCTTGCCCTCCCACACCCGGAGACACCAAAGTATCTTCTGCAGGAAGGCTATCCATATCCCGATTATCAACGGTTTCCGGATTGGAAATCCCATCAGGAAGTAAACTAGGACGGTCATGAACATCCATCAAAGGCTGACTAATAGAAGTATAATTATCTGCAGTAGGATTGGAAATATTCGTAGTATCTATAACAACATCCACATTATCTGAATCATGACTATTATTAGTATCCTCGGAAGAGGGCTGGCCACCACAAGGAGCCAAGTCTTTAATTGAAACAGTACTTTCTTTCCCATCTTGGAATCGAATATGAGCATATTGGGAATTTGCCTCCAACAGCTCCACCTCCTCCACTAAAGGATCATATTTTGACAATCTAAAATGGCGTCGAAGCAGCACAGGTCCCTGCATAGTAAGCCATGAAGGTACCGAATATCCCATAGTAGATCTCTGCGGGTAATTAAAGAGCCTTTCATGGGGGGTCACATTAGTAGCCGTTGAAAGCAATGATCTAATGTAATGCAGGGCATCAGGCAGTACCATTTCCCACTGTGTATTCTTAAGGTTCCGGGATGTCAAAGCCAACATAACTGCCTTCCAGATCACCCCATTTTATCGTTCACACTGTCCATTACCCTGGGGGTTATACGGGGTAGTTCTACTAGTAGAAATTGCCCGACTCTGAAGGTATTCCTTCAACTGGGAAGACATAAAAGAACTTCCCTGATCCGAATGGATATACGCAGGCATCCCAAAGATGACAAAAAGTTGAGTCAGACATTTGATAACTGTAGCAGCTGATACATCTGCGCAAGGAAAAGCAAAAGGAAACCTTGAAAACTCATCCACAACAGTAAATATGTATCGATTTTGAGTCGTTGAAGGAAGAGGCCCCTTAAAATCAATGCTCAGACGTTCAAAAGGAGAAGTAGACTTTATAAGATGAGCTCGTTGAGGCTTAAAGAAATTCGGTTTACACCGAGCACAGATAGAACATGCTGAAGTCATCCGTTTGACGTCTTCAACTGAAAAGGGCAAATTCTTACTGCGTACAAAGTGTATCATCCTCGTAACCCCAGAATGACATAAGGCATTGTGAAGATTAATAAGTGTATCTCCGTGAATCACAGAACAATAAGCCCTCGACAGTGCATCAGCAGCAACATTATCCTTCCCCGGACGATAAACTATATCAAAATGGTAACATGCCAACTCAATCCTCCACCTCATTATTTTATCATTTTTGATCTTTCCAAAATGTTTAACATCAAACATAAAGGACACAGATTTTTGATCTGTTACCAATGTGAAATGTCGCCCCGATAAATAATGTCTCCATTTACGCAGTGCTTCTACTATTGCATATGCCTCTTTCTCTATTGAAGAATGTCTTTTTTCACTATTGTTCAAAGTACGTGAGAAAAAGGCCACAGGTCTTCCATTTTGGTTCAGAGTAGCCCCAATTGCAAAATCAGAAGCATCCGTCTCAATCACAAAGGGAACCTGCTCATCAATAGAATGCACAACTGCTCCTAGGATATCCTTTTTAAATTTATCAAAACATGTCCTGGCCTCCCATGATAGAGGATATGTCGTAACCCGTATAAGGGGCCGGATCTTCTGTGAAAAATTTGCAATCCAATTAGAATAGTAAGAAAACAGTCCAACAACTCGTTGCAAAGCCTTAGAATTAGTAGGATAAGGTAAATCGATCAATGGTCGCAGACGTTCTGGATCTGGTTTAATCTTATTTCCCAAGATAATTTACCCCAGTAGATTTACCTCAGTAGTCGAAAAGATACACTTCTCTTTATTAAAAGTTAAACCAAATTTTTCCACAGCTTGAAGGAATCTTTCTAAATTAGAATCATGCTCCACCCTTGATTTACAACACACCGTGATATCATCTAAATATGAAAAGGTGTCAGAGAGAGAGTTATCACTTATAAAAGCATCCATTGCCCGTTGAAAACAAGCAACACCATTAGTAACACCAAATGGTATTCGGCAAAACTGATACAGCTTTCCACCAGCCTCAAAGGCTGTATATGGTTGATCCCTCTTAACAATAGAAATCTGATGATAAGCACTCTTTAAATCAATAGTGCTAAAAAACTTATACCGAGATACTTTGTTGATAAGCTCATCAATCTTAGGCAAAGGGTATGCATCTAATTGAGTATACCTATTAATAGTTTGAGAGTAGTCTATCACCATTCGTTTCTTATGCCTCTCGTTAGTGGTGACAACTACCTGAGCCCGCCAAGGTGAACAACTAGGTTCAATGATTCCTTCCAATAAAAGATGTTGGACTTCAGAATTAATAAATTCTCTATCCTGACTGCTATACCTTCTTGACTTGGTAGCAATTGGCTTACAATCCGGCATCAAATTGGAAAAAAGTGATAATGGAGAAATGGATAAAGAAGTTAATCCACAAATGGATAAGGGTGGCTTAGTCCCTCCAAATGAAAGACTGAGAGACTCATGTAATTTAAGCACATCATGACCAATCAAAATATCCGCACAAAGATTAGGCAAAACAGATAGGCGTATATCAGTATACGTATTACCTAGAAGAATCAATTTCACAAGGCAACAACCAGCTACTTGTGAAGTAAGGGTCGTCTAAGCCATACACACCTGATAAGTAACAGGCAAGATTTTCAAACACTTTTCCTTCGCAAACTGAAGACTTATGAAACTCTCGGTACTGCCTGTATCTATGAGAGCCTTCACTACTAACCCATTAACTTGGGCCATAACTATAGCTTTGTTTAGGCCATGAGCAAATGCAGCAGAAATTGATGCCATAAACGCCCTCTCTACAGGTTGAATAGTCGCAGAAGAGGAGGTAATTGAACCTAATGATTTACAAACACGTGCATAATGACCTCTCTTGCCGCATTTACTTCACACAGCCTCCCGGGCAGGACACTTCAAATGAGGATGCCGGACGTTCCCACAAAAATAACACTTCTGAATCCTAGAGGCAACAGCCGCCGAAGTAGAAACTGTTTCAGAATCTAGTAAACCACTCCCATTAAGTCCACCTAATTCCTTTTCGTCTGGAACTGCCGAAACCATAGTCGCAGGCCAATAAAAAGAGCATAAGAATCCGAACTTCTCTGAGCCGTATCCAATGTAGAAGCTTGCTCAAAAGCACTCTTGAGATCCAAAGTCTTATTTTCTAACAACCGCTGACGAATTGATCTAGACAGTAGTCCATTAATAAAAGCATCCCTTACCGATTCTTCCTTATATTCTTCGGCCGTCACGGCTTTATAATTACAGTTAGCGCAAAGGTGCCGAAGTGCTTGTAAATAAGTATCCAAAGATTCTCCCACCTGCTGCCTACAGGCAGATAGAAGATAACGTGCAAATACCTCATTCTTTGGTTTAGCAAAAATCTTCTCCAATGTAGAAATAGCCAATTTGTAAGTTTTACAGTCCAAAATATACTTATACACATCCGGAGCAATGTAGTTGATCAGCATATTCAGCTTATTCAGAGACTCTTGTTCCAACACACCCAAAAAGTTTGTAAATGTACAATACCAATGTTTCCATTTATCATCCACTCCTGCAGAATTAGGGTCAGCATTGAATCGTTCCAGTTGAAGATATCGCTCCATTCTGATAAAAAGTTAATACATTGAAATAAAGAATAGATTTGCCTTTCTAATCTAGGCTTTATTAACTTTAAAAATCCAGTAGCACATCTTTCAACACCAGTCTCCAACCATGACTGGAGAGAACTGAATTTAAGATGGCCACCACAAATCACCTGACATCCACTACCAATGAGTTTACAGCATATATCTCAAGGTAGAAACAAACAACCAATTACAATACTTCTTACTAACACAGAGAACAACCACCCCATTCACCAATCACAATACTTCTTATTAAACATAGGAAATAATCACCACAGAGACCTAAAAGGGGTATTCACAATTATGAGGCGTTTTGATTGAGCAAGTAGAGAGAAAGTGATTTCTCCGCCGAGTGGATCGAAGATCAGAGTCCATAGATTTTAAATAATTGGCAAAAGAACTAGAGGGGACATTAGGAGAACTTTTTCACGTTGAGGGTTGTTAGGTTCTGGAACACGATGTGTTTCAGAAACTCCAGCAGGTCAGTTAAAGGTAACACATCGTCACTCAAACCTATATAATTCCCTTTTTCATTGCTCCTCCCCCAGGTGCTCACCCACTAGATCTCTCCTGGCCTTATTTTAAACACTGGGTTTATTTCAGCCACTGTCGGATTCTCAGGAATCTTCTCGAATTGAGAAAACTTGCAACAGTGTCAGTAAACCGGAACTCCTGTCAGTCCCCATTCCTTTATCTCACGGTGTCTGTGTCTCTGGATTCCAGATTCCCATGTTATGTGGTTGAACACTGTAACTACATTTAAAAGCCGCTCTTGCAAGTATTCCTCGATAATTCACTTGTGCTTTGCTCCGAATATTTACCAAACCACCTTTCCTAGTCCTTACTATATACCTGCTAGATTCGTTGGAGAATTAAAACTATTTTTCTTAATCCTTGTTATTGGTCCTGACATAATGACTTGGACCCACGGTGCCTCCTATTCTCTTTTAAATGGATGAATACGTTTTAATTACAAACTCACAAGCTATTTCTTAATTACATTCCGCTTGTCTGCTCGAGGGCTGGGATCTCCCGACGTGCCCCATGGCAGGAGTCTCACATGCACAGCGGGCAGATTATGGAAAAATTTGGAAGTGCTTCCTCAGCTTTCATTCCATTCACATTAATGGGCAGGTAACGCAAGTGGCCTAGAATCATAGAATCAGAAAGCACATAACAAGGCCATGCGGCCTATCGTGCCTCACCCGGCTCTTTGAAATAGGAATCCAGTTTGCTCGACATAAGGCCCACTTTTACCAGCATAAGAATTTAAAGAAGTAAAAACATTTTTAAAAATTTCACTCATTTATAATTTCAAAACACTTTTAAAAAAGGTAAGTTTATTTTTAGCCCCGTAAAAAAGTTTATTTATTTTTTTCAAATAATTTTTTTTTTGTTTAATATATTTAATTAATGTAATTTTAACTAATTTTAAATGTGTGATTTGAAAAATATTTAATGTTTAACTGTTTTTTGCTTGATCCGCTTGCATATTTTTGACAGGTCTATGTGGAGAGACCTGTCAAAAGTGTGAAGGTGAATTCCATTGTTCGATTGTTTCCCCATTGCCCACCTGATCCCAGGTATGCTTGCGAAACGCATGTGCCCCTGGGATACCTGGGCCTCTGTGCACGCGCACCAGGAGAGGCTCAAGATCGGAAGTGTTCAGATCTACGGTGCCGGCAGGTAATTTCGTAGTTTTTTCCCGATCGGAGGCATCTGCACGCAGGAAGGCTCCACTCGGAAAATCCGGCCCAGTATTTTTATAAGTGTGTCAGCAGTAGCACTCTCGCCCCTGAATCAGATAGCAGTGGGTTAAAGTCCCGCTCCAGAGACTTGAACACAAAATCTATGCTGACAAATCAATGCAGTACTGAGTGTGTGCTGCACTGTCGGAGGTGCCGTCTTTTGGATGGCTTGTTAAACCGAGGCCCCGTATGCCCTCGCCGGTGGACATACAAGATCCCACAGCACTATTTCGAGGAAGAGCTGGGGAGGTCTCCACAGTGTCCTGGACAATATTGATCCATCAACCAGCATCACCAAAACTGATTATCTGGTCATTATCTCAGTGCTATTTCTGAGTCAGGCACTGCACAATTGGGCTGTCTCGCTCCCTACATTACAACAGTGTCTACACTTCTAAAGATTTTAATTCACTGTTAAATGCTTTATGACCTTCTGAGTACTTGAATGTTGCTATGTTCAACAAGGCTTTCTTTTTCTATTATTGAAAATGCTTCCATGACCATTTCAGGCAATGCATTCCAGATCACAATATTTCGCTATACAATAAAAAAATCTCACCTCCTCTCTAGATAATTTGCTAATTACCTTGAAACTGTGTCTTCTCATTATCGACCCTCCTGCCAGTGAAAACAGTGTCATAGAGTCCTAGAGTCATAATGGCACAGAAGGAGGCCATTCGGCACATCGATTCTGTGCCGGCTCACTGTAGAGCAATCCAGCCAGTCCGATTCCCCCGCTCTATAACCATAGCCCTGCAAGTTTATTTCCCTCAAGTGCCTATCCATTCTCCCCTTGAAAATATTGAGTGTCTCTGCTTCCACCACGTCCAACGGCAGGAAATTCCATGTCATCACCACTTGCTGTGTAAAAAAGCTTTTCCTCAAAACCCCTCTGTATCTCTTGCCCAAAACCTTAAATCTGTGTCCCCTAGTGCTTGTACCTTCAACTAGTGGGAACAGGCTTTCCCCGTCTAGCATATCCAAACCCGTCAGAAACTTGTACACCTCTATCAAATCAACCTCAACCTCCTTTGCTCAAAAGAAAACAAATCCAACTTCTCCAACCTTTCCTTGTAGCTGAGATCCCCTATCCCTGGAACCATTCTGGTAAATTTCCTCTGCATCCTATCAAGGGCCCTCATATGCTTCGTAAAGTGTGGAGATCCCCTTATTTAAACAACATCCCTCATAATTTGGAACTCCTCTATTAAATTGCCCCTGAAATTTCTCTGTTACATGGAGAAAGGTCCCAGCTTCTGAACATGTCGGCAATTTTCGGGTATATCACCCGCTGTGGGCAAAGCCCCGCCTATGAAATCACATTCAGATCGCTCCATTCTTACGTTGATCAATTTCTTGCTCAGGTTAGAAGATTATTCTTTAATTGTTTATTTATAGTTAGCAATTCAAGATTAAGCAAAGTACAGTTTATGTTGGGAGAGCTTTCCCACAGACTAATCAAGCAACAGCCTGACATAGTCATACTCACAGTCTCATACATTTCAGCCAATGACCCAAACTCCTCCATCACCATCCCTGGGTATGTCCTATCCCACCGGCAGGACAGAACCACTAGGGGTAGTGGCACAGTGGTATACAGTCGAGAAGGAGTGTATGTAGGTGTCCCCAACATTGACTCCGGGCCACATGAATACTCATGGCTTCTGGCCAAGCATGGGGAAGGAAACCTCCTGCTGATTACCACGTGCCGCCCTCCCTCAGCTGAAGAATCTATACTCCTCCATGTTGAACGCCACTTGGAAGAAGCACTGAGAGTAGCAAGGGCACAGAATGTATTCAGGGTGGGGGACTTCAATGACAATCACCAAGAATTGCTCGGTAGCACCACTACTGACCGAGCTGGCTGATTCCTGAAGGATATAACTGCTGGTCTGGGCCTGCGATAGGTGGTGAGAGAACCAACACAGGGGAAAAACCTACCCGACCTCGTCCTCACCAATCCACCTGTCACAGATGCATCTGTCCAGGAGAGTATTGGAAGCTGTGAACATCACACAGTCATTGTGGAGACGAAGTCCCGTCTTCACAACGAGGGTAACCTTCAACGAGTTATGTGCCAATACCACCGTGGTAAAATTGGATATATTAAGAACAGATGTAGCAGCTCAAAGCTGGGCATCCATGAGGCGCTGTGGGCCATCAGCAGCAGCATAATCTTATTCCATCACAAACTGTACCTCATGGCCCGACATATCCCTCACTCTACAATTACCATCAAGCAAGGAGACTAACGCTGGTTGAATAAGGAGTGTAGAAGAGCATGCTGGGAGTAGCACCAGGCGTACCTAAAAATGATGTGCCAACCTGGGGAAGCTGCAACACAGGACTACATGCATGCTAAAAAGCAGAAGCAGCATGCTATAGACAGGGCTAAGCGATCCCACAATCAACGGATCAGATCAAAACTCTGCAAACCTGCCATATCCAGTCGTGAATGGTGGTGGAACATTAAACAACTAACGGGAGGAGGAGGCTCCATGAATATCCCCATCCTCACTGATGGTGGAGCCCCGCATGAGAGTGCAAAAGACAAGGCCAAAGCATTTGCAACCATCTTCAGCCAGAAGTGTAAAGCAGATCATCCATATCGGCCAACTCCCGAGGTCCCCATCATCACAGAGGCCAGTCTTCAGCCAATTTAATTCACTCTACGTGATATCAAGAAAAGGCTGAGCAGTGGATATAGCAAAAGCTAAGGGTCCCGGCTATCGTGCTTAAGACTTGTGCTCCAGAACTAGCCGTGCCTGTAGCCAAGCTGCTCCAGTACAGCAACAACACAGGCATCTATCCGGTAATGTGGAAAACTGCCCAGGTATGTCCTGGCAAAACAAAGCAAGACAATCCAATGCAGCAAATTACCGCCCCATAAGATGACTCTCAATCATCCGCAAACTGATGGAGGGTGTCATCGACAGTGCTATCAAGCGGCACTTACTCACCAATAACCTGCTCACTGATGCCCAGATTGAGTTCCGCCAGGACCAGTCGGTTTCTGAACTCATTACAGCCTTGGTCCAAAGATGGACAAAGGAGCTAAATTCCAGAGGTGAGGTGAGAGTGACTGCCCTTGACATCAAGGCAGCATTTGACCTAGTGTGGCATCAAGGAGCCCCAGTAAAACTGAAGTCAATGAGAATCGGAGGGGGGATACACTCCATTGGCTGGAAACATACCTAGCACAAAGGAAGATGGTTGTGGTGGTTGAATGTCAAAGATCACAGCTCCAGAACATCGCTGCAGGAGTTCCTCTGGGCAGTGTCATCGGCCCAACCCTCTTCAGCTGCTTAATCAATGAACTTCCCTCCAACATAAGGTCACAAATGGGGATGTTCACTGATGACTGCACAGTGCTCAGTGCCATTCAAAACTCCTCAGATAATGAAGCATTCCATGCCCGCATGCAACAAAACTTAGACGACGGTCAGAATTGGGCTGATAAGTGGCAGATAACATTCGTGCCATAGAAGTGCCAGGCAATGACTATCTCCAACAAGCGAGAGTCTAACCACCTCCCCTTGATATTCAACGCCATTATCTTCGCCAAATCTCCCACCATCAACATCTTGGGGGTCAACAATGATCAGAAACGTAACGGGACCTGCCACATAAATATTGTGACAACAAGAGCAGGTCAGAGGCTATATATTCAGCAGCGAGTGTCTCACTTCCTGATTCTCGAGAGACTACCCACCATCTACACGGCTCAAGTGATGGAATACTCTCCAACTGCTTGAATGAGTGCAACTCCATCAACACTCAAGAAGTTTGACACCATCCAAGACAAAGCAGCCCGCTTGATTGGCACCCCATCCACCACCTTAAACATTCACTCCCTCCACCACCGGTGTACCGTGGCTGCAGTGCATATCACCTACAAGATGCACTGCAGCAACATGCCAAGGCTTCTTTGGCAGCAGCTCCCAAACCCGCGATCTCTTCCATCTGGAAGATCAAGGGCAGCAGGCTCATGGGAAATCCACCAGAACCAAGTTTCCCTCCAAGTCACACACCATCCCGACTTGGAAACATATCGCCGATCCTTCAGCGTCGCTGTGTCAAAATCCTGGAACTCCCTCCCTAACAGCACTGTGGGAGCAACATCACCACACTGACTGCAGAGTTTCAAGAAGGCGGCTCACCACCACCTTCTCAAGGGCAATTGGTGATGAGCAATAAAACTGGCCTTGCCAGCGACGCCCACAGCCCATAAACGAATAAAGTGTGTTAGCCAATTCCCCTTTAAAACGAGTCCAGTCACTTACTTTAACGATTTTTTCGAATCGCTGTTAATATAGTTTCACAGATCAGTATTTAAAACCTGAGAACAAAATATAATTGATATTTTAATAGTTTTAAAAGTCTACAGCTTTGCTCGGCCATTACCGCTCTCTTTCTCATCATGGCCTCCCCTGGTTCCCTTCCTTTCTGTCGGATGCCACATACTGCCAATTCCCATCCGACGTGTTCCCGCCTCTCTACCAGTTCCACATTTCACCTTTTAAGGAGAATGGCACCCCGAATATCAGAGGGACAGTGTTCAAATCTAACGTATTACTGTTATTACTGGAAGGATTGGGCTTATCCCATTTGGACTGTGTGTTCACTTCTGATAACCTCATCATGGAAAGCACATACCTGCACATTATATGTCACACAGCTCTGCATCAGAGATTCCAGGGATTCACAATTCCAGTTTTGAAGAAATTATAGGAAATGGTGCTTTCTCTTTTTAGGAAAGAGTACACCTCCAGGTGCTCTAATGTCAGCTTTTAGGTTCTGCAGAGGATGGACAACGTTATTTCTCAAATTCTTCGCGCCAGCAAAGAGTTCCTTCATCAAGACCTACGAGTTCAAAATGTGAAATTAGGAGTGTGAGGAAAGAATTTGCTGCAAGCAACTGTATAAATTGTTAGAAGCTTCAACAGGCCTTGTCTGCAGAATGCGTAGCCTTGTTTAGTAGGTACGGCCTTAATGGACCCATGTAGGAAGACATACTGACTCCATTGGTTATATTGGCCCAGAAATTCGGGTCTCCACGGGTGAGTAAGCACAGGAAATTAAATAGATTGAGAGGCCAGGCTGGGAGAGTACAAGATTGAAGAGACATTAAGAGGTATTCAAAACGAGACGAGATGGTGATAGGACTAGTGGAGACAAGAGACGGCTCCAGATTAGGTGTGAAATGCGCTGGCAGAGTGGGAAACAGCTGCCATGTGGGGGATTTATTGGCCTTCAATCCCATCAATTTCCCCAACACCATTCCCCTACAAATATTGATTTCTTTCAGTTCCTCCCTGTAATTAGACCCTATGTTCCCTGATATCTCTGTGAAGACAGAACCAAAGTATGTATTTAATTGGTCTGCCATTTATTTGTTCCCCATTATAAATTCCCCTGACTCTCACTGCAAGGGGCCTACGCTTGAGTTCACCTATCGTTTTCCCTTCACATATCTATACAAGCTTTTACAGTCAGTTTTCTGCTGCCTGCAAGCTTACTCTCATACTCTATTTTCCCCTTCTAAATTAATCCCTTTGTCCTCCTTTGTTGAATCCTAAACAACTGCAAATCCTCAGGTTTACTGCTTTTTCTGGCCAATTTATATGTCCTCTCCTTGGATCTTGTGCTATCCCTAATTTCCCTTGTCAGCCACGGTTGAGTCACCTTTTTTGTTTGATTGTTATGCCAAACTGGGATGAACAAATTCTGTATTTCATGCATGCAATCTTTCAATGTTTGCCATTGCCTATCCACCGTCAACCCTTTGAGTGACATTCCCCAATCAATCCTACCCAACTCTCGCCTCATATCATCGTCGTTTCCTTTATTTAAATTCAGTACCCTAGTCTCTGAGTCAACTACTTCACTCTCCATCTTAATGAAGAACTCTATCATATTTTTTCACTCCGACCCAAGTGGTCTCACACAACAAGATTGCTAATTAATCCTTTCTCATTACATAATACCCAGTCTAAGATGGCCTGATCTCTAGATTGTTACTCGACATATTGGTCCAGGAAACCATCCTGTATACACTCTAGGAATTCCTCCTCCACAGTATTGTTACTAATTTGGTTAGCCCAATCTATACGTAGATTAAAGTCACCCATGATAACTACTGTGCCCTTATTGCACGCTTCTCTAATTTCTCTTATAATGCCATCCCGAACCTCTGCATTACTGTTTGGAGGTCTATAAGAACAAAAGAACATAAGAAATAGGAGCAGGTGTAGGCCAATCGGCCCCTCGAGCCTGCTCCGCCATTCAATAAGATCATGGCTGATCTGATCCTAACCGCCAATCTACTATCACAGAACCATAGATTCATAGAGTCATAGAGTTTTACAGCACAGAAAGAGGCCCTTCGGCCCATCGTGTCTGCGCCGCCCATCCATCCCTGTCCAGTCTAATCCCATTTTCCAGCATTTGGTCCATAGCCTTGTAAGCAATGGCATTTCAAGTGCTCATCCAAATGCTTCTTGAATGTTGTGAGGGTTCCTGCCTCTACCACCCTTTCAGGCATTGAGTTCCACATTCCAACCATCCTCTGGGTGAAAAAGTTCCTCCTCAAATCCCCTCTAAATCTCCTGCCCCTTACCCTGAATCTATGCCCCTTGTTATTGACCCCCCTACTAAGGGGAAAAGTTCCTCTTTGTCTACCCTATCTATGCCCCTCATCATTTTGTACACCTCAATCAGGTCCCCCCTCAGCCTTCTTTGCTCCAAGGAAAACAACCCTAGCCTGTCCAGCCTCTCTTCATAGCTGAGGCACTCCATCCCAGGTAACATCCTGCTGAATCTTCTCTGCACCCTCTCCAAAGCAATCATATCCTTCCTATAGTGAGGCGACCAGAACTGCACACAGTACTCCAGCTGTGGCCTCACCAGCGTTTTGTACAGCTCCATCATAACCTCCCTGCTCTTATATTCTATGCCTCGGCTAATGAAGGCAAGTATCCCACATGCCTTTTTAACCACCTTATCTACCTGTTCCGCTGCCTTCAGGGATCTATGTACATGTACACCAAGGTCCCTCTGACCCTCTGTACTTCCTAGGGTCCTACCACTCATTGTGTATTCCCTTGCCTTATTTGTCCGTCCAAAATGCATCACCTCGCACTTTTCAGGGTTCCATTTGCCACTTTTCCGCCCATCTGAACAACCCGTTTATATCGTCCTGTAGCCTGAGGCTTTCCTCCTCACAATTTACCACCCCAACAATTTTCGTGTCATCTGCGAACTTACTGATCATACCTTTTACATTCTCATCCAAATCATTTATGTAGATCACAAACAACAAGGGACCCAGCACCGATCCCTGAGGTACCCACTGGACACAGGCCTCCAGTCACAAAAGCAACCTTCGACCATCACCCTCTGCCTCCTGCCACTCAGCCAGTTTAGGATCCAACGCGCCAAGGCACCCTGGATCCCATGGGCTCTTACCTCTTGACCAGTCTCCTATGCGGGACTTTGTCAAAAGCTTTACTGAAGTCCATGTAAACCACATCCACAGCATTTCCCTCATCCAACCCCCTAGTCACCCCCTCGAAAAATTCAATCAGATTTGTCAGACATGATTTACCCTTGACAAAGCCATGCTGACTATCCCCGATTAATCCTTGCCTCTCCAAGTGGAGACTCATTTTGTCCCTCAGAATTTTTTCCAATAATTTCCCTACCACAGATGTTAGGCTCACTGGCCTATAATTCCCTGGCTTATCCCTGCTACCCTTCTTGAATAATGGTACTACGTTAGCTGTTCTCCAGTCCTCTGGTACATCCCCTGTGGCCAGAGAGGTTCTGAAAATTTGTGTCAGAGCCCCTGCAATCTCCTCCTTTGCCTCCCACAGCAGCCTGGGATACATTTCGTCCGGGCCTGGGGATTTATCCACTTTTTGGCCTGCTAAAACCGCTAGCACCTCCTCCCTCTCGATGCTAATATGTTCCCTTGCCCGATTTCTATGTCTGCATCGTCTTTCTCCACAGTGAACACAGATGCAAAAAATTCATTTAAAACCCCGCCTACATCATCTGGCTCTACGCACAGATTGCCACTTTGGTCCCTAATGGGCCCTACCCTTTCCCTGGTTATCCTCTTGCCCTTAATATACTTTTAAAAACATCTTAGGATTTTCCTTTATTTTACTCGTCAGTGTTATTTCATGGCCCCTCCTCGCCCTCCTAATTTCTTTTTTAAGTATGCCCCTGCATTTTTTATACTCCTCTAGGGCTTCTTCCGTCTTTAGTCTTTTGTAACTGCCAAAAGCCCCCCTTTTATTTCTAATGCATTTTTGTATATCCCTTGTCATCCAAGGTTCCCTTTGTTTGTTGGTCCCACCCTTGACCTTTACAGGAACATGTTGGCGTTGTCCTCTCTATATTTCCCTTCTGAAAGTCTCCCACTGTTTTGATGCGGATTTTCCTATAAGTAGCTGCTCCCAGTCCAATTTGGCCAGATCCTGCCTTATCATATTAAAATCGGCCTTCCCCCAATTTAGAACCCTTATTTCCGGGCCGTCTTTGTCTTTTTCCATGACCACCTTAAATCTCACCGAATTGTGGTCACTGTCGCCAAAATGCTCTCCTACTGACACTTCCACCACTTGCCCGGCTACATTCCCCAGAATTAGGTCCAGTACCGCCCCCTCTCTTGTAGGACTTTCGACATGTTGGCTCAAAAAGCTCTCCTGGATGCACTTTAAGAATTCTGCACCCTCTAAGCCTTTCACACTCTGACTATCACAATTTATATTGGGGAAGTTGAAATCCCCCACTATTATTACCCTATTATTTTCGCACTTTTCTGAGATTTGCCGACATATCTGTTCCTCTATCTCCCCCTGACTGTTTGGGGGCCTATAGTATACTCCCAGCAAAGTGCTTGCCCCCTTTTTGTTTTTAAGTTCTACCCATATGGCCTCATTAGAGGAACCCGCTAATATATCATCCCTCCTTACAGCAGTAATTGACTCCATAATTAATATTGCAACACCCCCTCCCCTTTTACACCCCCCTCTGTCTCCCCTGAAGATTCTATACCCCGAAATATTGAGCTGCCAGTCCTGACCCTCCCTCAACCATGTCTCCGTGATAGCAACAATATCGTACTCCCATGTGTTCAACAACAACTTCAGTTCATCAACCTTATTTGCAAGACTCCTTGCATTAAAATAAACGCCTTCCAGCCCTGCCATATTCTCTTTTGCCTTCACATATTTGCTTTGCCTTCCCAGCTGACTTGTTTTTCCCTCTGTATTTGGCTGTAAATCACCCCCTACTATAGCTCCGCTCTGTACCCCATCCCCCTGCCAAGTTAGTTTAAACCCCCCCAGCAGTGCTAGCAAACCTCCCCGCAAGGTTATTGGTTCCCCTCTGGTTCAGGTGTAAACCGTCCAACTTGTACAAGTCCCACCTTTCCCAGAAGCAGACCCAGTGATCCAGGAAACTAAAGCCCTCCCCCTGCACCATCCCTTTAGCCACGCATTCATCTGTTCTATCTTCCTATTCCTATACTTACTAGCACGTGGCACCGGGAGTAATCCAGAGATTACAACCCTTGAGGTCCTGCTCTTTAATCCTTCACCTAGCTCCCTAAATTCTTGCTGCAGGACCTCATCCCTCTTTTTACCTATGTCGTTGGTACCAATGTGGACCACGACCACTGGCTGTTCACCCTCCCCCTCCAGAATGCCCTGCAGCTGCTCAGTGACATCCTTGACCCTGGCACCAGGGAGGCAACAAACCATCCTGGATTCACGTCTACGGCCACAGAAACGCCTATCTGTTCCCCTTACTATAGAATCCCCTACCACTATTGCTCTCCCACTCTTTTTCCCCCCTTCCTGGGCAGCAGGAGCACCGCCAGTGCCAGGAAGTTGGCTGCTGCTGCCTTCCCCTGGTGAGTCATCCCCCTCAACAGTATCCAAAGCGGTATACTTGTTTGAAGGTGGGATGTCCGCAGGGGTTCCCTGCACTACCTGCCTGCCTTTGTTGCTCCGCCTGATGGTCACCCCCTGTGCTGCCCTACCCTGAGGCGTGAATAACTCGCTAAACATGCTATCCACGAGCCTCTCAGCATCGCGTATGCTCCAAAATTCATCCACCCGCAGCTCGAGCGCCACAATGCGGTCTACAAGTAGCTGCAGCTGGATGCATTTCCCGCACACATGGTCGCCAGGGACACTGGCAGCGTCCCTGATTTCCCACATAGAGCAGGAGGAGTAGAACACGGGTCTGAGCTCTCCTGCCATGACTTACTCCTTTAATTAATCTAAAAATTTATTCAATACCCCAGTTACAGGTATACTCTAGGGCGCTTTATTTACCAACTGTCCTCACCACAACAGAGCCCCTAGAAATTTAACACCACAGAATTCAAGCTTGTAATGAAAAGAGAGAAATACTCACCAACCAATCACTTACCTGCTCCCTGGTGACGTCACACCCCGATTAATTTTTACCTCCCTGCAACTACCGAGCTCGCAGACTGGAGTTTGGTATGCCTCTCCTGGCCTCGCTGCCGCTTTTATTGCCGCCGCCGCCGAGTCTCCCACAGGTCCCGCCTCTCGCTGCCTGCCGCCGCTGCTCTGAGGCCTCTCCTGGCCTCGCTGCCGCTTTTATTGCCGCCGCCGCCGAGTCTCCCACAGGTCCCGCCTCTCGCTGCCTGCCGCCGCTGCTCTGAGGCCTCTCCTGGCCTCGCTGCCGCTTTTATTGCCGCCGCCGCCGAGTCTCCCACAGGTCCCGCCTCTCGCTGCCTGCCGCCGCTGCTCTGAGGCCTCTCCTGGCCTCGCTGCCGCTTTTATTGCCGCTGCCGCCGAGTCTCCCACAGGTCCCGCCTCTCGCTGCCTGCCGCCGCTGCTCTGAGGCCTCTCCTGGCCTCGCTGCCGCTTTTATTGCCGCCGCCGCCGAGTCTCCCACAGGTCCCGCCTCTCGCTGCCTGCCGCCGCTGCTCTCCTGAATCTAACAGAATTAGACACATGAAAAAGGAGCAGGATCAGGCTACATGGCCCCTGGTCCCGCTCCGCTACCCACAGGGCCATGACCATTCTGAAACTTTACTCATGTCCAAATTCCTGCCCGCTCCCCATTGTAATGATCAATAACATGTCATTCTATAGTGGACACTAGGTGGAGCCGTAGAGTTGTGTAGAGCTGTATATATATAAGACTACACGAACCAGCTGTATGTATATTAAGACTACATTACCCATGAGGCATTGGCTACCCACAAGGCAGCAGTCAAGATGGAGGCCTCTACAGATACTGTACCTAGTCCACATGTGCTCAATAAAAGTGTCTAGCAAAAGCTAGCTGTGTTCATAATAAGAAGGTCTATTTATTAATGAACATAAGATGGTACCAGGATGGTGAAGATCTGCTGAAAATTGTGAAAAGCGACATGGAGAATTTGAAGCCACCAGAGCGTTTGAAAATCACAGGAAAAATCGACTACAATTGGCAGACTTTTAAACAACAATTCGAACTCTACATTGCAGCCATCGGATTCGGTACGAAGCCAGACGCAAGGAAGATAGCGTTGCTGCTTATGGTTGCAGGCCCACAGGCAGTAGAGGTATTTAATACATTTGTATTTAATCCAGAGGAGAACAGAGAAAAATTAGAAAATGTGCTAAAAAAATTTGATGCACATTGCTCTCCCAAAAAGAATGAGACTTATGAAAGATACATCTTCTATTCTCGGACACAGCAGCAAAATGAGACTTTTGATAGCTTTATAACTGATCTGAAACTGAAAGCACAGACATGTAATTTCTCTGAGCTCAAAGCATCCATGATTCGTTACCAGATTGTGTTTGGTATTCATGATAAAATAGTCAGGGAACTTCTGTTGAGAGAAACCGAACTAAATTTTGAAAATGCGGTGAAAATATGCCAAGCCAGCGAGCTAGCTCGAAAGCACGCAAAGACTTTCAGTGAAATCAATAATGATGCGATTGTAATGCGTGATAATGCTGCTGTCGGTGCTGTGTCCTACAAGGGGAAGAAACGTGGGCAGAACAGAAATGAAAAGCAATCGGAGGATGAAAATTTTAATTGTAAACGCTGTGGTTACAAACACCAGTTAAGACAATGCCCAGCATTTGGAAAAATGTGCACAAAGTGTAGTGGAAATAATCACTTTGCCAAATAATGCTTTTCAAAAGTACAAACTAAGAAAAGGCAACGAGTTAATGTAATTGAGGACACTGATTTAAGTGAGACATTTTTTGTAGGAATGGTGTCATGTGACAATATCAAAAAGGATACAGAAAATGTGCAGCCCTCAGAAATGCACAATGCTGAACATAAAGTTAATGCAGTAAAAGAGGACAAATGGATGATCCCACTGCAGGTAAATGGAGCATTAGTTACCTTGAAACTAGACACTGGGGCAAAAGCAAACTTAATCAGTATGAGTGGCATTAACAAAATGAAAGAAAAGCCCAAAATACAGAAAGAGTCAGTACTACTGAAGGACTATAATGGACAGAAAATAGATAGCTTAGGTGTATGCAGACTTAAAGTGACAGTCAAAGATAAAGTGCATCATCTCATGTTTTCTGTTGTGGCTGAAAGATTTGATTCAATACCGGGTGACAAAGCTTGTGAGGACTTAGAACTGGTCAAGAGAGTCCACCGTATAAACTGTGCCATAAGCAGACCAGATGACTCGGTGGATTCTGTAGTGAATATTTTCCAGGATGTGTTCAAAGGATTTGGAATTCTACCATTCACCTACAAGATCCAGCTGAAGGAGCATGCTCAGCCAATGGTACATGCTCCACGAAGAGTCCCAGCACCCCTGCGTGACCGGCTCAAGAATTAACTGGACAGAATGACCACACTAGGAGTCATCAGGAAAGTCGAAGAGCCAACAGACTGGCTTAACTCCATGGTAAAGAAAAAGAACAATGATCTAAGAATATGCATGGATCCAAAGGACTTCAATGCAAACATAAAACGTGAACACTACCAGATTCCCAAGCGAGAAGAAATCCCCAGTGAAATGTCAGGTGCCAGATACTTTACAAAGCTCGATGCCTCACAAGGATTTTGGCAACTAAAACTGGATGAAGAGAGCACCAAATACTGTACCTTCAACACACCATTTGGCAGGTATTGTTTCCTCAGAATGCCTTTCGGGATAATATCTGCATCTGAAATATTTCATAGAGCGATGGAACACATAATTGAAGGTCTGGAAAGAGTTCGGGTCTATGTTGATGGCATCATCATCTGGGGCTCTACACTGAAAGAACACAATGAGAGACTGACTAAGGTGCTACAGAGCATACGCCGGAATGGACTGAAGCTCAACAAAGCCAAGTGTCAGTTTGGCATCCAGGAAGTCACTTTCCTAGGAGATAATCTATCTGGTAAAGGAATAGAGCCAGATATGGAAAAAGTAAACGCCATACTCAAAATGCCCCGACCCACTGACAAAAAAGGAGTGCTATGCATCATGGGGATGATAAACTTCATTGTAAAGTTCATTACTAAATTGTCAGCCAAGACAGCCTGTCTGCGAGACCTGCTACATAAAACAAATGTGTTTGCATGAACAGAAAGACATGAACAAGAGTGGATAAACGTCAAAACAGTGCTGACAACCACACCTGTACTCACCTTCTTTGACCTAACAAAAAGTATCAACGTGTCAATGGATGCATCAAGAGATGGCTTAGGTGCGGTCTTGCTACAAGCAGAGGGTGAAGATTGGAAGCCTGTTGCCTATGCCTCCGAGTCTATGACTGATACTGAGTGTCGATACGCTCAGATCGAAAAGGAATGTCTAGGCTTGGTAGTTGGACTAGAAAAGTTTCATGGTTACATATATGGACTTCCCACCTTCACAGTTGAGACAGACCACAGCCCACTGGTTGCCATCGTAAAAAAGAACCTGAATGAGATGTCTCCAAGAATTCAACGACTCATGATGAAGCTGCAAAGATATGACTTTGAACTGATCTACACACCAGGCAAATACATAGTGCTAGCAGATGCACTATCCCGAGCACCCACAATGAGTCATGTGAGCTCTACTGAAGAAGACTTGGATGTTCATGTGAGTATGGTCACTGCTGCGCTGCCCGTGTCAGACACAAAATCAAAGCAAATAGCAGAAGAAACAGTAAAAGATACAGTATTACAAACAGCAATAGAGATCATTCATCATGGTTGGCCAAAAGGTTCCTGTCCAAAATATTTTCACATAAGGTCAGAATTGAGTGTCGCAAGTGGACTATTACTAAAACAGAACAGAATAGTCATTCCACAGGCTCTACGTCAAGACATGCTCAAAAGGATTCATGAGGCACACCTCGGAATTGAAAAATGCAAAAGGAGGGCAAGAGACACTGTTTATTGGCCTGGCATAAATAAGGACATTGAGAACATGATAGGCAAATGTGAGGCATGTCAGAAACACCAAAACAAACAAGCAAAGGAACCAATGATAGCAGCTGACATACCAACAGCGCCATGGCAAAAGGTTGGTATGGAACTTTTTCATTTAAATGGTAAAGACTATCTAATAGTGATTGACTACTATTCTAACTATCCTGAGATGGCGTTGCTCTCAAGCACATCAGCAAGCAGTGTCATAATGCATGTGAAATCCATCTTCACCAGACATGGAATTCCTAGGATTGCCGTTAGCGACAATGGCCCGTGCTTCAACTGTAATGAGTGGCAACAGTTTGCAGCACATTATGACTTTCAGCACATCACCTTTAGACAGTGGTTCTTCACCTGCTGAACTACTAATGGGTCGCAAGTTGCGCACCACGCTACCCTGCTGTGCAAACGAACAGCAAAGTGAGGAACTGAGACAGAGACTTCAACTGTTAAAGCTGAAACAGAAATCATGCTATGACAAGTCATCCAAAACTCTAAAGCCATTGACAAGGGATGATGTAGTCAGAATTGAGCATCCAGATGCAGGGAACAGGAAAGCTACAGTTCATACACTGTTAGAACTGAGGAAGGACAGATTCTCAGGAGGAACCGCCGTTCCCTCCTAAAGACACAAGAGTCTATTCAAGACCAGATTGATGCCAATGCCGCAACTGCATCGTGTCATTCACCGCCAGAACAATCTCATGAAGACTCATCAGACTTACCCGTGTTGAGAAGATCCACACGTGAAGTAAAAAAAGCCTGATAGACTTAATCTTTGAGTACAATGTAAAGCTTTGAAAATGTGTTGACTGTTTTGAAAATGTTTATGTTTATAGAGCACTAACAAAAGTGTTACTGATATTATCTTTATTGTTTTCTTGAAAGTTGATTGATACTGATTTTGTTAAACCTCAAAGAAAGGGGGATGTAATGAGCAATAACATGTCATTCTATAGTGGACACTAGGTGGAGCCGTAGAGCTGTGTAGAGCTGTATATATATAAGACTACACTACCCAGCTGTCTGTATATTAAGACTACATTACCATGAGGCACTAGGCTACCCACAAGGCAGCAGTCAAGATGGAGGCCTCTACAGATACTGTACCTAGTCCACATGTGCTCAATAAAAGTGTCTAGCAAAAGCTAGCTGTGTTCATAATAAGAATGTCTATTTATTAATGAACATAAGACCCGTAACCCTTAATTCCCTTTACTTCTAGGAAGCGGTATATTTCTGTTTTAAATTTATGTAATGATGTAGCTTCTACAGCTTTTTGGGGCAGCATATTCCATGGACCTACCACCCTCTGAGTGAAGTAGTTCCTCCTCATCTCAGTTTTGAAAGAGCAGCCCCTTAATCTAAGACTATGCCCCCTAGTTCTAGATTCACCCATCACCGGGAACATCCTCCCCGCATCCACCCGATCCAAACCCTTCACAATCTTATATGTTTCAATAAGATCGCCTCTCATTCTTCTGAACTCCAATGAGTAGAGTCCCAATCAACTCAACCTCTCCTCATATGTCCATCCACTCTTCCCTGGGGTTAACCGAGTGAACCTTCTTTGTACTGACTCGAGAGCAAGTATGTCTTTTCTTAAATATAGACACCAAAACTGTACGCAGTATTCCAGGTGCGGTCTCACCAATACCTTGTACAACTGAAGCAATAGCTCCCTATTTTTATATTCTATCCCCCTAGCAATGAAAGCCAACATTCCATTGGCCTTCTTAATCACTTGCTGCACCTGCATACTAACCTTTTGAGTTTCGTGCACCAGGACCCCCAGATCCTTTGTACTTCAGTACTTTCCAGTTTCTTGCCATTAAGATAATAACTTGCTCTACGATTTTTCCTGCCAAAGTGCATAACCTCACACTTTCCAGTATTGTATTCCATCTGCCAAATCACTGCCCACTTACTTAGCCTGTCTATGTTCCCTTGCAGGTTTTTTATGTCCTCCTCACCCACTACTTTCCCTTCCATCTTAGTATCATCTGCAAACTTTGATATGTTACACTCGGTCCCCTCCTCCAAATCGTTAATATACATTGTAAAGAGTTGGGGACCCAGCACTGACCCCTGCGGAACACCACTAGTTACTGATTGCCAGTCTGAGAATGAACCATTTATCCCAACTCTCTGCCTTCTGTTAGATAGCCGATCCTCTATCCATGGCAAAATATTACCCCCAATCCCGTGATTTTTTATCTTAAGCAATAATCTTTTGTGTGGCACCTTGTCAAATGCCTTTTGGAAGTCTAAATACACCACGTCCACTGGTTCCCCTTTATCCACCCTATATGTTACTTCCACAAAGAACTCCAGCAAATTTGTCAACATGACTTCCCCTTCATAAAACCATGCTGACTTTGTCCTATTAAATTATGATTATCCAAATGTCCTGTTACTGTCTCCTTAATAATGGACTCCAAAATTTTACCTACCACAGATGTAAGGCTAACCGATCTATAGTTTCCAGCCTTCTGTCTACTGCCCTTTTAAATAAGGGTGTTACATTAGCAGTTTTCCAGTCTGCCGGGACCTTTGCTGAGTCCAGGGAGATTTGGAAAATTATTACCAATGCATCCACAATCCCTACCGCCACTTCCCTCAAGACCCTAGGATGTAAGCCAGCAGGTCCAGGTGATTTATCTGCCTTGTGTCCCATTATTTTACCGAGTACCACTTCCTTAGTGATTTTGATCGTGTTTAGCTCCTCCCCCCCTATAGCCCCCTGTTTGTCCAGTGTTGGGATATTCTTAGTGTCCTCCACTGTAAAGGCTGATACAAAATATTCATTCAGTGTTTTTGCCATCTCCATATTTCCCACCATTAATTTCCCAGTCTCATCCTCTAAGGGACCAACATTTACTTGAGCCACCCTTTTTCTTTTTATATAACTATAAAAACTCTTACTATCTATTTTTATATTTTTTGCTAATTTACTTTCATAATCTATCTTCCATTTCTTAATCAAACTTTTTGTTATTTTTTGCTCTCTTTTAAAGTTTTCCCAATCCTCTATCCTCCCACTAGATTTGGCTACCATTTATGCCTTTGTTTTTAGTCGAATACTATCCTTAATTTCTTTATTTAGCCACGGATGGCTGTCTTTTCTTTTACACCCTTTTCTTCTCAGTGGAATATATATTTTTTGGAAGTTGTAAAATAACTCCTTAAATGTACACCACTGATCATGTATCGTCTTACCCTTTAATCTATTTTCCCAATCCACTCTGCTCAATTCCGCTCTCATACCTTCATAGTCTCCTTTATTCAAGCTTAGCACGCTTGTTTGAGATCCAACCTTCTCACCCTCTAATTCAATGTGGAACTCAACCATGTTATGGTCACTCATTCAAAGGGGATCCTTTACTAGGACATTTTTAATTAATCCTGTCTCGTTACACAGGACCAGATCTAAGGTTGCTTGCCCCCTGGTCGGTTCAGTTACATACTGCTCAAGAAACCCATCCCCAATACACTCAATGAACTCATCCTCAAGGCAGCCCTGCCCAATTTGATTTGTCCAATTAATATGATAGTTAAAGTCCCCCATAATTATAGATGTTCCCTTATTACAAGCCTCAACTATTTCCTGATTGATACTCCGTCCAACAGAGTTGCAACTGTTTGGAGGCCTATAGACTACGCCCACTAGTGTTTTTTCCCCTTGTTATTCCTTATCTCCCCCCAAACTGTTTCATTATACTGATCTTTTGAACCAATATCATTTCTCTGTATTACAGTGATTCCTTCCTTTATTAACATAGCCACCCCACCTCCCCTTCCTTCCTGCCTGTCCTTCCCGATCGTTAAATGATCTGGTATGTTTAATTCCCAGGCATTGTCACCCTGCAGCCATGTTTCTGTAATGGCCACCAGATCATACGCATATGTAGTTATTTGTGCCATTAACTCGTCTATTTTGTTACAAGTGCTATGTGCATTCAGATAGAGAACTGTCAAATATATTTTGTGACACTTAGTTCCTGCTTTTGCCCTTATTATTATTTTACCTTTTACTCCATACCTTCTGCTCCTTCCTGACACGCTCTGGTTTTTAATTTCCCCAATGCTACCTAAGTCTATGACCTTCTCTGTTGTCATTGTTATTATTTGCTCTCTAGGAACCTCCCCCGCACTAGTTAGTTTAAAGCCCTCTCTACAGCCCTAATTATATGATCCGCCAGGACTCTAGTCCCAGCACTGGCCAAGTGAAGCCCGTCCCAATGGAACAGCTCCCTCCTGTCCCAGTACTGGTGCCAGTGTCCCAGGAAGCAAAACCCATTTCTCCCACACCAGTCTTTGAACCACGCATTTAACTCTCTAATTTTATTTGTCCCAGCCAAATTCGCTCGTGGCTCAGGTAATAATCCAGAGGTTCTGTTTTTTTAATTTGACCCCTAGCTGCTCATACTCCTTTAACAGAACCGGCTTCCTAGTCCTATCTGCATCGTTTGTACCAACATTGACCACGACAACTGGATCCACCCCCTCCCACTGCAAGTTTCTTTCCAGACCAGAGGAGATGTCCTTAACCCTGGCACCGGGTAGGCAACACAGCCTACGGGACTCTCGCTCTCGGCTGCAGTGAACTCTATCTATCCCCCTAATAATACTATCCCCTACCACTACAACATTTCTATTTACTCCCCCCTCTTGAATGGCCCCCCGTTCCACGGTGCTGTGGCCAGGTTGATCATCCTCCCTGCAGTCCCTGCTCCTGTCCCCACAGGGAGTAAGAACCTCGAACCTGTTGGACAAGAGCAAGGGCTGCGGCTGCTCCAACACTACCTCCTGTATCCCCGTACCTGCCTCACTCGTAGTCACACCGTCCTGACCCTGACCATGGGCTACATCTGAATTAATTAACTTCAAAGGTGTGACCACCTCCTGAAACACAGAGTCCAGGTACTTCTCCCCCTCCCTGATGTGTCGCAGTGTCTGAAGCTCAGACTCCAGCTCATCAACATGGAGCTGGAGTTCCTGTAGCAGCAGACACTTGTCACAGATGTAACCACCGTGAGCCTCAATGGGGTCCACCGGCTTCCACATCTCGCAACAGCAACACATCACCTGCTCCATTCTAAGTAATGAATTACATTTTTTATTGTTAGTGATGGACACCCTCTGCCCGATTTTAGATGCTTGTATCCCCTTTAATTAATTGGATTTAAATTAAATCAATCCCTCTAATTACACCAGTTAAATGGTTTACCAACAGTCACTCTGCACCAGAAAGGCCTTATTGACTACAACCCACAGTGTTAAAGTTTGAAAAGAGCACCTAACACCTCACTCACCCTAACTCACACTTACCCAAACTCACAGCACTCTCTGCTGACTCGCACTCACTGCTTGCTCGCACTCGCACTGGTCTTTTTATACTGTTTGTTTGTTTACAGCCAAATGAGTCACCCCTGCTGATTGGTTAGAAAACTGGTTTCCACTGCCTGCTGTGCCAATTTACTCCTACTGCAGTGTAACCTTGTTTTACTCTTCTTAAACCAACAGAATCCCAAATATTTAACTTTTCCCCTTTACTTAAACTGCTTAAGAAATCTTTTCAAGAATGATTTAAAGAGAAATAACAATTAAAGAACTCTCACACTTACCCAAACTCACAGCACTCTCTGCTGACTCGCACTTCCAGTAACGTTTTCTACCCCTTGCTATTGATCAGTTCTACCCATACACATTCCACATCATCAGAGCTAATATTCTTCCTTACAATTGTGTTAATCCCCTCTTTAACCAGCAAATCTACCCCACCTCCTTTTCCTTTTTCCCTATCTTTCCTGAATATTGAAAACCACTGGATGTTGAGTTCCCAGCCTTGGCCACCCTGGAGCCATGTTTCTGTAATCCCAATCATATCATATTCTAAAGGATAGAAACAGAGATTTGTGGTGAATGGTTTTTTTTCGGACTGGAGTTAGGTATACAGTGATCTACACCAGCGTTCAATACTTGAAGCACTGCTGTTTTCGGTATACATTAATTATTGAACTTGAGGGTGCAAGGTAAAATTTAGAAATTTGCAGCTGACACGATATTTGGAAGTTAGTAAAATACATCCATAGGACATGGACAGGCTGTTGAAATGAGCAGACACATGGCAGATGAAAATAAAGCCAAATATATGAGATGTTACATCTTGGTAGTAAGAACGAGGAGAGACAATACATGCTAATTTTAAAAGTGGTGTAGAATAGAGCGTCCTGGCGTTGTTTGTGTACAAATCGTTGAAGGTGGCAGGACAGATTACCAAAGCAGTTAAGAAAGCATATGGAATCCTGGCCTTCATTACTAGAGGCATCGAGTACCAAAGGCAGGAAGTTATGTTAAACGTTTATAAAACATTAGTTCGGTCCCAGCAGGAGTAGTGTGCCTAATTCTGGGCATCACACTTTAGGAAGGATGGGAAGGCTTTGGGGCGGGTACAGAGAAGATTTACTGGAATAGTTCCAGGGATAAGATATTGCAGTGCGTGGATAGAATGGAGAAGGTAAGGCATATTCCTTAGAGTAGAGAAGGCTAAACAATAGACTTGATAGAGGTGTTCAAAATCATGAAGGCTTTGGATAGAGTAAATAAGGAGAAACTGCTTGCAAAGGCTAAATGTCGATAACCAGAGGGCACAGATCTAAGGTAATTGGCAAAAGAACCAGAAGCGAGAAGAGGATGATCATTATTTACAGCACGTTTTGTTAGGATTCCGAATGCACTGCCTGATAGGATGGTGGATGCAGATTCAATATTAACCTCCACAATGGCATTGGATAAATCTTGAAGGAGAATAAATTACAGGAATATGGGGAAAAAACAGGGAAAGGGCCTAACTGTATTGTTCTTCAAAACTGCCGTCGAAGACCCGATGGGCCGAATGGCCTTTGTCGTTGTTGCACTACTCTATGATTCTATGTTTCTGTAACTCTACTAATTTCTCTGTATCAGCCCTATCAAAGCACTTTAACATTTCACTAACTTTCTTAATATCGCTCCTCAATCATCAATATTCAAAGGAATACAAGCCAGCTTTTTACAAATTTTTCCCTTAATCTAACACAATAAGCCCCGCTAACATTTTGGTGAATCTTTTGAGGCTCTCCCGCGGAGGCCAATATAACATCGCTGAGAAGCTGTGCCAAATATGGATGCTGTAATTCCGATGGCACTGATCTAGGCTCCAAAGAATTGACGCATAACTTCCTGCATTACATTAGACTCTGGATTTTTTTTCTTCTCTAGTAGATTTTAATGATTTGTGAGCTTTGTCTCCCCAACAGTTTATAGTTATCCATCAATTAGAAAATACTCCGAATTACCAAACGTAATTCCAAAGTGGATGAGGTCACACTTGTGAACAATTAACTCCATTTGCCGTGGTTTTGCCCTTTCACCTAATTTGTCTTTTTCACTGAAGTTATGCTTCGCTCCCAATTACACTAATGCAGTGCCTCCTAACTGAGTGCAATCGTCATATTTAAATTTCCATCTCTCTGTTGCTTCATTCAAGTCATTAATAAAAATGGAATAAATTTGAGGCCCCGATACAAATATTTGGGGAACAGCACCTCTCAGAACCGAATCCGTTTTAAAGATCATGTCGCTTGTGGGAGGGAGGCTGTTACTGAAGTGAAGCCTGTGGGCGAAAATCAGTTTAGGTTCGTGAGAGAAAAGCACTGCACAGGCGGGATCACTGGAGATGGAAATGCCAAATGTAGAGGATGTAATGATGCCTGTTAGTCAGTGAATGTCGTTGTTTGAAGCACAGTTAGCAGATCTCGGACAGCCCAGTCCGTAGAGCAACAGGATCTAATCCGAGGGTCCAGGTTCAGGAACTCTGGTAGCTCCGTCATTCGAGCATCAGTTTTTAATCTGAGGGCCCACTGTCCAGAGCTTCGATAGCTCAGTCAGTAGAACATCAGGCATTAATCTGAGGGAACAGATCCAGAGCTCCGAAAGCTCAGTCGGTAGAGCATCAGGCTTTAATCTGAGGGTACTGATCCAGAGCTCCGATAGGTCAGGTGGTAGAGCATCAGGCTTTAATCTGAGGGTACTGATCCAGAGCTCCGATAGGTCAGGTGGTAGAGCATCAGGCTTTAATCTGAGGGCCCACTGTCCACAGCTCCGATAGCTCAGTCGGTAGAGCATCAGGCTTTAATCTGAGGGCCCAGTGTCCAGAGATTGGATAGTTAATGCGATAGACCATCAGGCTTTAATCAGAGGGCCCACTGTCCAGAGCTTGGATAGCTCAGGTGATAAAGCATCAGGCTTTAATCTGAGGGCCCAGGGTCCAGAGCTCTGATAGCTCATGCAGTAGAACATCAGGCTTTAATCCGAGGGTCCGGGGTTCAGAGCTCCGATAGCTCAGGCGGTAGAGCATCAGAATTTAACCCGAGGGTCCAGATCCAGAGCTCCGATAGCCCAGGCTCAGGCGGTAGAGCATCAGACTTTAATCTGAGGGTCCAGATCCAGAGCTCCAATAGTCTAGACTCAGGTGATAAAGCATCAGGGTTTAATCTAAGGGTCCAGATCCAGAGTTCCAATAGCCCAGACTCAGGTGATAAAGCATCAGGGTTTAATCTAAGGGTCTAGATCCAGAGCTCCGATAGCTCAGTCGGTAGAGCATCAGGCTTTAATCTGAGGGCCCGTGGTCTGGATCTTGAATAGCTCTGTCGTTAGAGCATCAGGCTTTAGTCTGTGGGCCCAGGTTCTAGAGCCTGGATAGCTCAGGCGATAGGGCATCAGGATTTAATCTAATAGAATCATAGAAAGTTACAGCATGGAAGGAGTCCATTTCGGCCCATCGTGTCTGCGCAGGTCAACAAACAGCTATCCAGCCTAATCCCACTTCGCAGCTCTTGGTCCGTAGCCCTGCTGGTTAGAGCTCCCCAAGTGCACATCCAAGTACTTTTTAAATGTTGTTAGGGTTCCTGCCTCTACCATTCTTTCAGGCAGTGAGTCGCAGACCCTCACAACCCTCGGGGTGAAGAAATTTCCCCTCTGAACCTTCCACCAATGTCTTTAAATCTGTGCCCTCTCGTTTTTAATACCTCTGCTAAGGGAAATTGGTCCTTTCTATCCACTTTATCTATGCCACTCATAGTTTTATACACCGAAATAAGGTCTCCCCTCAGGCTCCTCTGTTCCAAGGGCAACAGACACAGCCTATCCAGCCATTCTTCAATAATAAGATACTCCACTCTCGGCAACATCCTTGTAAATCTCCTCTGTACCATCTCTAGTGCAATCATATCTTTCCTGTAATCTAAGGATCTAAGATTGAGAGCTCTGATAGCTCAGGTGGTAGAGCATCAGGATTTAACCTGGATGGTCCGGGGTTCAGAGCCCTGATAGCTCAGGCAGTAGAGCATCAGGATTTAATCTGATGATCCGGGGTTCAGAGCCCTGATAGCTCAGGCGGTAGAGCATCAGGCTTTAATCTGATGGTCCGGTGTTCAGAGCCCGGATAGCTCAGGCGGTAGAGCATCAGGCTTTAATCTGATGGTCCGGGGTTCAGAGCCCGGATAGCTCAGGCGGTAGAGCATCAGGCTTTAATCTGATGGTCCGGGGTTCAGAGCCCGGATAGCTCAGGCGGTAGAGCATCAGGATTTAATCTGATGGTCCGGGGTTCAGAGCCCGGATAGCTCAGGCGGTAGAGCATCAGGATTTAATCAGAGGTTCCAGGATTTAAGCCCCTGGCGGGGCGTTTCTTTTAAAATCTGATTGTCATCTCCACATTCGTGCAGCACCATAACACACGGGCATTGCACAAGGATTGTAGGAATAGGAGTCGGCCATTTATCCCCACGAGCCCGTTTTGCTATACTTTTCTTCTTAGGCAGTCCCTCGGAACCGAGGATGACTAGCTTCCACAATAAAAATGAGTTCTCAGGTGACTGCTGAGTCCAATGCGGGACCTACAGTCCCTGTCACAGGTGGGACAGACGGTGGTTGAAGGGGCGGGTGGGTGGGGTGCTTGGTTTGACGTGCGCTCCTTCCGCTGTTTGTGCTTGTTTGCTACTTGCTCCCGGTGAAGAGATTCGAGGTGTTCGGTGCCTTCCCGGATGCTTCTCCTCCACTTTGTGCGGATATGGGCCAGGGATTCCCAGGTGTCGGTGGGGATGTTACACTTTTTCAAGGAGGCTTTGAGGGTGTCCTTGAAGCATTTCTTCTGCCCACCTGGGGCTCTCTTGCCGTGTCAGAGCTCCGAGTAGACCACTTGTTTTGGGAGTCTCATTTGGCGTTTTGCCACCCAATTAGATCATGGCTGATCAGTGATTCAGTCCATATACACGCCATTGCCCATATCCCTTAATATGGTTGTTGAACAAAATATTATCAATATCAGCTTTAACATTAACAATTGACCAATCATCAACTGCAGATTGTGGAAGAGAGTTCCACATTTCTATTACACTTTGCAAGTACAATTGTTCCCGAACTTCACTCCTGAAAGACCTGGCTCTATTATTCAGGCTGTGTCAGCTAGTCCTGGACTCCCGAAACATCGCCAATAGTTTGTCTCTATCTACTCTATCAGTTCCACTTACTATCTTTAAAGATTCAACCAAACCACCAAATTACCTTCTAAATTCGGGGACATACATCCCCTGTTTGTGTAATCTCTCCTCGTAATTTAACCAATGGAGTCTATATATCATTCTGGAAAATCTAGGCTACTTACTTTAAGGCTAACAGTGCCTTCATAAGGTGTGGAGCGCAGAGATGAACACAGTACTCCAGGTGTGGTCTAAACAGGGTTCTGTACAGCTGTAGCTTAACCTTTCCCCCTTATAATGTAGTCCTCTAGGTATAAATACCAGCATTCAGATAGTCTTTTTTATTTCATTTCTGCACTGTCCATGATATTACAACGATAGATGTACATGGACCATTAATCTCTTTGGATCTCCACTTTTTCCAGCTTTTCACCTTTAAAAAGTATTCTGATCTCTCCTGTTTAGATCCAACTTGGATGATGTCACACTTGCACACAGTGAAGTCGATTTGCCATAATTTTGCCAACTAACTTAAGCTGTCTCTTTCACTTTGGTTACATCCCGGTCCCATTCGCATAATACACTGTCTCTGAACTTAGTGCGAACTTCAACCTTGGATCTATAACACTCTATTGCTCCATCCAAGTCATTAATATATATGGTGACATGGTGAGTATCTGGGGAACAGCACTTCGCACACCTGGCGCCGCTGCTAAAGAGCGTGTCATTTGTGGGTGAGAGAATATGTCTGAAGTGAAGCCGATGGGGGGCAGGCAGTCTGGATTTGTGACAGAAATGCGCTGTACAGGTGGAATTATTGGACAGGCAATTGTAGAGGGGGCGATCTGTGATTTCTGTGAAGCCAGTGAAGGTCCATTTATGATATTTAGAGACCAGTGACCGAATAGCTCAGTTGGTAGAGCATCAGATTTTTAAACTCGGGCTTCAGGGTTCAAAGTCGGTGTTCGGGCATTGCTTTTAAATCGCGATGCTCATCTTCACTTTCGTGCAATACCATAAAGTTCGAGCATGTGAGAGTGATCATAGGAACAGGACGAGGCCATTTACCCACTCGAGACTGTTTCGCCATTCATTTAGATCTATGAACTAGCACCGTTTACATATTTTAGCCCCATCTCCCTTAATATATTTAGTTAACACAAATTTATCAGTCTCAGGGTTAATGTCTTAATCCAAATGTCTTAATCCAAATGTTCACTCTCGGGAGCCACAAGCCTATATTTCGTTGTACTGCACTTGTGCACTAACAATGACAATAAAAGTTAATTTGATTTGATTTTTGATTTGAAAAGTAAATCCATTTGCCAAACTTTGGCCCATTCACTTAATCTATTAATATATTTTTGTAATGTTATGCATCCATCCACAATACTTGCAACGTCGCCTATTTTTGTGTCATCGAGAAATTGATTACTGGCTCTCAATCCCATCATCAAAGTCGTCAATAAATATTGTGAATGATTCAGGCTCAGCACAGATCCCCCGGGGCAGCATTAGTTATATTCTGCAAATTAACCTAGCTGCCCATTATCCATAGACCCTGTACCATATCACTCAACCAATTTCCTAACCAAAACAATAATCTGCCTTCAATTCCATGAGCTTCAACTTTAGCTAACTTTTTTTTAAGCGGGACTTTATTGAATGCATTTTTCCCCCATGTATACTAGTTTTTAATGATTTGTGAACTGAGACTCAAAAACCTCTTTGCTCCACAACAGTTAATAACTTCCCATCGTTTAGAAAATACTCCGTGTTATCTCACTTGGGTCCACAGTGTATGATGTCAAACTTGCGCACAATGAACAAGATTTGCCATTGTTTGGCACAGAAACTTCATATGTCAATGACCCGTTGGTTTTGTCCTGCTCCGATTTGCACAACAACGGTGTCTCTTAAATTAGTGAGATCTTCAAACTTGTATTTGTAACAATCTATTGCTGCATCTAAGTCATTCATAAATATGGTGAAAAGTTAAGGATCCAATACAGATATCTGGGGAGCCACACTTCTCACATCTGACCCCGCTCCTAAAGATGTCATTAGTGGGAGGGAGCCTATTTCTGAAGTGAAGCCGATGGGAGGCAGACAGTCTGGATATGTGAGAGAAATGCACTGCAGAGGCGGGATTACTGGACAACCAGACGTAAATTCTAGACTGTGTAATTATGCATGTCAGGCTTTGACGGTCCTTGTGTGGCCTATCAAACACCAGAGCAGAGATAGCTCAGTCGGTAGACTATCAGACTTTCATTCTAAACAAGTCCATGTTCGGGCATTGCTTTTAAATCGCGATTCTCATCTCCACATTCGTGCAGTAACATAACATTACAGCATTTGACAATTATCAGAGGAGTAGGCTGTTAAACCCCTGGACCCTGTTCGCAATTGAATGAGATCTGTGACCTAACTCCGTTTACATCCCTTTGCCCAATATTCCTTAATACCTTTGGTTCACAAACATTTATAAAACTCAGGATTAAAATGAACAATTCACCTAGCATCAGCTGCTGTTTGCGAAAGTGAGTTACAAATTTCTACCACCCATTTCATGTACAACGCTTTCCTAACTTCAACCTTAAAGACATTAGGCTAATGTTTAGGGAATGTCACCTAGAATCATAGAATGGTTACAGCACGGATGAAGGCCATTCGGCCCGTCGTGCCCATGTCATAGAGTCATAGATCATAGAGTCATAGAGTCATACAGCACGGAAAGAGGCCCTTCGGCCCATCGCGTCCATGCCGGCCATCAAGCACTGACTAATCTAATCCCATTTTCCAGCGTTTGGTCTGTAACCTTGTATGCTCTGGCATTTCAAGTGCTCATCCAAATGCTTCTTGAATGTTGCGAGGATGTCTGCCTCTACCACCCTCTCAGGCAGTGAGTTCCAGATTCCAACCACCCTCTGGGTGAAAAACTTCCCTCTCAAATCCCTTCTAAACCTCCTGCCTCTTACCTTGAATCTATGCCCCCTTGTTATTGACCCCTCTACTAAGGGAAAAAGCTACTTTCTATCTACCCTATCTATGCCCCTCATAATTTTGTACACCTCAATCAGGTCCCCCCTCAGCCTTCTCTGCTCCAAGGAAAACAACCCCAGCCTGTCCAGTCTCTCTTCATAGCTGACGCGCTCCAGCCCAGGTAACATCCTGGTGAATCTCCTCTGCACCCTCTCCAAAGCAATCACATCCTTCCTATAGTGTGGCGACCAGAACTCCACACAGTATTCCAGCTGTGGCCTAACCAGCGTTTTATGCAGCTCCATCATAACCTCCCTGCTCTTGTATTCTATGCCTCGGCTAATGAAGGCAAGTATCCCATATGCCTTTTTCACCACCTTATCCACCTGTTCTGCTGCCTTCAGGGATCTATGTACATGCACACCAAGGTCCCTCTGACCCTCCGTCTTACCGAGGGTCTTACCATTCATTGTGTATTCCCTTGCCTTGTTAGTCCCTCCAAAGCGCATCACCTCACACTTTTCAGGGTTAAAGTCCATTTGACACTGTACCGCCCATCTGACCAACCCATCTATGTCGTTCTGCAGACTGAGGCTACCATCCTCACTATTTACCAGCCCACCAATTTTCGTGTCATCTGCGAACGTACTGATCATACCTTTTAAATTCACATCCAAATCATTAATGTAGACCACAAACAGCAAGGGACCCAGCACCGATCCCTGCGGTACCCCACTGGACACAGGCCTCCTGTCACAAAAACAACCTTCGACCATCACCCTCTGCCTTCTGCCACTTAAGCCAATTTTGCATCCAATGTGCCAAGGCACCCTGGATTCCATGGGCTCTTACCTTCTTGACCAGTCTCCTATGCGGGACTTTATCGAAAGCCTTACTGAAATCCATGTATACCACATCCACTGCGCTACCCTCATCCACACACCAAGTCAACCCCTCAAAAAATTCAATCAAATTAGTCAGACATGATCTTCCCTTGACAAAGCCATGCTGACTATCCCTGATTAATTCTTGCCTCTCCAACTGGAGACTAATATTGTCCCTCAGAATTTTTTCTAATAATTTCCCTACCACTGATGTTAGGCTCACTGGCCTGTAGTTCCCTGGTTTATCCCTACTACCCTTCTTGAATAATGGTACTACATTAGCTGTTCTCCAGTCCTCTGGCACATCCTCTGTGGCCAGAGAGGTCCTGAAAATTTGTGTTAGAGCCCCTGCAATCTGCTCTTTTGCCTCGCACAGCAGCCTGGGATACATCTCGTCCGGGCCTGGGGATTTATCCACTTTTAAGCCTGCTAAAACCGTCAATACCTCCTCCCTCTCGATGCTAATATGTTCGAGTATATCACAGTTCCCCTGCCCTATTTCTATGTTTACATCGTCCTTCTCCATAGTGAAAACAGATGCAAAAAATTCATTTAGAACCCCACCTACATCTTCCGGCTCCACACACAGATTGCCACTTTGGTCCCTAATGGGCCCTACTCTTTCCCTAGTTATCCTCTTACCCTTAATATACTTATAAAACACCTTAGGATTTTCCTTGATTTTGCTTGCCAGTTTTATTTGATGGCCCCTCCTCGCTCTCCTAATTTCTTTTTTATGTATCCCCCTGCACTTGTTATGCTCCTCTAGGGCTTTCTCTGTCTTTAGCCTTTTGTATATGCCAAAAGCCCTCCTTTTTTTCCTAATCCATTCTCGTATATCCCCTGACATCCAAGGTTCCCTGTGGTTTTTGGACACACCCTTGACCTTTACGGGAACATGATGTTGCCATTGTACGACCTCAATTTCCCTTCTGAAAGACTCCCATTGCTTCGATGCGGATTTTCCTACAAGTAGCTGATCCCAGTACACTTTGGCCAGATCCTGCCTTATCCTATTAAAATCGGCCTTCCCCCAATTTAGAACCTTTATTTCCGGTCCATCTCTGTCCTTCTCCATGACTACCTTAAATCTCACCGAATTATGGTCACTGTCACCAAAGTGCTCACTTACTAACACTTCTTCCACTTGGCTGGCCACATTCCCTAGAATTAGGTCCAGTACCGCCCCCTCTCTTGTAGGACTTTCTACATGCTGGCTCAAAAAGCTCTCCTGGATGCACTTTAAGAATTCTGCACCCTCTAAGCCTTTCACACTCTGACTATTGGGGAAGTTGAAATCCCCCACTATTATTACCCTATTATTTGCACATTTCTCTGAGATTTGCCTACATATCTGTTCTTCTATCTCCCCCTGACTGTTTGGGGGCCTATAATACACTCCCAGCATAGTGCTTGCCCCTTTATTGTTTTTAAGTTCCACCCATATGGCCTCATTAGAGGAACCTCCTAATATATCCTCCCTCCTTATAGCAGTAATTGACTCCTTAAATAATATTTCGACACCCCCTCCTCTTTTACCTCCCCCTCTGTCTCGCCTGAAGATTCTATACCCCGGAATATTGAGCTGCCAGTCTTGCCCCTCCCTCAACCATGTCTCCGTGATAGCAACAATATCATACTCCCATGTGTTCATCAACACCTTCAGTTCATCCACCTTATTTGCAAGACTCCTTGCATTAAAATAAATGCCATCCAGACTTGCCCTACTCCCTTGTGCCGTTACATATTTGCCCTTCCTTCGAAGCTGACTTGTTTTTTCCTCTATATTTGGCTGAGCTTCACCCCCTATTGTAGCTCCACTCTGTATTCCATCCCCCTGCCAAGTTAGTTTAAACACACCCCCAACAGTGCGGCTCTTAGCGAGTCCCACTTCCCAGCCCTTTCCCCGTAGCCCTGCAAATGTTTTACCTACAGCTATTTATCCAACTCCCTTTGAAAAATAACATTAAGTCTGCCTCCACCAGCCATTCAGGCAGTGCATTCCAGATCTTAACCACTCACTGTGTAAAAAACATTTTTCTTACATCGCCTTAGGTTCTTTTGCCAATCACCATAAATCTGTATCCCCTGGTTCACGAACTTCCCGCCAATGGGAACAGTTTCTCTCTATCTACTCGGTCCAGACCCCTCATTATTTTGAACACCTCTATCAAATCTCCTCTCAACCTTCTCTGCTCCAAAGACAACAACTCCAGCTTCTCCAGTCTATTCACATAACTGAAGTCCCCCATTCCTGGAAACATTTCATAAATCTTTTCTGCACCTTCTCTAAGGCCTTCACAACCTTCCTAAAGTGCGGTGTCCAGAATTGGACACAATACCCCAGTTGGATCTATACCAGTGTTTTACACATGTACATCATAACGTTCACACTTTTGTACTCTATACATCTCTTTATGAATCCCAGGATCCCGTAAGCATTTTTAAACACATTCTCAACCTGCCCTGCCACCTTCAACGACCTGTTTACACATACCCCTAGGTCACTCTGTTTGTGCACCTCCTTTAGGTTTGTACCATTTAGTTTATGAGTCCTCTCCTTATTGTTTTTACCAAAATATATCACTTCACACTTTTCTGCATTAAATTCCAACTGCCACGTGTCCGCCCATTTCACTAGACTGTCTATGTCTTCCGAAGGCTATCACTCTTCCCTATACTGTTCACTATACTTGCAAGTTTTGCGTCATCTGCAAATTTTGAAATTGTGCCCTGAACACCCACAACCAAGGAAATAGTGGTCCTAGAGCGACCCCTGAGGAACATCAATGTTGCCTTCCACCAGTCCGAAAAACAAGCGCTCACCACTACTTTCTGTTTCCTATCACTTAGTATCCATGCTGCCACTGTCCCTTTTATACCATAGGCTTCAACTTTGCAGGCGAGCCTATTATGTGGCATTTTTGGTCGAACACCTCTTGGAAATCCCTGTACACTACGTCAACTGCATTACCTTCATCAACACTCTCAGTTACCTCATCAAAACACTCGACCAAGTTGGTTAAAAACGATTTGCCTTTAACAAATCTGTACTGGCTTTAATTAATTAATGCACACCTATCCAAATGGCTGTTCATTTTGTCGCTGATTACACTTTCTAAATGCTTCCCCACTACCGAGGTTAAACTGACTGGCTTGTATTTACTCAGATTATCTTAACATCCCTTTTTGAACAATAGTGTAACCTTTGTATTTCTGCAGTCCTCTGGCACCACACCCGTATCTATGGACGTTTGGAATGTAATGGCAATTACCTCCGTGATTTCCACCCTCAATGCCCACAACATCCTAGGATGCATCCCATCCGTTCCTAGTTATTTATCTACTTTAAATACAGCCAGTCTTTCTAATCCCTCTCCCATATCAATTTTATCCTATCAAGTGTCTACACTACCTCCTGCTTCACTATGTCTGTGGCAGAATCCTCTTCTTGGGTGAAGAGAGCTGCAAAGTATTCGTTTAGTATCTCAGCAATAACATCTGACTCCATGCATAGGTCGCCTTTTTGGTCCCTTGTCGGCCCCACCCCTCCTCTAGCTAACGTTTTACTATTTCTATTCCTATAGAAGACTTTCGGATTGCCCTTTATGTTGGATGCCATTCTATTCTCATACCCTGTCTTTGTCCCTCTTATTTCCATTTGTACTTCTCTTACCGTTCTATATATAGTCTGATTTTCAGTGACTTTGCAAACTGATTTCTGTCATATGCGTTCCTTTTCTGCTTCTTCATATTCTCTATTTCTTTCGTCATCTAGGAAGCCCTGTCTTTATTGGCCCTGCCTAGACGAGGACTCGCTAACCATACGAAATAGTTTATCTTTTTCCACCCTCTCAGTTCCCCTTAATATCATGAAAAATTATATCAAATCACCCCTTAACTGCCTAAATTCCAGGGAATGGAACCATAGTTTGTGTAATCTCTCCTCGTAATTTAACACTTGGAGTCAATGTATCAGCATGGTAAATCTATGCTTCACATCTTTCCGAATATGTGGTGCCCAGAAATGAACACAGTCTAAACAGGGCTTTGTATAGCTGTAGCATAACTTCTACCCCTCATATTATAGTCCTGCAAATACAAATAACGGATATGATATGACTGGGATTACGGAAACATGGCTCCAGGGCTGTGAACTCAACATCCAGGGGTATTCACTATTCAGGAAAGACAGGCAAAAATGAAAAGCACGTGGGGTAGCATTGCTTGTTAAAGAGGAGATTAAAACAATTGTAAGGAAGGGTATTAGCTCTGATGATGTAGAATCTGTATGGGTAGAGCTGAGAACTACCAAGGGACAGAAACCGTTAGTGGGAGTTGTATACAGACACCCCAAACAGTAATGCGGTGCTTAGGGATGTCATTAAATGGGAAATTAGAGATGCGTGCAATAAAGTCACAGCAGTTTTTATGGGTGCCTTTAAGCTACATATAGATTGGGCTAACCAAATTCGTAACAATACTGTGGAGGAGGAATTCCTGGAGTTTTTACGGGATGGTTTCCTGGGCCAATATGTCAAGCAACCAACTAGAGATCAGGCCATCTTAGACTGGGTTTTATGTAATGAGTAAGGATTAGTTAGCAATCTTGATGTGCGAGGTCCCTTGTGGCGGAGCGATCATAATATGATAGAATTCTTCATTAAGATGAAGAGTGAAGTATTTGACTCAGAGACCAGGGTCCTGAATTTAAATAAAGGAAACTACAATGTTATGAGGCGTGAGTTGGGTAGGTTGATGAGGGAATGTTACTCAAAGTGTTGACGGTGGATAGGCAATGGCAAACATTGAAAGATTGCATGGATGAACTACAGAATTTGTTCATCACTGTTTGGCATAACAATAAAACAAAAAAGGTGAATCAGCCGTGGCTAACAAGGGAAATTAGGGATAGCAGAAGATCCAAGGAGAGGACATATAAATTGGCCAGAAAAAGCAGTAAACCTGAGGATTGGGAGCAGTTGAGGATTCAACAAAGGAGGACAAATGGATTACTTAAGGAGGGGGGAAATAGAGTATGAGAGTAAGCTTTCAGGGAACATAAAAACTGACTGTAAAAGCTTTTATAGATATGTGAAGAGAAAAAGATTATTGAAGTCAAGCGTAGGTCCCTTGCAGTCAGAATCAGGGCAATTTATAATGGGGAACAAAGAAATGGCAGTCCAATTACTTACATACTTTGGTTCTGTCTTCACAAAGGAGGACACGAATAACCTCCCAAAGATGTCGGGGAACATAGGGTCTAATGAGAGGGAGGAACTGAAAGAAATCAGTTTTTGTAGGGAAATGGTGATAGGGAAATTGATAGGACTGAAGGCCGATAAATCCCCAACAATCTTCATCCTAAGGTACATAAGGAAGTGGCCCTAGAAATACTGGATGCATTGTTGGTCATCTTCCAAAATTCTATAGACTTTGGAACAGTTCCCATGGATTGGAGGGTAGTTAATTTTATCACACTTTTCAAAAAAGGTGGTAGAGAGAAAATGAGGAATTATACATTGGTAAGCCTGACATCGGTAGTGCAGAAAATGCTATAGAGTCCATTATAAATGATGTAATAGCAGAGCACTTGGAAAACAGTGACAGGATCGGACAAAGTCAACATGGATTTACAAAAGGTAAATCGTGCTTGACTAATCTATTGGAAATTTTTGAGGATGTAACTGATAGAATAGATAAAGGAGAACCAGTGGGTCTGGTGTATTTGTAATTTCAGAAGGCTTTCGACAAGGCCCCACATAAGAGATTAGCGTGTAAAGTTAAACCACATGGGTTTGGGGGTAAGGTATTGTCTTGGATCGAGAATTGGTTGGCAGACAGAAAGCAACGAGCTGGAATAAACGGGTCTTTTTCCAAGTGGCAGGCAGAGATTAGTGGGGTACCACAGGGATCGACCCTTGGACCCCAGCTATTCACAATATATATTAATCATCTAGACGAGGGAACTAGATGTAATATCTCCAAGTTTGCAGACGACACAAAGCTAGGTGGGCGTGTGTGCTGTGAGGAGGATACCGATAAACTCCAGTATGATTTGGACAGGTTGAGTGATTGGGCAGATGCATGGCAGATGCAGTATAATGTGGATAAATGCGAGGTTTTCCACTTTGGTGGCAAAAACAGGAAGGCAGATAGTTATCTGAAAGGCAATAGATTAGGAGAAGGGAAGTGCAATGAGACCTGGGTGTCCTTGTGCACCAGTCGCTGAAGTTAAGCATGCAGGTGCAGTAGGCGGTTAAGAATGCAAATGGTATGTTGGCCTTCGTAGCGAGAGGATTCGAGTACAGGAACAAGGATGTCTTGCTACAGTTGTACAGGGCCTTGGTGAGACCACATCTTTAGTATTGTTTGCAGTTTTGTTCGCCTTACCTGAGGAAGGAAGTTCTTGCCATGAAGGGAGTGCAGCGAAGATTCACCAGACTGATACCTGGGATGGCAGCAATGACTTATGAGGAGAGATTGGGTCGATTATATTTATACCTGCTGGAGTTTAGAAGAATGAAAGTGGCTCTCATTGAAACTTATAAAATTCTAACCGGACTAGACAGACTAAATGCAGGAAGGATGTTCCCGATGGCCGGGGAGTCCAGAAAGAGGGGTCACAGTCTAAGGATAAGTGGTAAGCCATTTAGGACAGAGATGAGGAGGAATTTCTTCACCCAGAGAGTGGTGAACATGTGGAATTCCCTACCACAGAAGGCAGCTGAGGCCAATTCATTAATTATATTCAAGAAGGTGTTAGATATATTTCTTAAGGCTAAAGCGATCAAGGGATATGTGGAGAAGGCAGGGACAGGGTACTGAATTTGACTGATCAGCCATGATCTCATTGAATGGTGGAGCAGGCTCGAGGGGCCAAATGGCCTACTCCTGCTCCTATCTTCTATGTTTCTATGTTTCTATATTACCAGCATTCCATGAGTGTTTTTTTGATTATTTAATGTACCTCTCTATGACAATTTAATGATATATGTTCAAGGGTCCTTAATTCTCTTTGGACTTCCAGTTTTTCAGCTGTCCAACACTTAGAAAGTTTTCTGTCCCTTTTAGGTGCGAACTGGAAGCCTCACACATGTCTATTTTAAATTATTTTGCCACAATTTTGGACGTTCACTTAACCTATTAAATTTTCTTTGTAAATTGTTTATTTCCATCTACACAGCTTGCAATGCTGCCTACCTCTGTGACATCGTCAAATCTGGATATGTGGCTCACAATTCCATCATCTAAATCGTTAAAAACTAAGATCAATATTTCGGGCTCAATACAAAACCCTCAGGGACAGCACTAGTATCATCCTGGCAATAAGATACCTGCCCATTATCCATACACTCTGTAACCTATCGCTCAACCAATTTCCTAACCAAGACAATAATTTGCTTTCAATTCCATGAGCTTCAACCTTAGCAAACAGACTCTAATGCGGGACTTTAACGAACGCCTTTTTGTACATGTATGGTAGTTTTTAATGATTTCTGAACTGGAGCTCACAAACCTCTTTGTTCCTCAACAGTTAATAGCTTCCCATTATTTCGAAAGTAATCAGAATTTTCATATTGGTTTTCAAAGTGGATGATGTCATATTTGCGAACAATGAACATGATTTGCCATAATTTTACCACAAAATTAATGTGCCTCTGTTCCACAGAATAATAGAGTCATAGAAAGTTACAGCATGGAACGAGATCATTTCGGCCCATTGTGTCTGCGCCGGCCAATGAAGACATATCCAGCCTAAACCCACTTCCCAGCTCCTGTTCCATAGCCCTGCAGGTTAGAGCATCCCAGCTAAACATCCATGTACTTTTCAAATGTGGTTAGGGTTCCTGCCTCTATCACCCTTTCAGTCAATGAGTTCCAGACCCCCACCACCCTTTGGATGAAGAAATTTTCCTTTAAATCCCTTCTAAAGCTTCCACCAATTACTTTAATTCTGTGCCCTCTGGTTTTTGACACCTCTGCTAAGGGAAATAGCTTCATTCTATCCGCATTATCTATGCCCCTCATAATTTTATACACCTCAATATGGTTTCCCTCAGCCCCCTCTGTTCCAAGGAAAACAGACCCACCCTATCCAGTCTTTCCTCATAGCTAAGATTCGCTACTCCCGGCAAAACCCTTGTAAATCTCCTCAGTACCTCTCTACTGCAATCACATCTTTCCTGTAATGTGGTGACCAGAACTGCACGCAGTACTCTAGCTGAGGCCTAACTAGTGTTTTATACAATTGAAGCATAACCGCCCTGCTCTTGTAAACCATGCCACGGCTAAAAAAGGCAATCATTCCGTATGCCTTCTTAACCACTTTATCTACCTGGCCTGCTACCTTCAGGGGCCTGTGGACATGCACTCAAAGTTCTCTTTGTTCCTCTGCACTACACCGTGTCCTGCCATTTAATGTGTATTACCCTCCCCAAGGGCATTACCTCACACATCTGCAGATTGAATTCCATTTGCCACTGCTCTGCCTACTTGACCAATTTATTGATATCTTCCCTACCCTTTCCTTATTTATCCTCTTAATCTTACTGTATTTATAAAACATCTTTGGGTTTTCCTTGATTTAACTTTCCAAGAATTTTCCATGCCCTCTCTTGGCTTTCCTAAAATCCCTTGTAATTGCACCGCTGCACTCCCAGTATTCCTCCAACAATTCTGGAGCATTTAGCTCTCGGTATCAGTCAAACAACTCCCCTTTTTTCATTATCCTACCCTGTAGGTTTCCAGACATCCAAGGGTCTCCAGATTTGTTAGTCCCACCTTTCCTTCTTGAAGGGCACATATTTGGTCTGAACCCTCCGGATCGCCTCAATTAATGCCTCCCACTGCTTTGACACTGATTTACTTTCAAGTAGCTGTTTCTAGTCCATAATGGCTAAATCCCTCTGACCTTAGCAAAATTTGCTTTTCCCCAAATTAGAATTTTTACTCCTGGTCTATTCTTGCCCTTTTCCATAACTACCCTACATCTAACAGAATTATGGTCACGAGCACCAAAATGCTCCCCCACTGATACGCCTTCGACCTGCCCAGCTTCATTCCCCAATACTAAGTCCAGAACCGCCCCCTGCCTTGTTGGGCTTGCTACATACTGGCTAAAAAAGTTCACCTGGATTTACTTCAGGAATTCCGCACCCTCTATGTCCTTCACAGTAATTTCATCCCAATTAATATTGGGTTGCTGAAATCCCCTTCTATTAATGCCCTATAGCTTTTGCACTTCTCAGAAATTTGTCCACATATTTGCTCTTCTATCTCACTCTCACTATTTGGGGCTCTGTAGCACATTCCCAGCTGTGTGATCGCACCTTTTTTGTTTTTCAATTCGACCCATATGGCCTCGTCTGATGATCCCTCCAACATATCATCCCTCCTCACAGCTGTAATATGGTGTGGAGATGCTGGAGTTGGACTGGGGTGGACAAATGTAAGAAGTCACACGACACCAGGTTATAGTCCAACAGCTTTATTTGAAATCACAAGCTTTCGGAGCGCTGCTCCTTCTTCAGGTGAAGAAGGAGCAGCGCTCCGAAAGCTTGTGATTTCAAATAAAGCTGTTGGACTATAACCTGGTGTCGTGTGACTTCTTACAGCTGTAATAGTTTGTTTAATCAATACCGCATCCCCCCTCCCTTTTTACCTCCCTGTCTACCTGTCTATCATGTTTGAAAATAGTGTAACCAGGAATGTTGAGCTGCCATACTGCCCCTCTTTCAGTCACGTCTATGTAATAGCTATAATATCATAGTCCCAAATATCGACCTGTGCCCTCAGCTCATCTGCCTTGTTCGCTATACTCCTTACATTGAAGTATATACCATTTAGTACAGGCAAACCTCCATTTTGACCACTATCTAGCCCTTGATTCCTCTTTCCTTTCAATTTACTTTCTACGTTTTTGTTTTCCCACTCCAGTTATTCTTCCCTCCCTATTGACTCTATACCTAGGTTCCCATCCCCCTGCTAAGCTAGTTTAAACCATCCCCAACAGCAATAGCAACCCTCCCGCGAAGATTTTGGCCCCATTCCCGTTAAGGTGCAACCCGCCTGGCTTGCAGAGAACTCACATAACCCAGAAACGGTTCCAATTCCTCAGGAACATAAATCAATCCATCCTACACCATCTCTCCAGCCATGCATTCATCTGCTCTATTTTTTTATTTCTGTACTCACTAGCACGTGGCACTGGGAGTATAGATTACTCCATTGAGGTCCTGTTTTTTAACCTCTGATCTAGCTCCATAAACTCTACCTGCAGGACCGCATCCCTCTTCCTACCGATGTTGTTGGTACCGATATGGAGCATGACCATTGGCTGTTCAATCTCCCCCCCTCAGACTGCACGGCAGCCGTTAAGTGACACCTTTGACCCTGGAACTAGGGAGGCAACATACCATCCTGGAGTCACGTCTGCCGCTGCAGTAACGCCTGTCTGCTCCGCTAAATATTGAATCCCCTATCACTATATCTCTCACTCTCCTCTTCCCACCGCCTGTGCTGCCGAGCCTTCCATGGTGCTGTGGGCTTGGCTCAGGCTGCACTCCCCAGTGGAACCTTTGCCCTCACCAGTATTCAGCAGCGAATACCAATTGGTGAGCAAGATGGGCTCTGGCGACAACGGCACTAACTGCCTGGTCCTCCTCTTCTGTCTAGCGGTCACCCATTCCCTCTCTGCCTGCACACTCTTACGCTGCCGGGTGACCACCTCCCGAAACGTGCTATCCTTGTAGCTCTCAGACTCGTGGATGCACAGCAGTGACTGCAGCCGCCGCACAAGCTCCGTAACCCGGTGCTCGAGCTGCTGTAGCTGGCGACACTTCCTGCACATGTGGTCGTCCAGACCACGGGAGTTGTACAGGACATCCCACATGGCACAGAATGTGATTGCATGGGTTTGAGATGACCTGCCTTACCTCTAATTAACAAATTATGTATTAACTTAGCTGGAATAGAGTTAACACTTTAAGAAAGTCAAGTAAAAACACTTACCAGATACTCACCAATCAGCTCTCTCTTCTTGAACGTTTAGTTATAATCCCGGCTCTTTATTTAAACCAATGCTCAAGATAAAGAGAGAAATGCTGACCAACCAATCACTTCCCTACTTTTCTGTGACGTCACTCCTTGTTTTTGCTGTCTGGTCCGCTGCCTCCAATCTCGGGTCTCGCTGAGCCGCTCTCTTTATACCCTCAGGCTCCGCTCTCACTCCCTCTCAGGTCTGCTGCCTCTGCGCTCGGGCCTCGCTCTGCCATGCACTTTATACCCTCAGGCTCCGCTCTCACTCCCTCTCAGGTCTGCTGCCTCCACTCTGGGGCCTCGCTGTGCCTCGCCCTTTATATCCTCAGCCTCTGTTCTCGCTCCATCTCAGGTCTGCTGCCTCCGCTCTCGGGCCACGCTCTGCTGCGCTCTTTATATCCTCATGCTCTGCACTCACTCCCTGTCAGGTCCGCTGCCTCCACTCTGTGGCCTCGCTGTGCCTCGCCCTTTATATCCTCAGCCTCTGCTCTCACTCCTTCTCAGTTCCGCTGCCTCTGCTCTCGGGCCTCGCTCTGCTGCGCTCTGTATATCCTCAGGCTCCGCTCTCACTCCTTCTCAGTTCTGCTGTCTCCGCTCTCGGGCCTCTCTCTGCCGCACTCTTAATATCCTCAGGCTCTGCTCTCGGGCCTTGCTCTGCTGCACTCTTTATATCCTCCGGCTCTGCTCTCACTCCTTCTCAGGTCCACTGCCTCCGCTCTCAGTCCTCACTGTGCCGCGCTCTTAATATCCTCTGCCTCTGCTCTCACTCCTTCTCAGGTCCGCTGCCTCCGCACTCAGGCCTCGCTGTGCCGTGTTCTTTATCCCCTCAGGCACCATTCTCGCTCCCTCTCACGTCTGCTACCTCCCCGCTCGGGCCTCAGTCTGCCACGCTCTTTATATCCTCAGGCGACGCTCTCACTCACTCTCATGTCCGCTGCCTCAGTGCACTCCCACAGTGCATCCCAACTTATTGTCATCTTCAAACTTGGATCTACAGCACTCTATTACTCCATCCAAGACATTGATAAGTATTGTGATACGTTTAGTATCCAAAAGAGATATCTGGGGGACAGCACTGCTCATGTCTGTCACCACTTTGAAAGCGCGTGTCGTATGTGGGAGGGAAAATATATCTTAAGTGAAGCCTGCGGGAGGCAAGCAGTCTATGTTTTGGGGAGAAATGTGCTGTACAGGCAGGATGTGACGTTATCCACTTCGGTTGGAAAATAAAGGCGGAAGATTTTTAACTGGTGAGAGACTGGCACATATTGGCATTCACTGGGATCTGGGTATCCTTGTACAAGAATCATAGGTAATTAACCTGGAGTTACAAAAAATAATTAAGAAAGCAAATGGTATTTCAGCCTTTATGACAATAAGATTGGAGTATAAGATTAGCGAAATCTTAATGCAATTAGATAGAGCCTTGGTGAGACCAGACCTGGAGTACTGTGCACAGTGTTGGTCTCCTTATCTAAGGAAGGGTATACTTGCCTCAGAGGTAGTGCAAAGAAGGTTCACTGGACTGATTCCTGGGATGGGTGATTGTCCTATGAGGAGATATTGAGTAGACCAGGCCTATAATCACTCGAGTTTAGAAGAATCAGAGGTAATCTCACTGAAACTTATGTAATTCTTAAGGGACTTGAAGGGTTAGATGTTGGGAGGATGTTTCCCCTGGCTGTGGAGTCTAAAATAAGGCGTTACAATCTCAGAATAAGTGGTCGGCCATTTACGGTTGAGAGCAGGTGACATTTCTTCACTCTAGGTGTGGTGAATCTTTGCAATGTACCACCCCAGAGGGGTGTGGATGTTCAGTCATTGAAAATATTCAAGACAGCGATCGGTAGATTTTTGGGTACTATTGATGCAAGGAATATGATGATAGGGCGGGAAGCTGGAGTTGAGGTACATCAGCAATGATCTTATTGAATGGTGGGTCAGGTTTCAAGGGCCGAATGGCCTACCACTGCAACTATTGCATATGTTCTTATGTTCTAACTTGTGTTCCCCAGTACATATAACACCAGTGCTGCAAAACTGCTCAGTACTTCTGTCCCCCAGTACGTTTAACACTGGTGCTGCAAAACTGCCCAGTACTTGTGTCCCCCAGTACGTATAACACTGGTGCTGCAAAACTGTCCAGTACTTCTGTCCCCCAGTACATATAACACTGGTGCTGCAAAACTGCTCAGTCCTTGTGTCCCCCATTACGTATAAAACCATTGTTTCAAAACTGGACATTACTCTTGTCCCCCAATACCTATAACATCATTATTGTAAAACAGCTCAGTACTCCTGTCCCAGCAGTACATATAACACATATACAGTGCCAGATGTGGCTCATACAGTGTCAGCTTTGGTCAGTTGGTAGCAACCTCGCCTCTGAGTCAGAAGGTTGTGGGTTCAATTCCCACTCCATTGGACATGAGCACAAAACATCCAGTCTGACACTCCAGTGCAATATTGAGTGAATACTGCATTGTCCGAGGAGCCATCTTTCAGATGACACGTTAAATCATGGCCCTGTCTGCCCTCTCAAGTCCATGTAAAATAACCTATGGCACTATATCGAAGAAGAGCAGGGAATGTTCCCTGCTGTCCTAGCCATCATTTTTCCCTCAATCAACATTACTATAGAAAAAGCAGAAACTCTGCTCATTATCACATTGCTTTTTGTTGGAGCATGCTTTGTGCTAATTGGCTACCACGTTTCCTACATTACAACACAGTGACTACACTTCATAAAGTACCTCTCTAAAGTGCTTTGGGACGTCCGGTGGTTGTCAAAGGCATTACATAAATGCAAGACGTTCCTTCTTTCATTGCTGCAAAACTGGTCAGAACTCGTGTCACAGCAGTAGGTGTTCCACCAGTGCTGCAAACGTTGGGTCATCACCAGTAATGCAGTAGTTGTGTCACCATCAGTGCAACAAGAGTGGGTACTCTAACAGGAATATTATCCCTGATAGCTGTGGAAGAGCATTGTCACGTCTCGTGTAACTGTAGACACACTATTACCAGAGGAGCACGGTCACATCTAGTACATGTGGAGGGGTACCACTGGTACCATAGAAGCAGGATCACCACTGGTGTAAGATTATAAAACCACTAGTACTGGACGACTACATTCACCACTCGTTTAAGTGCAAGGCCACCACTAGTGCTGGAGGAGGACGGTCACCTCTCCTGTTAATGCATATTGCCACTTGCACCGTAGGAGCACTTTCTCCACTAGTGTAAGTGCTGTGGTCCCACTGTACAGGAGTAGCACGGTCAACTCGAGTTTACCTGTAGGGTTTCACTAGTACAGGAACAGCAGGCTCACCTCTATTCAAGTGCAGTCGTACCACAAATAGAGGAGGAACACCATTACTTTTAAAGCTGCAAATTGAGGTCATCACCAATATTGCAAGATTTGGTACACCGCCTGTTCTGGAGGAGTTGTAGCACTGGGACTGAGTGCAGCGCAGGGTCAGGGTGTGAAGTGCAAGGGGAGCTGCCTTCACTACTCCAGTGGGAATCGGGTCAGCACCACTACTGCGAGTTTACACTTTCTACTTGCAAATAATGTTTTTGTACATTTCCAATATCAATTTCAAACATTTCTCTTAACCTGACGTATGAAACAAAATAAAACTTACCTGAATCTATTTGTTCAATGACTGTAACTAATGCTAATTATGACTTAACCTGATTGAGTCGCTGGAGGATTGATTTGTGGTTAAATATAGGTTCCCTTCCATTGCCTGAGCCGTGCGCCAGTCAGAGTCCTTTAGCTCCGACAGAATTCATCCATTCTCACAGAAAATGGGGCAACCAACTATTCTGCTGATAAAAGATAATTACTTTCCGATTCTTGCAGCCATCGGTGTCCCCGGTGAGCCATTTTAACCTGTTTGATGTTAGTCGGTAATAATTGTCTCCTTGTTCTTACTGCCTGTTGGTTAGTGCAACGCGTTTTCTGGATAACAGCTTTACAAAGTCAGTAGTGACTGAAACTACCAGTGAACCGCCTGTCCGCACTTACATGTTCCACTTAATATGATCAAATTAATGATGTTATAAAGCTCTTTGAAGCTCCAACACAAGGATTTTAGCGGACTTTCAGACCGTCTTCTCACCCCGTGCAGAGTGAGCGCTGCAGCGGCTCATTAAAATGTGTGGGTGGGTTTTCCAGGTAATAGATCCAATACTAATCCTGTTCTCACACTGCTCCGTGTGGATAATCACACCGAATGGAGTAAAATGCTCTCCACAGGTATCTCCTTATATATTTTAAGGAGACGCTGGTACATTATTTCTCTCCTCTCTCTTTTATACAGCGAACTTGGTGACAATTCTGATTCTCTCCCGAGGAAACTGCGGCCTTTCCAAGTGTATCTCTGTCTACATGGTGGCCATGGCAACAGCAGATCTACTGGTCATGATCTTCATTGTAATGGTGTATCATATTTTCAGTTATCACTTTCCATTTTCGTTCCTGTCTCTCACTCCCGTGTGCAAGTTTATTATATACATCACTACTGTCAACCTCGATTTCTCTGTTTGGTTCACTGTCTCCTTCACATTTGACCGATGTGTAGTTATCTGCAGCCAGAACTTTAAAACAATATATTGCACCGAGAGAACTGCGGTCGTGGTTGTAACAATGTTCTCTGTTGTGATCTTGCTAAAGAACATACCCTTGATGTTTGCATTTGAACCTCAGCAAATCATTAACAGGGTGCAGTGGGGCTGCCGATCAAGTGTGGCTTTCTTTACCTCACCTCCAGTTGCAGCCTACTTCTGGTTTCACACAGTCTGGCTAGTTTGGCTTCCTTTTACTTTAATCGCTTTGTGTAATACTTTGACAGTCAGACGCATTTTAGTGGCCAGCAGAGCCCGCAGGGGACTCCGGGGTCAGAGCAGTGAGAATCAGAGCGATCCAGAGATGGCGAACCGAAGGAAATCCATAATTTTACTCTTCACTATATCGGGCAGTTTTATACTCTTGTGGCTGACAGCTGTCATTAGTTTTGCATCTACCAGACTGACAAACCCCAATTATTGCAGAGGCGACAGCACAAAACCAGCTTATATCGCCACTGAAACTGGAGCTATGCTCAAGCTTTTGAGTTCCCGTATAAACCCTTGTATTTATGCAGCGACCCAGAGCAAATTCAGAGAAGAACTGAAGAAAGTGCTGAAGTTTCCCTAGACACTGATTCTAAGACTGGTTAGCAAATGAAAGAAATACGAGCTAGAGCTCCCATTGGAACATTAGAATTCACTGTTAGTTCCTATTGCAGCTTAGACTGGGGTCCTCAATCCATACAGCTACATCAAGATGGTTCTTGTAAAATCTCAGAGGTACGCAGAAATATCTGTGCCCCCTATGGCATTTAACCTAGCATTGAACCTGGGTTTCCACAGTTCAGTAACTGATTAATCTGCCCATTAAGGACATTCCACCTTAAGTATGAAAAGTGTCAGTGACGAAAGAAGTTTAATAATGGAATAGAATATTTGATCAACGGGTTTAATATCGGACAGAGCGAGGACTGCAATTTAATTCTACCGTTTCATTGACAGGAATATCCGCCAGATTTAGGATACGATTTGATGGTTTAGAACTCCTGGTGACCTTATTATTCTCGCAGGTTTGCTGAAAATGCTGCCTTGACTGATTGCAGCTGCACCAAACCCTCAACTCGTCTCCTGTGAAGTAGGAGCAGTGCCGCTGTCTCCTTCACAGTGTCGCAATGTTTCACCCTTTTTATGAATGTTAACTGAAGTTGCCTCGTTTTACGGTTTTTTCTTCTGATGTCTCTATTATTGAGAATTAGTTAAATAATTGGCAGTTACATTAATGTAAAGCTGATATTTGCTTTTACCAAATTTGACGCAGGGAACCTGACTGCAGTTAAGCTGAATAAGCGACCTGTGTAAGAATTCATAATATCTTAAATAATAGGGGAAATTAATTCAACGATTTGCGCAATGTGATAGTCAGGTATTGACATGGAACAATCCTCTGTCTGCTTTGGTCGTTTATCAATTGGTTTTGACCAGGTATCCCAGTGTAAGGCAGTGTATTCCGAGGTCTGCCCGGCACCACTGGGGACCTAGGTTTGAGAGCGTTACTTGGTGCAAAGACATCAGATGAAATCTTGAGCCAATTAACTTAACATTTTTTCCACCTGTTGTGCCTCAGCTGAAACTGTTTTCCAATATAAGAAGCGATATTTGGGTTAGTGATTGGAAGATGTGGAGGGGAGGCGGCCCCGGAGATCGGGCAAATTCAGCGTTCACGCTGCAGGATGTGTAAGATCAGCAGAGGAGATGTCGCGGATTGATTCCACTGGTCTGATCTTCAATATACCCGGTTACACATAGAATACAGCCAGCGCAGTGTCCACTCCATCTTTACACGTCTTCCGTGATTGATGGGCATCGCCTATATTGGGTACCCTGTTGGTTCAAATTTCCTTTAAAATTTATTGGCTGGAATGTGTTTTATTTTTCATAGACGGTTTGTGCGCTGTCATCCACCTACCGATGCCGACAAATCTCCGCATGGCTTTGCTTTGCGCCCAGTTGGGCACTTGCCGATGGTTATAGGACAAGCATGATATTCAGTTCTAGTGAAGTTAATGTAACTTAATATTGGGCCCATTGTATAACAGGCGGTCGATGCAATACCGATCGTTTCGTGTCCCCCGCTCAGGCCCAATGTTGTCCTATTTGGTGATTTATCTGATTGTTGTTTGTGGGACCTTGTTGTGCGCAAATTGGCTTCCACATGTCCTGACATTACAGCAGTGACTACACTTTAAAAGTACTTTATTCGCTGTGAGGTGCGTTAGGACGTCCTGAGGCATTGAGAGGCGCTATATAAATGCAAGTGATAAAAACTCTTCTTGACGATAAGGCAAAATCGCATCATTTCCTGTTAGAGGCACCGCCCAATATTCAGTTCCATAGCAGCGTATAACAGGCGAGCGATGCGACGCCGCCAGTTTGCCCTCTCTTCCCATGGTTAATTTCACCCCAAGTTCTTTATTTTCAGCCAATACTCCAGGACTAGTTGTAAGGTGCATTACAGCCACCCCAATTTAAGCTGCTTGAAACACAAGTTCTAAAGTTAGTTCTCGACCCATTTGTGTTTAATGGAAACTGAAAATCCTGAAACTAAACTTATTTTCAATTTCGATCTGGGTGGAAATCTGGCAGGAACGGACTGTCCGCCATTCATTCAAGCCGCCAGATTTCCCTTATATTGATTCTAATGAAAAAGTCAATTGGGCAGCGTGTTAAATATCCCATCGGCAGTTTACACCCATGGAATTTGAAACGTTCACATGGACCTGTGGCTTATTTGGCTGAACTAACTAAAGCGGAGCAAAGTTCAGTAGACCTGGAATTATTATCTTGTTCCATATTCTCCGAATACTAATTAATAAAGTGCCGATACTGTTGAAGCAGTCATCAATTCTTTCAAGACTCTGCCAACAGGGTCAGTTGGGCAGAGGCAGCATTTGAATTGTGGGTCAGATTTCAGTTTCTGTAGATGAAACCGACTCTCATAAATTCTTAGACGCAGCAACAGGTTTAAATGTTTGCTGTAAATCTATTGCATAAAGAGATAGAAAGAAAGACTGGAATAGTTGGGATGTAACTGGCGCGAAGTTCTCCGTTGTGTATCTATAAGTAGGAACACACTGATCACGTTGGATGTGTTTGTATAACAGTGCAGAGAGATCTGTGGTCTTAGACTGTTAGTGGAGGATTACAGAGTTCCGTCCTGAGTCTGACGGCCGCACTTAGCGTTGAAATCTGCCATATATTCCATTCAATGTTAGAAGAATCTAAAGGGATCTTTACCTTGGCCGGAATTCATACATTTTGCGTTAGATTAAAGGTACAATTCAATGCTCAGAGCTGATTTACACAAGTGAATTGATCTCGAAAAAACAGTAAGCATAAATATTAGCAATGTATTTGTTATCCTTGAACTACAAAAAACAAAACAAAACTGCTGAACAAACAAACTGTCGGGAGTGAAAGATTCAGGAGCACCTTAATATTATTGGTGACACGTCACAGAAACGCCTGAGCGTTGCACCCATTGGCTGCTTGTGTCAGAAGTGCAGCGAACCAGATTCACCTTTCAAAGCCCCCAACGTCATCATGAGCCCCTACTCCAGACTGCAGCGCTCTTCATGATGGGCCGCAGGAAATGAGGTCACAGTCTGATTGTCTTACAACAGGAAATGCCGCCGCCGATCAGTGCCTGTGTCAGAATGCTTCGGCTTTCTCAGTGACCAGATGTCAGTTTCCCCAGTCCCGGAATTCCGCTGGACCAACAAGTTAGGGGAGTAAAACCCAACACCAAGCGCGTCAGCCCCAGGACAACAGTTCACTCTACAACTCTACAAGCAAAGATCATAAGACAATTGGAACAAATATCACTGGGCAAAGCAATTCGGACAGTAATTCTATAATGTCTAAAGTGCCATTTAAAAAACTAGATTTAATGTAATGTAATTAATTTCATTTCATTTACTTTCATTTTAATTAATTTAATGTACACTCGATAAATTTAATTTAACGTTATTTTATTGTCAAGCTCTCTTTAAGCTTACATTATAATTTCTGTCACTGTTGAATTTAAATGCAGCATCTTACATTGATAACAACAGTGGATATTCGTGAGACATGCTTGAACTCCAGAGAGCTTCACCTGCCCATGATAATCACGTGCCCATGAGGCGCCTCCATCTGCTCCAACTTTAGCTCAGTTTTTCTCAGCTTGAGGAGCGGAATGAATCGCTGCATGGCTGAGACTTTGCTCGACCACATGTTCCAGGAGCTGGTCACCCCGCAGCTACAGTGAGTTCCGGTGGATAGTAAGTCGGTGGCCATTGGCAGGGTGCGCAGGTGGCTCAGGGGTCCTCTGGGAGTGTGGCACCCTGAAGAGTGGACCTATTAGGGAACAGAAAGGAGATCTCCTTGTGCAAGCAGGGGCCATGGCTTACGTACTAAATGACTACTTTGCATGTGTCTGCACTAAATAAAAGTATGCGGCCAACGTCACAGTATAAGAAGCGATAGTTGAGAAATTGGATAGGTAAAACATAAATAAAGAGGAGACATATAAAGGGTTGGCATCGCTCAAAGTAGAAAAGTCAACTGTCCAAATGGGCGGTATCCGAGGTAGCTGATGGAAGTAAGGGTTGAAATTGCAGATCTGCACAAAATCTTCAAATCCTCCTTAGATATATGGGAGTGCTGTCAGAGTTGCAATGGATTGCAAATATGACACCGTTCAAAAAAGGGGAGAGGGATAAACCTGACAAATATAGGCCAGTCAGCCTAACGTCGTGCGGAAACATTTGGAGACAATAAGCCGACAGAAACTTATTTAGCACTTGGACAATGTGGGTTAATCCATGAAAGCCAGCACGGATTGTTTTACGAACTTGATCGAGTCCTTTCATGAAGTAACAGAGCGAGTTATGATGATAGTGCAGTTGATGTGCTGCCAATTATGGAGGAAAAAACAAGTCAGCTTGGTAGACAGGGCAAATATATAAGGGCAAGGCTGGATGGCATCTATTTTAATGCAAGGAGTCTTGCAAATAAGGTGGATGAACTGAAGGTGTTGATAAACACATGGGAGTATGATATTGTTGCTATCACGGAGACATGGTTCAGGGAGGGGCAAGACTGGCAGCTCAATATTCCGGGGTACAGAATCTTCAGGCGAGACAGAGGGGGAGGTATAAGAGGAGGGGGTGTCGCAATATTAATTAAGGAGTCAATTACTGCAGTAAGGAGGGATGATATATTAGCAGGGTCCTCTAATGAGGCCATATGGGTGGAGCTTAAAAACAAAAGGGGGCAAGCACTTTGCTGGGAGTGTACTATAGGCCTCCAAACAGTCAGGGGGAAATAGAGGAACAGATATGTAGGCAAATCTCAGAGAAATGTGCAAATAATAGGGTAATAATAATGGGGGATTTCAACTTCCCCAATATTAACTGGGATAGTCAAAGTGTGAAAGGCTCAGAGGGTGTAGAATTCTTAAAGTGCATCCAGGAGAGCTTTTTGAGCCAGCATGTAGAAAGTCCTACAAGAGAGGGGGCGGTACTGGACCTAATTCTAGGGAATGTGGCCGGCCAAGTGGAAAAAGTGCTAGTAGGTGAGCACTTTGGTGATAGTGACCATAATATGGTAAGATTTAAGGTGTTCATGGAAAAGGACAGGGATGGGCCGGAAATAAAGGTTCTAAATTGGGGGAAGGCCGATTTTAATAGGATAAGGCAGGATCTGGCCAAAATGGACTGGGATCAGCTACTTGTAGGAAAATCCGCATCGGAGCAATGGGAGGCTTTCAGAAGGGAGATTGAGATCATACAAGGGCAACATGTTCCCATAAATGTCAAGAGTGGTTCCAAAAACCACAGGGAACCGTGGATGTCAGGGGATATACGGGAATGGATTAGGAAAAAAAGGAGGGCTTTTGGTAGATACAAAAGGCTAAAGACGGAGGAAGCCCTAGAGGAGTACAAAAAGTGCAGGGGGATACTTAAAAAAGAAATTAGGAGATCAAGGAGGGGCCATGAAATAACACTGGCGAGCAAAATAAAGGAAAATCCGAAGATGTTTTATAAGTATATTAAGGGTAAAAGGATAACTAGGGAAAAAATAGGGCCCATTAGGGACAAAAGTGGCAATCTGTGTGTGGAGCCGGAAGATGTAGGAGGGGTTCTAAATGAATTTTTTGCATCTGTTTTCACTATGGAGAAGGACGATGTAGACATAGAAATAGGGCGGGGGGACTGTGATATGCTCGAACATATTAACAACGAGAGGGAGGAGGTATTGGCGGTTTTAGCTGGCCTAAAAATGGATAAATCCCCAGGCCCGGATGAAATGTACCCCAGGCTGCTGTGTGAGGCAAAGGAGGAGATTGCGGGGGCTCTAACACATATATTCAGGACCTCTCTGGCCACAGGGGATGTGCCAGAGGACTGGAGAACCGCTAATGTAGTACCATTATTCAAGAAGGGTAGTAGGGAAAAACCGGGGAACTACAGGCCAGTGAGCCTAACATCAGTGGTAGGAAAATTACTGGAAAAATCCTGAGGGACAAAATTTGTCTCCACTTGGAGAGGCAAGGATTAATCAGGGATAGTCAACATGGCTTTGTCAAGGGAAGATCATGTCTGACTAATTTGATTGAATTTTTTGAGGGGGTGACTAGGTGTGTGGATGAGGGTAACGCAGTGGATGTGGTATACATGGATTTCAGTAAGGCCTTCGATAAAGTCCCGCACAGGAGACTGGTCAAGAAGGTAAGAGCCCATGGAATCCAGGGTGCCTTGGCACATTGGATACAAAACTGGCTTAGTGGCAGAAGGCAGAGGGTGATGGTCGAAGGTTGTTTTTGTGACTGGAAACCTGTGGCCAGTGGGGTACCACAGGGATCGGTGCTGGGTCCCTTGCTGTTTGTGGTCTACATTAATGACTTGGATATGAATGTAAAGGGTATGATCAGTAAATTCGCGGATGATACTAAAATTGGTAGGGTGGTAAATAGCGAGGAGGGTAGCCTCAGTCTGCAGAACGATATAGATGGGTTGGTCAGATGGGCGGAACAGTGGCAAATGGAATTTAACCCGGAAAAGTGCGAGGTGATGCACTTTGGGGGGTCTAACAAGGCAAGGGAATACACAATGAAGGGAAAGACCCTAGGCAAGACGGAGGGTCAGAGGGATCTGGGTGTGCAGGTACACAGATCCCTGAAGGCGGCGGAACAGGTGGATAAGGTGGTAAAAAAGGCATATGGGATACTTGCCTTCATTAGCCGAGGCATAGAATATAAGAGCAAGGAGGTTATGATGGAGCTGTATAAAACATTGGTTAGGCCACAGCTGGAATACTGTGTGCAGTTCTGGTCGCCACACTACAGGAAAGATGTGATCGCGTTAGAGAGGGTGCAGAGGAGGTTCACCAGGATGTTACCAGGGCTGGAGCGCTTCAGCTATGAAGAGAGACTGGGCAGATTGGGTTTGTTTTCCTTGGAGCAGAGGAGGCTGAGGGGGGACATGATTGAGGTGTACAAAATTGTGAGGGGCATAGATAGGATGGATGCTGAGGAGCTTTTCCCCTTAGTAGAGGGGTCAATAACTAGGGGGCATAGATTCAAGGTAAAGGGCGGGAGGTTTAGAGGGGATTTGAGAAAGAACTTTTTCACCCAGAGGGTGGTTGGAGTCTGGAACTCACTGCCTGAAAGGGTTGTGGAGGCAGAAACCCTCACAACATTTAAGAAGCATTTGGATGAGCATTTGAAATGCCATAGCATACAAGGCTACGGGCCAAATGCTGGAATATGGGATTAGATTAGACAGGGCTTGATGGCCGGCATGGACACGATGGGCCGAAGGGCCTCTATCCGTGCTGTATTACTCTATGACTCTATGACTCTATATGGACTTTAAAAAGGCGTTTGATAAAGTAATACATGATAGACCTGTTAGCAAAACTGAAGCCAAAATTGAAGTCAAAATTGAAATCAAAATTGAAATCAGAAACAGGAGGCTTAAGATAAATGTTAGGTCAATAATTCAGCGGAACACCAAGTTGAATACAAATTAGGAAGGGTTTTGATAAATTATTTTCGAAGAGACTGTTTCCAGGGGCAGACTTCTCGTTAACCAAAGGACATAGAAGAACATAAGAACATAAGAAATAGGAGCAGGAGTAGGCCATTCGGCCCTTCGATCCTGCTTCGCCATTCAATGAGATCCTGGCTGACCGTCTGCCTCATTTCCATTCACTGGCCTTATCGCCATATGACAGACTTAAGGTAAATGGCAAATAAAACAGCGTGGAGTAGAGGTAAAACTGAATGAAAAAATAAGTAGCAGAGGAGTGGGACTATCTCTTTCAAAGAGCCGGTGCAGGCACGTTGGGCCAAATGGCCTCCTTCTGTACTGTATAATTCTGCGATTCTATGATTGTATGATCCACGCGCCATTGTTCTCAGTGAGTGGCAGTGTAGCGTGTAAATGTAACAAAAGCTCCAGGAAGAAAGCGAGGAGATTGATTGTGGGAAGCGATTATGGAATCTTGAGCTAACTTTGGGAGATGTGGGTTCACAGTGAAGAGCTCAGACTGCACAGAAAGGCACAAATTCAAGTGACCCCTCCGCGAGGCCTTTCTCACCAATTACCACCAACAGTTAACTAAGGGTGAAAGGGTTTTTATTTCCTTCAAGAGAAATTAGAATAAATCAGAAAAGTATAGCATTTTTTAATGTTTGCTCGTAGTTCAATTAAAGCGCCACACGCACTGTATCCAATCATTACAATATACAACTCCCATAATGCAGCAGCCTATTTGTGCACATCATTCCGTGTAACTCAATTCTGCAATGCAGCCTAACCCCGCCCCTGCACTTCTTCAGTCCAATTCCTCAGTGAGGAGTTAAAGGAGTGAATGAAGGATCCGTCTGATTCCGCAGCATATATATTTCAGGATAATAAACCATAGCGTTGAAACAACGGGATCGCCACGACTTGGGAAGATACCTGGATTCACAACACCATACATTCCGTGCATGTTTTGATGCTATGGGCCCCTTCAACACAACACAACAGAATTCCCTTTTTTAATTCAATGGTGTGCATATAACTGATTCTGCAGCTTTGGATTTGTTACAGTAGGGACAGGCACCGCAGATGATTCAATTAACAACTGTGAGGATGATTAGGATAAATCGGCAACTTAACAAAATAAAGTTAAGTAATAGAGTTCCTATTATTGCTTCCTAAACTGCAGTAATTATAATGACAGGTTTACTCCATTTTTAGGTGTATTTTTGATTCTATTCGCTTCGTTCAGGATAATTTTCTTGCTTTCTTCTTTGTATATCTTGATTGTTAAACTCCTCAGATTGAAGTTCATCAGTTTACCTTTGCCTGTGTTACAAAGCACATGGATGATGCAGTTTGTTTATAGAAAGTTATGTTTGTCATGTGATAAACTTTCGATAACACAGTTCTCAACTTAAGAAGCAGATAAATAGGTTTGTGCCGAATGACCCTCCTGTTAATTCAGTAAATAACATACAGAATACTGTTACCCAGTGAGCTGAAATGGTCCGCCCGGCTTCCCGTCTAACACTTAATTTCACATTTTGTACTTGTAGAGCTTTATAATTGAATTCCTTGTCAGAGTGAAGAATCTGAGCAATTTGTGCATTCTCCTTGTAACATTAAAATTTACATCAGATCAACTGGAGTTTTTCACTTTTCTACACTTAGAAAGTACGTTGTTCTATAATTTCCTCAAAACTGAAATCGTGAATTCCAAAAATCTCTGGGACTCAGCTGTGTGACATATAAAGTGCAGAAATATCCTTTCTGTGATTAGGTTACCAGAATTGTCCTCACAGTCCAAATGAGGCAAGTCCAACACTTCCTGTGACAATAATAACAAATTTTATTTGAACTCTATTCCTCTGATATTCGACGGGCCATCCTCGAACAAAGGGGGGATCGGGAACAGGCAGATTGCGGGAACCCGTGGAACTGGACATTGTCAGAGTGCGGGATCCGACAGAAAGAAAGGGAACCAGGAGGACGGGGCCATGATGAGAAGGAGAGCGGGATGTGTCGAACAAATCAATAGGCGGAGACAGCCCCAGTTTGAATTAATAAAATATCATCTTATTTTGTTTCCGCTTTTAAATACCAATCCGTGAAATGATATTAACAGCGAATCGATAAAATCATTAAGAACATAAGAAATTGGAGCAGGAAGAGATTGGATCCGTTTCAAAGGGGAGTTGGTTAACATACTTACAATGTATTTTGCTTAACCTTAAATTGTTGATTATACAGAACAATGAAAGAATAATCTTCCAAACTGAGCAAGTGAAACTAAGACCTGAAAACTGTCGACATGGCCAGAACCTGGGATAGTTCTCCATGGAGCATGCAACGTTCAGGGGGATTTGTTCAAAATTATAAGGGGTTTTGACTAAATAAGGCAACATTGTTTCCACTGGCAGGAGCGTTGGTAATCACGGCCACAATTTAAGGTAATTGGGAAATGATCCAGCGAGGAGATGAGGATGGTTTTTGATACACAGCGAGCTGTTATGCCGTGGAATCCATTGCCTGAAAGGGTACCGGAAGCAGATTACAGCTCCCTTCACGACATGCGCACGTCCCAAAGAGCTTTACCGTCAATGAAGTAATTCTTCAAGTGCAGTTACTCTTGTAAAGTAAGAAGCGGGAGAGCCAATTGGAGCATAGCAAGCTCCCACAAACAGCAATGAGAAAATGACCAGATTATCTGTTTTAGTGAGGTTGGTTGAGGGGTGAATATTGTCCAGGTCTCTGTGGAGACCTCCCCTGCTGTTCTTTGAAATACTGCTGTGGGATCTTTTATGACCTCCTGACAGTTCAGTCAGGGCCTCGGTTTGACGTTCCAGCCAAAAGACCGCAACTCCGACAGTGCAACACACACTCAGTATTTAATTGAGGTGTCAGCATAGATTTTATGTCCAGGTCTCTGGAGCGGGAATTTAACCGACTGCCATCTGATGCAGAGGCGAGAGTGCTACCACAGAGCCACTGCTGGCACCCTGTTATAAATAGTAACTTTTAAAGGGAACTGGGTATATATTGAGAAAGCCAGGTGTGCTAGGCTGTGGGGAAAGTGCAGCGGAGTTGCACTATTTGAATTCCTAGTTCAAAGAGCCGAGAGAGGCACGATAGGCCACATGGTCTCCTTATGGGCTTTCTGATTCTATGATTCTGTGCCTCGAGCATTACCCGTGACCGTCAGCCAATCATGACAATGGAATGAAAGCTGAGGAAGTGGATCCATAATTTTCCAATAATCCACCCGTGTGCGTGTGAGACTTCGGCAGTGTTGCAGGTCCAGGAGATCCGAACGCTAGATTAGACAAGCAGGAAGTAGTTAAGAAGGAGCGAGCCGGTGTGAAATTAAAATATATTTACCAATTTAAAAGAGAATAGGAGGCATCGTGAGCCCACATCATTATGTCGGGAGGAGTATTAAGGATTAAGAAAAAGTTTTTTTAATTATTCAACAAATCTAGCTGCTAGATCATAAGGACCAGCAAAGGCCGCTTGGTAAATAAAATAAATAATGTAGATCACATGTGATCATTGAAGGCTTGTAAGAGAGGCAGCGATCAAAGCGTTATTTAAAAATAGTTAGTGTTCAAACACATAACATGGAAATCTAGAATCCAGGGACACAGACACCGTGAGATACAGGAATGTGGACTGACAGGAGTGAAGCTTTACTGACAATACTGCAATTTTCCTCAATTAGAGAAGATTCCTGAGGATCAGACAGCGGCTGAAATAATCACTGTATTTATAATAACGCCAGGAAAATCTAGTGGGTGAGCCCCTGGGAGAGCGGCAATGTAACAGGGAATTATATTGGTTTAAGTGGGCGATGAGAGGCCCAGTGTCGGGAGCACCCGGTGAGTATTTATACTCAGTATTGCGGGTTTTTTCAGAGGCCAGTGTCGGGAGCACCCGGTGAGTATTTATACTCAGTTTCCCGGGTTTTTTCAGAGGCCAGTGTCGGGAGCAGCCGGTGAGTATTTATACTCAGTTTCCAGGGTTTGTTCAGAGGCCCAGTGTCGGGAGCACCCGGTGAGTATTTATACTCAGTTTCCCGGGTTTGTTCAGGGGTCCAGTGTCGGGAGCAGCCGGTGAGTATTTATACTCAGTTTCGCGGGTTTGTTCAGAGGCCCAGTGTCGGGAGCACCCGGTGAGTATTTATACTCAGTTTCCCGGGTTTGCTCAGGGGTCCAGTGTCGGGAGCACCCGGTGAGTATTCATACTCAGTTTCGCGGGTATACCTCTTAATGTTTCTTTACTTCTTTTGTTCTATCGCAGCCCTGCCTTCGCTCTATTTCATTTCCTTTCCAGTTTTGAAAAGGGTTCACCCGGAACGTCGACTATAATTTCTATCCACGGATGTTGCCTGGCCTGCTGAATTTCTCCAGCATTTTCTGTTGTTATTTCGGATTTCCAGCATCTGCGGTATTTTGCTATCGTAAAAATAATTGTAAATGGACTGAGAGTGTTAGAAATACACGCCTGAACGCTTTGTGTCCTCGTGCGAGGAGCTTCCGCAATAAGATGGATGAATAAGCTGCATAAATAGATGTAAATGGATACGATATAATTGGGATTATGGAGATATGGATCCAGGGTGACCAAGTCTGGGAAGGACCAATATTCAGGAAGGACGGGCAAAAAGGAAAAAGAGGTGGGCGAGCGTTGCTGGTTAAACAGAAGGTTAACACAATACTAAAGAAGGAAATTAGCTCGGATGATGTGGGATGCGTATGGGTAGAGCTGTGAAATACCATGGGGCAGAAAACGTTAGTCGGAGTTGTATACAGACCCCCAAACAGTAGTGGTGGGCTTGGGGATGGCATTAAACAGGAAATTAGAGAGGCATGCAATAAGGGCACAGCAGTTGTCATGGGTGAATTTAATCTGCATATAGATTGGGCTAATCAGAATAGTAACAGTGCTCTGGAGGAGGAATTCCTAGAGTGTATATTGGATGGTTTCCTGGACCAATATTGCGAGGAAACAACTAGAGATGAGGCAATCTTAGACTGGGTATTATGTAATGAGAAAGGATTAATTAGCAATCTTGTTTGGAGGCACTTGGGGAAGAGCGATCATAATATGAGAATTCTCCATTAAGATGGAGAGTGACGTAGTTGACTCAGAGACTAGGGTCCTGAATTTAAATAAAGGAAGCTATGATGGTATGAGGCGCAAGTTGCCTAGGTGGATTGGGGAACGTTACTTAAAGGGTTGACGGTGGGTAGGCAAGGGTAAACATTTAAAGATTACATGGATTTATTAAAGAATTTGTACATCTCTTTCTGGCATAAAAATAAAACAGGAGAGGTGGCTCAACCGTGGCTAACAAGGGAAATTAGGGATAGCAATTGATCCAAGGATCAGACATGTAAATTGTCCAGAAAAAGCAGCACACCTGAAGATTGGGAGAAGTTTAGGATTCTGCAAAGGAGGACAAAGAGAGGGGGAAAACTTAATATGAGAGTAAGCTTGCAGGGAACATAAAAACTGACTGTAAAAGCTTCTATAGATATGTGAAGTGAAAAAGATTGGAGAAGTCAAGCATACGTCTCTTGCAGTCAGAATCAGGGGAATTTATAATGGGGCACAAAGAACTGGCTGACCAATTAAATACACACTTTGGTTCTGTCTTCACAAATGAGGACACAAATAAGCTGCCAGAAAGGTCGGTGAACATAAGGTCTAAGGAGAGTGAGGAACCGAATTAAATCAGTATTTGTAGGGATATGGTGTTAGGGCAATAAGGGCACAGTAGTCATCATGGGTGACTTTAATCTACATATAGATAGGGCTAACCAAATTAGTAACAATACTGTGGAGGAGGAATTCCTTGAGTGTTTACGGGATGGTTTCCTGGACCAATATGTCGATGAACCAACCAGAGATCAGGCCATCTTAGACTTGGTATTTTATATCGAGAAAGGATTAATTAGCAATCTTGTTGTACGAGTCCCCTTGGGTCGGAGCGAACTCACCATGATCGAATTCTTCATTAAGATGGAGAATGAAGTAGTTGACTCAGAGGCTAGTGTCCTGAATTTAAATAAAGGAAACTACGATGGTCTGAGGTGCGAGTTGGGTAGGATTGATTGTGGAATGTCACTCAAAGGGTTGAGGGTGGATAGGCAATGGCAAACATTTAAAGGCCGCATGGATGAACTACAGAACTTGTTCATCCCAGTTTGGCATAAAAATTAAACGAAAGGTGACTCAACCGTGGCTAACAAGGGAAATAAGGGAGAGCATAAGATCCAAGGAGAGGACATATAAAATGGCCAGAAAAAACAGTAAACCTGAGGATTGGGAGCAGTTTAGAAATCAACAAAGGAGGACAAAGGGATTAATTAAGAAGGGGAAAATAGAATATGAGAGTAAGCTTGCGGTGAACATAAAAAAATGACTGTAAAAGCTTTTATACATATGTGAAGAGAAAAAGATTGGTGAAGTCAAGCGTAGGTCCCTTGCAGTCAGAATCAGGGGAATTTATAATGGGGAACAAAGAAATGGCAGACCAATTATATACATATTTTGGTTCCATCTTCAAAAAGGAGTACACAAATAATCTCCCAGAGATGTCGGGGAATATAGGGTCTGATGAAAGGGAGGAACTGAAAGAAATCAGAATTTGTAGGGAAATGGTGTTACGGAAATTGATGGGATTGAAGGCCGATAAATCCCCAGGGCCTGATAATCTCCATCCTAGGGTACGTAAGGAAGTGGCCCTAGAAATAGTAGATGAATTGCTGATCATTTTCCAACATTCGATGGAATCTGGAACAGTACCCATGGATTGGAGGGTAGCTAATATTACCCCACTATTCAAAAAAGGTGGTAGAGAGAAAACGGGGAATTGCAGGCTTCGGTACTGAGGAAAATGCTAGAGTCCATTATAAATGATCTAATAGCAGAGCACTTGGAAAACAGTGACAGGATCAGACAAAGTCAACATGAATTTACAAAAGGTAAATCGTACTTGACTAATCTACTGGAATTTTTTGAGGATATACCTGGTAAAATAGATAAGGGGGAACCAGTGGATTTGGTGTATTTGGAAATTCAGATGGCTTTTGATAAGGTCCCACATAAGAGATTAGAGTGTGAAGTTAAGGCACATGGGATTGGGGGCAAGGTATTGACTTGGATAGAGAACTGGTAGGCAGACAGAAAGCAAAGAGTTGGAATAAATGGGCCTTTTTCCGAGTGGCAGGCAGTGACTAGTGGCGTACCGCAGGGATCAGTCCTTGGACCCCAGCTATTCACAATATATATTAATGATCTAGACAAGGGAACTAGATGTAATATCTCCGAATTTGCAGACGACACAAAGCTGGATGAGCGTGTGTGCTGTGAGGAGGATGCTGAGAAACTCCAGGATGATGTGGACAGGTTGTGTGATTGGGCAAAAGCATGGCATATGCAATATAACGTGGATGAATGTGAGGTTATCCACTTTGGTGGCAAAAACAGGAAGGCAGATTACTATCTGAATGGCAATAGATTGGGAGAAGGGGAAGTGCAACGAGACCTGTGTGTCATTGTGCACCAGTCGCTGAAGGTAAGCATGCAGGTGCAGCAGGCATTTAAGAAGGCAAATGGTATGTTGGCCTTCGTAGCGACAGGGTTTGAGTACAATAACAAGGATGTCTTGCTGCATTTGTACAGGGCCTTGGTGAGAACACATCTTGAGTATTGTGTGCAGTTTTGGTCGCCTTATCTGAGGAAGGATGTTCTTGCCATGGAAGGAGTTCAGCGAAGATTCGCCAGGCTGATATTTGGGATGGCAGGAATGATGTATGAGGAGAGATTGGGTCGATTGGGCTTGTACTTGCTGGAGTTTAGAAGAAAGTGAGTGGATCTCATTGAAAATTTAAAAATTCTGAAAGGACTGGACAGACTAGACGCAGGAAGGATGTTCCCAATGGTCGGGGAGTCCAGAACCAGGGGTCACAGTCTAAGAATAAGGGGTAGGCTATTTAGGACAGAAATGAGGAGGAACGTCTTCGCCCAGAGAGTGGTGAACCTGTGGAACTCTCTTCCACAGAAGGAAGTAGAGGCCAGTTCATTAAATATTATCAAGAAGGAGTTGGATATATTTCTTAAGACTAAATTGATCAAGTTTATGGGGAGAAAGCAGGGACCGGGTACAGTATTTGTATGATCAGCCATGATCGCATTGAATGGTGGAGCAGGCTCGACGGGCCGAATGGCCTACTCCTGCTCCTATCTTCTATGTTTCTATGTTTCTATGAAATTGATGGAATTGAAGGCCGATAAATTCCCAGGGTCTGATACTTTACATCACAGGTTACATAAGTAAGTGTCCCTAGAAGTAGTAGATGCATTGCTCGTCATCTTGCAAAATTGTATAGACTCTGGAACAGTTGCCATTGATTGGAGGGTATCTAATGTAACACCACTATTTAAAAATTTGGTCGAGAGAAAACGGGGAATTATAATCCGGTTAGCCTGACATCTGTAGTGGGAAAAATGCAAGAGTCCATTATAAAAGATGTAATAGCAAAGCACTTGGTAAACAGTGACAGGATCGCACAAAGTCAACATTGATTTACAAAAGGTAAATCGTGCTTAACAAATCCACTGGAATTTTTTTGAGGATGTAACTGATAGAATTGATAAGGGAGAATCAGTGTATTTGAATTATCAGAAGACTTTCGACAACGTCCCGCATAAGAGACTAGCATGCAAATTTAAAGGACATGGGTTTGGGGGTAAGGTACTGACTTGGATAGAGAACTGGTTGGCAGACTGGAAGCAAAGTTTTGGAATAAGCAAGCCTTTTTCTGATGGCATGTATTGAAAAGTGGGGTACTGGAGGGATCAGTACTAGGACCCCAGCTATTCACAATATATATTAATGATTTAGAGGAGGGAACTAGATGTAATATTTCCAAGTTTGCAGACGACACAGAGCTGGGTCGGCGAGCGTGCTGTGAGGAGGATGCAATAAACTGCAGTTTGATTTAGACAGGTTGGGTGATTGGGCAAAAGCATGGCAGATGCAGTATAATGTGGATAACTGTGAGTTTATCCACTTTAGTGGCAAAAACAGGAAGGCAGTTTGTTATCTGATTGGGAAACGGGAGGTGCAACGATAACTGGGTGTCCTTGTGCACCAGTCGCTGAAGGTAAGCATGCAGGTGCAGCAGGCGTTTAAGATGGCAAATGGTAGGTTGGCCTTCATAACGAGAGGATTGAAGTACAGGAGCAGGGATGTATAGCTGAAGTTGTACAGGGCCTTGGTGAGACCACACCTTGAGTATTGTGTGCTGTTTTGGTCGCCTTATCTGAGGAAGGATGTTCTTGCCATGGAGGGAGTGCAGCGAAGATTCACCTGAGTGATACCTGGGATGGCAGGAATGACCTAAGAAGAGTGATTGGGTCGATTAGGCTTATATCCACTGGAGTTTAGAAGAATGAGAGGTGATGTCATTGAAATTTATAAAATTCTAACAGGACTAGACAGTCTAGCTTCAGGATGCATGTTCCCGATGGCGGGTGAGTCCAGAACCAGGGGTCAAAGTCTAAGGATAACGGGGTAAGCCATTTAGGACTGTGATGAGGTGGAACTTATTCACCCAGAGAGTGGAGAACCTGTGGAATTCTCTACCACATAAGGCAGTTGAGGCCAATTCATCAAATATATTCAAGAACGAGTTAAATATATTTCTTAAGGCTAAAGGGATCAAGGGATATGGGAAAAATGCAGGGACAGAGTACTGAATTTGGATGGTCAGCCATGATCTCATTGACTGGCGGAGCGGACTTGAAGGGCCGAATGGCCTACTCCTGCTCCTATCTTCTAAGATTATATTTTTCATCTTGAACTAACCTACTGGAGTTACTCAAACACATCACTGGCCTGTAGGGCAGGGGAAATGCAGCTGGAATGACCCAGTCGGGTTTTAATGTAGCAAAGGACAAGGTTCCACATCTACAAACGATGAGAAATTATGTAATTGGGTGGGAGATCCGGCACTGCACAGAGAGCTAATTGCAAAATGAAAGTAGTCTATTGACAAATGGAAATCAGTAAGGGACGGGAGAATATTGAAACTCTGGGATCTTCCTTGGTATCAGTTATTAACAATATTTTGTTCAATAGAAACTCAATGGGGCTGAGGGAATCTTAGACACAAAAACAATTAAAAACATGCCCGCATAGGTAACACTATAAAACCATAGAAATGTACTGGGCGGGTGTATGTAATTTGACCCATTCTATCTAAATGGGTTCTTTGAAACATGAATCAAAAACTATCTACACTGTCCTCCTCTCTCCACAGAAAATACTTTTCTCTTTTTACAAATATTCACCCAACATTCCCTTAACTACTCCCTGAGGCAAAACATTTCGTGCTCCAGCACCCCCTTGAATAACAAAGTTTCTTCTAACTGCTCTACTCATTCCCTTTGTGGCCAATTAAAGTCGATCACTATTTACTGCTCGCTGCCCAAATAGATGGAATATTCTGTCCCTCTTCACGCTAACAAAACTGTTGATAATTTTTAAAACCGCTATTAAATCTCCTCTTATCTTTCGCTGCTCCAGTGCAAATAGTCCCAACATATTGTCCCTCACCACCAGTATATTTCTGATCCATGTCACCATCCTGGTGTATCTACACTGCCCGCTCTCAGTGGATTTAATGGCCTTTCCATAATGAGGGGCTGACGCTGTACCTGGTGTTCTAACGGAGGCCTCACCAGTATTTTTTAAAGATTCATCATCACTTATTTATTCTTGCGATTAATGTTTGTCCATAAAACAGTAATTTCTGTTGGTTTGCTCATGAAATTTCTAGGAATTGAACATTTGGATCCCTATATCTCGCTGCCCATCCACACCCTTCAGCTCCTTCCCATTCAGAGCCTGCTCCCATTCCTTGGCGTTTCTCGCACAATCAGGCTAGATCACCGACGAACAATTTGTAACTGATTCAAAGTTGCTGGTATGTTTGTATTATGATTTTGAATAATGTGTAACCGCATAATAAGACGGTAATGATCAAAGAATATTTCAGACCGTCTGCTTATGTTCATCCAAACACAGAAGATTTAATATTATTTGTATTTTACCTGAGTTTCTAGCAGTGTTTTTAACAAATCACTTGAAACAATTGTAATAATTAATAACTTCATGAAAAGTAATTCATTTTACATTCGTGTACACCTTTGTTTGGGAGACTGATGGAGACAGAATATCAATAATATTACTCATGATAGTTTTATCGACAGCACAAAACAAGAGCAGACTCCATCTTTGTGCTGAGTGAAAGACACCAGTCAGCGCACAATCGAGAATTAAAGTCAGTCGTGGGACAAAAGAGGTGAAAGGTCACATCGATGAGCCGATTTCCGACTATTTCCTCCATTCAAACACTGATGACGGGACATGAGCCCGCTCTATTTGTCAATGAGGAATGTAATCGGATAGAGAGACCAGCGCCTGCACTATTGACACCAAACCTCCAAGAATATTGCCAATATCGGCGATCGCAAGACCTTTGATTGTTTCGGCACTGAATGAATCTTTGTTGATGATTTTAAAGTTTCGCGCCAGATCCCAGTACTTGGAATGTAAGGTGGATTCCTCTGTTGCTCACAAGTCCACTGCTGAGCCTCATCCTTGTTATCTTTGATCCCTGAATTTGAAATGTGCTAAATTTGCAGGAATAGGATATGGTTACTCAACGAAACAAGCATGAAACATTAAGCATTGCAGACATCAAACGCATGCTGCCAAATGGGAGAAATGCTCTCACAAGCGCTCATCACATTACCAGAAAAAAGGACGTTCTACGGTGAAAAAGGAGTTGAAATGGAGAGTTAGTCATGAGGAAGCTTTCGTTTGATTGATTCTTTTTATTTTCATTTTCTAACTATTCTCTGAAGGAGGGCCCAGGGGGATTTTATCACCTTCTTCAGCTCTTCTCTGAGTTCCTTCTGGGTCACTACATAAATACACGCGTTTTGAAAGCAACTCAAAAACTTCAACATTGTTCCGGTTTCACTGGCGATATATCCAGAGTCTGTGCGGTCACCTCGATAATAGGTGTTGTTTGCCAGTCTGGTAGTTACAAAACTCATGGCATTTGTCATCCACAACAATAAAAAACTGCCCGATACAGTGAAAAGTAAAATGATGGATTTCCTTCGACTCTCCATCTCTGGATCACTCGGATTCTCACTTCTGTGACCCCGGAGACCCCTGCGGGCCCTGCTGGCCACTAAATTACGTCTGACTGTCAAATAATTTAACAAGACAATTAAAGTAAATGGAAGCCAAACTAACCAGGCGCTGTGAAACCAGATGTCGGCTACACCTGGAGGTTAAGAAACAAAATTCACACTGTTCCGGCAGCCCCACTGCACCTTATTAATTATTTGTTCAGCTTCAAATGCAAACAGAATGGGGATGCCCCTTAAACAGATTAGGACCGTGATCGCTGTTATAACCGTGGCCGCAGTTCTCTCGGTGCAATATTTTGCTTTAAACTTCTGGCACCAGATAACAACACATCGGTCAAATGTGAAGGATACGGTGAATCAAACAGACAAATCGAGGGTGGCAGTAGTGATGTATAGAATGAACTTACACACGGGAATGTGATACAGGAATGAAAGTGGAAAGTGATAATTGAAAATATTATACACTATTACATTGAAGATCAAGACCAGTAGATCTGCTGTTGCCATGGCAACCATGTAGACAGAGATACACTTTGAAAGGCCGCAGTTTTTTCGGCAGAGAATCACAATTGTCACCAAATTCGCTGTAAGAAAGAGAGAGGAGAGAAATACTGTTCCAGTGTCTGATTGAAATATATATGGATATACCTGTTGAGATCATTTTATTCCATTCAGTGTGATTATGTACACGGGGCATTGTGAGAACAGGATTAGTATTGGAGCCATTACCTGGGAAACACATCCACATATTTTAATGAGCTTTTGCAGCGCTCACTCTGCACGGGGGAACAAGACGGTCCATAAATCCGCTAAAGTCCTTGTGCTGGAGCTTCAAAGAACATGGTAATATCAGTAAAGTTATCGGATTAAGTGTAATGTTGACCTCTAGTAAACTCATCCCCTTATTAAAACATGCTGTATGTACCTGAATACAATTAACCCCGATTAACAAAAAACAGCTTACAATAGCTCACCTGGGACACCGACGGCCGCGGTAATCGGGAAGTAAATCTCTTTGATCAGCAGAATAGTTGGTCTGCACATTTTCAGTGAGAGTGGATGAAGTCTGCAGGAGCTGAATGACTCTGACGGGCGCAAGGCTGGGGCAATGGAAGGGAACTTATATTTATCCACACATCAATCCTCCAGCCAGTAAATCAGATTAAACCATCATGAGCATTAGTTAGATATTGAACAAATAGACTCAGGTAAGCTGTTACTTTAGCTGATACGTCAGATTAAGAGAAATCTGTGAAACTGTTGTTGGATAATTTCAAAAAAATGCAGATTAAAACATTGTCTAAGTGTATGAAGTGCAGTCTCCCAGTACTGGTGCTGACGCTATTCCTTCATGCCTGGTCATAATCGCTATGACCCTGCCCTTGATTCATCCCTAGTGCAACAATTCCTCCAGTACAGGCAGTGAAACACATCCTGCAATATTGGTGATGAACTCAGTCTGGCAGCGTTAGAGTTGACTGTCCTCCTCCTTTACTAGTGCTACCCTACATTTACATTATAGGGACAGTTCTCCTCCTGTACTGCTGGCATAATACACTTACGATAGATGCTTCCGAACTCGTCAGGAACCAGTACCATACCTACACTGATGTTGAATGTGCTGCTATGGTAATAGCGATAGCACTACACTAACACTACTATTGACAGTGCTCCTCCGGTATTAGTGGAATAACCCCTCATACAGTGGATGAGCGTGTTCTCCTCCTGCCTCAGTTTTGGCCCTACACTTACACTAGATGTGACCGTGCCCTTCCTGTCCCAGTGCTTCTCCTACATTTACACTAGATGTGACCGTGCCCTTCCTGTCCCAGTGCTTCTCCTACATTTACACTAGATGTGACCGTGCCCTTCCTGTCCCAGTGCTTCTCCTACACATACACTAGATGTGACCGTGCCCCTCCTGTCCCAGGAAGCCTGTGTCCAGTGGGGTACCTCAGGGATCGGTGCTGGGTCCCCTGTTGTTTATGATCTACATAAATGATTTGGATGAGAATGTAAAAGGTATGATCAGTAAGTTCGCAGATGACACGAAAATTGGTGGGGTGGTAAATTGCGAGGAGGAAAGCCTCAGGCTACAGGACGATATAAATGGGTTGGTCAGATGGGCGGAAAAGTGGCAAATGGAATTTAACCCTGAAAAGTGCGAGGTGATGCATTTTGGACGGACAAATAAGGCAAGGCAATACACAATGAGTGGTAGGACCCTAGGAAGTACAGAGGGTCAGAGGGACCTTGGTGTGCATGTACATAGATCCCTGAAGGCAGCGGAACAAGTAGATAAGGTGGTTAAAAAGGTATATGGGATACTTGCCTTCATTAGCCGAGGCATAGAATACAAGAGCAGGGAGGTTATGATGGAGCTGTACAAAACGCTGGTGAGGCCACAGCTGGAGTACTGTGTGCAGTTCTGGTCGCCTCACTATAGGAAGGAGGTGATTGCTTTGGAGAGGGTGCAGAGAAGATTCACCAGGATGTTACCTGGGATGGAGCGCCTCAGCTATGAAGAGAGGCTGGACAGGCTGGGGTTGTTTTCCTTGGAGCAAAGAAGGCTGAGGGGGGACCTGATTGAGGTGTACAAAATGATGAGGGGCATAGATAGGGGAGATAAAGAGGAACTTTTCCCCTTAGTAGGGGGGTCAATAACAAGGGGGCATAGATTCAGGGTTAGGGGCAGGAGATTTAGAGGGGATTTGAGGAGGAACTTCTTCACCCAGAGGGTGGTTGGAATGTGGAACTCACTGCCTGAAAGGGTGGTAGAGGCAGGAACCCTCACAACATTCAAGAAGCATTTGGATGAGCACTTGAAATGCCATTGCATACAAGGCTATGGACCAAATGCTGGAAAATGGGATTAGACTGGACAGAGATGGATGGGCGGCGCAGACACGATGGGCCGAAGGGCCTCTTTCTGTGCTGTAAAACTCTATGACTCTACACTAGTGGTACCCCCACACTTACACTAGAGGGAACAGTGCTCCTCCGGTACAATAGTACCACTGCACTTAAAATAGGTTTGCGCATGATGCTCTTGCATTGGAGGTACCCCTACAATTGCACTGGAAATAATAGTTCTCCTCCGGTACTAGTGGTACCTCTACAATTACACTGGAAATAGCAGTGCTCCTCCGGTAGTAGTGGTACTCCTACATTTACACCAGTAGTGACCGTGCTCCTTGAGCACCTGTGGAACGCTACGCATACACGGGAAGTGTAGCTGCTCCTCTGGCACGAGTGTTACCCCTACACTTATGCTTGTGGTTAACGAGCTCGTCTTGTACTCGTGGATCCCTAGACTTATCCCAGCGATGATGGTGAATCTACGGTACTTGTGGTAGCCTTACACTTAACAACAAAAACAACTTCATTTTTCATAGTGCCATTAACTTAATAAAACTTCCCAATGTGCTTCACATGAGCATTAACAAACAGGAATTGACACCACTCCACATAGGGAGATGTTACTTCTGATAATACAAATCCTGATCAAAGAGCCAAGCTTTACTAAGCGTTTTAAAGCAGGAAAGAGAAGTAGAGAATCGGAGGGGTTTAGTAAGGGAATTCCAGAGCATAGGGATTTGGTAGCTGAAGGTACGGCCGACAATGCTTGAGTGATTAAAATCAGCGAAGATCAATAGGCCGGAATTGGAGAAACACAGATATCTCAGAGGGTTGTGAGGTTGAGGAGATTACAGAGATAGGGAGGGGCTAGGCCATGTAGCGATTTGGGAAACAGGATGAGAATTTTAAAATCGAGGCGTTTCTTAACTGGGAGACAATGTTGGTCAGCGAGCACAGGGATAATATGTGAATGGGGCTCAGTGCGAGTTAGGAGACGGTCAGCATCGTCTTGGATGACCTCAAGTTAATGACAAGTAGAAAGTGGGAAACCAGCCAGGAGTGTGTTGGAATAGAATAGTCTAGAGGTGAGAAAGGCTTGGCTGAGGGTTTCAGCCAGAGATGAGCTGAGACAGGTGCGCGGTCGCGGAATGTTCTAGAGGTGGAAATAGGTGGTCTTGCTGAAGGTGCGGTTTTGTGATCGGAAGTTCATCTCGGGGTCAAATATGACACGAGGTTTGCAAACTGTCTGAATCAGCCTCAGACATTCGCCAGGGTGAGGGATGGAATCCGGTGCTGGGGAACGGTGTTACTGGTGGGAACCAACGAAGATTAATCTGGTCTTACATATATTTAGTTGGAGGAAATTTCTGCCCATTAGGTAATTGATGCCGGACAAGCCATGTGACAGTTTAGGAAAGGTGAAGTGGTCGAGAGAGGTGTATAGGTGGAAACTGATGATGTGATTTCAGATGGGGCACATGTATGCTGACAGCACCCAGCTGTACCTCGCTACCACATCTCCCGACCGCCCCACTGTCTCTAAATTGTCGCATTGCTTAAACGACAGCAAGCACTGGATGAGCAGAATTCTCCTCCAAATAAATATTGGGAACACCGAAGCCATGTCTTCAGTCCCCGCCACAAACCCCGTTCCCTAGCCACCGACTCCATCCCTCTCTTTTCATTAAAGGTGACGTGCTCCTCCTGTACTGGTAACCTACACTTACACTGGAGGTGACTGAGTTTCTCCGGTACTAGTGTCACCCTACACTTATATGAGAAGTGACTGTCCTACTCCGGTATTACTCGCACCACTACATTTACAATCGGTGAGAACGTGCTCCTCCACTACTGGTGATACACGAAACTTACACAAGAGGTGGCCCATGCAGAACATGCGGTGGAAATGCCTGGTGCTGATTTTGTGACGGTCCAAAATTTCCAGCACCCGCTCTGCCCGCTGGATGAAAATGGAAGTTTAAACTATTGGAATTTCCTCCTCTACCATCCGTATTCTGACCCCCTTCAAAGAGATGCTGCTTGTTGCTCGGTGGCCGTTGTCAGGAGCGATTCCTATTGGAACCACTTCATTCGGATTGTGTATTTGGGGCAAAATTTATTTCTGAAGAGTCTGTGTTTTTGGCCTTTTACTATCTCCAGCTCGCGAACGGTTTCTCCATCACCACCGGCGCTGAGGGATTGAATTGAAACTTTCCCCTGTACCTGAGTATATGAAGAGCAGGAAGAGGGAATTGATGAGGAGCAGTAGGACAAGCAGACAGCTGGAGACTCGCTTCAGGACGAAGTCACCCAGGAGAGCCCAGTGCCCGCTGTCAGATATCTCTGAGCACAGGTCAGAGGCGGCATCGGAACAGAAATAAGATCAAAGACATCTGAAAAATGAACCAGCCCCGCTAACACGGAGCTCTCCTCCACAACTACCGAGGCTCCCATCGGAAAACATCTTGATTCTCTTATTACAAACAATGACATAGAATCTACAGCACAGAAACAGGTCATTCGGCCCAAATGATCCAGGCCGCTGTTTAGGTTCCACACGAGCCTCCTCCCGCCCTACTTCATCTGAACCTATCAGCATATCCTGCTGTTCCTTTCTCCCTCATGTACTTATCTAGCTTCCCCTTAAATGCATCTCAGCTATTTGCCTCAATTATTCCTATAGTACCGGGTCCCACAGGCTCACAACTTTCTAAGTAAAGAAGTTTCTCCTGAATTCCTTGTTGGATTTATTAGGGAATATCCAATGCGGTCCCTAGTTTAGGATATTCCAGCAAGTGGAAACATCTGCTCTACTTCTCCCCTATCAAAGCTCTTCATAAGCTTAAAGACTGCTCTCAAATCACCCATCTTTCTTCTCTTTTCTACAGAAGGAAGCTCCAGCCTGTTCAATTTTTCCTGATAGTAATAACCTCTCAGATCTGGTATAAACCTTGTAAATATTTGTTGAAACTTCTCCAGTGCCTATGATGCCTTTTTGTAATCCGTCTATCTCGCCGGGACACCCCACCTAGCCCGAATTATTTCCACTTATCCAAATAGTACTAAAAATGAAAGGAAGCTTTTCAGTGGCTTTCCACTTTTGATAACCCGCGGTGCCCCTGCCGATTCCTACAATTATCGCCCTTTCATCCCAAACACTTCCTTCTCCTCGGTGGGCCTTCAGCAACAGGCGGTTCAGAACTGATTGACTTATGCTGTCCAGCACGTTTCCTGTGGGACTAATGCGGCACTTCCTTTGATTTCGCGGTGGTTTGTTTCCCCATTCAGAAGAAAGTACAGAGTGTGAAGCCACTCCGCTTGGCTTTACCTGGAATGTAACCCAGAGGCCTGGAAGTGGTCCTTAATGTGTGGGATAACAGGGGCAGAAAACAGATAATAAGCATCATGTGAGTCTTCCACTGGTTTCAGAAATGTTGGTCTGATTGAAGGGAGGTCTGTCAGGAAAGGATGGGGCGGGGTGAAGGGTACTGAGGCCCCTCCTGCACTTTGCTATCCAGCTGTCTGCTGATCAATGCAATGAGGCCCGTGGTTTGGCAGAGGTGTAAATGGTTATTATAGCGTACTTTTACATGGGACAATGACTCGTGTTATCTTGGCTGCTCGGGAGAGTACAGTGATCACCGCCTGACTTTCAGTAGCCATTGTATTGTAAGATTAGTAGTTGAGAACCTTTCTTTGGTCCACTCACCACATCCTCCCAGCCCGACGGCCGCCCACTCTTTGCCCATTCAATTTTATTGTTTGGATTGCCGGAAACCTTACGGTGCTTTGCACGAAGTGCTATGGATCCACTGGCAGTGGACTGGGTTCTAGTGACTGAATTAGGCATGTTACATCAATACGTGTGAATGACCAATAAATGGTTGCTCTCGGTTTCTAACCACCAGGCGTGGTTTAAGTGTACTGTCATTCTTTACCCCTGGCAGGTGAAGCGCATGTTCTTTTCATACAGAACAGTCGGATATTCAGCATCACACTGCAATCTGGAGCTGGCCTCATCCAAAGGGGGAGTGTTCTCCACATCTGGATCCTTCCCATCATGCTCCCAGTCATGGTCAGGGCTCTCATTGCTCCGTTGGTCAATCACGGATTTATTCTCCATCAGCTAGTAGATAATCTGCACTGTGGTATATTAAAGTGAGGCGTCACCTTCCTCCCTCTCGTTTTTATCATTACAGCAACTCCGCTCAGAGCCAATACTTTCCATCATCTGTGCAGGGCAGATGGAGTCCAGCTTGACATGGTGAAATCTGTAGGGAGCTGTTCAGGGCCTATTAGTTGAGAACAGTCACTAATCTGTGACACCCTCTGCCCCAGTGCTGAGTGCAGATGAACGCTTTTCGAATCGGGGTCACATTCATTACCTGTGCTGAACCAGGAGATTGTGATGATCAGTGGTTCAGTACCACTAAAGGAATCAGTACAACCCAACCCCATGGATCATTGTAAATGGACCGAACCACCTAGATACATGTGAGTGACAGGATTGGTTAGCATGGACTGGTTATGACAACAGCATCATCAACACAGCCCAACCCCACTGATCATTATAAATGGACCGAACAATCCAGATATGTGTGGGTGGCGGGACAAGCCCGGATGGACTGCTCATTACAACAACAACGTTCATTTATGTAGTGCGTTTAACTTACTACAATACCCCAAGGCACGTCACCTGAACATAATCAGGCAAAATAGGATACCGAAGGAAAGAAGAAGCAATAAGGACAGGTGACCAAAAGCGGGAACAGAGGTAGGTTCAAATGAGCGTCTTAAAGGAGAGAAATGGAGAGGCTTACTGAGGGGATCCCAGAGTTTTGGGCCTAGACAGCTATAGGCACGGCCTCCAATGATGGGGCGAAGCAAGTGGCAGATACACAAGAGGCCAGAGAATGAGCAATGCACAGTTCTCGGAGGATGCTAGGGCTGGAGGAGGTTACACAGATAGGAAGCGGCGAGGGCATGGAGGGATTTGAGCAGCAGAATGTGAATTTTAAAATCGAGCTTTTGCTGGAATAGGGTCCAATGTAATTCAAGGAACAGAGGGTGGTGTGTGAATGGGACTTGGTGCAAGTTCTGTTATGGACAGCAGAGTATTGGCTGAGCTGCACAGTTTATGGAGGCTTTAAAATGGGAGTCGGGAGAGGATAGCATTGAATAAACCAAGTCCAGAAGTGGCAAAGCCTGGAGGGTTTTAGCGGCAGAAGGGAATGAGTTGAGTAATGTTAAACGGTCTTTGTGATGGAGACGATCTAGGGTCAGAAGCTTAGCTTATGGTCAAATGGGAGGACGAGAATGTGAGCAGTCTGTTTTAGCCTGAGACTTTGGCCAGGGAGGGAGATAGAGTCATCAGCTACAGAATGGATTTCGTCGCAGGGACCAAAGACATTGGATTCAGTCTGCCCAATGTTTAATTGAAGGAAATGTTGGCCTAGAAATTCATTGGGCCAGAAATTCAGATCGGGGGCTTGCCGCGCGTGCAAGCCCCTGATATGCACTTACCCGACGCGCTGGCCGTTGACCTCCAGGGACGCCTGGAATTCGATTTTGAAAAAGAAGAATCCCGGGCAGCGTATGACGTCACGCCGCCCAGGAGTGCAGCCAGCGCGAAGCCTGAAGCGCGCTGTGCAACTGAGACACGCCCCTTGAGGTTTCAGTTTAACAGGACACGCCCCCAATGTTTCTGCCAAGCTGCTAAGCATTTTTGCATGCAAAGCAGCAGTTTAAATAGGTTTTTGGAAGTTTTTTGAAGATTTTGGTCACTTTTATAAACTTTTAAAAAACGTTTACATTATTTTGAAGAATCTGAAGTAGTTTTAAACAGAATTAAAGCAATTTAAAGACTTTTAAAAGCCCTAAAATAATTTTTTAATTTCCATTTATTTATTTAGCAATGTCGTCGTCATACGTGTCTTCACACTGTTCCCTTTGGGGAACTGTATGAAGTGGTGGAAGGATTTATGGCCATGATTAACGCTCACTCCGTGACCATCTTTGAACCAGCCATTAGGGCGGTTAGTCCTATGGCAGGAGGGTTTTAGGGGCTCCCACAAGCTATACAAGGAGGGGGAGCCACCCACACCCACGGACGCAAATATCCCACTGGATGTCAACCCAGAATTTAGAGCTGGAGCTTCGACTCCACTTGCCGGGACTGTCTGGAGTGGGGTTCGAAATCCTAGCCCTGATCTGGCCCAGCGGCGAGGATCCAACCGCTATGCCAAAGGCCCAATCCGATTAGCAAAGTGAAATGGCTGGAATGAGCACAATTCACGGCATTAAAAGAACTCACAATTGAACTGATGATGACCTCAGCAATCTCCTCAAGGAGGTGGAGGCGCAGCGCCTGCTCATCATTGGTAATGAGAAGTCAAAGGCGCCGCAAAAAGGGCAGATGATATCTTGGTCTTTCCAGTGGCAGCATATGGGCTCCAGTCACGGGGAGGGAAAAGGCGCAGGAAACGTATGGTTGTCACCTTTTGTGCGGAGTGGGCCTTTTGCGTAGCAGTAAGCATCCCTGCCGCTGGGCCAGAAGGAGTAGGGTTTCGAACCCCACTCCAGACAGTCCCGGCAAGCGGAGTCGGAGCTCCAATTATAAATTCTGGGTGGACATCCAGCGGGATACTTGCGTCCGTGGGTGTGGGTGTGGGTGGCCCCCCCTCAGATGGTTTGTGGGAGCCCGTAAAACCCTCACGCCATAGGACTAACCACCCTAATGGCTGGTTCACAGATGGTTATGGTCACGGAATGAGCATTAATCACGGCCATAAATCCTTCCACCACTTCATACAGTTCCCGAAAGGGAACAGTGTGAGGATACGTACGACGATGACCTCTTGCGCAATGCACCTCCTTGGACCCTCAGTCGCAGATGCGAGGGGGCAAATCGTGCAATTGTTAAATTTTTCATTTTATTGACATGTAAAATGTTGGCCCAGTAATTCCCTTCCAAATGCGCGAGTACGGTCGGGGTACTTACGTGTCTGGCCGGAGGAAATGCCGGTTTTCAGCATGCACAGTGCATGTGGGGAAAACCGGCATTTCCTGTCCTCTGAACGAAGGGGTTCAGAGGCAGAATGCGTGCGATTGCACAGGCAGCGTGTGCGCAGTAAAATTCGCCGCTTTCATTCATGCTTTCAGTGAGGTCAAGTCCTTACAAGTTACACATGAAAAAAGCATGGGTACAGTTGCTCCAGGGGCTGCGGAGGAAGATATTTCTTATTGTGGAGCTTCTGAAAGTATGTGTGCCTGTATATATTCCTTTGCGTGTTATGTATATATTCCTTTACTTATGTGTATGAATGTATTATTTAATTATGACTTTCAGAGAAAGTAACTTATTGGAAAATCGTAATTAAAAACATACATTCATACACATAAGTAAAGGAATATAAAACATACATACATATACGTAAAGGAATATATGCGGACATACATACATAATTACTTATTACTGATGAAAAGTTTCTTTCTTAAAAGTGCTGCAAATGGTACATTACTCATTTTAGAATACTCATATTCACATTCCATTCACACAGCCAAAATTGCTCCTTCTACCTACCGTTCTGAAAACCCGTTTAAAAAAAAAATTTAAACTTTAAAACTTACTTAAAATTTCTTAAAATAACTTCCCTCCCTTTCCCAAACAAAAATATTGCCTTTCAGAAGCTCCACGATAAAATATATCTTCCTCCGCAGACTTGGAACAACTTTACACCTGCTTTTTTCAAGTGTAACTTGTAAGGACTTACCCTCACTGAATCCATGAATGAAATCGACGAAGTTCACTGCACAAGCGCTGCCTGTGCAGTCGCACGCGCTGTGCCTCTGAACCCCTTCGTTCAGAGGACTGGAAATGCCGGCGTTCCCCGCATGCGCTGTGCATGCTGAACGCCGGCATTTCCACCGGCCAGATGTGTGAGTACCCCGACCGTACTCACGCATTTGGACCCGAATTTCTGGCCCAATGTAGCCGCTTTTGGGGCAGTAAAGTGGGGCGGCCGCTAACGTTTGCGCCCGCCACCAAATCGAGGCCACTTCTCCGATATTCATTAGCTTCGCCCTAAGAGTTCGCTCGAGCGCTAAAACTGGTGTTGGACGCCTCTGTTTGGGCGCTAAGCCAGAGGTGCTGATCGATAGCGCCGAGGCTGGGCGCAGCGCAGGTGTGGCCATCTCGTGATTGACAGCAGACACCCTGGCGCTGGCCAGCTCTTAAGGGGGAAGGGTCGACTGTGTCTGCTGCCACGCCCTGGATAGTGGAGCCCTGCAGCTAGGCCTGAACACTGCTGCTGGACCCAAATAGCGCCTGAAGCCATGGAGAAGGCCCGTGAACGTGCGCAGCGCTTCTCAGAGCGTGATCTGAGTGTGCTGGTTGGTGCTGTGGAGAAGAGGCGCCATGTTTTGTACCCGCACAATGGCAAGAGGGCGCCATTCCGCGTCTACAGGAGAGCCTGGAGGCATGTCGCCAGCAAGCTGTCAGCCAACAGCGAGGTCCCCAGGAGCAGTGTCCAATGCCGCAAAAAGTTTAATGACCTCACGCGGATTGTCAGGGTGAGTACCCTTTCCAGTGACCTCCTCATCCTTGCATGTGCACCTCACATTATGGGCAAAGGGACCTGAAAGCCCTAATGGCCAGCCCTCATCCAGCAGCGATGGGACAGGCATGAATATCAATTGCACAATCTGCACGTAACACACTGGCCAGGCTATTCCACCATGGGAGGCAGTGCACACAAGATCAGGGCGACACACTGGACTTAGAGGCCGTCCTTTCTCTTGCAGGCCAAGCTGGCAAATAATCGGAAGAGCCGGACTGCGACTGGGGGAGGCCGACCCCAGATCCAGCCGCTCACCGAGCTTCAACATCGCATGGAGCACATCATGGGTGCCCGGGTGATTGGCCCTCTTGCATGTGGAGATGCCGACCCTCTTCTGGCCACCAATGGTAAGGACATCCACGTTTGGACCTCTCTCGTCCCGCTTGCGCATCAGATCTACATCCTTTGCCACTGGCCGACCAATGCACTGAATGCCACCACTCATGCATCCCTTGCTGGCGCCCTCTCCTCAGTCTAAAGCTACTCTTGTGCCTTCCTGCTTTCAGATGGTGAGGAGGAGGTCCCTGAACTTGCCAGTGACAGCCCCTCAGAAGAGGAGCAGGAGGAGGAGCAAGAGGAAGGCGGCCCATCAGGGGAACCCTCAGCCATGGCCACCCAGGCCAATGTAGGGGACACGTCTTCCCTGGAGGGGAGCGTGGCAGAAGTTTCAAAGGGGAGGGGAGCTCATGGGACCTGCCGCCTGCAGAAACGTGGGAGGGGGGTGGAAGCTCGGCGGCCTTCTCCGCAGAGGGGGGATGCGTCGGAGGGGAGTCCAATTGCTGGGCCCAGCGGCGAACAGCAACGCAGGAAGGGTCGGCCAGCTCGGCGGCCTTCTTCCCAGAGGGAGAGTCCGGCCCCCAGTCTGGAGATGGTCTTCGCCGAGGAGATGGAACGCCTCGAGGACTTGTCCGCGGACTCGGAGCGCCGGCACACGGAGCTCATTTCGGCAGTGGCATGGTTGCCTGAGGCCATCGAGCCCCTCTCTCGGAGTGTGACCGAGTTCGGGCCCTCAGAGGCCATCAGTCGGGCAGAATTCCGGGCAGATCACGCAGCGAGTCGGGCGGAATTCGGGGCAGATCAGGCAGCGAGTCGGGCGGAATTCAGGGCAGCTCTGGCAGTAACTGGCCAGGTGATCAGTGGTGCCGTCCAGTCACTGGCTGCTCTGATGCGATCAGTGAACAGGTCAACACGGCCACTCACTGCTGCCACACTCGCTGTGTCAGCCAGGCATCGCCAGGGCACCTGGCGTGCTGCAGCAGCACAGCGGCCTGTCCCTCGGCAGATTGGTGCGCATGCTGCAGTGCTGGCCCGGGCAAGTGCTAGTGTTTCAGGCGACCAGCGAGCGACTGCCATCTGCCAGCTTGCCCGCATTCCTCCAGCCGCCAGTGCCACTCCCCCAGTGGAGCTGGCAGGAGCTACTGCAGCGACTGATGCTGGCCAGCCACAGCTGCAGCATTCAACAGCCGACCGCTCGACGGCCAGACCTCGACTAGGCCGACCCCCAAGGGCATCTGCCATCACGACATGTGCCCCTCAGGCGCCTGCCCCCAGCCTTGCAGCAGCCAATGGCCTTACTTTGAGGAGGAGCAGCAGGGCAGGCAGGGGCCACACAAAGATGGCCAAGGCATCGCCCTAGCGGGCCAAATAGTCGAATGTGTGGCCAGCTTTGTTTGTTTTTTGAGGCCGAGATTTGGATGTTTGTTTTTTGAAGGCCGATGATGTGATGTTTGTTTTTTACGAAGGCCGAGAATGACGGCCATTTTAGTTGCACTATTTTGTTAATCCTCTCCAGGTTGTGGGAGCGAGTAATTTGTTTGAGTGTTTTTTGGGGGTTTCGTCTGTTTTTGGTTTTCATGTGGGAAGGGAGCTGAGTTTGAACAATAAAGCATTTTATTTATTAACATTGTCCATGTTTGATCTTTGAAGTGTTTGTTGCCTTAACCGGCTGAGGGCTTGCAGAGCGGCTGCAATCATGTTCTTTCATTGGCACATGCCATTCCCTGACAGGGGGCCTAGAAGTGACGTTCAATAAGCCGCCGACGGGATGCCCTTGGACCTTGTGCCTCCCTCCTGGGCTGGTACTCCTCGTCCTCCTCCTCCTCATGCTCCTCCTGCTCCTCCTCCTGAGGTGGTGGTCCAACGTGAGGTGGCAGTGCCTGAGTCCTGCGGATAGCCAGGTTGTGCAGCATGCAGCAAACGACGACGAATTGGGAGACTCGATCCTGCGAATATTGGAGGGCTCCCCCGGAGCGATCGAGACAGCGGAACCGTTGCTTGAGGATGCCGGTTGTTTGTTCTATGATGTTCCTAGTCACTTGATGGCTCTCGTTGTATGCCTCTTCAGCAGGGGTCGTGGGCGCGCGGAGCGGGGTCATGAGCCAGGTACACAAAGGATAGCCTTCGTCCCCGATAAGCCATCCTCTTGGGGGAGGCTGTGCCTGGAACATGTCAGCCACAGTTGTCTGTCGCAGGATAAAGGCATCATGGCTGCTGCCTGGAAAGCAGGCATTGACAGCTAGGATGCGCTGCCTGTGGTCACACACCAGCTGTACATTGAGGGAATGGCAGCCCTTCCGGTTGCAGTAATCCTTGGCATGCTCAAGAGGTGCCCGCAAAGCCACATGCGTGCAGTCAATGGCGCCCTGCACCATGGGGAAGCCCGCTACTCTTGCAAATCCCACTGCACGCTGCTGCTGCTTGTCCAGGGTCATGGGGAAGGAGATGAATTGATGTCTCCTTGTGAAAAGGGCTTCTGTCACCTGGCAGAACCAGCAATGCACGGCGAACTGGGAGATGTTAGCGATGTCCCCAGCAGCAGATTGGAAGGAGCCGGTGGCATAGAAGTTGAGAGCCACCGTCACCTTCACTGCCACCGACAGAGACGTCCTGCGCATCAGCTGTGGCTGCAGATATCGGTGAAGCAGCTGGCAGATGTCTGCAACCACCTCCCTTCTGAATCGCAGCCTCCTAACACACATCGCGGCAGACATCGTCAGATAGGAGGACCGCTGGCGTTATACCCTGGGTGGGTAAGGCCTCAGTTGGCGACGCCTGTTGCCCCCTCTGTGTCTGGCCAGGGCTGCCACTCTCTCACGGCGTCTGTAAGCCCTTCTGGCATAAGGCTGAAAGTCAGCGTTGGCACCCAATGCAGCCCCCATTATATGCTGGCAAACACTGAGCTCGCAATGAAGGCAAAGATAATTGCTAAGCTCTGGCCTGAGCCAAAAATACCTGTCCTAGTGTTGGTCCAAACCAGTAAGCTCTCCTCCTTGGTCTCTGTCCAAAAAACCGTGGCACAAGAGTGAATGCAGCAAAATGGCTGGCCTTTATAGTGCAGGGTAAGTGCCCTTTAATTAGCGCTCCGCGCGGCCCGGCACGGCTGTGTACCGTTCCACTTCACAGTCGTTAGGGCCGCCGGGCGCACAATGGGCCGGCGTGAGTGAAGTCCCGGTTTGGGGCGCACAAAGGGCGTTGCACTATTAAATGACGTCATGATCTGCGCGCGCAGCAGGGCGCGCGCTAAGACTTTGCGCCGGCGCTAAATGTGTCCTGAAGTTGGGGAGAGGCGCAGATCGTGCTGGCCCGGGCGATAAGCGCCTAGCGCTCGAGATCTACTCCTCCTAAGGCGCTAACGGCTGGCGCGCCCAACTGAATTTCTAGGCCGTTGACTTTTCCAGGACCGCATGTCAATCAAATACTTTGATATCACAGAGTCAGTGGAGGTGTGGAGAGAGCTGTTGCTGAGGTAGAGAGATGTGTCATCAGTATATATATGGAATCTGACGTTTTATTTCCAGATGATGTTGCTAAGGGGCAGAAGATAGATAGGTGGGCGAAAGAATATAACCATCGGGGTCTCCAGAGATAACGGTGCGAAAGCTCGAATATAAGCCATTGCAGGTTATTCTCTGGCTGTGACTGCATAGGGAGGAGTGGAACCAGATGAAGGCAATTCCAGCTGGAAAATGGAGGAGTGTCATTGGAGAAGGATGGTGTCGTCAACCGTGTCAAGGACAGGAGGAATGAGGAGGGACAGTTCAACATGGTGTTAGTCACGTAAGAATATCATTTGCGACTTCAATATAGAGCGATTCAGTGATGTGGCAAGGGCAGTACTTTAATTATACAGTTTCAAACTTGGTGTGGCTAGAAAGATGGTCACGGAACTATGAGAAGACCGTATATGTTCAAGGAGAGGAACAGGAGGTTGGAGATGGTGCACTAAATTGCAAAGACAGAGGGGTCAAGGGCGGATTTTTTCGGTGTGGCGATGACGGCAGATTTGAAAGGAAGCAGACAGGACCAGAGCTGGGGGAACCGTTCATAATAACAGCTAGCATGAGGGGTAGAACGGGAAGCTGGCTGATCGGCAGATTAGTGTGAATAGGGCCGAGAGAGCACGACGTGGACCTCGTGGACAAAATGAATTCGGAGAGGAAACAACGGGAAATAGGGAAATAGAGTTGCTGTAATTCCCGATAATACAGTAGCTATTTAAAAACAAATACAGAGCACGTGAATTTAGAGGAATACGGCAAATGTTAATTAAAAGTAGAAGAATGGTGAATTTAGTGGAACACAGTAACTTTTATATTACAAATAACGTACAGTGAAATATAGGAGAATACAGAAACTGCTTAAATATAAATGGGGCATAGGGGGATGTAGGGGAGCACAGTAACTGTTTATGTATTAATGGGGAATAAGGGGTTATAGGAGAACAAAGTAACTGTTTAATTTTAAATGGGGATTGGGCGATATAGGAGAACACTGTAATTGATTAATTATAAATTGGGAATGGGGCGATATAGGGGAGCACAGTAACAGTATAATTATAAATTGGGAATGGGGATATAGGGGAACACAGTAACTGTTTAATTATAAATGGGGAATGGGGGATATAGGGGAACACAGTAACAGCTTCCTTATAAATGGGGAATGTGGGGATATAGGGGAACACAGTAACTTTTTAATTATAAATGGGGAATATAGGGGAACAAATTAACTGTATAATTATAAATGGGGAATGGGGAATATAGGGGAACACAGTAACTGTTTAATTATAAATGGGGAATGGGGAATATAGGGGAACACAGTAACTGTATAATTATAAATGGGGAATGGGGAATATAGGGGAACACAGTAACTGTTTAATTATAAATGGGGAATGGGTGAATATAGGGAAACACAGTAACTATTTAATTATAAATGGGGAATGGGGAATATAGGGGAACACAGTAACTGTTTATTTATAAAAGGGGAATGGGGGATATAGGGGAAAGCACTAACTGCTAAATTGTAAATGGGGAATGTGGGGATAAAGTGGAACACAGTAACTGTTTAATTATAAATTGGGAATGGTGATTATAGGGGAACACAGTAACTGTTTAATTAAAAATGGGGAATGGAGAATATAGGGGAACACAGTAACTGTATAATTATAAATGGGGAATGGGGAATATAGTGGAACACAGTAACTGTATAATTATAAATTGTGAATGGGTGGATATAGGGGAACACAGTAACTGTTTAATTATAAATGGGGAATGGACATATAGGGGAACACAATAAATGTTTAATTTTAAATGGGGAAGGGGGATTATAGGGGAACCCAGTAACTGTTTAATTATACATGGGGAATGGGGAATATTGGGGAACACAATAACTGTTTAATTATAAATGGGGAATGGAGAATATAGGGGAACACAGTAACTGTTTAATTATAAATGGGGAATGGGGAATATAGGGGAACACAGTAACTGTTTCATTATAAATAGGGAATGGGGGAATAGAGGGGAACACAGTATCTAGTTAATTATAAATGGGGAAGGGGGAATATAGGGGAACACAGCAACAGTTTAATTATAAATGGGGAAGGGGGAATATAGGGGAACACAGCAACTGTTTAATTATAAATGGGGAATGGGACATATAGGGGAACACAGTAACCGTTTAGTTATAAATGGGCAATGGGGGATATACGGGAACACAGTAACTGTTTAATAATAAATGTGGAATTGGTATATAGGGGAACACAGTAACTGTTTATTTATAAATGGGGAATGGGGATATAGGGGAACACAGTAACTGTTTAATTATAAATGGGGAATAGGGAATATAGGGGAACACAGTAACTGTTTAATTATAAATGGGGAATGGGGAATATATGGGAAAACAATAATTGTTTAATTATAAATGGGGAATGGGGATATAGGGGAACACAGTAACTGTTTAATTGTAAATGGGGAATGGGGGATATAGGGAAACACAGTAACTGTTTCATTATAAATGGGGAGTGTGGGGATATAGGGGAGCACAGTAACTGTTTAATTATAAATGGGGAATATAGGGGAACAAATTAACTGTTTAATTATAAATGTTGAATGAGGGATATAGGGGAACACAGTAACATTTTAATTATAAATGGGGAATGGGGGAATATAGGGAAACACAGTAACTGTTTAATTATAAATGGGGAATGGGGAATATAGGGGAACACAGTAACTGTTTAATTATAAATGGGGAATGGGGATATAGGGGAACACAGTATCTAGTTAATTATAAATAGGGGAATGGGGCATATAGGGGAACACAGTAACCGTTTAATTATAAATGGGCCATGGGGGGATATACGGGAACACAGTAACTGTTTAATTATAAATGGGGAATAGGGAATATAGGGGAACAAAGCAACTGTTTAATTATAAATGGGGAATGTGGATATAGGGGAACACAGTAACAGTTTAATTATAAGTGGGGAATGGGGATATGGGGGAACACAGTAACTGCTTCATTATAAATGGGGAATGTGGGGATATAGGGGAACACAGTAACTGTTTAATTTTAAATGGGGAATATAGGGGAACAAATTAACTGTTTAATTATAAATGTTGAATGGGGGATATAGGGGAACACAGTAACTGTTTCATTATAATAGGGGAATGGGGGATATAGGGGAACGCACTAACTGCTAAATTGTAAATGGGGAATGTGGGGATATAGTGGAACACAGTAACAGTTTAATTATAAATGGAGAATGGGGATTATAGGGGAACAAAGTAACTATTTAATTAAAAATGGGGAATGGGGGATATAGGGGAACACAGTAACTGTTTAATTATAAATGGTGAATGGGGATATAGGGGAACACAGTAACTGTTTAATTTTAAATTGGGAATGGTGATTATAGGGGAACACAGTAACTGTTTAATTAAAAATGGGGAATGGGGAATATTGGGGAACACAGTAACTGTATAATTATAAATGGGGAATGGGGAATATAGTGGAATACAGTAACTGTTTAATTATAAATGAGGAATGGGGGATAAAGGAGAACAGACTAACTGTTTAATTATAAATGGCGAATGGGGAAATAGGGGTACACAGTAATTGTTTAATTATAAATGGGGAATGGGGAATATAGTGGAACACAGTAACTGTTTAATTATAAATGAGGAATGGGGGATAAAGGAGAACAGAGTAACTGTTTAATTATAAATGGGGAATGGGGAAATAGGGGTACACAGTAATTGTTTAATTATAAATGGGGAATGGGGATATAGGGGAAGACAGTAACTGTTTAATTATAAATGGGGAATGGGGATATAGGGGAACACAGTAACTGTTTAATTATAAATTGGAATGGGGAATATACGGGAACACATTAACTGTTTAATTATAAATTGTGAATGGGGGGATATAGGGGAACACAGTAACTGTTTAATTATATATGGGGAATGTACAATATAGGGGAACACAATAAATGTTTAATTATAAATGGGGAAGGGGGATCATAGGGGAACCCAGTAACTGTTTAATTATAAATGGGGATTGGGGGATATAAGGGAAAACTATAACTGTTTAATTATAAATGGGGAATGGGGATATAGGGGAACACAGTAACTGTTTAATTATAAATGGGGAATGGGGGATATAGGGGAACACATTAACTGATTAATTATAAATTGTGAATGGGGGGATATAGGGGAACACAGTAACTGTTTAATTATAAATTGGGAATGGTGATTATAGGGGAACACAGTAACTGTTTAATTAAAAATGGGGAATGGGGAATATAGGGAAAAACAGTAACTGTATAATTTTAAATGGGGAATGGGGACTATAGTGGAACACAGTAACTGTTTAATTGTAAATTGTGAATGGGGGGATATAGGGGAACACAGTAACTGTTTAATTATAAATGGGGAATGGACAATATAGGGGAACACAATAAATGTTTAACTTTAAATGGGGAAGGGGGATTATAGGGGAACCCAGTAACTGTTTAATTATAAATGGGGAATGGGGGATAAAGGGGAACACAATAACTGTTTAATTATAAATGGGGAATGGAGAATATAAGGGAAAACAGTAACTGTTTAATTATAATTAGGGAATGGGGAATATAGGGGAACACAGTAACTGTTTATTTATAAATGGGGAATGGGGGAACATAGGGGAACACAGTATCTAGTTAATTATAAATGGGGAAGGGGGAATATAGGGGAACACAGCAACTGTTTAATTATAAATGGGGAAGGGGGAATATAGGAGAACAAAGCAACTGTTTAATTATAAATGGGGAATGGGACATATAGGGGAACACAGTATCTAGTTAATTATAAATGGGGAATGGAGAATATAGGGGAACACAGTAACTGTTTAATTATAAATGGGGAAGGGGGAATATAGGGGAACACAGCAACTGTTTAATTATAAATGGGGAATGGGACATATAGGGGAACACAGTAACCGTTTAATTATAAATGGGCAATGGGGGGATATACGGGAACACAGTAACTGTTTAATTATAAATGGGGAATGTGGAATATAGAGGAAGACATTAACTGTTTAATTATAAATGGGGAATGGAGAATATAGGGGAACACAGTAACTGTTTAATAATAAATGGGGAATGGGTATATAGGGGAATACAGTAACTGTTTATTTATAAATGGGGAATGGGGATATCGGGGAACACAGTAACTGTTTAATTATAAATGGGGAATAGGGAATATAGGGGAACACAGCAACTGGTTAATTATAAATGGGGAATATAGGGGAAAACAGTAAGGCCTAGAAATTCAGTTGGCGCCGCGCCAGGGCTTTAGCGTCGGAAATTTATCGCCGGCGCTAAGTCCCCCTGCGCGCGCCAAATATTCAGTAGCGCCGCGCCCAAACGGCTGCCGGCGCTACAGGAGGGTGTCAGCGCCTCGAAATAGGCGCTGACTGCCGCATTGCGGCGCAATTCCGGCGCTGCGGCACCCGATGCGGTGTGGCAGGCTGGGGAAGTGCCAGTTAAGGAGGAGCTGCCTGCAGCCGCCCGCTGGCCGTTGAAATCTTGAAAAAAATGAGCCCGGCACCTCGGAGAAGTGCCGGGCTCGCGGGCCAGACGGCTCTGTTCCGCGGGGGGGGGGCGGGTGGAGGAGTCCGGGGAGGGAGGTACGGGCAGGCGGCCGGCGGGAAAGCGGCCGGCCGCCGCGCGACCTTAATGCGCCGGCGCTAACTCGCGTAGGACTCTGCTGAAACATCGTTAGTTGCGGCTGCCACGGGCGAGGCGGCCGCAACTCAATTTCGGTGTTGGGGCCTGTCAACACGGCAACCGGGATGCTGCGCACACCGATGACGTCATCGGTGCCGGCGCAGCGCAACCGGTCTAATGCCGATGGCAAGGCCCCACAGAATTTACAAACCGGCCATAACTCCGGCGCTAGGCCCTTTAGCGCCTCAACTGGGGCGCTAACCCTACTGAATTTTCAGCCCTAACTGTTTAATTATAAATGGGGAATGGGGATATAGGGGAACACAGTAACTATTTCATTATAAATGGGGAATGTGGGGATATAGGGGAGCACAGTAACTGTTTAATTATAAATGGGGAATATAGGGGAACAAATTAAGGGCTAGATTTTCAGTAAAGACAGTTTTGGGGCGCTAACCTTAGCGCCCGCCCGAAGTTAGCGCCCGCCCCAAAGTAGCGCCCCGTTGCCGGAAATTCATTGGCTTCGCCCTAAGAGGTTGGTGGAGCGCTAAAAGAGGCGTTCCACTGCTATCTTTAGGCGCTAAGCCGGCGGTGCAGAGCGCAACACCCGAGCTCGGGCGCAGCGCACGGCAGACACTCTGGTGCCAGTGAGCTCTTAAAGGAGAAGGGTGGATGTGTTTTTTTCAAACGCTGAGTCTGGGGGGGAAAACAGGAGGAGGAGGAGGAGGAGGAGGAGGAGGAGGTGGTGGTGGCGGTGGTGGTGGTGGTGGTGGTGGTGGCCAGAAACATAAATACACCGTTCACAACAACACACTGGATCCTTCCACACAACACATGCAGACTGCCTTTTATAGTGCAGGACCAGGGTGTGTTGCGTTCCATTTTACAAACGCTCTGGACGCCAGCCGCACAATGGGGCGGTCCGACTGAAGTTTGGATTCGGGGCGGCCAAAGGGTGTTGCACGACGATGTGACGTCATTTTCTGCGCGCGCATCCGGGCGGCCGCTAAACTTTGCGCCGGCGCTAACGGGCAACTTAATTTGGGGCGGGGCGCAAAATGCGCTGCGCCCGGGCGCTACACGCATAGCGCCCGAAAATCACTTCTCTTAAGGCGCTAACTGCTGGCGCAAGCAACTGAAAATCTAGCCCTAACTGTTTAATTATAAATGTTGAATGGGGGATATAGGGGAACACAGTAACTGTTTAATTATAAATGGGGAATGGGGAATATAGGGGAACACAGTAACTGTTTAATTATAAATGGTGAATGGGGATATAGGGGAACACAGTATCTAGTTAATTATAAATAGGGGAATGGGGCATATAGGGGAACACAGTAACCGTTTAATTGTAAATGAGCTATGGGGGGATATACGGGAACACAGTAACTGTTTAATTATAAATGGGGAATGGGTATATAGGGGAACACAGTAACTGTTTAATTATAAATGGGGAATAGGGAATATAGGGGAACACAGCAACTGTTTAATTATAAATGGGGAATGTGGATATAGGGGAACACAGTAACAGTTTAATTATAAGTGGGGAATCGGGGATATAGGGGAACACAGTAACTGCTTCATTATAAATGGGGAATGTGGGGATATAGGGGAACACAGTAACTGTTTAATTATAAATGGGGAATATAGGGGAACAAATTAACTGTTTAATTATAAATGTTGAATGGGGGATATAGGGGAACACAGTAACTGCTTAATTATAAATGGGGAATGGGGAATATAGGGGAACACAGTAACTGTTTAATTATAAAAGGGGAATGGGGGATATAGGGGAACGCACTAACTGCTAAATTGTAAATGGGGAATGTGGGGATATAGTGGAACACAGTAACAATTTAATTATAAATGGAGAATGGGGATTATAGGGGAACAAAGTAACTATTTAATAATAAATGGGGAATGGGGGATATAGAGGAACACAGTAACTGTTTAATTATAAATTGTGAATGGGGATATAGGGGAACACAGTAACTGTTTAATTATAAATTGGGAATGGTGATTACAGGGGAACACAGTAACTGTTTAATTAAAAATGGGGAATGGGGAATATTGGGGAACACAGTAACTGTATAATTATAAATGGGGAATGAGGAATATAGTGGAACACAGTAACTGTTTAATTATAAATGAGGAATGGGGGATAAAGGAGAACAGAGTAACTGTTTAATTATAAATGGGGAATGGGGAAATAGGTGTACACAGTAATTGTTTAATTATAAATGGAAAATGGGGATATAGGGGAAGACAGTAAGGGCTAGATTTTCAGTTTAGGCAGTTTTGGGGCGCTAGCTTTAGCGCCCGCCCGAAGTTAGCGCCCGCCCCAAAGTAGCGCCCCGTTGCCGGGAATTCAGTGGCTTCGCCCTAAGAGGTTGGTGGAGCGCTAAAAGAGGCGTTCCACTACTCTCTTTAGACGCTAAGCCGGCGGTCCAGAGGGATAGCGCCCAGGCGGGGCGCAGCACGGGTGCGGTCATTTTTGCACTGACAGCAGACCCCGTGGTGCCGACCAGCTCTTAAAGGGGGAAGGGACGAATTGGTCTGCTGCCACGCCCTGCACACTGCAGCCTTGCAAAGAGGCCTCAACACTACTGCTCAGCCCCAGGGAGTCATGGCAACGCCAGAGAAGGCCCGTCAGCGTGCCCTGCGCTTCTCAGAGGGTGATCTGGACATCATGCTCACAGCTCTGGAGGTGAGGCGCAAGATCTTGTTTCCAGACAGTGGGAGGAATCCAACCCACCACGACTACACCAAAGCCTGGAAGCAGATCGCCCAGAGGGTGACGTTCACCGGCGAGGCCCCCAGGACCCACACACAATGCCGTAAGAAGTACAACGATCTGACCAGGATTGTGAGGGTGAGTAGCCTTTCCAGTCTCCTCCTCATTCTTGCATGTACACCTGACATGATGGGCAAAGGGACCTGAAAGTCCTTTTGGCCAGCCCTCAGCCAGCAGCATTGGGACAGTCATGAGCATCAAATGGCCATTCGGCACTCTACACTTTGGCCAAGCTATTCCACCATGGGAGGCAGTGCACACTACATCAGGGCTTCACTCTGTCCAAGCTATTCCACCATGGGAGGCAGTGCACACTACATCAGGGCTTCACTCTGTCCAAGCTATTCCACCATGGGAGGCAGTGCACACTACATCAGGGCTTCACTCTGTCCAAGCTATTCCACCATGGGAGGCAGTGCACACTACATCAGGGCTTCACTCTGTCCAAGCTATTCCACCATGGGAGGCAGTGCACACTACATCAGGGCTTCACTCTGTCCAAGCTATTCCACCATGGGAGGCAGTGCTCACTACATCAGGGCTTCACTCTGTCCAAGCTATTCCACCATGGGAGGCAGTGCACACTACATCAGGGCTTCACTGCGCACTTACAGCCCGTCCTTTCTCTTGCAGGCTAAAGAAGCGTTTAATCGCCAGGCCCGTGCCAGGGGTGGCCGCGCCAAGCTGCAGAAGCTCACTCGGCTGGAGGAGCGCGTGTGTGTGCTCATGGGAGCACGTGTGATTGTCCCCACAGCGTGCGGTGTATCCGACCCTCCACTGCCCGGCAATGGTAAGGACCTCGCCTTTTGGCCCTCTCGCGTCGCACTGGCCCATCCGAGCTACCTCCTTTGCCACTGTCCCACCAATGCGCTGAATCCCACCAGTCCTAACTCCCTCGCTGACGCCGTCTCCTCACTCTGAAGCTACTCTTGTGCATTCCTGCTTTCAGCTGGTGACGACCAGGACCCTGAGGCTGCCAGTGACAGCACCTCCAACCAGGAGGAGGAGGAGGAGCAAGCCGGACCTTCGGGGGAACAGTCACGTCCCGCAGGAGAGGAGGAAATGCTCGACACCTCCTCACTGGACGAGTGCCTGGAGGAACTGTCGCAGGGCAATGCAGCTTCTGGGACCAGTGGCGTCCAGCCACCCAGCAGCCGTGCGCGTGGCCCGCGGCCTTCCCCCCAAAGGGGGGAAGGATCAGAGGGGAGTGCTGCTGCTCGGCACACTCGCCGTCACCAACGCGGCAAGGGTCCCCTAGTTCGGCCCCCTCCTCCCCAGCGGGAGAGTCGCGACTCCAGTCCGGACACCTTCACTTCAGAGGAGGTGCGGAAGCTCGATCAGATGGCCGACGACTCGGACCGGCGCCACACGGAGCTCATGAGCGTGGTGGGGCGCATGCCTGAGGCCATCGAGTCGCTGGCGACCAGTGTGCGCGAGTTCGGGGCAGCAACTGCCGCGACTGGCCGCATGCTAACTGATGCCGTCAAGACCCTGGCGGATGTGATGCGCGCGCACACCAGGACCACAGGGCCACTCACTGCTGCCACACGCGCTGTCTCAGGCAGGCATCGCCAGGGCAGGCGCCGCGCTGGACCATCCCAGCAAGCCGGCCGTCGGCTGATTGCTGCGGATCCTGCAGTGCGGGCCCGGCCGAGTGCCACCGCGCCACAGCACCAGCCAGCGCATCCCAGACGCCAGCTGGCCCACATTGCACCATCCGTCGCCGCCATTCCCCCTCTGGGGCGTCAAGGGCAAGCGGCTGCAGCTGATTGTGGCCAGGCTCAGGCGCGCCACTCAGGAGACGGCCCCTCGAGGCCCAAACGCCGTGTAGGCCGCCCCCCAGCGGCATCTGGCGGAAGGGCATCTGAGCCTCAGGCGCCTTCCCCCAGCCTCGCAGCAGCCACTGGGCAGAGCTTGCGAAGGAGCAGCAGGCAGGGCAGGGGAGGCAAAATGCTGGCCAAGGTCTCGCCCTCGCGGGCCACTCAGTAGAGGGTGTGGCCAGCTTTCCTTTAATATGGCGGTGGCCATCTTTATTTTGCCCATGGTTGTGCTTTTGGAGGGCTTTTTTTTTGCGTTAGGCCGACGTTGAGGCCCGGTTTCAATAAAGGTGGAGTGGCTCCTCCCCAGTTTGTGGGAGTGAGTCGTTTGTTGGGCTTTTTGTGGGGCCCGTTTATTGTTTTTGGGGATTCATGTGGGAAGGGCTTTCCATTTTTGTTTAATAAAAAATTATCTTTATTCATGCAGTCTCCATGGTTGTTCTTCTTAGTGTTTGTTGGCTTCGCCGGCTGAGGGCTTGCGGAGCGGCTGCATTCATCTTCCTTCATGGCCCCTGGCCATTCCCTGACAGGGGGCTTAGAAGTACCGTGTAATAAGGTGGCGTCGTGCGGCCCTTGGCCCTGGTCGCTCCCTCCTGGGAACGTACTCCTGCTCCTCCTCCTCCTCCTCCTCCTCCTCCTCATGCTCCTCCTGCTCCTCCTCCTGAGGTGCTGGTCCAACGTCAGGTGGCAGTGCCTGAGTCCTGCGGATAGCCAGGTTGTGTAGCATGCAGCAAACCACCACAAATTGGGAGACCCGGTCCGGCGAATACTGGAGAGCTCCTCCGGAGCGATCAAGGCAGCGGAACCACTGCTTGAGGACCCCAATAGTTAGCTCGATGATGTTGCGGGTGGTTTGATGGCTCTCGTTGTAGGCCTCTTCAGCAGCGGTCCTGGGCGCGCGGAGCGGGGTCATGAGCCAGGGGCACAAAGGATAGCCTTTGTCCCCGAGCAGCCATCCTCTTGGGGGAGGCTGTGCCTGGAACATGTCATGCACAGTACTCTGCCGCAGGATAAAGGCATCGTGGCTGCTGCCTGGGAAGCTGGCATTGACTGCCATGATGCGCTGCTTGTGGTCACAGACCAGCTGCACATTCAGAGAATGGTAGCCCTTCCTGTTGCGATACTGCTCGCCATGCTCCAGAGGGGCCCGCAAAGCCACATGCGTACAGTCAATGGCGCCCTGCACCAAGGGGAATTCCCCGAGTCTGGAAAATCCCAATGCGCGCTGATGCTGGCTCTCCAGGGCCATGGGGAAGGAGATGAATTGGCTTCTCCTTCTGAACAGTGCTTCGGTCACCTGGCGGATGCAGCGATGCACGCCGTACTGGGAGATGTTTGCTATGTCCCCAGCAGCGTATTGGAAGGAGCCGGTGGCATAGAAGTTCAATGCCACTGTCACCTTCACTTCCACCGACAGAGACGTCCTGCACCTGAGCTTTGGCCGCAGATCTCGGCGAAGCAGGTGGCAGATCTCTGCAATCACCCCCTTCCGGAATCGGAGCCTTTTAACACATCGCGCGGCACTCATGTTTAGGTAGGAGCGCTGCTGGCGGTATAGCCTGACTGGGTAAGGCCTACGTGGCCGACGCCTGTAGCCCCCTCTGCCTCTAGCCAGGGCTGCCCCTCTCACAATACGTCTGCGAGCCCTACGGACATGGAGCTGCAGCTCCGCGTTGGCACCCCATGCAACCCCCATCAAATCCTGGCAAACACTCTAATTTCCAAATGGCCACTTGCAGCGCTGTTGCCTGAGTCCAAAAATACCTGGCTCTTGCTGCTTGAAACCAGTTAGCTATCCTCCTTGTTGTGTCTCCAGAAATGCGTTGCACAAGACTGTTTTCTGAAATAATGGATGGCCTTTATACTGGAGAGGACGTTCCCTTTAATTAGCGCCCCCCGGGGCCCGCGCTGGTTGTGTTGCGTTCCTTTTTCCAAACGCTCCGGCCGCCCGCCGCACAATGGGGCGGTCCGACTGAAGTTTGCAATCGGGGCGGCCAAAGGGCGTTGCACGAGGATGTGGCGTCATTTTCTGCGCGCGCATCCGGGCGGGCGCTAAACTTTGCGCCGGCGCTAACGGGCAACTTAATTTGGGGCGGGGCGCAAACTGCGCTGCGCCCGGGCGCTACACGCATAGCGCCCGGAAATCACTTCTCTTAAGGCGCTAACTGCTGGCGCAAGCAACTGAAAATCTAGCCCTAACTGTTTAATTATAAATGGGGAATGGGGATAGAGGGGAACACAGTAACTGTTTAATTATAAATTGGAATGGTGAATATACGGGAACACATTAACTGTTTAATTATAAATTGTGAATGGGGGGATATAGGGGAACACAGTAACTGTCTAATTATAAATGGGGAATGGACAATATAGGGGAACACAATAAATGTTTAATTATAAATGGGGAAGGGGGATCATAGGGGAACCCAGTAACTGTTTAATTAATAATGGGGAATGGGGGATATAGGGGAACACTGTGAGGGCTAGATTTTCAGTATAGACAGTTTTGGGGCGCTAACCTTAGCGCCCGCCCGAACTTAGCGCCCGCCCCAAAGTAGCGCCCCGTTGCCGGAAATTCAGTGGCTTCGCCCTAAGAGAGTGGTGGAGTGCTAAAAGAGGCGTTCCACTCCTACCTTTAGGCGCTAAGCCGGCGGTCCAGAGGGATAGCGCCCAGGCGGGGCGCAGCGCGGGTGCGGTCATTTTTGCACTGACAGCAGACCCCGTGGTGCCGACCAGCTCTTAAAGGGGGAAGGGACGAATTGGTCTGCTGCCACGCCCTGCACACTGCAGCCTTGCAAAGAGGCCTCAACACTGCTGCTCAGCCCCAGGGAGTCATGGCAACGCCAGAGAAGGCCCGTCAGCGTGCCCTGCGCTTCTCAGAGGGTGATCTGGACATAATGGTCACAGCTCTGGAGGTGAGGCGCAAGATCTTGTTTCCAGAGAGTGGGAGGAATCCAACCCACCATGACTACACCAAAGCCTGGAAGCAGATCGCCCAGAGGGTGACGTTCACCGGCGAGGCCCCCAGGACCCACAAACAATGCCGTAAAAAATACAACGATCTGACCAGGATTGTGAAGGTGAGTAGCCTTTCCAGTCTCCTCCTCATTCTTGCATGTGCACCTGACATGATGGGCAAAGGGAGCTGAAAGTCCGATTGGCCAGCCCTCAGCCAGCAGCATTGGGACAGTCATGAGCATCAAATGGCCATTCGGCACTCTACACTTTGCCCAAGCTATTCCACCATGGGAGGCAGTGCACACTACATCAGGGCTTCACTCTGCCCAAGCTATTCCACCATGGGAGGCAGTGCACACTACATCAGGGCTTCACTCTGTCCAAGCTATTCCACCATGGGAGGCAGTGCACACTACATCAGGGCTTCACTGCGCACTTACAGCCCGTCCTTTCTCTTGCAGGCTAAGGTAGCGTTTAATCGCCAGGCCCGTGCCAGGGGTGGCCGCGCCAAGCTGCAGAAGCTCACTCGGCTGGAGGAGCGCGTGTGTGTGCTCATGGGAGCCCATGTGATTGTCCCCACAGCGTGCGGTGTATCCGACCCTCCACTGCCCGGCAATGGTAAGGACCTCGTCTTTTGGTCCTCTCGCGTCGCACTGGCCCATCCGAGCTACCTCCTTTGCCATTGTCCCACCAATGCGCTGAATCCCACCAGTCCTAACTCCCTCGCTGAAGCCATCTCCTCACTCTGAAGCTACTCTTGTGCATTCCTGCTTTCAGCTGGTGACGACCAGGACCCTGAAGCTGCCAGTGACAGCACCTCCGACCAGGAGGAGGAGGAGGAGCAAGCCGGACCTTCGGGGGAACAGTCACGTACCGCAGGAGAGGAGGAAATGCTTGACACCTCCTCACTGGACGAGTGCCTGGAAGAACTGTCGCAGGGCAATGCAGCTTCTGGGACCAGTGGCGTCCAGCCACCCAGCAGCCGTGCGCGTGGCCCGCGGCCTTCCCCCCAAAGGGGGGAAGGATCAGAGGGGAGTGCTGCTGCTCGGCACACTCACCGTCACCAACGCGGCAAGGGTCCCCTAGTTCGGTCCCCTCCTCCCCAGCGGGATAGTCGCGACTCCAGTCCGGACACCTTCACTTCGGAGGAGGTGCGGAAGCTGGATAAGGTGGCCGACGACTTGGACCGGCGCCACACGGAGCTCATGAGCATGGTGGGGCGCATGCCTGAGGCCATCGAGTCGCTGGCGACCAGTGTGCGTGAGTTCGGGGCAGCAACTGCCGCGAGTGGCCGCATGCTGACTGATGCCGTCAAGACCCTGGCGGATGTGATGCGCGCGCACACCAGGACCACAGGGCCACTCACTGCTGCCACACGTGCTGTCTCAGGCAGGCATCGCCAGGGCAGGCGCCGCGCTGGACCATCCCAGCAAGCCGCCCGTCGGCTGATTGCTGCGGATCCTGCAGTGCGGGCCCGGCCGAGTGCCACCGCGCCACAGCACCAGCCAGCGCATCCCAGACGCCAGCTGGTCCACATTGCGCCATCCGTCGCCGCCATTCCCCCTCTGGGGCGTCAACGGCAAGCGGCTGCAGCTGATGGTGGCCAGGCTCAGGTGCGCCACTCAGCAGACGGCCCCTCGAGGCCCAAACGCCGTGTAGGCCGCCCCCCAGCGGCATCTGGCGGAAGGGCATCTGAGCCTCAGGCGCCTTCCCCCAGCCTCGCAGCAGCCACTGGGCAGAGCTTGCGAAGGAGCAGCAGGCAGGGCAGGGCAGGCAAAATGCTGGCCAAGGTCTCGCCCTCGCGGGCCACTCAGTAGAGGGTGTGGGCAGCTTTCCGTTAATATGGCGGTGGCCATCTTTATTTTGCCCATGGTTGTGCTTTTGGAGGGCTTATTTTTTGCGTTAGGCCGACGTTGAGGCCCGGTTTGAATAAAGGTGGAGTGGCTCCTCCCCAGTTTGTGAGAGTGAGTCGTTTGTTGGGCTTTTTGTGGAGCCCGTTTATTGTTTTTGGGGATTCATGTGGGAAGGGCTTTTCATTTTTGTGCAATAAAAAATTATCTTTATTCATGCAGTCTCCATGGTTGTTCTTCTTAGTGTTTGTTGGCTTCGCCGGCTGAGGGCTTGCGGAGCGGCTGCATTCATCTTCCCTCATGGCCCCTGGCCATTCCCTGACAGGGGGCTTAGAAGTACCGTGTAATAGGGTGGCGTCGTGCGGCCCTTGGCCCTGGTCGCTCGCTCCTGGGAACGTACTCCTGCTCCTCCTCCTCCTCATCCTCCTCATGCTCCTCCTGCTCCTCCTCCTGAGGTGCTGGTCCAACGTCAGGTGGCAGTGCCTGAGCCCTGCGGATAGCCAGGTTGTGTAGCATGCAGCAAACCACCACAAATTGGGAGACCCGGTCCGGCGAATACTGGAGAGCTCCTCCGGAGCGATCAAGGCAGCGGAACCGCTGCTTGAGGACCCCAATAGTTAGCTCGATGATGTTGCGGGTGGTTTGGTGGCTCTCGATGTAGGCCTCTTCAGCAGCGGTCCTGGGCGCGCGGAGCGGGGTCATGAGCCAGGTGCACAAAGGATAGCCATTGTCCCCGATGAGCCATCCTCTTGCGGAAGGCTGTGCCTGGAACATGTCATGCACAGTACTCTGCCGCAGGATAAAGGCATCGTGGCTGCTGCCTGGGAAGCTGGCATTGACTGCCATGATGCGCTGCTTGTGGTCACATACCAGCTGCACATTCAGAGAATGGTAGCCCTTCCTGTTGCGATACTGCTCGCCATGCTCCAGAGGGGCCCGCAAAGCCACATGCGTACAGTCAATGGCGCCCTGCACAAAGGGCAATTCCCCGAGTCTGGCAAATCCCAATGCGCGCTTATGCTGGCTCTCGAGGGCCATGGGGAAGGAGATGAATTGGCTTCTCCTTCTGAACAGTGCTTCGGTCACATGGCGGATGCAGCGATGCGCGCCATACTGGGAGATGTTTTCTATGTCCCCAGCAGCGTATTGGAAGGAGCCGGTGGCATAGAAGTTCAATGCCACCGTCACCTTCACTTCCACCGACAGAGACGTCCTGCACCTGAGCTTTGGCCGCAGATCTCGGCGAAGCAGGTGGCAGATCTCTGCAATCACCTCCTTTCGGAATCGGAGCCTTCTAACACATCGCGCGGCACTCATGTTTAGGTAGGAGCGTTGCTGGCGGTATAGCCTGACTGGGTAACGCCTACATGGCCGACGCCTGTAGCCCCCTCTGCCTCTAGCCAGGGCTGCCCATCTCACAATGCGTCTGCGAGCCCTACGGACATGGCGCTGCAGCTGCGCGTTGGCACCCCATGCAGCCCCCATCAAATCCTGGCAAACAGTCTAATTTCCAAATGGCCACTTGCAGCGCTATTGCCTGAGTCCAAAAATACCTGGCTCTTGCTGCTTGAAACCAGTTAGCTATCCTCCTTGTTGTGTCTCCAGAAATGCGTTGCACAAGACTGTTTTCTGAGAAAAGGATGGCCTCCATACTGGAGAGGACGTTCCCTTTAATTAGCGCCCCCCGGGGCCCGCGCTGGTTGTGTTGCGTTCCTTTTTGCAAACGCTCCGGCCGCCCGCCGCACAATGGGGCGGTCCGACTGAAGTTTGCAATCGGGGCGGCCAAAGGGCGTTGCACGAGGATGTGACGTCATTTTCTGCGCGCGCATCCGGGCGGGCACTAAACTTTGCGCCGGCGCTAACGGGCAACTTAATTTGGGGCGGGGCGCAAACTGCGCTGCGCCCGGGCGCTACACGCATAGCGCCCGGAAATCACTTCTCTTAAGGCGCTAACTGCTGGCGCAAGCGACTGAAAATCTAGCCCTAACTGTTTAATTATAAATGGGGAACGGGGAATATAGGGGAACACAGTAGCTGTTTAATTATAAATGGGGAATGGGGGAATATAGGGGAACACAGTAACTGTTTAATTATAAATGGGGAAGGGGGAATATAGTGCAACACAGCAACTGTTTAATTATAAATGGGGAATGGGAGGATATACGGGAACACAGTAACTGTTTAATTATAAATGGGGAAGGGGGAATATAGGGCAACACAGTAACCGTCTAATTATAAATGGGCAATGGGAGGATATACGGGAACACAGTAACTGTGTTAATTATTAATGGGGAATGTGGAATATAGGGGAACACAGTAACTGTTTAATGATAAATGGGGAATGGAGAATATACGGGAACACAGTAACTGTTTAATAATAAATGGGGAATGGGTATATAGGGGAACACAGTAACTGTTTAATTATAAATTGGGAATGGGGAATATAGGGGAAAACAGTAGCTGTTTAATTATAAATGGGGAATGGGGATATAGGGGAACACAGTAACTGCTTAATTATAAATGGGGAATGGGGATATAGGGGAACACAGTAACTGTTTAATTATAAATGGGGAATGGGGGATATAGGGGAACACAGTAACTGTTTCATTATAAATGGGGAATGTGGGGATATAGGGGAACACAGTAACTGATTAATTATAAATGGGGAATATAGGGGAACAAATTAACTGTTTAATTATAAATGTTGAATGGGGGATATAGAGGAACACAGTAACTGTTTAATTATAAATGGGGAATGGGGGAATATAGGGAAACACAGTAACTGTTTAATTATAAATGGGGAATGTGGAATATAGGGGAACACAGTAACTGTTTAATTATAAATGGGGAATGGGTAATAGGGGAAAACAGGGCTGGATTTTGCTAGGGCCGGGGAGGCGGGATTGGAGGCGTGTGTGGGATAAAAATCGCAAAATTGGCGTGCGGGCCCAAACCCGCCTCCATCCCGCCTCCACACAATTTTCCTAAATTCGTGTCTGCTGGTCCCGACTACAATGCACAAGGCCGTTTGCCGACCCCAACTCGGTTTCCCAAGCGGGAATGCAGCACCCGAAGCCCCGGTAAGGCGGCCGAATCCATTCCCATAGGACTTCCGTCCCCAATGTGAATGCCATGTATTCAGTTAATGAGTTGCCCTTTTGGTTTATCATTTGTCGCTCTGACTTTTGGTTAACCAGTTGTCGATGTACCAATTTCAGTTAATGAGTTGCCCTTTTGGTTTATGATTTCCTACCTTGACAACTCATTAACCAGTGTTTCAGACAATGCACAAGGCCATTTGACAGCTACACAAGCCCGGTACTGGTCTGTGCGGCTCCGCCACTCCGTTCGGCTGCCGTTGACCCGGACCGGATCGGAATTTCCCTCCCGATGTTATCCCCGATAAGCTGCCGGTGACCGGCAGCCCGTTAGCCGCTGCGGGACGGCGACACTTTCCCAAACTCGCCCGGGGCCAGTTCGGCAATATAGTGTGCGACGGAGCCGGGGCTTTCCAACGAGCCATCCCCGAACGAAATCGGACACGGGAGTCGGGAACGACAGGCGTTCGACTGGTGCCGGGCAACCCGGTCCAAATGCCCGCCTTGTTAAACAAATAAAAACCCCGGGCTCGATTCGGAGGGACGGGCACCCGGCTTCCCGGTATCGGACCGACTCCGTTCAGATACCGTTGGATGCCCCTTGCCCCTGGCTTGCTCTGGCAGCCGGCGCGTGCAGGCCGCCCCCTGCCCCGCCGTCTCAGTGGTCGGAAAGTGCTCTCCAGCCAAAGGCTGTACCTCGGCCATGGAAAGGGGCAGCTACACACTCTAGGTACTGGGCTGTGCGGGCCCGCCACCCCGTTCGGCTGCCGTTGTTCCGGGCCGGATCGGACTTTCCCTCCCGAAGTTATCGCCGATAAGCTGCCGGTGACCGGTGGCCCGTTAGCCGCTGCGGGACGGCGGCACTTTCCCAAACTTGCCGGGATCCAGTCCGATAATATAGTGTGCGCCCGCGCCGGGGCTTTCCAATGAGCCCTCCCTGACCGAAATCGGACACGGGAGTCCGGAGCGAAAGGCGTTCGACTGCGGGCCGGCCAAACTCAGGCAATCTCCCGCCGTTGCGGACCCGCTCCCGGACAACTGGGTCCAAATGCCCGCCGAGTTTATCGCACGATAACCCTGGGCTTGATTCGGAGCGACGGGCACCCGGCTTCCCGGTGTCGGACCGACTCCGTTCCGGTACCCTTGGATGCCCCTTGCCCCTGGCTTGCTCCGACAGCCGGCGCTTCAAGGTGGATCCCCGCGGCACCGGCTCAGCCGTCGGAAAGCGTTCTCCAGCCAACGGCTGTACCTCGGCCGGGCCAAGGTGCAGCTACACAAGCCCGCTACTGGTCTGTGCGGCCCCGCCACCCCGTTCAGTGGCAGTTGACCCGGACCGGATCGGACTTTCTCTCCCGAAGTTATCCCCGATAAGCTGCCGCTGACCGACGGCACGGCAGCCGCTAAGGGACTCCGACACTTTCCCGAACTCGCCAGCGACCAGTCCGGCAATATAGTCTGCGCCAGCGCCGGAGCTTTCCAACGAGCCGTCCCCCACTCTAATCGGACACGGGAGTCGGGAACGGAGCGCCCGCCACCGGCCATTCTAAACAGCCCAGCCCCCAGCAATTCCCAGAAGCAACGCCGGAACAAAACGCCTTGGCCAGCCTGGCAATTCATACACTGCAAATAGCACAGATTAACACCACTCACACCAAATCGGCCCATCAACTTCGCTTCCGAGAATGGACACTCGCCTTGACAATCTTACTTCCAACCTCACACAAAAGCGGCCCATGAAATTCGCTTACGAGAACGGACAATCGGCTTGCAAATACTGCACCACTCACACAAAATCGGACCATCAACTTCGCTTCCCACAACCCACACTCGCCTTGACAATACTGCACCACACACACAAAATCCCACCAGCAACTTCGCTTCCCACAACCCACACTCCTATCTTCCACAGAAAAAAACCCACCTCCATCAGCCACATCGAGAAAAAATTAAAAACTACACCGAAATAACACCCTCCAACTCGGCTACGGTCGGACATGCACCCCCTTAGCGAGTATTAAGCTCGACAACACTAATTGTAGCAAAAGCAGCCGCAAGTTGAAGTGGCAACTGACTAACCAAATTGTTTTTGGGCAGCAACTCATTAAACAAAATCTTTAACAGCAACTCTTTAACCAAATTATGACAAGGTGACTCAGAAATAACACCGAAATAACAGCCTCCATCCCGGCTAAGGTCGGCCATGCACCCCCTTAGCGAGTATTAAGCCCGACAACACTAATTGTAGCAACCGCAGCCGCAAGTTGAAGTGGCAACTGATTAACCAAATTGTTTTTGGGCAGCAACTCAGTAACCAAAATCTTTAACAGCAACTCATTAACCAAATTATGGAAAGGTGACTCAGAAATAACACTGAAATAACAGCCTCCATCCCGGCTATGGTCGGCCATGCACCCCCTTAGCGAGTATTAAGCCCGACACTAATTGTAGCAAACGCAGCCGCAAGTTGAAGTGGCAACTGATTAACCAAATTGTTTTTGGGCAGCAACTCAGTAACCAAAAACTTTGGCAGCAACTCATTAACCAATTTTATGTGGCAACTCGGTGGTTAATGATTTCTCTGCCGCTACACTTCCACCTCACGTCGTGGACAAGCAGCCTCCTTGCCTGCCCAGCGTGAGTGAGTGAGTCCCGGCTGCCTGCTGCACGCTTGGCTGCATGTGAGAGTGGCAACTGATTAACCAGAGGGCCACCATGTGTTAGTGTGGCGGAGGTGAGACAAATGATTAACCAAAAGTAGTTTTGGTAGTAGGGAGAGAGGAGCGGTAACGGGAATAATACCAAAAGTCGAACACCTGGCCAAGGAGACGACCCAGGTACCACCCCTGCCTTAGTCGAAAATAACCCGACCATGCGAAAAGTCCTCGAACTGCAACTGGCCAGGAGGCAGAACAGGCTTGGCGCAAGGAACGTGCTAGATCCGAAGAAGGACACGGTGTGTTCCCGTCGAGAGGAGGTGGCAGAGACCTCGGGCAAGGAGCTCCACGGTCCACCTCCGCTCTCTCCCCACCCCGGAGAGCGTCCTCCCCGTGAGGAGCGACCCGGGGGTAGAGGGCGTTGCACTCGGTACCGACAAACGTTTGTCTCGAGGGCTGACTTTCAATAGATCGCAGCGAGATAGCTGCTCTGCTACGTACGAAACCCTGAGCCAGAATAATTTCGTCTACGAACAGTTTAGCACCAGGTCCCCCACGAACATGCGTTACAGTGTGACAGGTGTACCGCCCCAGTCAAACTCCCCACCTGCCACTGTCCACGGAGCGGGTCGCGCCCGGCCGCCCGGGCGCTTCCGACCAGAAGCCAGAGCCCCTCGGGGCTCGCCTCCCCGCCTCACCGTGTAAGTGAAAAAACGATAAGAGTAGTGCTATTTCACCGGCGGCCGAGGCCTCCCACTTATTCTACACATCTCATGTCTCTTCACAGTGCCAGACTAGAGTCAAGCTCAACAGGGTCTTCTTTCCCCGCTGATTCTGCCAAGCCCGTTCCCTTGGCTGTGGTTTCGCTAGATAGTAGGTAGGGACAGTGGGAATCTCGTTTA